>NC_133023.1:53581362-54248510 GCF_048564905.1 Vicugna pacos | reverse complement strand
TCAGTTCCTCCAAATCTCATCTATCACCAACTCCGAGTCATTCTTCTTTTGAATCCATTGCTTCCTTTCCCTTTCCACATCTACTTGTCTAATTCAGGCCCATATTACTTCATCTTTGAAAAATAAGGTAAAGTTTCCCCACTTGGCCTTCCTCATCCTCTTCTTTCTCCTTTTCAATCCGTTCTTGTTTAGTCTTCTGAAAATCCTGATTCCTAAAATGTCACCAAACTCCTAAGCTTTGTGCTAGATAATGATAGAACAAAGAGACTTTAGGATACTCTCCTAACCTCCCAGGAGCTAACTTAGTTGGAGGTATACACACAAGATAAAAACTTGGTAAAAGTAGCTACCACAGTTCTTCATTTGGCAGTATTAAATAGCTTACATACTATTCAAAGGGATAAAAACTAAGCTCTTTAGTCCGGTTTCATAATCTGGTCCTAACATATCTCCTATTACTTGCCAGACCATATTCTCTAATCCAGACAGACTGATCTAGTCTTATCATCCCCATGAGTATATTTTCTGTTTTCCTGTGTAAGCTATTCCTTACTACAAATATACCCTTACTGCCTTTCTCTCTGCTTCCTTACATTCCATCCATCCCATCTGAAGAGTGTTTACCAACATGTCCTTACCCACCTCAGTCTGAGTCAGAAACTCACACTTCTCTGTATTGCAAATTTCACCTCAAATAATGCTTGGGACTTAATTCCTGCCTTAGTATGGGGCATATAAACGATCTTAGAACTGGGTTAAGGGCCAGCTCGGTACCAACCTTCTTTCTGGTGAAAGCATGCATATAACCCAGGTTTCTTATCCCAACTATCCAAATTATCTTCCTGTATTCCATGCTCATCAGGCTTTCAAAATAGTTCTGATCCTTCAAGCCTTGCTTTAGTGCCTGGCTAATGACTTAATGAACCAGAAGGAAAAAAAAAATTCAGAAGCACAGGCACCTGCCCCTCAAGCACCTGTACCCTAAATTTCAACTTTTTATGCAGGGATGAGAAGAAGAAGAAGATGGGCAAGGTATTATTTTACCAAGTTCTCCTCAGTCTGTACTACCCTATTTTTATCCACTTCCAACATAAATTTTCCCACTCCTGAATACTCAAACTGGTGCTAGAACCAAATTCTGCGTGTTTTCAACACTGGCTTCTGGATTTGGCCCACTCTCATATACAAAACTCCCAACCTTGCCTCAAACTTTGTTCAGCTACAGCCTCTCATCCTACATCTATCTATACCTTGTAACAGAAGCCTCTCAAATAAGTGATCTCTTCTTCCTATGGTACTTATAAGTTTAAATTTTTTATATTATTTTATTTTTAAACTATCATCCCAGATATCTAGCACAATGTCCATTACAGTGCTGTCCAAAAGAATTTTCTATGACCATGGAAATATTCTATATCTGTGCTATCCAATACAGTAGCCACTAACCACATGCAGCTACTGAGCACTTGCTATGTGGCCAGTGTGACTAAGGGACTGAATTTTAAACTGTATTCAGTTTTAGTTCATTTAAGTTTAAATAGCCATTTGTGGCTAGTGGCTACCATACTGGACAGCTCAGCCTCAGAACTCTGTAAATAGCTAATAAACACATAACTGACATTAGCATTCCCTCAAGGTGGGGAGAGTACAGCTCAGTGGTGGAGCGCATGCTTAGCATGCACAAGGTCCTGGGTTCAATCCCCAGTATCTCCATTAAAAACAAACAACAACAACAAAAAAAACTAAGCACTCCCTCAAGAGGTAACAGAAAGGTCTAAAACTTCCTTCTCTGCAAGAGTTCCCATCTAGGAATTCTAGATTAATAAAGGGAATTAGGACCACACAAAATCTGAAAGACTGAGATGGTAATAGTCATTTAAAACCACAGAGGCAAATAAAAGGAGTGTGAACTTCAGTAGTGGCCAACATTTTTTAATAACATCAAATGAGAGGCAAACACACCTTTATGCCTTCCTTAGGATCCTCCCGTATACTTATTTGAGGGGCTTTCTCACGAGATGGGCATAAAAGATCCAAGATTTCTTCATTGTAAATCTGGTATTGTTGAAAACAAAGTGGTAAAAATAAGATGTTAACAGTGATCATTGAGGAGTGGTGGGGTCACAAGTGATTTTTTAAATTCTTTGTGATTTTCTCTATTAAATATTTTTTGCAACAAATTTGTTGTTTTTATGATTAAGAAAAGGATTTTAACCCTGCACATAATCATTTGATACTTAAAAGAATAAATTTATATATTACTTATAACAAAATTGAGACTGCTCTCTTAAGACAGTCTCCTAGGAATAGCAGGCACAATGAAAAGTTACATGGATCCCAAATTCAGTTCTTTGATGGTGTCATAACAATGTCACCTTCACCAATTTTGTTGAAATGTAAGTAACAGGTCCTTAGTGGAGGGCGGAAATGGGAAGCAAAAAGGAGTAGAAACCAGTATTTCAATAGCAACCAGAACTTTAAGTACTAAAACAGTGTTTGCACATGGTAAGCACCATGTTTGTTTGCTATTATTGCTGTTGCTAATATTTAATATATCAGGCTCCTAAGTTATTTTCACATTTGGTCAAGTTGGACACAAGTGGGTTAATCAAGAGATTAAAGAAGGCTAATCTTAGGCTAATCTTAATGATGTTTAACTCCCCATCTTCCAACTCTACCTCATACAATTTATAATTGCATTCTTAAATTATATACATCTAATTACTGTTCTTTAAAGCTAAGACATCTTATCACTTCTATGGAATTAACCAGATAGTTTCCCAGAAGCTGTAAGTTTTCCTGAATATGTGTTTTTGGTGCCATGAGGCTAAATATAACTGGCCAATCTACTTGTAATACTGATATATACTAGAATGAAAATACCCACAAAGGCAGGGACTTTAACCTGTTTTGTTCACTGATACATCTCAAGTACCTAGAACAGGGCCTGTAACATAGTAGGTAGTCAATAAATATCTGTTGAACAAACCCACTCTACTGTCACTTATGCATCTCAGTACTTCATCCAATTTTTCTAATATTCTTCATGGAGTAGTAGTATTATCACTCAAACCTCAAAACAGTAAAGGGATAGCAAATATTTCTCTACAGACTCTACAGGGGATCAATAATAGAGGTCAAGTTGGAATTAAAGGATTCCTATCATCTTTTTATACGGCAATGCCAACTGCTCTAACAATCAAACAGACTATTCTGACAACAAGGAAAGAACTGGGTGGGAGCCAGATCTAACTGAGCCAGTAAGTTTTCTCTATCAATTTATTAAAATGTAACTTACTAAAAATGCAATTTATTAATTTGAGTCATGCCAGGAAAAATCTGATTTGTATTTATTTTTCTACCCAAAGATAAATTTGAACTCAAAATAATTAAATACAAATCATTTACCTCCAAGTATGATACTTTCAGAGTAAATTCGAAGTCACTCTTTTTATCAATTTCTTTGAAGAGCAGTTGTATTACCCTAGGAATGACCCCAACTGTTGGTTCATTTTCTTGCTCTGCAGTATAGGCACCTCCCATCGAATAGGTTTTTCCAGAGCCAGTCTGCCCATAGGCCAGGACGGTTGCATTGTATCCTGGCAAAATAGAAGTCACATGCATAGTGGTGCCCACATATTTTCATCCAATCAATATACTTTATTTCCTTCAGCAATTACTTGTGACAAAATTGAGACTGCTCTGTAAAGACAAGGGTCTCTTAGAAATGTCAGACACAAAGAAAAGTTATATGGGTGCCATGAGTTTGCACTACTCCAAATAAGGAAAGGGGAAAAATACCAACCCCAGGATGTATGCCTCTCTTGACAGCCCTTAAAAGCTAGGAAGTAAAACACTTAATATGACTGAGATAATGAAGGTGGCCAAGTGATTGTCTAAAACTCATTCAGAGCTTTATAAAGAATTAGTAGAATTAGAAGCTGCTTATTAAACAGAAGGGATTCCAACATATATTTCTTTAACAGTCTTCATTTGAAAAGGCAACAAAGTTGCTTTTTACAGTCAATGAAAGCATCCACTCCTTATTTGAATTCTCAGACTGCATTTGGACCATATTATCAGCCTCCTCACAGAAATGTCATCATTTAAGTATAATTTACATATATATATGTAATTTACATATATGTACTGTATAAAGTACATATCCTTTGCTTTTTTCCTTTTTGAAAGAACTTATTTGTCTAAATGATGTTCTAGGAGATGGTAAGATGTTAAATTGAGGTTTTCACTGTAATAGATTGCTAATATCACCTGGCCTGACTATGGGGCAAGAGAGTAACATTCCACAATCTTCTGCAAAACCACAGATATATATTCATAGTAATAACTAGGGAAATCAAGTTTCAGGACTTTTTACAAAAAACTTGGGGTGCCGTTGAGTTGACTGAAAAATACTGGCTTTATTTTTGCAACCGAGAGCAACGTTAAACAAATACGTATACATTGGAATCACTTTCTACTTTATATTGCCTCTAAAGACTATAATTTAATTCTCATAGTTTTCCAGGTTAAGAATATGAAAGTAGAACTATAGTGTTCTTACTAAGCTGTGAAGGTACATTCTGAGGAAAATGACAAGACAATGAAAGAATGTCTAAGGAATGTCTAAAGGAAAGGAGGGATGGTTAATTAGAATAGACTTCGACAGAATCAAATAATGGCCCTCCAAATATGTAAATAGGAAAAACATTAACTTTATAGTAGAGAAGCCTGGCAGATATCACCTTAATCAAATGATCAAAATGAACATCAGCAGTAATGGAACAAATCAAAATCGTGTGCTGCCCAGTAGGGTGAGAAGAATACAAAACCACTTCTGTGATATTGCTGCTGAAGATTACAACCTGAATCTAATCATAAATAAACATCAGACAAACCAAAACTGAAAAAGTTTACAAAATAACTGGCCTGTGATCTTCAAAAGTGTTATGATCATGAAAGTTAAAGAAAAAACTTGAAGGAGTTTTAGAATGAAGAATACAGAGGCAGTACAACTAAATACAACATATGATTTTGAACTAGATCCTTTTGCTATAAAGGACATTATTGGGACAATTGGTGAAACGTGAATGAGGTTTGAGGACTAGATGGTAGTGATCTAGCAATGGAAATTTCATGATTTTGATGGTTGTATTATAGTTTTGTAGGAGAAACTTCTTGTTTACAGCAAATATACACTGAAGTGTTCAGGGGGCCATTGGGTCAACAACTCACCTTAAATGGTTCAGGAAAAAAAAGTGCTTTATGCCATCCTTGCAACATTTCAATAAGTTTGAGATTATTGCTTTAATATTAAAATTAAATATTAATATTATATAACACAATATACAATAAACATATAAGCATATACTATGTAATAGTAACTTAATATTTAATAAAAATTTGAAACAAAATGTTCAATGTACCTTGAGCCATGACATCGTTTTTTAAAAAAGTGAAAAAAAATGTGAATAGCTGTTGCCTGGAAGAAAGCTTCTGTTTGTCCAGAGGGATGAACTAACATCACTGGGTAGAAATTATTGGGAAGCAAATTTCATCTCAATATAATCTAACACAATTATAATCTAACACAATTGGTCCCAAAACCAATCAACAGGACTACCTTGTGAGTCAGTGATATCCTTGTCAAAGAAAAATAATTTAAAGACATGCTGGAAGTTCACTTAACAGAGATATTGCTAGAAAGTATTTTTTTTGGGATGGAAAGTTAGATTAGATGATGTACAAATGTCCCTTTCATCTTTAAGGGACCAGTATGTCACAGTTCTGCTTCTTTTAAATAGTCTTCTGCTTTGAATCCTGAATAACTGCTGTGCTAGAATAACAATTAGACACATCTCAGGCACTGCTCCCCTCTTCAGAACCTTGCAGTGGTCTTCAATAACACAAAAGTTTTAGCTTCCACAATAAAGATTTTTAACTGGCCAGAGTATTCAGGGGCTTTAGGAAACCTAAATGAATTCTACTCATCATTCAAGACTTACCTCAAAGGTTCCCTATGTTGTGAAATTCAGCCCAAATGCCCCAAGCTGAGTTAGTGTCACCCTTTTTGTTTTTATCCCATTTTGTATGAAAGCACTACTATTTCTATAGCAGGACTGATTCTATTGTATATTTTTAAGTTTTAAAATATTTTTCTTAAAGATAGAAGCAAAATTGGTTTTAATTTTTTATGTATTTAAAACTATGTACATAGTCATCTACTCGCACTCCTCCCCCTGGACTTTGAACTCCTCCGGGGCCCGGAAGCTATGTTATTTATCTCTGAATCCCTCAACAGGCTCTGCAGTGCCTGGGCCTCAGGTAGATTGGCACACTGATCATCATCAGCACCCATCAAAGAGCTTAGAATCTAACGAGTTTCCAGGAAAAACAAACAAACAAACAAACAAAAATATATACAGGTCAAAGATGAGCAGAGCCATAGAAAGCTAATATAGTATAAAACTAGTTTCAAGGGTACAGATACTTTCACAAGTAACACTGTGTTAGTCCCTAGGTTATGGGCTTTTTGAAAGCAGGACTCATGTTTCATTCATTCCTGTATTTGAAGCACCCAATCACAGTGCCTGATACAAAAGGTATGCTCAAGAACCATCTGAAGAATCAAACAGCCTCACCTTTAAATATGCCTTTTATAAGTGGAGCTACTGCTGTATTGAAGACTTCTTCCTGTTCAGTAGAGGGGTCAAACACAAAATCGTAGGTAAAGGATTTGTCAGTACCAACCACCACCTAGAGAAGGCAAAGAACAAGAAGTAAGTAAAAAAAACGAAAGGCCAGACCACGCCCCTCACTGCCATTCGGCCCCAGCTGTTAAGAGGCAGGCCCCGGACTTCGCTACGCACCTGAGGTTCCCCGGGTACGAAGGAAAGGCACATCTGGCAGCCCTCACTTATCTCTTTGGGGACCAGCGGGCGACATCGCAGGGCCACTCTTACAGGAATTCCCTTCACCTCTTCCTTCATGATCCTAACTCGACACCGTCTCTGCGGGGGAAAAAAAGATGCTTGTTGATGAATCTTGGTGGGTCAGCAGGGGTGGGAGGGCGTCCTCCCTCAGTTCTGGCCCTCCTCGGGGGGTGGGGTGGGTTAGGGAACTCAGCGGTAGCCTATGGTGGCAGCCTCCCCCTACCAGCGGGATCGCTGCCTCAGGAAGGTCACTGTCCCTCGGACTTGGCCACTACAGGACTGCCCGTCAGCCCGACCCTCTGAAGAGAACGAAGTGGCGTCCGAAATGGAAAGGAAAAGCCCAACGGAGATGGCGACAAAGAACCAAAGTCCCAGGGTACCGGGAAAGTCAGATCCTGAACTAAGGTGTGCCCCCTTAACTCACCAAACTAAACGTCTCTTCTCTGGTCTCCTGCCGCCCTTGTCCCAACCGGAGATTTAACCGCCAAGTTTCAAATCGGACCCGGAGGCGCCAGCCAATCGGAGCACAGACAGCCTGCGGGAGGAGCACGCACGCGGCGCGCGCAGGAAGACGCTTTGGGGAGGGGGGCCCGCGCGCCGCACTCTGACCCCGCCCCTTTCCGATCCCGCCCCTTTCAGACCCCGCCGAACATCCGCTTCCGGTTCCCAGACAAAACTGGCGGTGAGCTGAGTCTGAGGTGGCAGAGGCCTGCCGGCGGGAGAGGTGGTACAATATTTACCGTGTCGTGTTCGCGGGACTCAGGCAGGATGCGGGACGGGAATCTGGAAGGTGGCTGGTGGTAAAGGAAGGTCGATCTGGGGACCCTCCCCCCGACCGGTACTGATCACTTTAGGGAAGCTGGGGGCGGGGCCTGGCCCTGGATCCCTGTGGAGAGTTGAAGTCTGCATTCCCTTGGATTTCAAAAGTAATCAGATCTTTTTAGACGCGATCCTGGTTTCCTTTTCTTTAAGATGAAGACGGTAACATCTGTTTCCCAGGATTGTTGTGAGGAAGGAGTTTATTTCTATAGTGTACCTAACAGGTTGCTTGGCATCCAGATACTCAGTAGATAGTTTTCTCCCTTCTCTCCCAAAATCTTTATCACCTAGAAGTGAGCTGGGCCCGTAGACTGACAGCCTTGGAATGGGTTGGAGTTGTTTTCTGAAACTTCATGGGCTGCTTGCCCTTCTGAACCATTTTCACCAGCTTTTTTTTTCTCTATATATATTTTTTATTGAGGTACAATGTTATGTCAGTTTCTGGTGTACAGCGTAATGCTTCAGTCATACATGAACATACATATATTTGTTTTCATGCTCTTTTTCACCATAAGTTACTAGAAGATATTGAATATAGTTTACTGTGCTATACAGTGTGAACTTGTTGTATATCTATTTTATATATATTAATTAGTATCTGCAAGCCTCAAACTCCAATTTATCCCTTCCCAACCCCTTCCTCCCCTGGGGAAGTTTGTTTTCTATGTCTGTGAGTCTGTTTCTGTTTTGTAAATAAGTTCATTTGTCTTATTTTTTTAGATTCCACACATAAGTGATATCATATGGTATTTTTCTTTGTCTTTCTGGCTTATTTCATTTAGAATGACAATCTCTAGGTTCATCCGAGTTGCTGCAAAGGCATTATTTTACTATTTTTTATGGCTGAGTAGTAGTCTATTGCATAAACATACCACAGCTTCTCCATCCAGTCATCTGTCGATGGACACATTTTTATCAGCTTTGATTCACCCTTCCATTATAGGGCCTTACCAGAGATGGACAGCCGGATTCCTTACGATGACTACCCAGTGGTTTTCCTGCCTGCCTATGAGAATCCCCCAGCTTGGATTCCTCCCCATGAGGTGGGAACCATCTATACCCTTGAGTAGGGGATTTTTCCCCATAGTAATGGGATGATATACAAAAGGTAGGATGTCAGGGTTAGAAAGCTCAATGGAGAGTAAACTTAACCTTTGTTATAGCCAGGAGACCCACAGATTAGATTCTGAGCAACTGGGCCCACTGGGAGATTCTTATGGAATCCTCTTGATAGAATCCATTTACATCAGAGAATTTTGGAAATTCGGAGCCCTAATTTCCATTCTGTTGAAGTAAAGAAGTGGGGAGCTGCTGGGCTGCTAGCATTTCCCCATGCTATCCATATACCCATTTGGACAGTGTTACCTGTTCTCCTTAACCTAAGTCTGTAACTTCACCTTTTCCTGACTTCAGGGTGATGCATTTGTGTTCTGGATGAAGGTAGTAAGACTGGTAGTAAGATTTAGGGGGTTACTGTGTCTTGCAGAGGGTATACCACCCAGACTACAACAACGAGTTGACCCAGTTTCTGCCCCGTATCGTCACACTGAAGAAGCCCCCTGGAGCTCAGGTGAACTTATGGAACAATTGCATCTTATTCCAGGCTAGATTTGGTGATACCGGGCCCAGAAGTTGGCCATGGTTGGGGGTTGGATTGGGATGCAGGCAGGGAAGTAAAGAAACTTCCTTTTGTGGGCAGAAAAGCTGAAATACCACTTCCACAACTTCTCACTTCTCTCTGAGGGATACAAGCCAAGCTATCATACAGTGATGCTACTAGATGCCCCTATTCTGTGCTCTTTTCTTACAGTTGGGATTTAACATCCGAGGAGGAAAGGCCTCCCAGCTAGGTATCTTCATCTCCAAGGTGGGTATGCCTGGTAGGCAGTATGGACAGCAACTTCCCTTTATTAAGTTATCAGACTGCAGAACCCTGATGTCCCAAGGTGGGGAAGCAGGCTGATTCAGTAGACTCATTGAAGGGGCATAATGAGGATACCTTTGCCCACTTAAAACTTCCCACCTGGCAAGCCACTTGTTTCCCTACATTGTCATACACACACACACAAAACAATAGTACCTTACATTTGAATAGCACTTAATTTCACTTACAGTCTTTGAAATTATCTATTCTCTCTCACATCTATTTTCTCCTTACCAATAGGTGATTCCTGACTCTGATGCACATCGAGCAGGACTTCAGGAAGGAGACCAAGTCCTAGCGGTGAATGATGTGGATTTCCAAGATATTGAGCACAGCAAGGTGAGCACAGCACCTGGGCTGTGGTCAGGCAACAAGCCATCACAGGTAGGACACATTGGACAGGATTAGCCTAATCTGTAACTTGTTAAGAAAGAATCTCTCTTTGATAAGAGGGAAGCTGCTATTAGTGACCCAGGAGGTTGGAGTGGCAAAATACTTTCCTCCTGTTGTGCTTCTGTCCTGAGTTATATCTCTTCATTTGTACAAGCTGCTGTGTTCCTTCCAGGCTGTTGAGATCCTGAAGACAGCTCGCGAAATCAGCATGCGTGTCCGCTTCTTTCCCTACAGTAAGTGCCACTCTTTGCTTACATGGCAGGGCCCTCAGTAGCAACTCTTTAAATGCTGATTACTAGAGGCCCCACAAGTTGGAGATGGGCGATTGGGAGCTCAGGCCAGAAACTAACCTGCTCTTTTCCTCCTTTTTGTTCCTTTTTCCCCCAGATTATCATCGCCAAAAAGAGAGGACTGTGCACTAGAGAGTTGGAACCCACAGCGCTCCCTGTGGAATCTTCCAGGACAAGCTAACTAGACCTCAGGGAAGCCACTTGGGGAGCTCTACTCTCAGCCCCACCCTGGCGGAGTGGAGGGGGAGGATGGGGAGACACGAGGCTCTGCACTGAGCAAGCTAGCCAACTGCATTATCCAAACTGTACTGCACTTTCACTTCCCCAGTTTTGTAGGTGAGCTTCATTCCTGGAAAGGAGAAGGATGACAATGTCTGGGTATAGCTTAGCTTTTGGAGAACCCTGCTAGAAAAGGCAACTGACATTTATTAAATACCATGTGCTAGGCAGTTCCACACATGTCATAGCATTTTCATCAGAGTATAGAAATCAGTAGAAAAAGAGGGATCTGGGGGAGGTCTCCCATCTAATCTGCCTGGCTTTCTGATCCCATCCTTACACTACCAGTCTCAAACTTTGGAGACTCCAGTGGAACCCTGTTTTTCCCCCTCTCTCCTTCTATCTCTTCCCTCCAAAAGTAAAACACAATGCTGAGGAAATATTGGTGTGACTTTTGGATGATACTGATTGGGTGTCAAATGCTTTTGAGGAAAAATAAAAGCTCTTCCATAGAGAGGAGCCACTAAGCAACAGAGCAGCACTATACCTACTTTGCAACTATCTCTGGCCAGAACATTAGGGAGGCCCAGGACGCTTATCTGCAGTATAACCAAGGAATGGTATAGGGTGAGGGGTACTGGAGGAAACAGCGCCCCTCCCCCCATGAACTGTGGCCATTTCTCTGCAAGGGGACAGTATTAATATAGTTCTGTCTTCTCTTTTCCCAGATTCATCTGGAACATAAACTAAGGGAGAGACTTAGATGCACTTCTTTTCAGGGACAACAGTAAGAAATTGGTTCCCAATTTCCACCTCGTAGGTTGAGTATTATTGACCTCTGACTTCTCCAGTTTTCTTCACCTCAGCCCCCAAATAACCTTCTGCTCTATTCTTAGTTCTTTCATACCAATCTGTGTTAGAGATTCCAGGCCACACCTTATTCCATTTCCTTGGCATGTTCACAATACCCATTCAGAATAGAAAGTTTTCTAAAGAGGTATGGGGTGAAGTAGGACCCCGGAATAAAAGTCCCAAATTTGCCTTCAGAGAATCCTGGGAAGTATTAGTATATATTTCAAAGCCCTTCCCCTGGAGAGTGATTCTTTTGGTCTGAGATGGAGCCTGGAAATCTGAATTTTTGAATAAGGTGAATAACAAACATAGGAAACAGTTCTAAATACTAGTACTGTATCTGTAAGAAAGTTCTGGTTTTTCCTATAAATCCCACCCTAGCTCTACAATGGGCCCTCTTCTGTTGGCTCAATCCCATTGTTAGGTAGCAGCATCCTGGTGAACATTGCGGGAGGTAGAATTAATCTAGCTGTGTCTATGCTTCCTGGGAAATTCCCCTCCCCCACCCGATATAGACTATATGGTAGTATTTGCTCTGCTGCCCCCCAATGGCCATCTGAGGAAGAAACTAGTGGCAGAGATACACAAAGGCATATTGGCTGAGTCTACTGAATGTTGAGGTCCAAGACTCTCCCTGTGGTTAAAAGGCTTTAAAACAACTCATATAAGAAGTGTGGCAAACAGGGTGAAAAAAAAACAAACAAACCCAGCCAGATGCCAGGGGCCTAAGAGGCAAAACCCCTCCTGCCCAAAATTGGTTCTCACTTTGAGGTATTTGGAATGGTTCTGTGTTGGGGCACCAGCATGATACAACTGCAGGGTGGAGGTACAGGAAGAGCGTACTGAAGCTGCAAGCAATCAGAGGCTAAGGTGAAAGGACCAGTCATTTATTGAGTGTGTAGATAAGAAGGAACTGTATCAGCCTGTGAAGTATCCCAGCTGCTATAGAGCTGTATGCCCTAGAGATTGTCTTTTAGTAGTCAGAGGAGGTAAGTTGGGATTCCTGGGCCCTGTAAGAACTTTCCACCCAGGAGCTGTGAGAAGCAGTCAAGAAAAAATGATAGCATTTTCAAGGGTTCCATTTTACTCCTAAGCCTAGGAATTGGACAAGAGCTTACTTAGTGGCCAAGTATTTAAACCATAAATGTGAGGTTGTGGGAGAAGGACTGGTACTAGGAAGCCCAAATGCAATGAATTTATTAAATTAGGCAGAGAGACAGCCTAAGCTATCAACAGGAATAATGGCTTTTGATGTCTGGCTCATTGGAGGGTGTCAGTTGGATTTTACCATTGAGGTGTGTGTGAAGGTAGGAAGATAATAGAGTGTGGTGGCTGGGGTCAAATCTCAACTCCCAGGGGCATCTTCTAGGAAACACAGAAAAGGAGTTTTTATCCATTTCACCTAAAGGCAAACCAGGGAGCTACTTTGGGCTGAAGTTAGTCCCATTTTCCTTTAAGTATCAGGCAGAAAAATTGGCAGGGCCGTCAACTCAGCAAAGGAAGTTTGCCTTCTCCCAGCAAAGCTGGGAGAAAGGATCCTCTCTTCCCTCAGTGGAGACGAATTAACCTCCGGCAGGAAGGGCAAAAGCTGTGCACTGGAATAAATGTGCGTGTATGCTCAAAAGAAAAAAGGTCAAGTTCAGAGACGTGATTCCAGGCCTTTGCACTGTATGATGGGGAGATGAACCTTACCCCCAAACCCATGATAGGACAAGCCAGGTTATCCAAAGAGTAAGCAGTGGTGGGTAGCTAGAGATGAGTGCATTAGAATGATCATAAAGAGAAATGAGTATTTTTCACATTGTAACTGGTTTTGGCACTGGTCTCAATAAACATCACATTGAGATCTCTGAATTTTTCTTCTGCCTCCTTTGTAGAGACTTGTCTGGACAAATGAACAATGATGTAAGGGACCAGATAGTGGTAAGACCCCTTCTGAACCAGAGTTCTGGAAAGAAATTGATCCTTCCGAGGCATAATGATGCCTCCCTAGGACCAGGAACCCTCAAAGCCCTGAACCCATGACCTTTCTGATCCCTGACATGAATAACTCCTCCCAAGTCAATAGAGCAGAGTAGACCCTCCCAACAGGGATTGAGCTCTAAGTATGCCAGGAGCAGTTGTAGTTATACCTTTCCTTTTGTTGTTCAGGTCAGTCTAACTAGCAACATGATGATGCTGTAATTGCCTCTTTCTGCCTCTACATCTTCTACCCACTTATCTGCCTCCTTAAAATAATCACTGTTTACAAGAGAATGTGTTGCAGAGAGTTGAAACATTTAGTAGAGGGTTGGAGAGATAATGTAGCTGTCCATCCTCTCTGCTAGTTTTACCAACCTTTCTATTGCTTCCCTCAATCCCTTTTTTCAAGTAAAACATGGCTTAACACCCACTCGTGATGTTATAGACAACCACGGCTACTGAATCATGAATGTTGCTAGAAATTAGGCTGCAAGAGTGCTCCTGGCCAGCTGTGTTCCATAGCTGCAGCTGAACCTGCATAAAACAGATGTTTAGAAAGAAGGTAGAGAAAGAAACGAAACTTGCCTCTTAAAGGCTAGAACTTAATAAAGGCAAAACCAAAAGAGTCAAGGAAATCGGGTTCCTGAAAAGTGGCTGGTATGACCACAAACCAAGTGCCTACCATCCTGGGTCAGGTCCAATCCCAATATACTGTTTCGATTAAGGAAGACTATAGAGCAGCAGATTTAAGGAAGCAAGGCCTCTTGGACTTTGTTACTGTTAGCTGGAAATAATATGAGGGCAGAGAGAATAAGAAACAGCACAGGGTTTGGTAATTTGAGGAGGTTTCATATTTTATTTCCCCTTTATGCACAGATAATATGGGATGGTGATGAATCGATTGAGGTATAGGGTTAGGACTATGAGAGTGAACACACTCTTCAGTCCTCCAAGTACATGTTCTTAGTCAATTCCAAAGGTTACCTGCAAAGGAGAGTCAGATACTTAACTCTGTACCTCTCCTCTACCCCCAGTACAGTCTTAGAACCGGAAGTGGAGAATGGCCCTTGAAAACAGTTTCCTGACTCAGCTTCTGAACATTTACAGTAGATAACTTTGAGGAGAAGAATCCCCGGGTAAGTCGGCCAAAGAAGGGGGCAAAAATATACTGTGTGATGCCTTGGCAGGTGCCTTCAAGCTGTTGTACATAAACTAAGTGATGATAAGTAGGCCAACTGTCACCCTAGGCCAGGAGGAAATTAATCAATTCCCTAGAGAACCCACCCCCACTCCATCTCACCTCCCTATCCCCAAAGCCCAACCCAGGCCCCCACTGCTCTGCTCCCCAAGGATTATGCGGCTTGGTTTTACACGTAGACTGGTACTCAATTGAGTCTGATGGTTTCCAGGCCGAAGCCTAGTCTGTGGGCCTCATAGTATGTGAGGCATGTGGGCAGGTGGGCGGCACCTGCTGCCTGAGGTCACATGGCGCTCTCTATCCAACCATCAGCATCGCCCCCAGGCTTGGGCTCAGGGTCATGCCTCCTCAGGCTCTGCCCTCAGCTTCTGTGGCTCCCATGGTGGGGCAGCTGGGGAAGCTGGGGCAGTGGGTGATTGTGGGAGGGTGATAGTCAGGCGGGGATGGCCAGGACTTGAAGGAAAGCGGAAGGACCCACAGAGGGCGAGTGGCCTTGCCAGAGGGAAGTCAGGACTCATTTTGAGGAAAAGCATGTGCTACAGGAGATCTCATCACTGATAGGGGTGGAGGGGCTCATTCTAGGTAGTTTCATTACCCTCCGGAGGAGGAAATACAAGAGAGATCACCAGGCACATCTGGACAAGCTGATTTATTAGAGCGTTACAGTGGGGCTCCCACACAGAGGCACCAAAGCCAGGCACTCAGCTGCCCTCATCCCCCTCAGCTGCCAAAGCCTCCTGGTTCTCCTCGCTGCCAGGCTCCTGCCGAGCAAACTCCTCGATGACTATGTCCTCAGAGCTTGCAGAAGCAGCGAAGGGGAATGGAGGGTTAGAAACAACTGTCTGCATGTCTTCCACATTCACTACTAGCTCCTGATCCCAGAGGAGTGATCCCTTCCCTGCTTCCCAGCTCAGATCCTCAGCCCCGCGTCAACTGCACTGGCTTGTTTCCTTCGCTCCCTCCCCAGTCTCCCAACAGGAAAGTGCCCCCTGAGGGCTGGAGGGGAAATAAGAATGGAGGGTGGGAAGGAGAGAAGGGATGGAAGCATGAAAGACAGGAGAATGGCGAGGGGGCGGGGAAACGGAAAAGCAAAAATGACAGCGATGAGGGGGAGGGACGATTGGGAGAAGAGCAGGAGGTGGAGGGCGAGGACTCAGGAAGGAAAAGGCGGGCTCATGAAAAGCACTGAACTATGACACGAAGCTAAACCACATGTTGCTACTGCACACCTATTGTAAGCAAAACTCCAGGGAAGCTTTTTTTACACTTCCATCATCATAAAATAGTGCAATGGGGAAAGGGGGGTTGGGTTTCCAGGCCTCACATTTTCTTACCAGGTAGCCTCTGTAACAAGCATGGAGAGGGAGGAAAATACGGAGCTGAGGCTGATAAGGGACCCTTCAATTCCCAGCAGAAATGTCTAGTTCTCTTCCTTTGTCCTTTTTAAGGCTCTTCCTCCCATACGCACAACACACAGACACACACACACACAACTTCCTCTGAAAACGTAGACACCCAGCCTACCTACTGCTATTCAGTCTCTATCCATACTGCCAGTTCCCGATTCACAAGATCAGAACTGCTTGGTCCCCATCTGTTCCTGTGAGTCCCACCAGGTCACTCACCATTCGATGGTTTCGGATGCATCAGGATCAGGGGCAGCTCCACACCAACATCACTGTGAGGATCCCAAGGTGGGATTACAGATTTCCCTCCATGTCCACACCCTGAACCTCTCTCCCTCAGTTTTCCGATCCTGGGTTGCCCTCAGATTCTCCCTCGTGTCTCTTTTGGTCTTCTGATATCATCCTCCCCTTCTTGCCCCTGTCCCCCCTCCCTGCTGTCTCTTACCTGGCTGTTAGGTCGCCTAGGATGCTGAGGGCAGAATGACACCCTAAAATTAGCAGCTGGAAATGGAAAGTGGCAACCTAATTTTACTGGGGGATGAGGGATCAAAAGGCCAACTCAGCCACAGAGTGGCTTGTTGGCTTGCTCATAGAGCGCACAGGTTTGGGAAATGGGTCCAGGAGGAGTGGGGAATAGCTTGATTGGCTCAGTCCAACTGGGAGGAAAACAGAAGTGGCTCCCTAGCCTCTGCCCAGATGGACCCTGCACCCTCACTCACCCTCCACAGGACACCATCAGGTTGACTCTGACTTTGTAGGACACCAGGATCCCCAGCAGCTCTTTGTCCACTCCTGGTCGAAGACTAAAGTGGGTAGTATTCATTGTTGAGTGTTGGGGGAGGGTAATCCATTCAGTTCCCCCATCCCTTCCTGTGCACCTTTTGGGTTTTTGGGGGTTTTTTTTGTTTTTTTGAAGTACAGTCAATTACAATGTGTCAATTTCTGGTGTACAGCACAATGTCCCAGTCATGCATATACATACATATATTTGTTTTCATATTCTTTTTCATTAAAGGTTATTACAAGATGTTGAACATAATTCCCTGTGCTATATAGAAGAAACTTTTAAAAATATCTATTTTTATATATATAGTGACTAATATTTGTAAATCTCAAACTCCCAGATTTATTCCTTCCCACCCCCTTTCCCCAGTAACCATAGGATTGTTTACTATGTCTGTGAGTCTGTTTCTGTTTTGTGGATGAGGTCATAGTGTCCATTTTTATTTTTTTAGATTCCATATATGAGTGGTATCATATGGTATTTTTTTCTCTTTCTAGCCTACTTCACTTACAATGATGATCTGTAGGTCCATCCATGTTTCTGCAAATGGCATTATTTTATTCTTTTTTATGGCTGAATAGTCCTGTGTACCTTTTGTCATCTAACAGGTCTCCCAGGCTCAGATCTCCTACTCTTGGGAGTAGTTCCTCAAATCTAGTTTTTACCGCATCACCCTCTGCTTAGGAGCCTACCTTTCTGAATGTAACTACTTCACTGCTTGACTTTCACAACCCTTAACAATTTGGCCCCACCTAGCCTCTCTAGAACCTTCCTGCCCTAACTTCCTGACACCTGGATTACAACCTAAGCTGATCCATCTCTCCATGCTCAGAACATGCCATGCGGCTTCCTGCTTTCCAGCCTTTGTCCATGCTAGGCTCCCAATCTGGAATGCTCTTTTCTTCCTCTGTTGCTCTCCAGATCCAACACATGCTTGAAGATCTAGCTCATTCTATCTCTCCAGGAAGCCCTCGCCAACTACGCTGGCTTCTTTGACTCCTGTTTAATTTCTAGTCTGAACTGCATATACTAAGGTTTAACTGTTAGATTGCATTTGCATTCCTCTTTGTTCCCTATCTAGGCCACAAATTGACTGAAGGCGGAGACAGTCTTAAACTTCTCTGTGTCCTCCCACAATGCTTTTAGCATGGGGATGAGCATGTAACAGGTGTTCAGTGGAAACCCACTGACTGAAAAATAAGACACAGAAAGCAATATGATCTTGGGAAAGTCTCTTCATTGCTCTGGGATGCTGATCCTCTGTCTATAAAATAATGCTGTCTGGATGATTTTGCAGGCTCATTCTAACAGTAACAGTCTATAGCTACATGTTTGATAGGGCATAGAGAGAGGCAGTGGGAATTAACGCTTGACAGAGGGTGGCAGATGGGTTTTGGTGGGAGACACATACAACACTAGGGCAGCCAAGTCTTAGGCATAGGACCAAATGAATGATTTGATAGAATTCTGTCAGTTCCTATTGTATTATTCTCCTTTTTTGTCTTCCTTTCTCTCCATTTCTCACCTCCTAGTTTTCCACTCCACTCCTGTCTTCACTGGAGAGTAGCTGCTATAGAGATTGCAGTGTTAGAGCCAGATGACGTGAGATAGAATCTGTTCCACCTCTGCCACTTATTAGCTATGGAAGCTTGGACAAGTTCCTTCATCTCTCTGAGCCTTCGGGTCATTAAGTGTAAAACAGAACAAGAACACGTATCCAGCCAACTTGAATGAGATTCTTATGAAGATGACATACTACCATATGTAAGGCCTTTGTGAGCTGTAAAATATACAACATAAGGAATTTTTCCATTCCACTTTTTCCTTTCTTGTTGCCTAGGACCTAAACCTGCCATTGGTCCCATGGGTATTATTTAGCATCCTGTTCCTCCAGCCTGGAGGGATGTCGGAACACTGGCCTAGGGACATTCTTTAAACTAGGTAGGCTTCATTGAAGACGAAACCTCAGGACTATATATATAGTGCACAGAATGGGTTGGGGAATGAAGGTTGGGAGTTACATTTGAGCTTACATTGTGCTAGAGGCCAGATTGGTGTCACCATGCTTGAATTTGCCATCTAGTGCCAGGCCCTGTTTCTCGCAGTTGTCAGCCAGGAGTGGGGTTACTTCAAAGCTCTTGGAGAAGGTGGAGTTAGCAGCTATAGTCTCCCTTCAAAAGGAAAAGAAGAGAAGATCTTAAGCTAGGCTTGCCAACTAAGTAATTCTCATCCCCAAGAGCATTTTGCACGATTCCGTGAACCTACTAGAGTATCCAAGGGAGTTGGCATGTCTAGCTGTGGAGAATAGGAACAATTCACTCCGGTCAGAAATCCTCATGCCCCTGCCCTCTCTCAGCATTTCAGTGATCCTCTTGGGGGTATCCTCCCTCTAGTTCTCCTGGGAATCCCTCCCTCTCTCCACATCAACCCTCACCTTGACCTTCCTCAGTCCTGGGCTCTTCTCTGCTTCCTTCTTTCCTCAACCCCCTCTTCTGCATCCAGACCCCAGCCCCCTTCCCACCACCCTACCCCTCAGCTCTCTGACCCCGGCCCCAGCCCCAGCTCACGTGAACTCCTGGATGAACACAGTCTTGGTGTACTTGTCTAGTGAATACAGGACAACATCTGTGGTCTGATCAACTGAAGAGCCAGGAAAAAGCACATGACTACAATTAGTCAGTCATCTTCAAGACCCCAACTCACGGCTCTCAGATGTGACCTTATACATAGGCACACCATGCATTCAGCACAAAAGATATGTGTTTTGATGAACCTGCATTGGAGGGAAAGCCTAGATGAATGCAGACTGGGGAAGTGGGGCAGAGTTTTGGAAAAAACCTGTGGCTTTGGGACCAAGTACCTGGGGATAGGACAAGAAGCTCACCTGAAATCTTGATTTTTTTGATGACCTTGTTGGTGGAGTTGTTGATGGAAACATTGACAGCGATGGGTTTGCCGTGGTAGTGAACCTGAAGCAGGAGGGGAGGCCCATGGCGAGGTTGGAGGGAGAACACCCAGATCAAGTCCTTGAGTTTGTTTCCTTAGTGCTGTTGCCACCCTGGCTTCAATCCTTGTCTTACCCAAGTAGGAGATCAGTGAAGAAAGGGTTTCAAAGGGGTTTGTGGTAGGGGGCAGGAAAGGCGGGTAACGAACCTCCCTGTCCATCCAGGCCTGGAGTTGTAGGGGCTGAGCTGACAGGAGGAAGCGGCGCACGGTCTGAGCCCAGGGGCCGGGGCCTGGCTCCAAGGGTGCAAACTGTATTTTCCGAATCACCAGCCGCACAGAGTCTCTGAGTAGAGGCCAAGGGGTCAGCTAGAACGTCTCCTTAGGACCCACAGACCTTTCCCATGCCAACCCCATAGCCCAGTCCTTGCTTGCGGGGTGGAGGTGGCAGAAAACCTTGCTCCAACAACACCTCTGAACCCTCAGTGAGATATCTAGACCACATGTCAGCAAACTGTGGCTCTCTGGCCACATCTGGCCTGCTGCCTGTTTCTGTATGGCCTGCAAGGACAGAATGGTTATTACATTTATAATGGTTGGGAAAACAATCAAAGAACAATACTATTTCATGACATGTGGAAATTATATAAAATTCAAATTTCAGTGTCTGTAATTAAGCTGTATTGGCACACAGCCATGCTCCTTCATTTACGGACTGCCTGTGGCCGCTTTCATGCTACAGTGGCATGGTTGAGTAATTGCAATAGAAACTATATTGCTCACAAAGCCGAACTATTTAGTTTTTGGCCTTTGACGGGAAAGTTTGCTGACCTTTGTTCTAGAGCAAAGAAGAGAAGTCAGAGGGGACTCAGAACTGGGCATCTAAGCTGGTGGTGATGGTGCTGTGGAGGTTAGAAGTAGGTCTGTTTCTGTCCTGAAAGCGAGATCTGTTTCCTGGCACAGGCTGGAGGCAGGGGTTTTGGAGAGGACCAAAGAATACCTCTTGGAGACTTTCTCCTCCAGGTTTTCAGCACAGAAACTCTTCACTTCAAAGTCAACACCACAGGACTGCAAAGGGGCAGGGACAAAGAGAACTTGTTTCCAACACTGCCCCTCTCTTGTGGCTCTATAAAGATACCTGATCCCATCCCTTAGCTGTCCATTTCTCCAGTCTTGTCCGTTTATCCCTCTGTCCCTCCTCCCAGCACTGACATCTGCCCCTCTTTCTCAGAACCCAGACCTCACCTTTCCTGTATCGTCAGGACCTGGCTGCAATGCCACTGAACAAGGCAGGTTGACAACCATCTAGGGGATCAGAAGGAGGTCAACAAACAGAAGAAGTAGGGACCCCATTTCTCTGTTCTCCTTCTGTAACTTCCTCTCAATCTTCGCTGAAAGCCTTATCCAGGACTTGGGGTCAGTACCTGCAGGGTAAAAGGGTAGGCATTCTCCCCCAGCTTGTGCAGCAGTCGCTCCTGTAGGACTGTGAGGGGCCCCTGCGGGCTGCTGGGCTCAGCTGGGACCACTTGCTGGACCTGTACATACAGATCTTTGCGGAACGTCAGACCAATCACATCCAAATCATCATGGCCATAGCGAAAGGCACATGTCAACATGACAAACACTGTAGGCAAAAGAAGAAGAGAGTGACCTGTCAGTCCTGAGAGGGAAAGGCGATCTTAAATGGCTCACAGAAAGACATGGAGAGAAAATGTAATATGATCAAAACAGTATGGCCTTAAAGAAAAGGATTAATGCATTTGACTATAGTAAAACTTAAAACTTCTTTACATTGAGTCTTTCTAAGTAAAACAGATAAACAACAAGTTCCTACTATATAGCACAGGAAACTATATTCAATACCTTATAACGGCCTATAATGAAAAAATATGAAAAGGAATATATGTATATCTCTCTCTATATATATATATCTGTATCTGGATCACTTTGCTGTGCACTAGAAATTAACACAACATTGTAAATCAACTATACGTCAATAAAAAAATTAAAATCTTTTAAAATAATGAACCAAATAAAAGCCTGGGAGAAAACATTTGCAACATATATCACAAACAAAAGTTTAGTGTTCATAGTATATAAAGAACTCCCACAAGTCAGTGATAAAAATAAAAATATCCCAATATAAAAGTGAGCAAATTATGTGAGTAGGCTCTTTGCAGAAGTGCAAAATGGGGAGTGGCCAATAAGACATGAAAACATGTCTAGTCTCATCAGTAAGCAGATAAATGCATATTAAAACCACAGAGATAACATTTCACACCCTTGGGATAGTCAGCAATTTTTCAGTCTGATAGCACTAAGTATTGAGCTGTGCTCCAGATGTGGAGCAATAGGAGTTCATTACACACTGTGGTGGGAGTATACATTATATAACCGCTTTGGAAAACTGGCGCCATCCAGTAAAAACTGAATCTGCTCATATCTTATGACCTAAGGAATTTAGAGGAACTCTTGCTCATGTCTATATGGAGATACACATAAGAATGTCTGTTGAGCCAATGTGTTTGTCATAGCATAAAACTGGAAACGATTTAAGTACCTACCAATGGGAGAATGGGTAAACAGTTGTTGTATATTCCTATAATGGAATACTAAACTGGGGATAAAACAAATGAACTTGAACTCCATGTATTAACATGGTTAAATCTCAAAAACTGTTGAGTTAGAAAAAATAGCTAGCTGCAGAATGATACGCATAACCTGAGATCGTGTATATCAAATTGAAAAGCATGTAGAACAATACCGAAGTTGCTCACAGGTATATAAATATAGAGTAGAAGTGTAGAAACATCATGGGAGTAATAAACACCAAATTCAGGATAGTGGTTACCTGGGGGTGAAGGCAGAAAGAGGAGGGAGGGAGGAAGGGTCATGGGATCAGGGAAGGACACATGGGAGACTTCAGTTTGTTTCTGTAATTCTTTTTAAAGCTACGTGGTGGGTACAGGGTATTCCTTACACAGTTCTCTAGGGTCAGAATACCTGGGTTTGAATATGACTTGTATAAATCCCTCGAGTTGTCTGAGCATCAGTTATTTCACCTGTCAATAATAGGAGTGCACTAAGAGCTCTCCATATGTTATTTAGACCTCACAATAATCCTCTGAAAATGAGAGAAAATGAGCTCAAAGCTGTCAAGTGATAGTCCAGGATTTCAATCCAGGCCAGTCTGACTCCAAAGCCTCGACTCGTATGTGCCCAACTTAACTCATAGGACGGCTGTAAGGAGTTGATGTATAAGAAATCCCTTTGGAAATTGTAATTATAGATGTGGAGGATGAGGACCATGTTGATTATGATCATCAGCATGGGAATATTGGAGAAATGAAACTTATACTTTGCAGCTAGTACCTAAGATTAGGGGCAAACAGAAAGCCACTTCAATGCTCTAGTGGATTTTGGGACGGGGTACAGAGGACAGTAACAGAGATGAGGGGAAGTAAAAATTTAGAACAAGGGTGGGGAATCTTATTTTTATCAGGAGTGAATAGAAAACTACCCAGTGAAAAGAAAACTACCAAAAGCCACACACTAATAGAAAGCAATCTATTTTTGTGTTTTTAAGAGATCAGAATATCAAAAGCCAGATTGTCTGATTTTAAAATTACCAACAAGCAAAGAAAATGAGTCTATATTCAAAAGATACAACAAAGACTGAAAGTAATGATAATGGCAGTGTTTATAAGGACACAGGCAATGGGCAGCCTTGTACCCTGCAGGAGGGAGAGTTAATTGGTACAATCATTTTGAAGGGCAATTTGGCGATAGAAAGCTTTACAATTGTGTGACTGCCCTTTGGCCATTCATTCTTTTTCTGGGCGTTTAGTCTAAAGAAATAATTGGACAGGTATGAAAAAATCTATATAAGTGTGTACCTTACGGGGTCGTTTATCATAGCAAAAAATGTTCAACAATTGAAGATTGGCTAAATACATTATGGTACACCCATACAATATAGTGGTAGGCATCTTAAAAATTTATAGATTTTTATATATTGACATAGGTAAAAAAGGAGATTAGAAAACATTATTTATAATATAGCATTTTTAATAAAATATAGATTTTTTACACAGATGATATGACTAAATATGAACTAAAATATTAGTGATTATCTCTGGATGATAGGATTACAGTCTTTTCCTCCTTCATCTGCACTTTGTAATTTTTCTACAATGAAGAAAAACTTAATTTTCAAAAGATCAACAACAGATAAATTCACCTTGGTTCTCAATTATGCCAATTAAAGTGGGAGAAGGGAGAGAAAAAGAAAAGCAAAAGAAAAGAAGGGGGAAAGGAAAAGAAAAGACAGAGAAGATGAGAAAAAGAGGAAAAGAGGTGGCTGGAAGGAAGGAGGGAATGGGAGGAAATGAAAGAGAAGAGAAATAAGACAGGAAACAATCAGGAAGGGCCAGGCAGAAGGGTATCTAGTAGCCCCTAACGTGAGGATGTTAATCAGATAAGTTGTATTTGGCACATCCTCCTGTTGGCATGAGGGGAGGACATCACCACCCCCCAAGATCTTATTGGCTCTTGGGCAGTTTAGAATCATCTTTTTTTTTGTTAGTAAATAGCTTGCATTTATTTTTTTAATTCAACATCTATTATAAAGTCACTCATTTAGATTTGTGTTTATTACACAAACAATACGTACTAACTGTGACAATCAGAAAACACACACCAAAAGGGAAATCCAAGCTCTGCCATCATACATCATATTCCAGAGATAACTATTATTGATGTCTGTTGAGTTTGCTCCCCAAATTTGTTTCTGTAATTAAACATAAGGCCACCTTAGGTATTTATGACTTCTCTCTCATTGCCTTTTGGAAATTAAACATTTTATTTTCAGATCATTGTAGATTGACATGCACTTATAAGAAATAATACAGAGAAATCCCCCAGAGATTTTTGTTAAACAACACTTCATTCACACAACCACATATGCTGCCCTACAACCGGCCGTTTTCATTCAGTGGTATAGTGTAAGCATATTTTACATCAACAAATGCACCTCGGGAAAAAAACATATTTGAAAATACGATGCAAATAAGATTATATTCATAAAAGTAACAAAACATATAAAATAGCTAAGGAATAAACTCCAGAAATATACACAACTTAAATGAATAGTAATATAAACCTATTAAGGGACATAAAAAAGATTGGAATTAAAGGGAAAAACACATCTTATTCCTGGATCAACATTCTTTTCTTAAACTAAAGCTTTCTTTCTGTACATTATTCTGAAGATTTTGTAGGGCTGTGAAAAAAATGATTTAGATTTTAGAACTACAGAGTAATTGAGAGTCTTAAATAAGTTGGTTAATTTACTGGCTAGTTCCTAAAATTCCTCTGATATTTAAAACTGGATGGACTCCCTTTCCATACTGTGTAATCTGAGAGATTCAAGTCTGTTTTATTCCACAACATCTAAAGATTATATCTGAACTAGTATTCATCAATTTGTTCTGAGACTTTCTCAAATCAAACTCAATTTCAATCTAGTTAGATCACAGAGTAAGAATTAAAAGAGAAAAAAGCAGTAAAAAAAAAATTCAGTGTAATATTGATCTGTAGTATCCTATTCTGTGGCCAGAGCAGTTTCTCTTGCTGTTACTTGCTGTAGTTATTGTTTTGTTTGTTTATTTGGGATTTTTTTTAATGGAAAAGATGGCTTCCCTACATAAGGGAGAGATGGAAAGACATATGCCAGAGACTGCAAAATGTCAGCCTGAGGGCCACATCCAGCCTATGAAAAAATAAAGTTTTCTGACCTAGCCAGGCCTTTCAAAATCTTTTAATTAGTTGCTAACATTTGAAATTCAGGAAATTTGCATAAAAATCTCAATCTCTGGTGTATTGGATCTTTCTATAGGCACAGCAGTGAAGGGGGGGTACTACCAACAATAATGGAGTAAATCAGAAATTTTAGGGAAAAAAACTTTTGATTTCAACACATATGCTTTAGAAATATATTTATTTTGAATGTCATTTGGGAATGAATGGGGCATTATAATCTTTTTCAGACTTTGGATCTCTAAAGGTCTTATTCTGAGCTTTATTTCTGATTCCTCTTTAATAATCAGAAAATTTGGCCACACTGGGCTGTAATTCCCAATTGTTGACCTCCACCAGGTGAGACATTCACAGTTCTCACCACTTTTTAATTTTCTTATACCCCTCTGGTCCACTCGTCCAGACCACTCTTTCAGGTTGCTTGTCTGGTATGCATGACATTTTAGTTTGGGGTCCCTGGCACATACACAAACAAGGAATTTTACTTACTCTTTCGACCTTTTAAGTAATCAGGGTCAACCAGGACTACACCATCTGTGGAGAGGGAGAGACAACAGGCACCCTGGTCAGGAATAGTCCTCAGACCGTGAAACAGAAGTTGATCCCTGAATGGTTCCTCCGATTTTCCCCTTTAATTGGCCTCCTCTTCTGTGTGGTCCTTTCTTGGCTTTCTTTTACTCCCTGGCTCCCATTCCCTTCTCCCCAGGCTCTTTCCCTTTTTAAACTCACTGACCAATGGGTTCCACCATGTCCACATGGTCCACGAAGTCCCGTTTCCCCAGGTAGATGGAGAGCTGTTGTGGAACAACCTCCCATGTTACTCTTATAATCATCTTTGAATGGATTCCCCTGATGCCCCCAACCCAAACCCCTGAGACCTCGAAGGATGTACCCACCTATCCCTTTTGCCCTCTCATTTGCCCAGCTGGGCCAGGTTCTCTCACCTTGCCATTGGAGCAGGTCTTCTTAAATACCCTATGAGGAGGAAATCATAGGATACGGAGGGGGATTGAAAGAGAAAGGAAGAGGAGACGGGAAAAGAAAGGCAGGGAAGTGGGGAGAAAAGGAAATATTTCTAGGATTAGAAGAGGCCCAAGGAGCGTGAAATGGCACAAAGGTGAAGGTAGTTGCGATAGAGTCCAAGACACAGGTTGAGGAGAGGTGTCCAACCCCTCTACCTTAAAGGCAACTACTTGAGTTTGGGTAAGTGACAAGTGACAGCATCAGCAAGTTAGGAGATCTTACTTACTTGGACGTGTTGGCCATGGTGTTGATGTTGAGCCTTTTCTGGCAAGAGGGAAAGAAGGAGGAAGGCGCAATCATTTGGTCCCTATTCGTCTTACCCGACTCTGGTATACCATCCAGACATGTAGTGTGATGTACCCTTTCCTCCTTAGTTAGACAACTCACCACAATCAAGCCCCTCCTATTCTCCCTCCTGCCAAGATTTCTTAAACAGCCATACTCTCAGCTATCTGAGACACAGGAAGAAACCTTCCCTATTTTTTTTTTAATGAATTGTTGACTAACCATACTGCCTATTCTCCAGAAAGGGGAAAGCTTCTTGAAATAGCTGGGACACTCTTGAGAGCCTTCAAAGAGAAGGAATTCACCTGGAAAGGGGCTGGAGAAAGGCCCCTCCATCCAAGAAAGTATGAGGAAAATTGGACTGGATGAGGCTGAGCATCACCTGGCACACGGTAGGTGCCAAGACATGTTTGTTAGATACATGAATGAATGAATGAATAAATGAAAAACCAGATTCTGTGTGCTTGTGCTCCTGCAATGGATTCTGAGACTGAGTTCCCCTCACTGTGGCCTTAACGCTCAGCTAAGAAGGGAGAAAGGTGTGGGAGAGAAAAGGTCGGTGCCTTCATGCTCTTGGTTGTTGGTGGCAGAAACCTCTATGGAGGTTGAAAGCCATCCTTGAACCTATTCATTTCTTTCATTACCCTCCCCAGATTTTCCCATCCTTATCCCCATCTATGGCCCAAGGTATTAGGCCTTGGAGTAGTGATCCTTAGAGAGAAAGATGTCTCTCTAAGTGTTTCTCTTTGATGCATATTAGGTCTGGCCCGAGGGGTGAGCTTAGGGCAGCTTCCGGAGGTCTCTGGCAGGGTCTCTCAGCCTGAGTGCCTGCCAGCTGTGTCAGGAAAGCTGCCCCTCAAGTGCTTCTTGATATATCGAGGGGGGTGCTAAGGGGAGGGGATATGGGACCTAGTATGGGCTGGAAATAGGATTTTGGACTGTTACCTTGGGAGGGAGATGAAGGTCACATCCGTCTCCAGCTCTGGTTGCTATGCTCGCCTCCCCAACCTCTTATACCCAAGGTCCTCTGAGTTTTTAGATTGGTGGGGGTCAGGGGAGAAGAATGGGGTTCTTGGGGGGGGGCATGAAATACTGCTTTATAAATAGCTCAGGTGCCAAGAGTTTGGAAAGCAGATTAGAGGCCTAAAGATTAGTGGCTAAAAGATTAGTAGGCTCTTGCTGCTGGGACAGGTTGGGGGTCAGGGGTTGAGTCTGATGGTGTTAAAGTCAGGGGAGCTTGAGAAGGGGAACTACATACAGGGTTTTGGCCTTGTGAGGCCTTGACCCCGAGGACCAGGATCAAAAGGGGAGTCAGGGACATTAAAAGAAAAGCATGGTGTGGGATAGAAATAGGAAGGCTCAAAGTATAGGCCTTTGTGATTCTGAAAGGAGCCTTGTGTTACACTCCAGTCTTTCTATATCTCTTGATCAGCTATTACAGGCCACACAAAAGCCAAGGATATGGGAAAGAGCACCCCTTCCCCAGCCTCCAACTACTGGGGACTTGGGACTCTGGAAGGGATGTTTTGAAACCCTGATTATCCCAGCTTATGTGCACAGCATGAGTCAATCTCCTGTAAATGAGGGTGGGTTGGGGGAGGGGCAGCTGCGTGTATTGAGCTGTGTGTGCACCCAATCCTCTGTGAGCCTTGAACTTCTTTTCTTGTTGGGGAGGAAGATAACAAAGGATTCTTGGCCCAGGGGCAGGTTCTCCTGGTAGGATGTTGCATTTGAAAGGAAAAAGCAATGGACATCTTTATCACCCTCACCTAAAGTATACCTTCCCTGCCCCCTAGCCCTTGACTCTTTCCAATCCCTAAAACTAAGTCCACGCTATAGGCTCTAAGCAGCTTCCCTTGCCTCATATGACCACTCATGGAATTAGAGATATTTCTGTCCAACAGCTGCCAGGACCCCCACAATGGTAGCAACAAAAGTAATCTTCCTTTCTTGGCTGTCCTTCCCATAGGGCCCAGGCCCAGGCTTCATGGACATGGAGAATATATCTTCAAGCTCTGGGGAATACAGGACCCTACCCCCTTCACCTCGCCATAGTGCTGGTCAGTCTTTAGTATCTATCCATAGATGCAGGCCTCAACCCTCCACGACAGGCTGTGGGTTCCTCAGAGGGTAGCTATGGTTGTGGTTCAGAGGGCTGGACCTTCCCTACCTCCCACTCCCCACTGTGGGCTCTGGACAGCTGTCCTATAATCCCTTTGCGCAAATAACTGCTAGCCTTTGCCACTCTTTGTTAGTATGTGCCCCAGGGTCCTGGCTTTTAGTTGTTGTAACTCTCTCCTCAGGGATTTTCAGCTAGAACCAGAAGACCGGACTCTGCAGGGAAGGTTAGTGTCTATGGGGAAGGTGAAAAGTCCGAATGAATGTACTTTTGGACTAGCCTTCAACCCATTTTTGTCTTGAGACCTGCCCTTGAAGCTTAGGCCCTCTTTTGACTCTGATCCCTGGTCTTCTCAGCAGGAAGAAAGTAGATCTGGTAGGCCTTTCATTCGTTATTATGATTGAATTTAAATAATTCTCTTCAGGAGTATGTGCATTTCTTGACTGAGGTATAATTTAGAAAAAGTAAAATGCACAAATCCTAATTGCACAGCTTGATGAATTTTTACCTACTGTGGAAAGCTGAATAATGGGCCCCCAAAGATAATCAGGCCCTAATCCCTGGAACCGATGAATGTTACCTTATATGGTAAAAAGGGACTTTGCAGGTGTGATTAAATTTAGGATCTTGAGATGAGGAGATTATTTTGGATCATCCCCGTGGGCCCTAAAGGTAATCGCTAGTCTCTTTATAAGAGGAAAGCAGAGGGAGATAGAGGGAGATAGAGACAGAAGGCAATATGAGGACTGAAGCAATTTGCTATGCTGTTGGCTTTTTTTTTTTTAAATGAAGGTACTGGGAGTTGAACCCAGGATCTTGTGCATGCTAAGCACACACTCTACCACTGAGCTATTACCCTCCTACCCTATGCTATCAGCTTTGAAGATTGAGGAAGGGACCACAGTGCAGGAATTCAGCTCTAGAAACTGGAAAAGGCAAGGACACGGATTCTCCTATTCTCCTCTGTAGTCTCTCATGGTTGCAAGGGGGCTGTCGCATTTCAGGCATAATCCTGCTACTACCTTGATTTTGGCCCAGTAAAACTGATCTTGGACTTCTCACCTCCAGAACTGTAAGAGAACAAATGTGTGGTTTTAAGCCACCAAGTCTGTGGTAATTTTTTATAGCAGCAATATGAAACAACTACACCTATGTCTACACACAGGTAACCACCACCCAGATTGAGATACAGAACATTTCCATCTCCCCAGAAAAGTCCCTTGTGTTCCTTTCCAGTTAGTAGTCTCCCAAAGAGAACAATCACCATAGTTTCATTTTGACCAAAAGTATTTGCATTTTATGAGGAAGCAAGAGTAAGAAGACAAAGGGAATGCATCTCTAATGGTGGAGTTTCTGGCCCCTATGATAGATTGATGGTAGAGGTACTTTCAGGTCCTTCCGAACCCTCACTCTGCACACTCCAATGGTATTCCCACCCAGGCTTTCCAGTTAGAAAGTGACTGATGATCAGATCTCAAGTGAGGAAGGGCTGGGATATTCTGTAAGGGATTGTAGCAGACAGGATTGTTGATCAACCCAATAGGCATCTCTTCCTTCCTTCTTGTGAGCAGAATCCCCAATTTTTTAGGTGCTCCACCCTCCTTCACATGGCCCTCTGTTCCTCTCAGCCAGTCACGATCATTTCATCCTCCTTGCCAGTGGCTGGTTTAGTTATAGGCATGATGAAACTCAGGCCACTGAGATATGAGGGGATGCTTGCTAGGGAGAATCTGGGAAAGATTTCAAGGGCGATAAAAATAAACACACAGGAAGAGAGGCCTCCCTCTCCTACCGTTGGATATTTCCATGTTTGGATACAGTGCCTGAAATACAACAGCCACCTTGTGACCATGAGACTCACTGAACAACATGCTGAGGGATCAGAAGGATGGAAGGAAGAATCAAGATTTTTAAATGACACTGTTGAACTATTGAATTAGCCAATTCTAAAGCTGCCTGCTCCTGGACTTTGATGCAAGATAATACACTTCCTTATTTTAAAGTCAGCTGAGTTAGAATTTTCTGTTATTGTAGCTGAAACCATACCAGCTGACTTAAGTGAGATCTGGACAACGGCATTGACTCAGTTGGGGTGGATGGAAAGGAGACAGATGAATCAAATGGTAGAAACGGAGACTTCCACTGCTGTCATAGGTACTGGACACAGCGGTACTGATCTCTTCTAAAGTTGTTAAGAGCCTTGCTGGAAATAAAGAACAGACATTCAGAAAGACTAAAAGGGTACAATACAAAAATGACACCTGGACAAGGCTACCTTGGGTGCATTTACATGGAGCCAGTCACTTTACCATGAATTTATTGGTCAATTTGGATTATCCGGGATTTCTGATTACTGCTCCTTTCCATCAAGGTTGTGGTGACTGTTTTGTTCCACTCATTGCATCTTATTCTCAGCTGGTGACCTCCTTTTTTCACTTCATAAAGGAAACCCAGGCAATTGGGGTGAGCCTCCCCATCTCCAACACCCTCCAAATTCACCTATATTTTAATTCCTAATGATGAAGAGGCTGATAACTGCCAGATACTCTGCATTCATGCATTGCCTTATTTTTCTCCTCACAACAGGATAGGTGCTAGTATCTTCCTTCTACATATGAGGAAGTTGAGGTTCAGGAAGACTTACCCACAGTCATATAGCTGTGGTGATGGAGCCAGGGTTAAACTCAAAGTCTGTCTGATTCCACTATTTCACTTTCCTTCCTTCCTTCAATTCTTTCCTTCCCTCTCCCTTTTCTTCCTCCCTTCCTTCTTCCTCCCTCCCTCCCTTCCTTCTCCTTCCTCCCTCCCTCCCTCCCTCCCTTCCTTCTTTCCTTCCGCCGCACCCCCCACCCCAACTCAGAGAAAGAGATTAGAAACCATGCCTTTCCCCCTTCTCCTTCTTTAGGCCCCAAGGAAACAGCAAACATTGCAGACAAACTGTCACCAAGATATTTCTGAATATTAGATGTGAGGAGCCAAGAAGGGGAAGGCTAGAAAAGACTAGAGGAGTAGGGGAATGGAAGGCTCTCGGCGCTAGTGGTTTCCATACAGCTTATTTATCTCTGCCAGGGAAAAGAAGATAATAAACTTTGGGGGGAGGGTATAGCTCAGTGGTAGAGTATTCGCTTAGCATGCATGAGGTCCTGGGTTCAATCCCTAGTACCTCCATTAAAAAATAATAACAAATAAATAAACCTAATTACTCCTACCCCAAAAATTATTTAAAAAAAGATAATAAACCTTGTCTGACACACTAAATTCTAGATGTCAATGAGATACTCTAGTGGATATGTCCTACAGCAAACTATATATAAAGGGCTTAGATTATAGATGTGGAAATCATTCAGTTCAACAAACTATAACTGAGTCATTCATCCATTCAACACACATTGATTGAACACCTACTATGTGCAAGGTATCTATTTTTTTAACTCTGAATTGAAAGGCATTTTTTGGACAACAAGGTATATAATTTGGGGAAAAAAAACTGAAACATATATTATCATAACTTTACCTGGAAGGCTGTGAGAAAGACAGAAGTAAAACCAGGTGGTTGTCCTCAGAGAGTTCTGAGTATGGTTTAAGGGTGGGAGGATTGGGAGGAGATCAACAAAAACACAAATGAGTATAATTCCAGGCAGTCTGTGGTATGTGCCATAATCTCAGTAGAAATCAAATGTGTTAAGAGTGTGAGAGAGAAATTTTGATTAGAGAGACATCTTTATGCTGGAATCTCATTGGTCATTCTTATTATTCATAACTTCTAAGTTAAATCATGAGAGTGGATGGAGAGAGAGGTAGAGAAGGAGACAGAGAGAGGAGAGAGAGAAAAACAATGGAGGAGTGGAGAGGGAGTGAAGAGATTCTGGAAGTAAGCCCTGGGTAAGGGTCACGTTTGGAGGAAGGAGAACAAAAAGGAGCCAGGGAAGGAGTCAGAAGGAATGTCCAGAGGAACAGGAGAATCAAAGCAATGTAAAGTCACAGAAATGAAAATAAGGAAGAGTTTCACAGCAAAGAGTCTGGTCTGAAGCCTTGCATAAAGACATGCGTTCCTTTTGGCCCTGGTGATGTCAGAGGAAGCTCGCTTCCCGTTGGGGCGCGTTGGAAGAGCTCTTTTTCTGAAGTGGCCACTGGGTGGCAGTGGTGGCAGCAGCGGCAGCTACAGCTGTGTCCAGGGACTAGCAGAACAGAAACCTAGCAGAACCAAACCAGCTTGAAACAGTAGGAACAGGAAGCAGGCTCAGGCCGGGGTTTCTCTGGTGTAGTAGACGCTTGGGGTATCCCCTTGAATGTATGCCAAGCCTCAAATCATACCTGTCCTCTTCTGAAGAGGGCAGCTTCATCCCTGGGAGCAGAGTAATAATACAAAGTACTTTATAGATTAGCAGCATTTTCTGGTTTACAAAGTGTTTTCACATCTATTAATCAATTCAGTATTCAGAAAACCCTGAAAAGTTGGTATTATTATTTAAAAAATTTTTTGTATTCGAAGTTTAGTTGATTTACAATGTTGTGTTAGTTTCTGGTGTACAGCATAGTGATTCAGTTATAAATATATATTGTTTTTCATTATAGGTTGTTACAAGTTATTGAATATAGTTCCCTGTGCTATACAATAGGACCTTGTTGTTTATCTATTTTCTTTAATTTTTAAAAATTTTCTATTGAAGTATAGTTGATTTATAATGTTTTATCTATTTTATATATAGTAGTTTGTATCTGCTAATCTCAAACTCTTAATTTATCCTTCCCCCCACCCTTTCCCCTTTGGTAACCATAAGTTTGTTTTCTGTCCATGAGTCTCCTTCTGTTTTGTAAATAAGATTATTTGTATAATTTTTTTTAGATTCAAGGTTGGTATTACTAACCCCATTTCACTAATGAGGAAACTCAGTTACAAAGAGGTGTCCAGGATTTACACAATGAATACGTGAAAGAACAAGGATTTGAATTCAAGTCTGTCTGGCTCCAAACACCTGGGCCTTTTGTGCAATATCACAGTGATCAGCTGTCCAGGACTCAGGCTATGACTGCTTCTTCCACGCCTACCTTTTATCTGCCCCCACTTACTCCCCACCACAGGGGAAGGATCTCCAGGATTCCCCCATCTAGGTTTCTGGGCCTTCCAGGAGATCTAGGTTCTGGAGCCTCCCCTGTGAGCCTGCCTCCTCTTCTCACTCCCAGTATCCTGCTGGGCAACATTCTTAGGACCTGAAGATCAGATTCAGAGTCCCCATTGCCTCCCAGCTCTCTTCAGAGTGGGTGCTGTTCCAGCCTGCTCCCTCTCCCTGAGAGCACCTCCCACCTCATCGTCAGAGTCCTCCAGTCCCAGAGCTTGCTTCCTGTGCCTAAGACTTCCATTAATCGCAGAGCCTTAGTTAACCCCAGGAGACTCAGGCCCAGAGCTCCTGACAGCTTGGCATTCCCTAGCACTTGGCTCTCAGTCATCTAGGCTTGGTGTCTGTACTTTCTCTGCTGTATTCAGACCAGGGTCTCCTGGAGTGATAGAGAGAGATGGGTGGTGTGTTGGAAGGGGTGGAGTCTGTAAGGGAAGCATGTTGGCCATCATCTTTGGGGAGGAGTGAACTGCCTCCTCGCCACCTCCTCTTACATATGTAACAGGCATCTTGAAATTAACAGGTGGAAAAACGAACTCCTGATCTTTCCTTAGACCTGCTCCTCTCACAGCCTTCCCTGTCTTTGTCAACAGTAACTTCATATATCCAGTTGTTCAACCAGAAATCTTAGAGTCATTCTTGACTCCTCTCTTTTACATCCCATATCGGTAAATATTGTTGTCTCTACTTTCAAAATCTAGCCAGAATCTGCTATTTCTCACCACCTCCACCACCCTGGTCCAAGCTACCAGCATCTCTGTTGGCCGTAGCCTCTGATCTGGTCTTCCTCCTGTGTCCCCAGCCCTGCAGTCTATTCTCAAGATAGAACAAGCCAGTGATCCTTCTAAAATGTAAATCAGATCCTGACACTTGTCTCTTCTAAACCCTCAATTGTTTCCCAGTCACTGAAAATAAAAGCCAAGGAGTCCTCACAATGGCTTCCAAGGATCTTCATGATCTGGTTTGTGCCAAATTCTCTGGCCTCATCTCTGTTTCCTCTTCCTCACAACCATATGGTCTTTATTCAGAAGTTACCCTAATAATTTAAAACAGAAACCTGCTGTATTCTCTTTCCCTCCTTTATTTTTCTCCATAACAATGATCACAATCTATGTATTTTACTTATTAATTTCATGATCTTTTCCCCTCTCACTAGTCTGTAAGCTCCATTAGAGTGGGAGTTTTTGTCTATTTTGTTTGCTGTTTGTGAACTACTAGTGCCTAGAACTGGACCAAGTGGCTAGTAGGCTCTTGGAAAATATTTGCTTATCCTTTCCTGGATTATGGCCAGTGGCTTTGTGAGGCCACTAAACATAGCAGTTAAGTCCATGGATGGGAGAGCCTGGTTCAAAGGCAGGTCTGCCTGGTTCACATCTTGAGTTTATCACTAATAAGCAAAATACTTAAACTCTCTGTGCCTCAGTTTTTCTGATCAGCAGTAGGAACAATAATGGTACCTACTTCCTAGAGAGCCTGTGGGGTCATTAATAAGAAAAAAGCATTTAGAACAGTGCATTGCACGAAGTATGTGCTATATACACATTTCTTATAATTGTCTGCACATAGAGTTAAGATTTATATCAATAGAGTTGCTAAAATCTTTCAATGTGCTGTCTTACACTTGCCCATGTTAACATTCATTTCCCATGTTTCTGCTCACAGGGGTTTCTGTGATCTTCCTGGAGTTTCAGTTATCTCAGGAGGCTTGGCTCTTCATCTGTCAACTTGGACATTTCCTTGTGTACTCTCTCTTACTGTCATTTAGAAGCTGTTAAATAGTAATCTTACCGGGCCCCAGCTTCCCAATCTGTGCAGTGAGTGGGCTGGACTAGATAATCTCGCTGGGCCTTTCTAACTCTGACAATCTCCCAGGATGGGAGGAGGTACAGGCCCTACCCCCCAACCCCGCCCCCTTGGATATGCCCTCTGGCTGCCAAGGGGAAGGGTGACAGAGTCAGCTGGGCTCAGCTTCGAGGGGAACAGGTAGGAGATGTGCCAGGTTTCTTGGGTGAGGGTGGGGATGGGGTTCCTGGGCTGGCCCAGGCCGGGGGAAGGCGTCAGAGATCACTGTGGTACGGAGAGAGAGGGACCAGGGGAGAAAAGTCACTGTGTGGAGAGATACCCTCTTCATAGGGATGCAACTGTTGCAATGCTAGCAGCCATTTTGGGTCTGGGCATCTTCCTACACAGTCCCGATAGGGCTCTACCCCCTTCAGCCAAGCTGTGAAGGACAGAGTCAGCTGCAGAAGGAGAACAACCTAAACCCACTGACTGCCCTCCTGAGCCCCGGCACTGCCTGCTGCCCCCTATCCCAAGGGACTGACAGAGGGAGCTCTGGCGGGGTCAGGCTGGCCTAGGCTGCACTCACATGCAGCCTCTCGACTCCCCCTTGGGCTTCAAGCATCACCTTCCCTGTTCTCTGCTTTTTTACCACAGGTCAGAGCTAAAGGGCTGGGGAAATCCAGCCACCCTCACTTCTGCCCTTTCCACTTCTGGGGGGACCATGACCAGTACAGAGTTCTCACTGCTCACAACCCTAGGCCCTTACCCAGATCCTGAGGATGGTGAGGTAGAGCTGGACTGCTGGTTTAATGAGGAGTTCAAGTTCATCCTGCTGCCCGTGAGCTATGCAGTTGTCTTCGCGCTGGGGCTAGGCCTCAATGTCCCAACCATCTGGCTCTTCCTCTTTCGCCTCCGACCCTGGGATGCAACGGCCACCTACATGTTCCACTTAGCCTTGTCAGACACTCTGTACGTCCTGTCGCTGCCCACCCTCATCTACTATTACGCAGCCCGCAACCACTGGCCCTTTGGCACGGGGCTTTGCAAGTTCATCCGCTTTCTCTTCTATTGGAACCTCTACTGCAGCATCCTTTTCCTCACCTGCATCAGCGTCTACCGCTACCTGGGCATCTGTCACCCACTGCGGGCTCTCCGCTGGGGCTGCCCGCACCTTGCCAGCCTTCTGTGCCTGGTAGTTTGGTTGGTCGTAGCCGGCTGCCTCGTGCCCAACCTGTTCTTTGTCACAACCAGCCCCAGGGGGGACACCGTCTTGTGCCACGACACCACTCGGCCTGAGGAGTTTGACCACTATGTGCACTTCAGCTCGGCCATCATGGGGCTGCTCTTTGGTGTGCCCTGCCTGGTCACTCTGGTCTGCTATGGGCTCACGGCCCGGCGCCTGTGTCGGCCCTTGCCCGGGGCTGCCCGGTCGCCGTCTCGCCTGCGTTCTCTGCGCACCATTGTTGTGGTGCTGACTGTCTTTGCCGTCTGCTTCATACCCTTCCACATCACCCGCACCATTTATTACTTGGCAAGGCTGTTAGAAGCTGACTGCTGGGTGCTGAACATTGTCAACGTGGTCTACAAAGTGACTCGGCCCCTGGCCAGTGCCAACAGCTGCCTGGATCCTGTGCTCTATTTTCTCACTGGGGACAAGTATCGACATCAGCTCCGGCAACTCTGTAGGAGCGGTTGGCCCCAGCCCCCCACGGCTGCCTCCTCCCTGGCGCTCGTGTCCCTGCCTGAGGACAGCAGCTGCAGGTGGACAGCCTCCTCCCAGGACAGTGGCTGCCGTACTCCTCAGACAGAGAGACTGTGACACTGGAAGCTGGGAAGCGAGAGGAAGGGGGCGCGTTCAGGGCAGAGGAGAGGGAATGTAACAGTGACACTTGATCTGGTTGCTTCCTCTTTTTGTCCAGGCTCTGGAAAAAGGCCCTCACCCTGAGGTTTAGGGGGAGCCAGAGAAATCACGGGAGACCCCATCTTTCCCAAACCCTTCAGTTGCCCTCTCCTATTTAGCCAAAGGTAGCAGCAGCCACTCTTTTTCCTCTGCTTCTTCTTTGTTTCTGTCCCCTTGCTGGGGCCAGTGGTCCTACCAGGCTGCCAGAAGTGTTCCCCAGTCCTCCGTCTCGTGCCCTTTCCCCCTGTATCCTTGTATAGCATGTGTTCTTTTGGCCAGACCAGAGCATGCAACTGGAGGGGTGGAGAAGCTGGGATCATCTCAGAATTGGCCTGACTTATCTGACGGTGAGAGCCAGAATCAGGAAGTGGGGGTACCAGCATATCACAGATGCCTGGGCTGTGACATGTGTAGCACCCACACTCACTTCCTGGTTTCCTCTGGAAGACAGGATGGTCTTGCCTGCCAAGGGGCTGAACAAGTGCCCAGAGAGCCTGTGTGCCAGGGTCCCCACGTGCAGCTGGAGGCATGGCCCTGTTGAACTGATGTGTGTAGCCACGAGGTAGATAGGGAGCCCTGAGTCTTCCCATTGGGAGGCAACCTTGAGGAGGCTCAGGGGGCAGGACCCAAGCAGATAATGGCCTTTGGAATGGGAATGGGACTGGCCCTCGTGTATGATGTTTGCTGAGAACATATTTGACAGTTCTCCCGTACTTAATGAAAGAAAGTGTTGACGGCTCAGAACAAGAGGGAGGAGCTCTCTAGTCAATGGCCATGAGTTCCATCACCAAGTAGTAGAGCCGGTTCGTGCAGAGATTGGGGTGGTTACAGGGACCAAGGCCCAGAGCTGGCTCTTCACTGGTCTCTCAGCTTTTTCTAGCTCCTGCCCTAGATAAATAATCAGTTGTGTCACCAGCTCTTTCCGATCAGCCTTTAGGGCTTCGAGGCCAGGGCTGGGCACTGAGACTGGGCCAGCTTCCCTCAGCTTCCCACCCACTCACTCCCCTCCAGCACCATCTTAGTGTTTATGGGCTTCCTGGAGTAGGGGTGGGGTGTGGAACTTGGGGAGCTAACCCCTGAGCCTTGGGAAGTAAGAGTTTTGGGGCAAGCATTCGTGAGAAGAGTAGGCTTACACTTCCTGGCACCCCTGCTAAAATCGCTTTCCAGCCCATTGGTCTCCTGAATCCCCAGACTTCCTTTTTTTTTTTTTTTGCCCCACCCTATCTCTGATCCCTTTCTTGTCTATTGAATTCTAAGAGGTCTGTCTTAGAAAGTGAGTTTAGGACTAGTCTACAGAAAAAAAAATGACTTCAATGCCCCTGAGTCCCCTTTTGCATTCTTTTAAGTGCTCCCTCTTCCTCTCTAATATCCAGGCCCCTTCCGCTAGGAGTAAATGAATTGGCTTTCTTCTTACTAGTTTCCCAGTCTCATGGCCACTGCCTCGATGGTTATGTACCCTGTTCCTCACCTCCCTTTTATTCCTGTGACCACAGCCTCCCTGCCACCACAGCCTCCCTGCCTATCACTTGTCCTACTCAGCAACCCCACCCAATAAAGCTGCTGTCTTCATCACACAGTTGACCTGGCCTCGTCCATTTCTCCAGTCCACTCCCCTAGGCTAAATTGAGATTAACTGCCTAGACATTGTGGTCTGCTACTTTTGGACTGCGTTCCCTCACCGTCTAAGTTTAAACACCTTGACTTTCACTTTGGGCCAGTGTTCTCTCTCCTAGGACTAGAGGGGATTGTAGATGAAGACAGAGGGCAAGGTTGGCTTGACCCACTGAAATTTGATGTCTTGGAACTTCATCTAAGCCCTCATTCCTCTGAGCTTGCCAAGTTCCTAGTGAACATTCCAGAGCAATTGTTTTCTGTCTTTTTTACCTTCTCAAGGTCCCAACTCCATCCTACCTTAGGACCTCTTAAGAGTTACCTTGCCTCCTGAAAAACTGAGAAAATCTAATACCTCAACTTCCCTCTGTTTCATTCACCATAAGCTACTTTTGTGTCCATCTTGTCTTTCTCCCTTTCTTCCCTGCAGTCCCCAGAATAAGAGGTGGTCTTCTTTCCTGTTCATTTGCTTATCCCTCTTCATCATTTTCAGTCTCTCTTGTAACTGATTTCATCCCATCTTAAAAAAAAAACAAAAACAAAACAAAACAAAACAAAACCCTCACGTAACAAAAATAAAGCATTACCACGGATACCTTGACCCTGCTAGCTCTTCTGGCTGCTACTCTATCTTATTCATTTCACTGTCAAATTTCTAGTAGGATTACCAGGAATCCCATTTCCTTACCACAAGGTCACCCCTTAACTCTCTGAATCTGGTTTCCTTCCTACACTTTTCTGTATCTAGAACACACATTACCTCATAAACCAGACCTTTTCTTTGCCCTCATCCTCTTTGACTTCTCTGCTTCACTTGACCCTACTGTGTATCTTCTTTAAAACTTCTGGGAGGAGGGGATAGCTCATGTGGTAAAGCACATGCCTAGCATGCACAAGGTCCTGGGTTCAATCCCCAGCACCTCCTCTAAAAATAAATAAACCTAATTACCCACCCCCCCCAAAATTGGGAGAGGGTACAGCTCCAGTGGTAGAGCACATGCTCAGCATGCATGAAGTCCTGGTTTCAATCTCCAGTACCTCTTCTAAAAATAAATGGATAAACTTAATTACCTATCCCTCATGAAACTTTTTATAAAAGTAACATTAAAAAATTCCATTGTGACATTAAAGAAAAATTTGAACGAAAATATTTACCTATACTTCCCAACCCAGACAGTTGTTTCTATTTTTCCTTTTTCCATGATTTTCCAGTTTATATAATACATATACATATATATATATTTACATAAGTGCAATCATAGTGTACATATATTTTAAATTCTTCTTTTAAAAAACTTTGTATTATAAATGCTCTCATTGTGTTACAGTCTTTCATATTTATCATTTCAGTGGCTGGATAAAATTACATCCATCAGTAGATTATATTTTATTTTACTATTCCCATTATTGGACATTTAAACAACTCCCAGGTTTTCGGTGCTTTTAATATTTTCATGCATATAGCTTTTTTTCTTTTTTTGTAATTCTCTTCCTAGGACAAGTTCCCAGGGGTGGGGTTACCAGATCAAAGAGAATGAGTGTTTCTGTAGAGCTTGATTTCCCAAAGGACTGCACACATTTTTGATACCATAATGACATGTGAGTGTTCCAGTTCCCTTCCATCTCTAGCATTGGACTTTATAAGAACTTTTTTGGGGTGGCTCAAACATTAACTTATTAATTTCCTTTCTTTGATTACTCATGGGATTGAATACTTTCCCATATGTTCACTATTTACATTTTCTTTTGGGTGAACTGTCTGTTTATATCCATCTCCAGTTAGTATCTTAGTGGTATTCTTATCTATCTGAATGTATTCTTTATTTAACACACAGGTTAACCTTTTGTTGTATTTGATATAAGGACCTCTTCCATTATTGTAATACTTTGAATTTTAGTTCCTTATTTTAGCCCCTTGTTTTAAAATTTATCTCTTCCTACTCTTATCTCTCTCTTTCAATTTTTTTTTGTTTTTAAAATTGAACCTTAAAATTCTTTTTTTTTTGAAAGTTTTTTTTTGGGGGGAGGTAATTACATTTATTTAATTAATTTTTTGAAATGGGGGTACTAGGCACTGATCCCAGGACCTTGTGCATGCTAAGCACGGGCTCTACCACTGAGTTATACCCGCTCCCCCCTACTCTTATCTCTCTTTGCTGGCTTCTCTTTCTCTTTTACTCCCTAAGTGAACAGAGTTCCAAGATCTGTCAAAGTCATAGCATTTGTCCCCTCCCCCCATCTGACACTTAATTTTCTCTTGGAGAGAACATTTATGCATGTGAATACAATTCAGCTGACTCATAGTCCTTGAGAGTACCTCAGAAATCTTCTAGGGCCTGGGGACTGCCTCACTTTACAAAGGAGGAAACAGGCGCAGAGAGATGACCTGCCCATGACTTAGTAAGTTAGAGGCAGAGCAGAGTCTAGGCCCTAGGTGCCCCGACTTCCAGAGCTCCTTCCATGACACCATGCCAACACAGTTCTGGGCCTGCCATTTCTCCCAAGCTCCACCTCTATGTCTTCAGTTGTCCACTGGACAGTTTCATGGGATCTTCTATTGTTACCTTAAGCCCAGGAGGTCAAAATCTAAACTCCCTGGCCCAGTTTCCCTACTCATCTTGCTCATTTGTGTTTATGGCATCTTCTTTCCTCAAGTCACATGACCTAGGCTCGAAAACACTCAGGCAACTTTGACTCTTCTTCCTCCCTATTTCATGAGATTCTGACATTTCTTCCTTCATCATGTCAATTACAGTTTGCCTTCCTTTATGGTCCCAGGGCTGTCATTCTACTACTGGCTTTTGTTACCCTATCCTTGGCTGACCGTCACTGCCTCCTAACTGGTCTTCCTTACCCCCAGTCTTTCCTCGCATGATATATAGGGTGCATACTGCCAGATTAATTGGCCCCTAGACTGCTTTCACGTTCTCTGTCTCACTCAAAACTTTCATGGTTTCACATTATCCACAAGACAAGTTGAAATCCTTTTGTCAGAAATTCAAAGATGGCTTTTCAGTCTTATTTCCATTTCTCCCCAATACAGATCTCTCTTTTCCAGCTAATTTGATCTCTTCGTTATTTTTCCAAATAAGACTTGCGCTTTCTCGTCTCTCTACCTTTATCCTTCCTTTCCCACACACGTAAGTCCCACTTCCTCTTTGAGGCCTTCTCTGCTGACTCTTACCTACAGTGACCTCCCTGGTCACTCCTAGAGTAGTTATTGTCTATATCAGTGATTTGACACTTTTTTGTCTCTTGATATCACTTATACTATTATCTTAAATTGTTTACCTCTTTATGTGTGTTTGTTTTGAGTTCCTACCTGTAAACCCTTTGAGTTACTGTGATAGAAAGGAAAGAGCATAAAACTGAAAATCAGAAGAACCAAGTTCGAGCCCTGGTTATCAAAGTGAGGCTCAGGTGTGTCACTGTGTCACTTGAGTGAGTCACTCAGACTCTGAGCCACAATTTCATAATCTGTAAAATGAAGATCATAATCTCAGTACTCCAGATTGTGGTAAGACTCTGCAAATCTAGAGAGCTAAGCAAATATAAATGATTGTTTGCATATCATTCTATTTACTCAATAAGTGGTGCTTAATAAATATTTGTTGAATGATTACATGTCAGTAATTCAGTTGAATGTTTTTTCTCCTGGGTATATTTCCGTGTTAAGAAGCCACAGGAGCCCCAAGGAGCAAAAAGATCTAGGGACACTTTAGGAACGATGGAAGTAGGGAGGGTATTGGAAAGATATTTTGAAGGAAGTAAGTCCTGTCCAACATATCTCACTTCCCACTACACTGGCTACTCACTGCTTGGCCCATCTGAAGGAGTAACCTGGATGTGGAGAGAAGAAGATGGTGATACATCTGTATTTCTTTTTCCTTTTCTTTTTTCTCTTTCTTTTATTGAAGTATAGTCAGTCACAATGTGTCAATTTCTGGTGTACATCATAATGTTTTAGTCATACATATACATACATATATTTGTTTTCATATTCTTTTTCATTATGGGTTACTGTAAGATATTGAATATAGTTCCCTGTGCTATACAGAAGAAACTTGTGATTTATCTATTTTACATATAATAGTTAGTATCTTCAAATCTTGAACTACCAATTTATCCCTTCCCACCCTCTTCCCTGCCGGTAACCGTAAGTTTGTTTTTTATGTCTGTGAGTCTGTTTCTGTTTTGTAAAATAAGTTTGTCTTTTTTTTTTTTAGATTTCACATATAAGTTATATCATATGGTATTTTTCTTTCTCTTTCTGGCTTACTTCACTTAGAATAACAATCTCCAGTCCATCCATGTTGCTGCAAATGGCATTATTTTATCCTTTTTTATGGCTGAGTAGTATTCCATTGAATAACTATACCACAAATTCTTTATCTAGTCATCTGTTGATGGACATTTAGATTGTTTCCATGTCTTGGCTATTGTAAATAGTGCTGCTGTGAAAATTGGGGTGCATGTATCTTTTTGAATTAGAGTTACCTCTGGATATATACCCAGGAGTGGGATTGCTGGATCATATGGTAAGTCAATTTTTAGTTTTTTGAGGAATCTCCATACTGTTTTCCACAGTGGCTGCACCAAACTACATTCCCAACCAACTGTGTAGGAGGGTTGCCTTTTCTCCATACCCCCTCTAGCATTTATCGTTTACAGACTTTGAATGATGGCCGTTCTGACTGCTGTGAGGTGATACTTCACTGAGTTTTGATTTGCATTTCCCTGATAATTAGTGATATTAAGCATCAAAGTGTAAATTATTAAAACATGGGAACTTTCCAAGATAAAGAAGAAGATGAAATCCTTCTTGAGGCTGGCCAGTTATTACTGTAAATTTGTATCATAGTGTGAGGCCCTTGGATCTACTGCTGGGAAGGAGAAAGTGGATGTTCTTGGAAAACTTAAGAGAAAAATCAACTAATGACCTCTTAGGTGACATTGTGCTGCTGGTACCTACTCAATTTGTGTACTTCTCACTGCAATTTAACTTATTACTCATTGTAAGCCTCATAACCTTTACTGCACAAATATCCCTTTACCTCCAATGTGAATTAAACATTTCTTCTTACCCATTCTGAGTCTTGCTGGATTCCTTTCCAGAGAGTAGCCATTGCCCTGGTTCTTTGAGGATTTAAGCTAGTTTGATTCTTCAAGTTTTTGTCTTTATTCATTTCTTTAATGGAGTTTCCCAAGGCACATGTTCCAGGATAGTAAGAGGTGTTACATATTTTTAAGGAATTGGGTTAAACAGTGTTAAGCAGCCTTCTCTACTACAGGATTTATCCAGAGCCTTTAACATCATATTGCTCACCGTGGGTTTCTAAGAAGAAGGGTTTCTATATGCAATATCTACCAAACTTATTGACCAAGGAAACTTCCTTCTTTATTTTTTTCCTTAGGTTCAGAACCTACCATGCCAAGACACATTTTAGGAGACACTGCTCTAGTAAGGGGACTCTAATATCTTGATCCCACTTGATCAGAGGATAGGAGTTAGCTTATGTCTCCTACTCCTCTAGATTTCCTGTCTTCCACCATGGGCAGATACAGACCCAAAAAAGAAAAGTACTTCTCTTTTTGCAGGAAATCCCATTGCTTTTCAAATCAGAAGACTTTTTCTCCTGCTAATAAAAAGTAAAATATTTTTCCTGCAAACCTTTCCCTTTTGAAATAGAGTGTATCAGTTAGGACTGCATTTGATTGCATGTAACAGAAACCTTATTGTTGATGACTCCATAAAATAGGTATTTTGTTTTTAACTAAAAAATTCTGAGGTAGGCAGTCCAAGGGTGGGTGTGGCTGCTCAAGATAATCAGTACAGCTTTCTATTTCACCATCTTTTTAGTGTGTGCTTCTCATCTTTATGGTTGTAAAATGGTGGCTCAACTTCCAAGTACCTTGACCATGTTCTATGTAGGAAGAAAGGGGTAAGAACATAAGTCAAAAGCCCAAAGGATCTGGTAAACTAAACTGTTTTTCTTTGTTAGAAATACAGTAACCCTTCTAGAATCCCACTCAGTTTGATTTCAAACTCTATTGCAAAGCTATAGGAATTAAAACAGTATGGTATTAGCATAAAAACAGATCAGTGGAACAGAATTGAGAGCTCAGAAATAAATGCATACATATTCGGTTAATTAATTTATGGCATAGGAGCCAAGAATATATAGTGGAAAAAGGAGAGCCTTTTCAATAAATAGTATTGGGATAACTGGACAGGCACATGTGAAAGAATGAAACTGGACCACTGTCTTACACCATACACCAAAATTAACACAAAATGGGTTAAATACTTGAATGTAAAACCTGAAACTATGAAACTCACAGAAAATATAGGTTGTAAGCTCCTTGATACAGGTCTTGGGGATTATTTTTTGAATTTGGCATTAAGAACAAACAACAAAAGGAAAAATAAACTTGTGGGACCACATCAAACTAAAAAGCTCTGCATAACAAAGGAAACCACCAACAAAATGAAAAGGCAGCCTACTGAATGAGAGAAAATACTTGCAAATCATATACCTGATAAGGGGCTAATATCTAAAATATATAAAAAAACTCAGACAACTTCATGGCAGGAAAATAAAACCCCAAACAATCTGATTAAAAAATGGGGAGAAGATCTGAATAGATATCTTCCCCAAGAAGACATCCAAGTGGCCAACAGATACATGAAAACATGCTCTACATCATTAATGATTGGAAATGCAAATCAAAACCACAGTGAGAGACCACTTCACACCTCTTAGAATGGGTGTTATCAAAAGGACTAGAAATAGTAAGTGTTAGCGAGGGTGTGGAGAAAATGGAACTCTCATGCGCTTTTGGTAGGAATGAAAATCGGTGCAGCCACTATGGAAAGAAGTATGGAAGTTTCTCAAATAATTAAAACGTAACTACATATTATCCAGCAATTCCACTTCTAGATATTTATCTGAAGAAAACAAAAACACAAACTTGAAAAGATATATGCCACCCCCATGTTCATTAAGCATTATTTCCATATAAGATATGGAAACAACCTAGGTGTCCATCAATGGGTGAATGGATAAAGAAATTATGAGACACATGCGCATGCACGCATGCGCGTGCGCGCGCGCACACACACACACACACACACACACACACACACACACACACACACACAGAATGGAATATTACTCAGCCATAAAAAGAGTGAAATCTTGCCACTTGTAAGAACATGGATAGACCTTGAGGGCATTATGCTAAGTGAAATAAGAGAAAGGCAAATACCATATGATCTCTCTTATATATGAAATCTATAAATACTTAAATACATACATACACCCAAGCTCATAGATACAGAGAATAGATTGGTGGTTGCCAGAGGTGGGGGGTAGATGGGAGAAATGGGTGAATTGTTTTTGTTTTCTCTTTTATTTTAAATAAATTGATTTTTTTTATTGAAGTATAGTCAGTTTACAATGTTGGGTCATTTTTTGGTGTACAGAACATTTTTGAATTCAAATCCATGAATAAGTTATGAATGATTCTCATGTAATTCCTTGTTTTAGTCAGTAAGTTCTTATCATTTAACAGCCTAGTATTTATTAATTTATTGTATTTCTCAGCTCCATACTTTTTTGAAAATCAATTTTTTGTTTCCTTGATTTGTTATATTCTGATAACAGAGTATTGAAGTCTTTAATCATATTATACAGCAGACCCTTGATGTGTGAGGAATACATCCCCAGACACGCATCCTAAGACCGTATGATTTTTATCCATAAGTGCAGTTATAACTGAAAAGTGATAACTGAAAATGTCAAGTTTCTCCTTCACACCTTTAATGGGGTGAACCATGAGTTGAAAGTGATAAAACCCTGTTTACATTTTGATACAGTTCAGTTCATTCACTAGCTAAGTCGCTTGTTTCAGGAGGATTAGAGATTGCTCACATGTCATGAACTTTCTGGATTCATTCATCCAACAATGATTTCTTTTTTGTTTGTTTTGTTTTGTTTTTTGTGAGGATGGGGGATTAGGTTTTATTTATTTATTTTTAATGGAGGTACTGGGGATTGAACCCAGGACCTCGTGCATGCTAAGAATGCACTCTACCACTGAGTTATACTCTCCCCTCCAAAACAGTTATTTCTTTAAGTGCCCACAGTGATGCAGGCACTGGGCTAAGGGGTGGGGATACAGAGATGAGCTGCTCACTCATAGCCCCTGTGCTTACAGTGCTTCAGTGTAGTGCAGCTTACTTGCAGATTGTTGAAGCTACATTAAATCTGTAAATTTCAAAGTTCTACTGTATGTTTCTTTTTTCCTCAAACTTCTTTTTTTCACTTTTTAAAAGTGTACTTTTATACTAGCTTATTTAGCTTATTAGACTTCCATTGTACAGAATACTTTTGACCCATTTGCCCCTACTTAATCTATCTTTTTTAGTGCCTTTCTTCTGTGAAATCTCCTATGAAACCCCTTCTTTCCTTCCTGGAAATATATATTAGGTGGCTATCACATGCCAGACATAGTTTCTATTCTCATGAAGCTCTCAAATTAGTAGGAAAGACTTGCCTGGAAGCAAATAATTATGCTGTAATATAATAGTTAAATACCATAGTAAAACCAAAGAAAGGCTATGGAAGAATGGAAGGAGGGGTTATTAATTCTGCCTGGTGAAGGCTTCACTGTGAAGGTGATATTTGATGTGGACTTCAAGGAAGAATTGACTCTACCATGTAGGGAGAACATGTGCCAAGACAAAGAAATGTGAAAATGTTCAGAAACCATGAAGTAGTCCAGTGTACTACTTTAGGCCATGATAGGGAATGCTTGGAAATTTATAGAGGCCAGAGTGTGAAGGATATTTATTGGCCTTCGTGATCAATCAACTCTTATGTGTATGGGAAGGTGTTGAACTCCAACAGATAGACAGCCTGGGTCCAAAAAACTATGACCAAGTATAGTTCTTCCTCTGTGGGGGAGCCATCTGGATATCACTTGAGTACTGTGCCCCCTTTCTGCCTCCACAGTTACCTCAGACAGATCCCTGGCCATTTGGCCAGCTAGGGTCACCATCCTGGCCACTCTTTAGAAATGCTCCATCCTGCCCTCATGTTCCATGATTAAGTCCTGCTGATCAGTTCCCTTGATGATCATCACATACAAATTTACTGCGACATCCAGAGTGTGGAGCAACAGCTTAGAGTATGAGTATCTCCAAAATATTCAGAGGGAGGAGGAGGAAGAGAGCAAGAGATTTTGTTGTTGGGTAGAAGGTGAGGGTGGTAAGAAAAGATATGGGGGGAGTGAATTTTTGAGAAGGAACGTGTAGCTAGTGCCAATAAGAAAGCAAAGGCTTAAACTGCAATCCATCTGTTCTTCTTTTCCAGGTAAACTTCCTTCCCATGTGTGCCCTTGAGACTCTTCTGGAAGAAACCTGCTCTCCTTTCCTCTTCCTGGACAACCAAAACAGGTGGGAGCAATTCAAATCCAATTCTCCTTTTATTCAGTTGCCTTCTGATCACCTCCTATGAGGTTTTGACTCATCCAGTGAACCTGTATGACTCGTCCCAAGGCTTTTCTCAATCTGATGGGCTCCAAAATCAAATCAGCTACCTTCCCTATAATGCCAGCAGCCTTCTCTGCCATTCTAAGGAGTACAAACTTTACCCTGTAGACCAGCATTTCTAGGACTATATTTAGAGGAACTTTCAATGTTTCATGAGATGGTAATAGGTGTTATTTAAACAAGGGTTCCATTGTCAGATAAGTTTGGAATCCTGAGTAAAATGCCTTTGATCTGTCTGAAAGTTGTACTTGTTAGCTTAGTGGTATGGACATGAGGAAAGCCTTTCTATTTGAAGACAGCAGATTACCACACAAAAACTTGTATATAAATGTTAATTCATAATAGCAGAAAACCCCCAAATCCATTAACTAGTGAATGGATTGAAAAATGGGATATATGCATACAATGAAATATTTATTCAGTCATAACAAGAATAAAATACTGATAGATGCTACAACATAGATGAACCTTGAAATCATTATGCTAAGAGAAAGAAGCCAGTCACAAAGACCACATATTCTATGATTCCATTTAGATAAAATATCCAGAATTGCAAATCCATAGAGATAGAAAGTAGATTAGTGGTTGCCAAGGGCTGAGGATGGGAGAATGTGGAGTGACTGCTAATGTGTATTGGATTTCTTTTTTGAGGTGCTGAAAAATGTTCTAAAATGAGATAGTGGTAGTAGTTGCACAACTCTGAAAATACTAAATACTACTGAATTTAAATGGGTTAAATTTATGGTATGCAAATACGTCTTAGTTTAAAAATGCATGAATGGAGTGGGGCCTGGGAAAAATGCATTAATACAAAAACAACAACAACAACAACCTGAGTGGTGGCTACTCAGGATGCCTGGCCATCATCTGAGTCCTTCAGGCCCTGGTGGTTTGGGCTCTGAGAGGAAATCCAATAGGGGGTGGGGCCTGAGGAATGACTGAGTGAAGCTCCTCAGGGGCAGTGACTTCAAGGGCTCTGTGGCAAGGATGGAATTCCTCGTGCCCTTCCCTTCCTCATTTAGCCCTCCCGCCTCTCCATTTCTCCCCTTTTGGTTAGCAGTGATTGAGTCTCCTCTCCAAGGCATGCATTCCTGAGCATGCAGCTCCTCCTGTCACAGGAAAAGCAGCTTTTGGGTCTCTGAGCAGCCGTACTGGGTCTTGTGCTGATCAAACAGTTTGTGCAGGGCATCCATATAGAGTGCATGATATTTGTCCACCACCTCCTGGCTTGGTTTTTCAATTTTGGGCAGAGGCAGGGGCTCCCCAACTGCCAAGAGAGATGGGAAGAAAGAAAGGGCAAGTGTCAGAATCTTCTCTTTCTTTAACCTCCTTCTCCTTCCCTGGGCAGTGTCCTGTCACATTCCAAGATGATTCCCAGCTTCTCCCCTTCGGCTGCCCTCTTCTTTGGTGGGGTCAGGCTGGGGAGGCCAGAGGTTGAGGTTGAGAAAGAGCTGAGGTAGCCTTGGGGCTGAGAGCAGCACTCACCCACAGTGACGATAGGCAGTGAGTATGGCAGGAGCCCAGTGGAGCCTTGGCGGAAACCTCGTCCATAGAAGACACAAAAATAGAAACCAAAGATCTGGCGAAAGTGTCTCTGAAACTTGTACATACAGCTGTCCTTGTGGTACAACACCTGATCATACACCTCAGTTTCTCCAAAAGTGAAGGTGGGGACCAGATGAGCCCTGGAGGAAAACCCTGATTTATTTCTCACACACAGGCTAGGGTGGAGAGCACCCCCGCCCCCAAGAAAGAACATTTGTTCCTGGCCAGCTTCCCATCTCTTATAAAATCCCTGTGGTGTAAAGTGTTTCTTCTTGCACTGAACACAACTCTTGTATTTAGTGTCTCTTGTCCTGACATTTTCAAGGCCAGTGAGAATACTATCCCTGGGCTAGGATCACAGATCCTAGGGGCAAGATATAGGGGTAGAGATCCACAGAGACCCATCAACTAGACAAAAAGCTTCCAGGAGGTGTCATGAAGGGGAATATCTGATTCTGTTTCTACTAGTAGGAAGCACAGAGAAAATTATGGTGATTTGCACAGATGTGTTCAAGGTATGCCCCTCGCCCACAAGGACTGTGTGTAAGGTATTCTGTCTGAGGGTCTTGAGATTAGAGCAGAGAAAAGTTGTTTCCCTCTCACAGACCATGGAAATCCACCCTGACCTGGAAATCCAGCCCTAGGTAGAGAAGCAGGCTCCTTAAGCCTTCCTGGGAGAGAAGAGGAAAGAGAACACCGTCTCTTACACAAATCTTTCTGAGTTATTACTCATAGTCTCGGCACTCTGACATATGTGACCTTACTGCTTCTTCACGGTGGAGATAATGGAGAACACCCTGAGGGGTTATTTTCTTTTTCTTATATATTCAGAAGCCCGGGGTCAGGAGGGATGGAAGGTCACTCAGGCAGTCAGTGAGTGGCAGGACCTGGACTAGAACCCAGGACTCTTTCCTCCCAGCTCAGAGCTCTCTCTCCTACATTATGCTCCAAACTGGTGACCAGACCACTCAGGCAAGGCCCTTAGAAGAAGTATTTCCCCTCTTCTGTGAGTCTGCTATGGGACAGTTGTCCTGTGTCCAGTGAACTGGCCTGCTGATTTGATGCCCACCCTCAGCTCCAGCCTTGGACTCTTGCTCTTTACGCCTCAGTCAGAGTGGCTAATGTTTATCTATCTCTTATTGTGTGCCAGCCACATGGTGGGTGTTTTATATAGAAGAACTCCCTGAAACCCCACCATAATCCTGTGAAATAGGTATAGTTATTAGTAGTCACATTATGAAGATGAAAACACCAAGGCTCAGAGTGATTAAGTAACCTATTTCAGAGTGCACAGTAAATCGTGGAGTCAGGATTTTAAATGAGGCCCCTAACTCCAGACCCGACACGCATACTCACCATACTGTACTGCCTCTTGCACTTACCGTTAACAAACAGATGTCAATGTCAATATCGCTAGAGATGATGTGGGTGTCATCCAGGTACTAGGGAAGCCCTAGCCAAGCCCCCCTGATAATCAGTCTGGGTCTCTGGTTTTGGTTTCCTCTAGCTCAGAAGGAGTGGATGACCTAAATCGTTTTGAAATTCTACGGCCATCTCTTCTACTCACTAGGAAGTTCCACTGGGGTAAGACTCATGTCTGATTCATCTTGGCATCACCTACCAGGTTGTGCTGCTCAGAGAAGGACACCTACTCATGCCCAAGGAGGGACACCTACCTGTGCTGGAGGGACACATACCCGTGCTGGAGAGCTGTGCGCACAAAGCCCTTGTGCTTACGAAGGATGAGGGTTGTAGTGTTGGGCATGCTCAGCAGGGCCTCTCCCACCCCTCCCACTACAATGCCCACGAGGTTGCCAGTGCCATGGCTTAGCAGGTAGTCGATGGCTGACCGACTCACAGAGCACAGACCTGGGGAGAGCCAAGGAACAGAGAGAGGAGCGACATGATCAGGAGAGAGGGAAATAGCAGAGAGGGAACACCCTCCACTCTACTCACTAGCTTGTGTGTGTGCCCTCTGTTCCCATGGGTCCCAGGAGGAGAATCAATGAATGGGACCAAAGGTGTGGAGAAGAGACGGCTGTGGCCAGCAAACACAACACGTTTCACTTTGAGGCCATATCTCCACTTTGCAGAAGGCACTGGGTGGAAACTATAGTAGGAGGGTTTTCAGCGGGATAACCAGAAGGACTTTCTGCATCCCAACTGTAATTCTCCTCTTTACTTCTCCTCTGTTGCTGTGAATAGCCACAGCACTGGAGCACATACTCTTTGGCAGACACTATCTTGGATGTTTTTACTTGTATTATCTCATTTAGTCATCACATCACATCTGAGGTTAGACTGTTACCATCAGTGCTACTTTACAGATGAGGAAACTGAGACTCTATAGGTTCAGTAGCTTGTCCAAGACCAAACAGTAAGTGGCAGACCAGTTTTCAAACCAAGGCAGTTTAGCTCTGGAACATATGCTTTTAACTACTATGCTATGATGTTGGGGGTGGGGAGGGGAGAGGGGACTCAGAAGGAGGGGATGGGGCTTTAAAATATGCAGCTCCAAGCAGAGAGATGGGCCAGAAGCTCTAGTAAGTATGGTCAGAGGCACCTTTGGCCATGAGGTAGTCCCTAAGAAAGGGGACCTTGAAGAACCAGGACAGTGTGGCCAGATAGGAAGTGATGCCTGGGAAGATCTTCGAGAAGCCTGTGGCCTCAGTGCAGAAGTTGCAGACACCGCCAAACGTCATGATGCCATGGGGGTGAACCCCCATGAGGTAGTTGTGCTCAGGTGACAGGTCTTTAGTCTTCAGGATCTGCAGCCATGGAGAGAAATGCCAGAGGTCATGACGTGAGATCACACAAGAAAGCAAGGGCAAAGACACTTCAGGATTCAGGGCACTCTCCAAAGCAGAGCTTTTCAACAGAGGTGCCAGGAGTGGCTTTCAGGGGGCCAAGATGGCAGACTCCTCTGGCCCTGGGAGACCAGGTAGGATCTGGGGAAGCTAGAACTGCAGGACCTCCTGCCTGTGGCTGCAAGCAGTCTCAGCCGTGTATGCCAGTGCCCTGTAGGCATGGGATCGTTTTCTGGGAGTGCTGTTACATGAAAGAGGTTGGCAAAAATCAGGGCACTGTTTGCTGTCCATTCCAAAGAATACTCAGAGGATCAGCATAGCAGTACATTTCTAGAACCTCCTCCTGGTATTTTCTCCCCTCGAATCCCTTCCAGTGCCAGTATAAGTAAGTTGTTTTTTTTTTTTTTAATGGAGGTACTGGGGGTTGAACCCAGGACCTCGTGCATATATATATATATATATATATATATATATATATATATATATATATATATATATATATATACTTTTTCAGATTCTTTTTCATTATAGGTTATTACAAGATATTGAATAGAGTTCCATGTGCTATACAGGAGAAACTTGCTGTTTATTTTGGATGTGAGCTTTTTAATGGCAGATGATTGCATACTACTCACTTCTCTGTACCCCAGACATGCATAATGGAGTAGCCTTTCTTTTTTGGGGGGAGGATGGGAGGTAATTAAGTATACTTACTTATTTTCAATGGCGTTACTGGGGATTGAACCCAGAACTCGTGCATGGTAAGCACACACTCTACCACTGAGCTATACCCTCCTCCTGCGGAGCAGCCTTTCAATCAATGTTTGTTAAACTGATCTGTATTTGCCTTTCTGCCTGCGTCATCTGGTGGGTCATGCCAAGGGCATTCAAAGTATCCTGGCAGTGTAGCGAGTGCCCAGTAGCAGCGTTGGCTGAAGTCTGTCTAACCTGCTCTGAGATGTCTCTGGGATGCTCATTTTTCTGATGGATGACCCTAGTAATTTGGTACAATTGCTAGTATTTTGGAAACTGTGAGGGATGCTGAGAAAGGGACACTTACCGAAATGGGGAAATAGTCCCTCATGTGGGTCCAGGCACACCAATTCCTTACCCAGGCTGATCGCCTGCCACCTGAGATAGAGATATCAATAGGGGATGGTGTTTGTGTGTGCCAAGCCCACCCCTCCTGCTCACCCAGGGCTTCCCTAGCAGCATGGAAGGACCACAGCTCTGCTAGAGAGGTGGAAAAGCCAGAGACCCCAGGACAGACCCAGCTCCTGTGGGCCTGAGAACTTGGATGAGAGGCGTGGCATGGTAAGTAGGACTCTCCGGTTACAGGTTAAGATAGAACATTCTTAGGTTCTGTTCTTTCTAGGGTCCATGAGTCTTACCTTGGTCTGGGGTCTTCCAGTCCAGGAAAAACCAGGCAAAGTAAAGAGCTGATAGTGGCCACCAGGATGTAAACAGCAGGTAAATGGACAATGGCGGGAAGATCCAAACTGATGAGGGAGCAGATAAGACTGAATTTGTGCTACTAGGAGAACTCGGCCATGTCCAGCCCCATTAAGAGCCCTCCAAACTCTCCAAGCCTCTGGTCCTGGCCTTCTGCACAATGCAGCTCCTGCCCATCCATCATCCAGGTCCACTTATCCTTCACACTTTCCCTGTATCATCCATGGTACCTACCAGCCCTATTTCTCTGCTTACCTGTCACCCCTGTCCACCTGCCTCCTTGCCTGCTCGCCACCCCTGTACTCCTGCTCCCTGCCTGCCACCAGCTTTTCCCCCACTGCTTCACCAGCTTTCACTCGTCTCCTGTCTCCCTCCCTAGTCACCTTTCCTGAACCCTTGTTAACCACTAGCTCATTCTCCCTTGCCCATACACTGTCCATAACTTCCCATACCCCGGGCATACAGCATCTGCATCCTTCTACTGTTTCCCATTCTTGTCCTCTTGCCCCTTCTCCACTCCTTCTGTTATTTCAGTTTCCCCCACCCTATGCTGCTACTACCCCCACTCCCTATGGAATGGGGGAATCCTATGGTTCAAACACAGGCTGTACTTCTCTAAGTCTGGAATGCTAATGCTTCCTCTGTCCCACTCCCCACACTTCCTTGATTATGGAAATATCACGCCTATTTCCATGGGCCTCATTTCTTCTCTCCAGAGAATGAGAATTAGGAAGTGGCTGAAATTAGCTAGATCCACTCATTTCCATGATGACCCTGTTCTACCTCCCCTCATCCCCTCCCCGCCCCATCTTCACTGTCCCCTGTGGCTCGGTCTCTTCCTTCTCCAGGGAGCTCATGGAACTGGAGACTCCTTGGCTTTACTCTGTAGTGCCACCTGAGATCTGAGATGATCAAAGGCCAGAGATGAGACCTCCCATGAGCAGAAAAATCACCCCAGATCTAGCCCTGGCTTCTGCCTCTGGCTTCTTGCCACACACATATCAGTACTCACATAGGATAAGGAAGCTCAAGGGCCATTGCAGAACCATCAGACTCTGGAAGTGATTAGGCTGCTTGAAAGAAAGCATGATGCCCAAGAGCCTGAAGGAGGCGAAAGTCCCAACACAATGTTCCAACCAAAGGTGCCACCAGCCTTTGGAAGCTCACTCGAGAGTGAATGCGTATGGTTATGAGGATGTTCACCTGCCTCTACCCTTCCTTGTCCTGCCCCACACCCACTGAATGGGGCAGTCTCTGGAGTGCTAAGGACTGCCCCACCAGGTCTGAGCCCTGGGTGCTGCCCATTTACCCTTTGACTCTCTTTCCTGGGATTATTAGGACATCAGGTTGGAGAAAGGTGAGAAGGGCTGCCATCTAGGCCTAGTAACCCAGAGGTTCAGAGAAGGGAAAAGCCCCTCACATCACAGGCCACCCTGAGACTACTGGGGTTATGAGCTCAGGGAGATGCCTGGTGGGAAGGGAGTTCTGTGGGTTTGTGGGGTGAAGAGCATCTGGGATCAGGTCTCTGTTGAGACTGACTGGTGCCCTGAAGCAGCCTGGTTTGAGGCTGTCCCCCTTTTAAAATTTTCTATTATAAAAATTTCTACACACACACACAAATAGAGAATGCAAGAAATGTTCATTTATTTTACTTTATTGTTTATTTTTGGTTTTTTACTTTGGGGGAGTAATTTGATTGATTGGTTAATGGAGGTACTGGGGATTAAACCCAGGACCTTGTACATGCTAAGCACACGCTTTATCATTGAGCTCTACCCTCCCTGCTAAGAAATGCTCATCTTTGTGTTCATGCTTTATGTTCATCTTCAACAACTATTAACATTTTGCGACACTTGTTTCATCTATCTCACACTCTTTTTTTTTTCCCTTGGAGTGTTTTAAAGCAATTCTAAGACATCATGTCATTTCATCTCTAAATACTTCACTATGCATCTACAAAAAGATGGCCATTTTCTTCCATAATAACAATGCCATTATCACCCTGAACAAATGTAATATTTCTTTAATAATATCTAATAAGCAGTCCATATTCAAATGTCTTTTTCTAGTTGATTAATGTGAATCAAGATCTGAACAAGGTCCACTGATTATATTTGGATATTATGTCTCTTAAGTCTCCCTCTTTCTCTTTAATTTTTCATTGTGAAATAAAACCCAGATACAGAAAAGCACCTAAAACAAATGTATGGCTTAATGAATAATTACTAAAAAAAAAACAAAACACCTCGCAGCCACTGCTAGATCAAGAAATAGGGCTTTTCCACCCATCCCAGAAGCCTCTCTTGTGTTCTGTTCTAGTAACAACTTTCTTCCTTCTCTGAAAGTAACCATTATCCTGACATTTAGAGGAATCTTTTCCTTGCATTTCTCTGCTTTTATCACCCAAACATACTTCCCTAATGACTATGATTTAAGTCTTGTCCATTGAAAAAATTCGTATGTCCCTTAAATTTTCTCCTTCTTAAACTTTTTATTTTGGAATAATTTTAGATTTATAGGAGAGTTGCAAAGATAGTGAGAGAGTGTCCTATACCCTTCACCCAGCTTCCCCTATGTAACTATGTTATATAGATGTTACCATCTTGTGTAACCATAGTAGAGTTATCACAGCTAAGAAACCAATATTGGTACCTTACTATTAACTTAACTCCAGCCTTTATTCAGTTCTCCCAATGTCCATCTTCTTTCTGTTACAGGATTCTATCAGGTCCCACATTGTGTTTCATCATCATGTCTCCTTAGTCTCCTCCAATCTGTGACAGTTTTTTGGTCTTTCCTTGTCTTTTATGACCTTGGCATTTTGAAGAGTTTAAGTCTGTTTTCACCTCCAGGTTCCCCCTCCATCCGTTTCTTTTCCTGACTATTTGTCTGTTGAACAACCCACATTTGACCTGGAGAATCTCCCACAGCCTGGACTTTGCTTGCTGCGTACTCATGGTGTACCTTAGCAGCTTCCTCTGTGTTTCCGGGAGATTGGCAGCTGGATTCAAAGACTGGATCAGACTTTGGTTTGAGCCTTTTGGCAAGATATTCATTTATTTTTTTTAAAAATTGAAGTATAGTTGATTTGCAATGTTGTGTTAGTTTCCAGTATCCAGCAAAGTGATTCGGTTCTATTTATTTACTTTTTTGCGGGGGACCAGTAATTAGTTTTGTTTGTTTGTTTATTTAATGGAGGTACTTGGGACTGAACCCAGGACCTTGTGCATGCTAAGCATGCGCTCTACCACTGAGCTCTACCCTCCCTACCTTTTCATTTACTTTTTTAACACAGAACAACCCCACTTCCTACCCTCCTTTTTCCCCTGCCATTGACCTGCTGAAGACTGTTCTCCCTTGGAGTAAGCCAGTCTTCCACCCCTCAGCACCAGCTCCCATGAGCAGGGGTGAAGATGTAGAGCTGGATTCGGAAGTGAGTTCCAAGTCCAGGCCAAAATGAGGGCTGGGGCAGCAAAGTACTCGTTTCTCTCTCTGACGCCTGTCTCTTATCACGTTATAACTTCATGCCCTTTGAAGCAACTTGAGTTATCTTGGGGTTTTTTTTTTTCATTTTGTTCTGTTTTTTGTTTCTGTTTTTGTTTTTGTTTGCTTTTCACACCTGAAGACTATAGGCTTCTAAAGGGGTAGGGACCATATCTTATTTGTCAGTGCATCTGCCCCTAATGCCTGGAACATCCTAGGTCCTTGGTATTAAATGAACCGTCAATAAGTTAGTATCTTAGTTTGAGGTCTGTGATCAGGATGGTTACTTATGGGTACTGAGACCACAGGAGTCCTGTGGAAGAGTGTGTTCTGGGGACATGCATGGGAAGGACAAGAGGCTATATAGAAATAGAGAACAAGGGACAGACTGCAAAAGAGGAAAAGAATGAGAGAAAGGAAGGCAAGTGCTGACCTTTAAGTCAGTTTGGCAAAGGACAAAGTTCTACCTACTTTGCCTTCCCTGCACCTGGAGGGCTGTCCCCACTCCAGCTTTTCCTGCTAATTGAATATCAGCTTGGCCCTCAAGCAAAAGTGAGCATTCAAGTATTGCCATCTTCTGTAATCCCTGTTGACATCCCTGGGGTTGAGGGTGAGGACTAGCCCCTGGCAATACAGGGACAATTAGCATTCTGTCTTTCCAGAATAGAATTTTCTGGGCTAACACCAACTCCCTCTCCGTGCTCTCTTGTCCTAAATTGTCTTATTTAGGATTTCTCCTGGATGAACTTTTTTTTTCCTTTTTAAGTTTTATTTTATTGAGTTATAGTCAGTTTACAATGTTGTGTCAATTTCCAGTGTAGAACACAATTTTTCAGTTATACATGAACATACATATATTCATTGTCGCATACTTTTTCACCGTGAGCTACCACAAGATCTTGTATATATTTCCCTGTGCTATACAGTATAATCTTGTTTATCTATTGAACTTCTAATAATTTGTGCACTTTCAGTTTCCCCCTTTATTTCCTCTTGCCCACCCCCAGAAAAAAGGGAAGTAAGTTGTTAAGAATCCGTTCAAGCTACAGAGAGTTGATCTGTATGTATATTTTCCCTTTTAGCAGCAGACCTGATCCTTTGCTTTAGTATTTTAAAATGTCATGGACTTCCACAAAATAATAGTTGTATTGTTAATATCCCTTGATTGAGAACTGTATAATGAACTAAAGCACTGTGGCTCAACATCATGATAGTATATATCATGACATTTGAAAAAAATGTGTAAGCATTTTTTTATTCATTCTAGACAGTGCTTGGGCCATATTGGACTTTCCAGAATCCTTGTAATAATTAAGTTACTCCCTGCAACCCCCCAGTGGTTTGCTGCCTACTGGTGAGAAGCAATGGCTGGTTTGCTTTTTTCAAAATGGAAATGGATTTATCGTTTTTTCTGATTATAAAAATAAGCCGGAGAAATCATAAAACTTTCAGACTATGCAGGAAAGCATAAAGGGAACAAAAGTCACTTATAATCTCACCACCTAGAAATAACAACTGTTAACTGTTCACATCTTGGTATCTCTCTTTCTTGACTTTTTCCTGTATAAATGTAAAGATAGAAATAGTGTCACTGTCACTGTAAAGAGCTTGGGCTCTTGAGTCCAGCATATCTAGGTCTGTAGGTAGGAGGACACTGAAGCACTAAGATGAGTAAATACCTACCTATGTCATAGGGTTGTCATGAGAGTAAGTAATTAACATAAAGCATTTTCTTCAGTGCCTTGTTTGTCTATATGCTCATATTTAAAGCTCTCTAAATGTTAGTTACTATGTATAATTTATTGATCTTTTTTAAAAAAGTATAGTCAGTTTACAGTGTGTCAATTTCTAGTGTATGGCATAATGTTTCAGTCATATAGATACATACATATATTTGTTTTCATATTCTTTTTCATTATAGGTTACTACAAGATATTGAATATAGTTCTCTATGCTATACAGTAGAAACTTGTTGTTTATCTATTCTGTATATAGTAGTTAGTATCTGCAGATCTCCAACTCCCAAATTATCCCTTCCTATCACTTTCCCCTCCATTAACCATAAGTTTGTTTTTTATGTCTGTGAGTCTGTTTCTGTTTTGTAGATAAGTTCATTAGCATCTTCTTTTTTTTTTTTAGATTCCACATATGAATGATATCATATGGTATTTTTCTTTCTCTTTCTGGCTTACTTCACTTAAAATGATAATCTCCAGGTCTATCCATGTTGCAAATGGCATTATTTTTTTGCAGCTGAGTAGTATTCCATTGTATACATATACCAGAACTTCTTTATCCAGTCATCTGTCAATGGACATTTAGGTTGTTTCCATATCTTGGGTATTGTAGCTAGTGCTGCTATGAACATTGGGGTGCATGTATCTTTTCACTATGTATAATTTCTGAATCAAAATGGAATCATATTCTCTGTACTGTTTTGTAACCCACTTTCTCACCTAACAGTATATCATGGACATTTTTCATGTCAGTTTTCTTCCTATAACATCAGCATTTCATTGTATGGCTATGCCATGATTCATTTAACCAATCTATTAAGGAGGAAGCACTAATTTTTAGATATTCCTCTTTCACTATCTGGTCAGACTTCTAGGTCTTTTAAGGGTAGGTGAAAGGTCACTGATTGGAAACCGTCACTTACCTGCAGCCCTTTCAGTGGGTACTGCTCAGTTTCCTCTCTCCCAGCAGTTTTTAAGATTTACTGGTGCAGAAAGTGGAATACTCTCAAGCCTTTGTTAACCAGGTACGGTCCAGGAACCAGGTAGCACAGTCAGCAGAATCAGTCTCTGTCTCCAAGGAGATGACTGGGTCTGAAAAGAGGGCTTGACCCTTTTTTCCAAACAGCTTAAGAAGCAGGTTTCTTGAAGGTCTCCAATACCACTAGACCTGGCAGGGCTGCCACTTAGGTTCACCTCGACTCAATCTCAGGAACGTTTAAGCACAAGCTAAGTCCAAGGCCAAGGTGAGGTGTGGAAAAATGAGTCTTGAGAGCTGTGGATCACTGAGATCAGCCTGTACCCAGGAAAAGTCAGGGCAAGAAATCTGTTTTATCAACATGTTGGTTTCTATGCTTTCATATTGTTTTCTTTTTCTTTTTGAGAAAAAAATTTTTTTCTAATCTCACCTGAACTAAGGACAAAAGTGACTGCAATTTCCTAGACCAGAAACTTTCTTGGTATGTGGGTGGTCCTGACTGCCATGAATGGTATCAAAGAAAATGGAGTGATAGCCAAAAGAAATTAGGAAACATGGGAATGTGAGAACTGGTTGTAAGTACACTGATCCTTTCTTTTCTTCCTTTTTTTTAAACATGACCTCACATAATTGTATTAATTGTAATACTTGGTTGATGACACACTCTTCATTGTTTTATGGATGTCTCTCTTCTCTATTTTTCTATCTTTTCTTTCTTTCTATCTTTTCATTCATTCATTTATTTTTCCAGAAGGGATTGCCCTCTTGAGTACTACACATGAGAAGTGCTGTCTTGCCCCTGGGTCACAATTTAGCAGCTAATTATCTGATCTTGGCCTTCACTTCCTTCTCAGACGTCTGAAGGTATTTGCTACAACTTTGGTCATACAGTTCTTCTTTTCCTTCTCTTCAGTCCCTGGCCTGGGAAGGATTCATCAGAGTGGCATCAAATCCTTAAGTGAGTTCCATCACAATAGGATGTGGGCAGCAAATAGCCAAAGCAGGTCACAGGGAAGGATGAGCAGGCATTGATAATTCCCCAAAGCCAATGCCTGGTCCTATGGAGATCTGGATATCAGAAACAATTTGAAGTTCTAAGATCTGAAATGGCAGCAAGGTGTGGAGATCAAGGCAAGAATAAACCAAAAGATAAGGCCATTCCAAAAGGTGACACAGCCTGTTGAAAACACCCACATGTAGTCCTAGATCAAAGGTGAAGAGAGGTCAGAAGGACAAGTGATCTTGATCTCTCTGTCCAGGTGATTAGGACAATCAGACAGGGGTCTTGCCCTTTCCCTACCTGCTTTGGCATGCTGGTCCAGCCTGTCATGCAGTGTCATCAGCCAGCCTCAGTTTATCCTGCAAGTGATACTGCCTGCTTCTGACTCTCTGCCTATTCCTTTTAAGCCTGTTTTGCATGATGAACAATTGGATGAATTCATGCTGCATCGTGTGTTCAGAAATAGCCAAGCTGGGGGTGGCAGGAATCAAGGATTTGTTTAGTGCAGCATGAGAGCTACAGGAGTGAAAACCAGAGTCTGCAAAGAAGGAACCTGTCATATCACCAAGTAAGGTTGGGCAGGTGCTAACCTGCTTCAGTTTCCCTGATGCCGCTGGACTCTGAGGGACTAAGAGCCGATCCATCTGAAGAGGAATGGTTTATTGGTCGCAAACGCTCTGGTGCCTGAGCAGCCTCAAGGGATTCTTTCTAACTCACAAGTCCAGGCACTGATAACAGCCATTTATCGCATACATTATATCCCTGTTACAGTCGTTTACCTTACAGGCCCTTTGATGTTGCTGGAAGATCTGACTTTCCCATACTTTTCACCTTTGATGCCAGTCGTAAAGAATCATAAAAATTCTTCATCATATCTCCTAGGGGGAGCTAGCTGGTGTGGCTTGATTCTTTCAAGGTCCCATTTTTGTCTTATAAGGTATAGTACACTTGCCAAAGTGTCTGTAGCTGCTGGGAGGTGGGTGGAGAGGGCTTCGCTGTCTACTCAGGGTAGTGGGGAATTACATCAGCCTGCACTGTCCTTACCTGTTCTAAAAACAAAACTTTGCATATGGTTTGTGTGGCCTACGGGAAGGGCTGGACAAACATGTACACACAGGGGTCAGGGAGATCCAGGAGGGGCCAAGACCTACATGCTGAGCCACAAGTTGTAAACTCAAATGTCTCTAGGGACCAGAGGTACCAGAAATGAGGGAACAGGCTGAGAGTGTAATAGGAAGTGGCGGCGATTATGGTGAACTAGAGAGGACATGCTTCTTCTCAAAGCCTTCAGAGTTAGTTTTTCCAACTTTTTCTTGTGAAAAAAAATCAAACATATAGGAAAGTGGAAAGAATAATATAGTGCACACCTGGGATATCATCTACCTTTTCAATTCAACAATTGTTAATATTTCACCTATTTATTTTGTCTCTCTCTGTATGAATGTATGTACATAGGTATGTATATATGGATGTGGGTTTTCTTTTTCTGAACTACTTCAAATTTTAAAAACAACGGCTGGACTGTCTAAACAAAACACAACTGGCAAATAGATTTGGCCCAACAGCTGCTAATTTGTGGCTGCTAGGGAAAGACTGGTAGGAAGGGCACAGACCAAGTGGGGAGGTGCCAGGAGGAAGTCCTAGGAGTCCAGTTAACCCTGAGAGATCTGACAAGGAGCAAAGAGGGGACAAGCGGAAATGGAAGTGGCCTTCTGCTCCTCCCCAGCCTTCTTGTTTCTGAACAGAATCCATAATCCTTTTCAGATCAGCTAGGGTTTGACTTCTTTTCTTTGTTTTGTGAAATATATCAAATATATTATATATAAGAGTTGAAATAATAATAATGAAGACATTCTTATATATTGTTCTATATTATCTATTATAATTATATGTTAACTATAAGCCATATAATTATATTAATTATAATTATGGTTGTATTATATGTATTATGAATTATTATAATTAATATACAATTATATATTATATATAATATTATATAACAATAATGAGAACACACATATTTACCAACCAACTAAAGAAATAAGCTACCAGTAGCTTCAAAGGCCCCTGCGTGCCTCTCCCTAATCTCATTCCCCTCATCTTCTCTCCCACCTTGAATAACCTCTATACTGACGTGTTTGTCTATCATTCCCTTTCTTTTATTTGTGGTTTCATCACAATGTTGTTTAGTTTTGCCTATATGTGTGTGTGTACACACATATAATATGGTATTTCTCTGACTTGATCGTTTCCACTCAACTCTAAGATTTGAGTTTTATGTTTGTTGACATATGTAGCTCTGCTTTTTGTATTCCATTGTGTGACTATAGATGGATGTACTGTGCTTTATTCATCCATGGTCTTATTAGATGGACATTTGGGTTGTTTCCAGCTTGTTTTTGCTTTTATGAACCCTGCTTCTAGGACATTCTTAAAAATATCTTGTGCTCATGCATCAAAGTTTCTCTAGGATGTATGCCTTGGAGTGGAACTGCTGAGTCATAGGTCCTGTTCAGATTCAATTTTACGAGGACATGCTAGAGTGTTCTCCAAAGTGATTATATCACATGCTTTCACCAGAGTGTGACTTCACATTGCTTCATATCCTAACACTTGGCTTTAACTGACTTTTACATTTTTGCCAGTCAGTTTTGCGTCCAGTGCTGCCTTTTTGTGGTTTTAATTTGTATTTCCCTAATTACTAAAGAGGTTGAGTATCGGTTCATATATTTATAGGCTATATTTCTTCTGGAAAATACATGTTTGTGTCTTTTACTCTTTTTTTTTACTTTTATGTAGATGTTCTTGATATAGTCCATATCCTAATCCTTTGTCAGTTAGGTGCTGTGAATATCAATACGTGAAGTTACAGTAAGGAATAGAAAGCATGGCCTCTCTGAAGCCAGACTGTCTGGGTTCAAATCCTAGCTCCACCCTTCACTAACTGTGTGGTTTCAGGCAATTAATCTCTCTGTGCCTCAGTTTCCTTAACCTCTTTGAGCTTCATTTTTCTCATCTGTGGAGTACCTAAGCCATAGAATTATTGTGCCAATTAAATGAGTTAATATATATAAAGCACTTAGGATGGTGCCTGGCCCATATTAATTAACATGTGCATTTCAATAGAATGTTCCTTAAGGGCAGAGATTTGGTTTTGATCTGTTTATTGATTTATCCTAAGGACCATTAACAGTGCCTGGCACGTAGTAGGTGTTCAGTGATATTTGTTGAATGAATGATTTTTCTCCTCATTTGTAGATTATCTTTTCACTTTCTTTAGAGATTTTTAAAAGTTCTTAGTTTTAGTTTGTATGTTTTGTGTGCTATTGTAATAAATTTTTCCCCTCTCTGAGATTATGAAGATATTTGTCTGATTATGAAGATATTTTTCTTTTCTTTCTTTCTTTCTTTCTTTCTTTCTTTCTTTCTTTCTTTCTTTCTTTCTTCCTTCCTTCCTTCCTTCCTTCCTTCCTTCCTTCCTTCCTTCCTTCCTTCCTTCCTTCCTTCCTTCCTTCCTTCCTCTCTCTCTTGCTTTCTTTCTTCTTTCTTTTTTGTTAATGGAGGTACTGGGGATTGAACCCAGGAACTTGTGCATGCTAAGCATGTGCTCTACCACTGAGCCATACCCTCCCACCACTTGAAGATACTTTTATGTACTTTGTTCCAAAAGTTTAAAAGTCTGTTGTTCTTAATTTTTATAACTTTGGGGAAAAGACAGAGATGCAAAAATAGCAGGTTTAGTTAGTTACACAAAACGTTAAAATCTCCACAGAAGTTGATCCGAGTGCTTTTCAGTCTGTAAATGGGGTTGAGCTGAGCATTTTAGCTCCTCTTCAAGCTCCTTCCCCCGTGTTCTTAGTCTCAGGGCTGAGTTTTCCATCCTAGTCCTCCCCTCCTCACCTCTGTTGCCTCACATTTCCTCTAAGACTCCTTGAAGTCAAGTACTAGTCAAAGGAATTCAGTGAAATCTATTTTCTATGTCATTCATTCATTCAACAAATATTTATTCTGTGCTAACTGTATTTTGTGCAGTTTTCTAAGTGCTGGCATTTCAGCTGTGAACTAAACAAGATCCCTGTCCTCCTGATGCTTATATGCTAGGTAGGGATGACAACAGCAAACAAATAAATATATGATGCTAAGTGGTGATAGATTCTGTGGAGTAAAATAAATCAGAATAAGGGAGATGGGAAGTGAGCTCCCATTTTAGGTAGATTGGCCAGGGAAGGCATGTGGCTATCAAGGGGAAGAGCCTTTCTAGACAGAAGGAGCAGCAAGTACAAAAGCCCTGAGACAGGGGTGTACTTGTTCAAGGAATTTATTCAGGGAATAGCAAGCAGGTCCTGTGGCTGGAGTGGAGTTAGAAACAAGTAGAGAAAATAGTAGGAAGTGAACAACAAGGTCCTACTGTATACCACAGGGAACTATATTCAATATCTTGTAGTAATCTATAATGAAAAAGAATATATGATTGTATATGTATGACGGAAACACTATGCTGTACACCAGAAACTAACACAGCATTGTGAATCAACTACACTTCAATTTAAAAAAAAAGGAGTTATACCAATTACCTTTAGCAGGATTTTTATGAGGTAGCCTTGAATGAGTAAAATAAGATACAGAAAATGTCTAATATGGTCTCATTTTTATGAAACAATAAATGGAAAAAACTGCTGTAAACAAAAGAAAAAGAAAGAACATAGTAAGAAGTGGAGTCAGAGAGTGGTATGGTTAACCATGGTAAGTCTTTGAGGAAATGAGTTATCTTGAGTCATCAGTGACTACCTGTTGGGTAGAAGCGAGGCTGAGGGCTGGGCTCCTATTCTGGTTTCCTGGCCTCTGGTTTCTCTTCCTTTCTCTATTACAACCCACTTAATCTTTAGAAAATTCCTCTGTGCCATCACTTTCAGGGGTTCTTTATTGCTTTTGAGATAAAGGCCAAATTACACAGCCTCTGAAACCTCACTTATGCTGTTCCTCTCACCTCTTCTTTGCTCAAGGTCCAGTTAAGACAAGAAGCCAGTTGTCTTGACTTCCAGTTGTAACAATCAGAGCATGTTAGGATAAGAATGATTTGTTAGTTAGGATGTAGGTGCAGTGCTTGCGACAGAGATCCAAAATAAAATGTGGCTTAAATAAGGTAAAGATACATTTCTCTCTCTTGCAGGCACCGCAAAGTGGCTATTGTTCTGTCTACTCAGTGAAGTTGTCAGTGGCCCAGGCCCCTCCATCCCTAGGGAGTTGCCTTTATTTGCCCAATCCAAGATGGCAGCCTCTTAATACTCTCCCTGCTTTGGTATTTGCCCTTTCAAATTCAATTTTTTACAAGGAGCTGGAGGAAGGAACTTCTAAACTATAAGTTGAATTTTTCCTTTCCCCTGCTCAAAACCAGTAATGAGAAAGATCTTGAAACAGATATGAAGTGATTTCCAGGATATGCTTTAAGTGAAAAAAGCAAGATACAGAATAGTACATATAGCAATGCAACCTTTGGTTAAGAAGAGGGCGAATGTGAATATATATATATGTATACATATAAATATAGCATATAAATGCCTCTAATTGCAAAAACAACTCTAGAAGGAAAAAACCCCAAAGTAACAAAAATTCTTCCCTGTAGAGGGAGGAAAGGAATAGATTAAAGAGGGTGGAGTTGGAAGTGAAGCTTATCAATAGACTGCATTGTGTGTGCTAATATGTGTGGTTGGAATGATAGAAGTAGAAAAACATCATTGTACAACCTCTGATGAAATAATTGTGTCATACAACGATCATCACTAACTGCTAAAACCATGAGGTGAAGGTTCATGGGGAATGTTACTATCAACAGGTCAGAGTCTTACCACCCACTCTTAAATCAGTCTTTGAAACGCTGAAAGGGGGATATCCCCAATGTAAACTACCTACCTACCAAGTACTCTTACCTTCAAAATTGAACCTGAATCTAAACAAGCCTCTGGCTAGCTTCCAGCTTATAGGAAATAGAAAGGATAAAGAACGACTTAAAGGACACTGAGGAAGCTAACAGACAAATCCAGAATATGGGACCTTTTATAAGACAGTGGTAGTTTCTTCAAGAAGTCAATGGTCTGAAAAAAATGAGGGAGGGGAGAGGGAGGATGGCTCCAGATGAAAATAATTTATGGGACATCATAAACCAATGTAAAAAAATCTATTTTGAAGGCAATTAGGGAAATTTTACCATGAACTGAGTATTAGATGATACTATGGAAACTAAGGACCTTAATCATAGTTAATTTTTAGGGGTGATAACGACTTTATTGTTATGTGAGAAAATGGTCATATTTTTAAGATTTGACATGTTTAAGGGTGAAATTTGCTTTAAAACACTTCAGCTTAAAAAAGGAAAAGTTGGAATAGATGAAGCAAGGGGCAGTATCTTAATAATTGTGGAATCTCAGTGATACATTTATGGAGGGTCATTATTACTGTTCTCTCTGGTTTTGTGTATGTTTAAATTTTTTCATAATAAAAAATATTAGACCTCCCAACAACTCCTCATCTCACTTAGTAGAAAATCCAAAGCTATCATCACATTGTCTTATGAGGTCTGACTTGATCTAGCCCCCGTCTACCTCTCTCACCTCATCTTTTTGGTGAGGGCAAGGTCTTTGTTTTATTCAGTGCTCCAATCCCAGCCTCTAGAAAAGGGCCTGTCACATGGTAGGAACTCCATAAGCATTTGTTAAAATAGCAAAAGCACAGGGTCGTGATCAATTGTGGCACAGAGAGCAATTCAGGCTGACACATTTGCTGAACTGCTAATCCTCTAGAAACAGTGTTTGCTGTAATGACCTGTATATGTCATATGGTGTGAGAGATCTTGGGGATAAGGATTGAGGCATCTCCCAGACTCTGCTTGCCTTCGGGGAGGTCTTGTTTACACAGATGTTTTGGGGCCGTGTCTCCAAGCTATTGGGTTTGTCAAGGGGGTGGAGTCCCCCTCCAGCTATCAGCATGACTGCTCTGTTTTGTGACTCACCAGTTCCCTGTCCTAGGCCATCCCTAAACTCAGTTGTTTTCCAGTTACTGGGGAAAAGAGGGAAACTAGTTATTGAGAAAAAGGTCCACTAGGTCCTGAGAGCCAGAGATTAGGCTCTAAAAACTTAGCTTTTCCTCAGACACTATGCCTTGAGACTGGTGGTTTCTGCTGCGGAGGCCTAACAAAGGGCAATCTCCCTGTGATAGTCCTGAATCTGGGGGTGGCAGTGAGTCTGAAGGTCTCCTCTCACCCCACAACAAGGAACCCTCCCCCTCATCTATTTTCCCTCTCACTTCTTCACCTTCTTGTGGTACCCTCATGTTAGGCAGTCACAGGATAGAAGTGAGCTTGGCCTGTAGCACGCTTGAGGGACGCCTGTTCAGAGATGTCTGTCCAGAGACTCACTCAGTTCGTCAGCTCAACAAATTCTGAGGGCCTTGGCCACTGATTTTGCTACACACTCAGACAATAATGTTGGTCCATTGGGTTGAGGTCTTGCTTTGGCCTAGAAAGCACCAGGATCAAGGACAAATCTTTGTAGGCCCTGAGGAAGTCTGCTCCATTTTCTCCTGAGGGAAGAGACCATCAGGAAACTGTAAGCAGCGAGACTCCGAATCCTGTCAAAAAACGAAATTCAACGGAGTAAATTTGAACATCTAATTTGCTTTACTGGGTGATTCGTGCATCAGTCAGCATCCCATCTAGCAACTAGAAGGACTCTCCCAGGAGCAGTACAAAATGGAAGGCTTTTATAGAGAGGAAGGTAGGGCGAGGAAATCAATAACAAAAGAAAAGAAAGGGTTATTTGGGGACAGGACATCCACTTTTCGTGGGGAACAGAACTAGCAAATTGCCTCTTCCTACTCTTGAGGGGCCAGGTAGATAGAGAGGACCCACGTGACAGGTTACCTCATTGGTACTGACCAGAATATTCGAGACTATTTGATTAAGATTACATTTCTGGTGAAGGGCAAAACTGCAATTAGGTTAGCTTTCATGGGCTTAGATTTGGTATAACGGACTTTAGCACAAGTGACACCATTTTGAGCCTGTGGGTTTTCTCTTTCATGTTTCTGATTGATTATTATTATACAGGAAACGTTGATTTTTGTGTATATTATCTTGCATTTAGCCACTTGATTGAACTCTCTTATCAGTACTAACAATTTCTTAGTTTATTCTCTTGAGTTTTTAAATTAAACAATCATACTGTTTGCAAAAAACTTGTAGCCTATTGGTTCCTGGAACAAGTTCAGGCATTAAGCTGTCATAAGGTAAATTTATATCATGTTTGGTGCAATATAATACATTCTAATTTGTTCCTGAAAACCCACCTGTATAAAGATACCAAAATTGATAATGAAAATAAATTAAAAAGAAAAGAAAATCCAAATATATGCTTTTTAAAAATCTTTATTAACTATGTAATACAAAACACTAAATAGAAATGCTGTGTCAGCTTCTTTTGAGGGGAGATTATTTTTTCTCATGGGCTTGCTTAAGATGTCCCATGTGAATATATGAGTATATGAAAATACGAAAAACCACTGAATCGTACCCTTTAAGAGGGTAATTATGTGGTATGTGAAAGACATCTCAATTTTTTTAAAAAAGAAGAAAATATAGTCCTTGAAGTTTGGAATGAAGATGTCATATTTTTCTGTTAAATATTCTTCAAGTAAATATAAGCATTCTTTATTACGTTTATGACCTTCCAAGTGCATTATATATATTTTGTTTGTTTTGTTTTGGGGGGGTAGGTAATTAGGTTTATTTATATATTTATTTAATGGAGGTACTGGGGATTGAACTCAGTACCTCGTGCATGCCAGGCATGCACTCTACCACTGAACTAGACCCTACCCCAAGTGCATTTTAAAATAGGGTCATCTTTCTGGAAAGTTTTTATGGTTGATGAGCTGCATATTGACACATGGTAAATATTTGGAGCGGGATGATTTCTATGGCAACTCAAACAGTGACCCTTTGCTCTCCTATTTCGATAAAAAGTTTATGGCTGAGTTCCTTTGATAATCTAACAATTTTAGGGGGAGGGTATAGCCTAGTGGTAGAGTGCCTGCCTAGCATGCACAAGGTCCTGAGTTCAATCCCCAGCACCTCCACCAAAAAAATAAACTAAAAAAACTTAATTACTTCCTCCCCCAAAATAAAAAAATTAAAACAACAACAAAACAAAAACAAAAAAGAATCTAACAATTCAACTACCTCTGCTTTATAGCCAGGTGTTGATTTATACTTCTTGCCATTGGAGATTTGTGACAGCATTAGATTACAAAAGTCTTGCTTTATTGATATTAGACACCTGTTTGAAAATAGTAGCCTTTCTCTTCAATGATTTCAGTTAATGTTTCCAGAAACTTGAAGAGAGCTTGGCACAGAGCTTCTGTGCCAAGATCTGCAGGTATCCCCTATGCCAATTATGATGTAGCAAACAATTCTCTTGCTGTAGCTGTTAAAACAAAAGTATACTTTGTTCAGGATGAAATGTTTTCTTTAGATAGCTCACTCTGCCTATTTAAGAAAATTTTTTTGAACTCTACTTGATTTACAATGTTGTGTTTCTGATGTACAGCAAAGTGATTCAGTTATACATATATATATTTTCATATTCTTTTTCATTATATGTTATTGCAAGCTATTGAATATAGTTCCCTGTGCTATACAGTAGATCCTTGTTGTTTATCTATTTTATATATAATCTAATCCCAAATTCCTAATTTATCCCTCCCCGCTTTCCTCTTTGATAGCCATAAGTTTGTTTTCTATGTCTGTGTGTCTGTTTCTGTTTTGTGAGTAAGTTCATTTGGATCATTTTTAGAGTTCACATATAAGTGGTATCATATGATATTTGTCTTGCTCTGCCTGACTTACTTCACTTAGTAATATAATCTCTAGGTCCATCCGTTTTGCTGCAAATGGCAATCTTTCATTCTTTTTTGTTGCTGAGTAGTCTTCCATTGTTTATATATACTACATATTCTTTATCTGTTCATCTGTCAATGGACATTTAGGTTGCTTCCATGTCGTGGCTATTATAAATAGTGCTGCTACGAACATTGGGATGCATGTATCTTTTTGAATTAGAGTTTTCTATGGATATATGCCCAGGAGTGGGATTGCTGGATCATATGGTAAGTCTATTTTTAGTTTTTTAAGAGCCCTTCATATTGTTTTCCATAGTGACTGCACCAAATTACATTCCCAACAACAGTGTAGAGGGTTCCCTTGTCTCCGCACCCTCTCCAGCATTTATTGTTTGTGGGTTTCTTTTACTATTTATTTATTTATTTATTTGTTTATTTATTTATTTAATATTTTTATTGAAGTATAATCAGTTCACAATGTTGTGTCAATTTCTGGTATACAGCACAATACTTCAGTCATATAGGAACATACATATATTCGTTTTCATATTCTTTTTAACCACAGATTACTACAAGATTTTGAATATAGTTCCCTGTGCTATACAGTAGATACTTGTTGTTTATCTACTTTATATATAGTAATATATGCAAATTTCAATCTCCCAATTTATCCCTTCCCACGCCCTTCTCCCCCGGTAACCATAAGTTTGTTTTCTGTATCTGTGAGTCTATTTCTGTTTTGTAGATAATTTTTTTTAAGATTCCACATATAAGTGATATCATATGGTATTTTCCTTTCTCTTTCTGGCTTACTTCACTTAGAATGACCATCTCCAGATCCATCCATGTTGCTGCAAATGGCATTATTTTTTCTTTTTTATGGCTGAGTAGTATTCCATTGTATAAAATATACCACACTTCTTTATCCAGTCATCTATCGATGGACATTTAGGTTGTTTTTATGTGTTGGCTATTGTAAATAGTGCTGCTATAAACATTGGGGTGCATGTATCTTTTCTAATTAGAGTTCCCTCCAGATATATGCCCAGGAGTGGGATTGCTAGATCATATGGTAAGTCTATTGTTAGTCTTTTGAGGACTCTCCATGCTATTTTCCATAATGGCTGGAGCAAACTACATTCCCACCAGCAGTGTAGGAGGGTTCTCTTTTCTCCACACCCTCTCCAGCATTTATCGTTTATGGACTTTTGGGTGATGGCCATTCTGACTGTTGTGAGGTGATACTTCATTGTAGTTTTGATTTGCATTTCTCTGATAATTAGCTATATTGAGCATCTTTTCATGTGCCTATTGGCCATCTGTATGTCTTCTTTGGAGAAATGTCTATTTAGATCTTCTGCCCATATTTTGATTGGGTTGTTTGTTTTTTTTGTTATTGAGTTGTATGAGCTGTTTGTATATTTTAGAAATTAAGCCCTTGTCAGTCACATCATTTGCAAATATTTTTTCCCAGTCTGTAGGTTGTCTTTTTGTCTTGTTTATGGTTTCCTTTGCTGTGAAGAAGCTCATAAGTTTATTAAGTCCCATTTGTTTATTTTTGCCTTCATTTCTGTTGCCTTGGGAGACTGACCTAGGAAAACATTGCTACGATTTATGTCAAAATGTTTTGCCTATGTTCTCTTCAGGGAGTTTTATCATATCCTGCCTTGTATTTAAGCCTTTAAGCCATTTTGAATTTATTTTTGTGTGTGGCATGAGAGAGTGTTCTAACTTCACTGATTTACATGCAGCTGTCCAGCTTTCTCAACATGACTTGCCAAAGAGACTATCTTTTCTCCATTGTATACTCTTGCCTCCTTTGTCAAAGATGAATTGACTGTAGGTATGTCACTCTGCCTATTGTTATGTGTTCTTAAGAGAGACAGTGTTTTTGTCAAAATTATTGCTTGGCTCATTATGCATTAATGGAGTCAAAAGTCAAAATATTATATTTCTTTAGAGTCATTTTAAAAGTGAAAAACAGAAAAAAAACTTCATATTTCAATGTTAAGTTATAGTTTTTCTTGATTTTCTATTGATTTGGCATTTCTTTTCTCATATATTGGGGAAAGTGAAAACTTTGTCAAATTTGAAGAAAACTGACCCCCAAAAAGTGAAGAATGTTGTAAAAGGGAATCAGATATTGTGACTTCCTCATTCAAAACTTTTCAGTGGTTTCCCATCTCACTCAGAATAGCATCCAAAATACGTACTAACACCTTATGTTGAATCCCTGTCTACCCCTCCTACCCTGTTCTTATTCTTCTCCTTGTTCACCACACCTCAGCCTATTATCAGTTGATGTTGTATCAGTGTAAATAGCAGTTTGGGTGTTACAGTAAGGATTTGAGTTGTGGTAAGAAAGGAGACACCTCTAAACCTAATTCTGTTGTCTCCTTTCCCGTATTTATTCCTCTCAGTTCTGTTTCACTTGATATTGGCATGGCCAGGAATCTGAAAATAGTAGTAAATAATTGTGTTGATAAAGTACATTCTTGGTTTGTTTCTGATTTTAATGGAAATGTCTATAGAGTTTCGTTGTCTGATGTTGGCTACTGATCTGAGATAGATACCATTTATGATATTACAGTAGTATCTTCTGTTTCTAGCTTTTAAAGAGTGTTTAATCAAGAATGAACATTGAATTTTAATTTATGCTATTTAAGCATATATTAAGGTGATCATATAGTTTTTCTTTGTTGACCTACTGTTGTGTCGTAAGAATGGATTTCCTGATATTTAGCCATATTTGCATTCCTGGGATAAACCTTTCTGGGCCTGGAGCATTCTGTTAAGGGAATTCTGAATCCAGTTTATTCTTATTTAAGAGGTTTACATCTTTGTTCGTAAGTGATATTATGCTCTTGTTTCCTTTTTTGGCATGTGTACTCTCTCTGTTTTGGATCAGGTACTATCAACGAAAACACTTTAAGGACATGAGCCATCTTGGTGGCCTTGTCTGAGTAGGTACAATGGTTCTGTTTGCTCAAGATAACACTTTGTATATAAAAAATTATTAATCCCTTACAATTTATCCAATTATTAATTCAAAATGCATCATGGGCTTACGTGTAAAATGAGAAAAATTTTGGAAAAGTACGTGGGAGAAAATCTTGGAGACCTAGGGCTTGGTGAAGGATTCTTAGACATGACACCAAAAACAAGATCCATGTAGTAGGCTGAATAATGTTTAACCCCCAAACGTTGATGTTCTAATCCTTAGAATTGGTGAATTTGTACCTTACATGGCTGAGGACTTTGCAGATATGATTAAGAGATGGGGAGATTGCCTAACTAATCTGTTGGGCCCAATGTAATCACAGGGGTCCTTATAAGAGGGAGGCAGGAAGGTAAGAGTCAGGGAAGGCGATGTGATGCCAGAAGCAGGGTCTGGAGTGGCACCTTTGCTAGAAGAGGGTCGTGAACCAAGGGATTTGGACAGCCTCAACATGCAGGAAAAGGCAAGGAATGAATTTTCTCCTAGAACCTCCAGAAGGAATGCAACCTTGGCAACGCCTTGATTTTAGCCCAGTGAGACCCTTGTTTTTCAAGCTCCTGACTTCCAGCACTGTAAGATAATATATTAGTAGTTTTAAGCCACTAAATTTGTGGTAATTTGTTATAGCTGCAATAGGAAACTGATACAATTCATAAAAGAAAAATTTGATAAATTGGACTTCAGCAAAACTAAAAACATTTTCTCTGCAAAAGACCCTGTTAAGAGGATGAAAAGACAAACTACAGACTTGGAAAAAGCAACTGCGAACCATATATCCAACAAAGGACTAGTACCTAGACTATATAAAGAATCCTCAGTGGCAAAAATCTAATCAACTCAATTAGAAAATGGGCAGAAGACATGAAGAGATATTTCACTGAGACTAGAGAGATGGCAAATAAGCACATGAAAAGATATTCGACATCATTAGCCATTAGGAAAATTGTTGTATAAATACCTGACAATTAGCTTTTTATTGTAATGTAAGTGCCTGTCATTAAGCTTTTGATTGCTGAGCCATCCTTTTCAAAAACATCCATCTCGAATAAACACATTGCCAGCTACACAATGAGCTAAAGAGCTAGGCTATCTCACCCATGAAGTTCCCCTTTTAGAAAGCTCTGGGTGACCTAAATAACCTGATAGTATATGAGTGACTCTGCTTTTCCCTTCCTGTGCCCTAATTCCCACTCTTAGGTTTTATTTTATTTAGTAAATTATTTTTTTTAAATGTCAGTTCTTTTTTTTTTGGAGGGGGGTAATTAGGTTTGCTTATTTATTTATTTACTTAAGGGAGGTAGTAAGGATTGAACCCAGGACCTCACACATGCTAGGCACATACTCTACCACTGAGCTATACCCTCCCCCTTCTGCTCTTGGGTTTTAAATTCACCAACAGAGTAAATCCATGAAACCCTAGGCACCCCACCTTCAACCCCAATAAAGACAGAACCCCAGGTTCACATGCTCTCTCTCTCTCTCCCCCCCACCCCCTCTCTTTCTTCCCCCATGACCTCACTGTGTGGCCCTCAGTGTGCCATGTACCCTCCAGGACCTGCGAGTAATGCATCTTGTTTTGTTTTTTTTTTTAAGTTCCCTTATGGTTGTTGCTGAAGTACATCTTGCAATCATAAGAACCGCAAGAGCCAGTCCAACCACATTGACTCCACTGAGGGAAATGTCTGTGGGGGCTTGCCCATGAGTAGTCTAGGCCCAGGTGAGTGTCCCCAGGCATTTCTAGCTGATAGCATCACTTTTGGTAGGCTGTCACTGACCCTCTAAAATGCAAATTAAGACTGCAATGAGATATCACTATGCATGTATTGGAATGGCTAAAATGAAAACAGTGACAATACCAAATGCTGGCTAAGGTGCAGAGAAACATAATGCCTTATACCTTGCTGATGGAAAGGTAAAGTGGTACAGCCACTCTAGAAAAGAGTGTGACAGTTTCTTGTAAAACTAAACATGCAATTTCTTATACAGGCCATGAATTGCCCTCCTAGGCATTTATCCCTGAAAAATCAAAACTTATCTTCACAAAAACTGTTAACAATCCAAATGTTTTTCATTGGCTAAATGGTTAAACAAACTTTGGTGCATCTAGACCATGGACTACTACTCAACAGTAAAAAGAGATGAACTATCAATATATGACAACTTGGATGGATCTTAAGGGTCTTATGCTTAGTGAAAAAAGCCAATTTTAAAAGATTACATACTGTGTGATTCCATTTGTATACAGTTGTCCCTTGGAATCTGAGGGGGATTGGTTCCAGGATCCCCCTGTCCCCCACCCCCACAGATACCCAAATCTATGACTATTCGAGTCCCTTATACAAAATGATATAGTGTTTGCATATAGCCTATGCACATCCTCCCATATGTTTTATTATTTTAAAATTTTATTTAATTTACTTTTGAGGTATAGTTGATTGACAATATTATATTAGTTTCAGGTGGACAACATAGTGATTCAAAATTTTTATAGATTATACTCCTTTTGTAGTTATTATAAAATATTGGCTATATTCCCTGTGTTGCCCAATCTATCCTTACAGCTTATTTTATACATAATAATTTGTACCTCTTACCCCTCTACCCTTATCTTTCCCCTTCCCTCTTCCCTCTCCTCACTAGTAAGCACTAGTTTGTTCTCTATATCTGTGAGTCTGTTTCTTTTTTGTTATATTCACTGGTTTGTTTTATTTTTTAGATTCCGCATGTAAGCGATAACATACATTATTTGTCTTTCTCTGTCTGGCTTATTTCACTTAGCATAATGCCCTCCAAGTCCATCCACGCTGGTGCAAATGGCAACATTCATTCTTTTTTGTAGCTCAGTAATATTCCACTGTTTATACATACCACACCTTTTTTATCCATTCTTCTGTTGATGGACACTTAGGTTGGTTCCATATATTGGCTATTGTAAATAATGCTGTTATGAACATTGGGGTGCATGTATCTTTTTGAATTAGTGCTTTCATTGTCTTCGGATGTATATTCAGGAGTGGGATTGCTGGATCATATGGTAGTTCTATTTTTAGTTTTTTGAGGAACCTCCATAATGTTGTCCACAGTGTCTGCACCAATTTACATTCCCACCAGCAGTGCTCAAGGGTTCCCTTTTCTCCACAGCCTCATCAACATAGGTTATCTGTGGTCTTTTTGATGATGGCCATTCTGACAGATGTGAGGTGTACATCATTGTGGTTTTAATTTGTATTTCTCTAATGATTAGCAGTGTTCAGCATCTTTTCATGTACCTGTCAGCCATCTGTATGTCTTCTTTAAAAAAATGTCTATTCAAGTCTTCTTCCCATTTGTTTTTTTGATATTGAGTTGTATAAGCTGTTTATGTATTTTAGGTATTAATCCCTTATGGGTCATGTCACTTGCAAATATCTTCTCCCATTCAGTAGGTTGTCTTTTTGTTTTGTCGCTGGTTTCCTTTTCTGTGCCAAAGCTTTTAAGTTTAATTTGGTCCCATTCTCATATATTTTAAATAATCTCTAGATTACTTATAATACCTAATACAATGTAAATGCTATGTAAACAGTTGCTGGATTGTGACTAATTCAAGTTTTGCCTTTTGGAACTTTCTGGAATTTTTTTCTGAATATTTCAAATACTATTTTATCTGAAAATATTTTTGACAAAATATTTTTGATCTGCAATTTAATCTATGGATGTGGAACCCTTGGATACAGAGAGTTGAGTGTAATATGACAAAGCAATAGAAATGGAGAACAGATCAGTGATTGCCAGGGTACAGGGACGAAGGTGGAGGTGTATGATTATACAGATGTAGTACGAGGGAGTTCCTCTATGGTGATGAAATAGCTCTATATTATGATGGTTATGGGAGTTACACAAATCTATATAGGAGATTAAATTGTATAGACACACATACACCCACACTCACACACAAATGAGTGCATATAAAAGTGGTGAAAACTGAATAGGTCCTGTAGTCTAACAGTATTGTACCAGTGTCAATTTCCTGTTTTGCTATTGTACTACAATTTTATAAGATGTCACCATTGTGGGAAGCTGGGTAAAGAGTCCAATAGACTCTATTTTTGTAGCTTCCTGTGAATCAACAATCATTTCAAAATAAAAATATTAAAATTTTTAATTGTGATTTTGAAACTTTAATGCTGTTCACACTTTCCCCCTTAAACTAAAATACTAATTGTTCTTTGAGATATAATTCATATAGTAACCAAGCAGGATCCTGTGGAGACCTCTTGGGGACAGGCTCCTCTGCTCCCATGGTCCCTTGCCTGCCTCTTGTTTGTAGTAGAAGCTTGGCATTTCTGACTCCATATTGTATCTATCTCTTCTGCTGCTTTAACATCTGAGTGATAAGCCTCTGCTTAGCCCTGCACATAGACACGTTAATCACGAAAGAAATTCTGCTTACAGCTTAAGATTGGTGCAAAGAGCCACTTACCCAAAACTTGCCTCCCATGGGGAGATAAAGAAGTATGAATAAAAATAACGATTGTCTTGTCAAGATTTATAGGAACATCATGACCAGACTCAGTTCAACTGAAATCTACTAATAAAAAACAAAGAGTTTTCACAACCCTCCTTCGACCCTTGCTGGTCCTCAGACATCACTTCCTGATCTTAACCTCTCCTGCCTCCCCCTTCCTAGCATAAAAGAAGTTTGAATTCTACCCTGAATCAAGATGGTTCCTGAGGACATTAGTCCACCATCTTCTCGGTTTGCTAGCTTTCTGAATAAAGTTACTTTTCCTTGCCCCAGCACCTTGTTTCTCAACTCACTGGCCCAATGAGTGGTGCATGGTATGAGCTTGGACTCAGTTACAATATATCATAAAATTCACCATTGTAAGGTGTATGATTTAGTGGGGTTTAGTATATTCACAAGATTGTACAGCCATCACCACTATCTAATTCCACAACATTTTCATCACCTGAAAAAGAAACCGTATACCTATTAGTAGTCACTCCCCCATCAGTCCCTGGCAGTGACTAATCTACTTTCTGTCTCTCTCTCAGTATCCCTCTGTTTGCTGATTCTGGACATTTCATAAAAATGGAATCATATTAGATAGAGCCTTGTGTTTCCAGCTTCTTAGCATCATGTTTGCAAGATTCATCCTGTTGTGGCATGTATCAATACTTCATTCCGTTTATGGTTGAATAATATTTCATTTTATAGATATACCACATTTGTTTCTCCATCTGTCAACTAGTGAACCTATGGGTTGTTTCCACTTTGTTTTTTTGCTATTACAGGCATTCCTTGGAGATGTGGCGGGTTTGGTTCCAGATCACTGCAACAGAGTGAAGTTCACAATAAAGTGAGTTACGTGAATTTTTTGGTTTCTCAGTGCATATAAAAGTTATGTTTATACTATACTGTAGCCTATTAAGTGTGCAATAGCATTATATACAACAAAACAACGTGCATACCTTAATTAAAAAGAACTTTATTGCTAAAAAATACTATCATCTAAGGCTGCATCAAGTTACAGTCTTTTTGCAATAGTAAGATCAAAGATCACTGATCGCAGATCACCATGACAAATATAACAATAGAGAAAAAAATTGAAATATTTGCAAGAATTGCCAAAATGTGACACAGAGATGAAGTGAGTAAATACTGTTGGGAAAATGGCTGCTTGATTTGCTCCCCACAGGGTTGCCACAGACTCTCAATCTGTAAAAAAAGACATTACCTGTGGTGGGAAATAAAGCAAAGCATAATAACATGAGGTAAGCCTGTATAAATAGTTCTGCTATGACCATCCATATACGAATTTTTGTGACCATGTGTTTTTAGTTCTTTGAGTGTATATGTAGGAGTGGAATTGCTGGGTCATATGATACATTTGTTTAACTTTTTGAGGAACTGCCAAGCTGTTTTCCAAAGGGGCTGCACCATTTTATGTTCCCATTAGCAATGCCTTCAGAGTTCCGATTTCTCCATACCCTGACCAATACTTGTTATTGTCTGTCTTTTTTATTATAATTATCCTAGGGAGTGTGAAATGGTATCTCATTGTGGTTTTGTATTGCATTTCCCTAATGATTAACTGAGCACTTTTTCATTTGTATATCTTCTTTGGAGGAATGTGTCTATTCAGATCCTTAGCCCAGTTTTAATTGGGCTGTCTTTCTGTTGTTGAGTTGTAAGTTACTTATATATTCTGGATACTGGATACTAGTCTAGATACTAGGCTCTTATCAGATACATGATTTGCAAATTTCTCCTATTCTGTGGGTTGTCTTTTCACTTTCTTGATAGTGTACTTTGAAGCACAAAAGTGTTTAATCTTAATGAAGTGCAACTTTTCTAATTTTTCTTACATTGTTTGTGCTTTTGGTATTATATCTAAGAAACTGTTGCCAAACCCAAGGCCAGCAAATGACTCGATATTTTATTCTAAGAGTTTCATTGTTTTAGCTCTCATTTTAGGTCTTTGATCCGTTTTGAGTAGATTTTTTTAATACATGGTATGAGGTAGGGGTCCAACGTCATCCTTTTCCATGTGAATACCCAGTTGTCCCTGTATCATTTATTAAAAAGACTATTCTTCTCCCCACCTTGAATTATCTTGGCACCCTTGGGAAAAATCGGTTGACTATAAATGTAGGGTTTGTTTCTGGGCTCTCAATTCCATTCTGTTGATATAAATGTTACTTTAATTAATACATCATTTTCCCTGAGGCCTAACTTGGGACCATTCTGAGTAGCATCAATGGCATTTTTACCCACACTTATGAACTAATTTAAGTAGGGTGCCATGGCACCTCATTTTAAAAAATAAAGCTGATTAATGGGTCTCCAGGAGGTGTTGTGGTTGGTGTATCAGAAGGAGCTTTGGATTGGAGTTAGTAAAACCTGGATTTGATTTTCTAGCCAGAGCTATGTGGCTTTGGGCAAGTTCCTTAACCTCTATGAGTTTTAGCTACTATGAAATGAAAGACAATGGCAGTCTCATGGGGCTGGTGCTAGCATTAAGAGACAAAGGTTGTAGAGGGGAGGGTATAGCTCAAGTGATAGAGCGCATGCTTAGCATACATAAGGTCCTGGGTTCAATCCCCAGTACCTCCTCTAAAAATAAATAAATAAGTAAAAGCTAACCACATTCCCCCTCCCCCAAATAAATTGAAAAAATATGAATTTAAAAAAAAGAGAGACAAAGGTTATGGAAACAATGGCATCGTCCCTGGTATGCAGTAAGTGCTTGACATAAAGTGGCCTCACAGCTGGTCCACGGTCTTGTAGGTGCCCTCCCTCCTGACACATGGTAGTTATGTGGGATCAGGAGAGATGGGCTACTCAGGGGGTTCCTCTGCCAGTTTCCTGCTCCTGTCTCCTACCCTGAGCAGCAGATCTGGTTCCTCAGGGGCAGCAGGAAGGGTGGATAATGAAGAGGGAAATGGATCTCAACAGACCAGCTTTCTGGCCAGGTTTGAAGGAAACCCAGTAGTGAACCCCAGAGTAATTAGGCAATAGTATCCTGAGCTACATAGCTCAAGCTTTATTTTTAGAAAGGGAAGAACATAATTATTTTAAATAAAGTTTTTGCCAGTGTGGAACAGTATCACAGCAGAGGGAATCCTGTCCGCCTTGATCAGGAGAGCATGAATCAGGTCCCTGGTTTACCTTGTTGTGGCCCCCAAGTTGTCCGGAAAGGGCCTAAGAGGAAACAAACCACCCTTGTTCTCAGCAAGGCTTCTAAGCCCCAGCTTAGTGATAGTGTCATTAAGGCTCAGGAGAAAAGGGCATGGTGTTCTTTGGCTTCTCATTCCTCTGATCAGAGTTGGCTGGAGTCAGGAGGCAAAAAAAGATCTGTGGACTCTCTGACTCTGTTTGCTAAGTTGTTGCCCAGTCTTCCCTGTCCCTCCAGTTGCTTCTCCTAAACCTGATGAAGTACTTTCTGGCTTGGTTGGCCTCCTCACTCATCCCTGAGATCCTCCCCAGTCCCCAGATTCTTCCCTCCATGTGACCCTACTTGGATCCCTCCGTGCTTTGGGGATTTAGTAATGGGGGAATCCAGCTCCTGTTATAAGATCGTCAGCTCCTGGGTCTCAGAGAGGCCATACTGAACTTTGTGCCGGTCAAACAGCTTGCGCAGGGCACTGATGTAGAGTGCGTGGTACTTGTCCACTGTCTTCTTGTTTGGCCTCTCAATCCTGGGAAGTGGCAGGGGCTCCCCAACTGTGGGGAAGGAGGAGAGACAAGCATCAGACCCCCCCAACTCAAATTACCCATCTCTCAGAGGGAGCCACTTACTGAAACTCAGTATCTGGGTCCCCTCCCCTTCCTTTGTTCTCTCCCTCTGCTCCAACCCCATCCTGTCCCACGTTCTCCAAATACCTCATTTCACACACATACAAGAGAATTAGCATAAACTTAGGAGAGTGGTGAAGGAATATATGCAAATAATGATGCTCCCATGGCAGCTATTGAACTCTGTCCCACCTGTGAATAGCCACAACTCTTATCTGTTTAGCTGTCCTCCCCACCCTGCCCTCAACCACAACCACTGGAATTCCCATTGCCCATCTGAGCTGTGTGCCAGCTCCCCTGTGACTTGATGGATGACTTAGGTGGAGGGAATCAAGGACCCAGGTGATCCAGAGATACTGGAAAGCTCACCGACAGTGGTAATGGGCTGATTGAAAGGCAGGAAGCCCCAGGATCCTCGAGTGAAGCCCTGGCCATGGAAGATACATAAGCTGAGTCCGATGATTTTTTTGAATGTGTCCTGGAAGGTTTTTTGGAAGAGCCTTATCCACGTGCCCTCAGGGAAGGTCTCTTGATTGTAAACCTCATTCTCTCCAAAGGAATAGGATGGGACAAGGTATGATCTGCAAAGAGAGGGGCAGAAGTGTAAGTTCTCCCAGGAGCCCCTCCTCCACCCTCATTGAAACCCTCTCCAAGGTAGGAAACCTCTACCATCTCCCCATTATACAACAAGAACCCAAGCACCCAAGCACCTCCAGCCTTGTATCTCATTCTTGCTATGCCCCACCTTCCCAACTGAATCCTTTGTGAGGAGTTGCTGCGCCTTGTCCTGTGATGGTAAGAAACTCATCTCAGGCAATCTAATTGCCTTTATTGCACATAGCATCCAGAGTGTTCTTCCTAAACTGCATATCTGGACATGTCACTTTTCTCTTTAAAACTCTTCCCAGAGCTTCTCACTTTGTACCGCGCTGCTTAGTGTGGCCTTTGTGCTCTAGCCCTGCCTACCTGGCTAGCTTCCCCTCTCCCGACCCCTTACCTCGCACTCTGCTTAGCCACACTGAGTGTGCTAAGTTCTCTCTCTGTACATCCTGCTCCCTCTGCCAGAGATGCCTTCCCTCTGTCTTCACATGGCTAATTCTACTTTGCCCTTCAATACTCACCTCCAGTTTCATCTCCAGTAGGAGACCTTCTCTGACTACCTCCAATTCCTCTCACTCCCACCCCCCGAATCTAGTGCTTACCTCTTTCCTACACTAACACTGCCCTAAACTCTGCACTGCAGTCACCTCCTTACCTGGCTGACTCCCAGTAGACAGCAAGCCAACCAGAAGTGGGAACCGTGTCTTATTAATCTTTGAATCCCTGGGGCCTGGCATAGTGCCTGACATGCCGTCGTAGGTCCCCTGAGTTCTTTCTGCCTTTTGGTCTGACTGGCAATCCTTAGTAATCTTTCAATTCACAATTCAGATATCACCCATTTATGAAACCTCTACTTTGGGTGAAAGACTTTCCATCAACTGGTGCTCCCATAGTGCTTTGTACATATCTCCATGGTGGCACTTCTTCCATTCGACAAATATTTATTGAGTTCTTTCTATGTGCCAGCCCTGTTTTAAGTCCTGCAGATCCATCAGTGAACACAATGGATTAAAAAAAAATCTCTGTCCTCATGGAGCTTACCTTTTATGAAGGGAAGACAGACAATAAACCATAATACTGAAAAAATTTAAAAACAGATATATAAATAAATAAAACCAAAAAAGAGCTGGTTAATGTTGACCTCAAATCCAAAACTGCATGTGAATATAAAGAAAAGTTGCTTCTAATAAATAAAGAAATAAAGAAACTGATGATATAGAAGATGCTAAGTGCAATGAGAAAAAACAGAGCAGGATAGTCAGGACAGACCTTACTGAGAAGAGATGTTTGAGCCAAGACCTAGAGGAGGTGAAGGAATGAGCCAAGCAGTTATTTGGAGGAATACTGTCCCAGGCAGAGGGGACAGCTAGAGCAAAGGCCCTAAGGGAGGATCGTGTGGCTTGTGTGAGGGACAGCAAGGAGGCCAGTGTAGCCCTAAGGGAGTGAGCAAGGGGGAGAGCAGTAGGTGATGAGATCAGAGAGGTGGCTGAGGAACAGATCAGTTAGGGTTTTGCAGGCCCTTATAAAGACTTGATTTTGCTCGGAGTGAAGTGGGAGCCATTGGAGCATTTGAAATAGTGACATGATCTGACTCATGTTTAATAGGATCATCCTGGCTATGGTTGAGGATAGGCTCCTGGATGTGAGGGAAGCAAGGACAGAAACAAGGAGAGCACTTAGGAGGCTACTGTAATAATCCAGAGGAGAGACGACAGGGTGACAAACCAGGGGGTGGCAGTTTAGATGGTAAGTGGTTGGCTTCTAGATGTATGTTGTAATTCTAGGTGATGATGTCTGTCTTCTGTTGGACTGTGAGTTCCTTAAAGGCAAGGACCAGATTTATTTTTAGATCCTCAATGCCTAGTACTATGCCTGATGCACAGGAGGTGTTCAAAAACTGCTGAATGAATGCATTCTATTTCTCAAACCAGACTACATGCTCTTTGAGGGGCAGTAACCATGTCTTATTCATCATCCCCACAGCATCAAGCCCAGTGCCTTCCTTGCCCTGGGTAGGTTTTCCAGGCCTCTGAGTTAATGGATTGCTATACACTGAAGCCCCTCTTTCCCAGACCCCCAGTCTGCCGGGCTCATGGGCAGAAAGTGTAGGTCTTCTACTGTTCTTTCTCCAACTTCAAGTTAAAGTGCCCACCAGAATGTGTCTGGAAGCCCAAACACCTTCAGGGCACAGCATGAGAGAGTAGAGAGAAGCAATCCAAGTGAAGAGATTCCAGAGAGATGCTACGGAGGACCTATGGTACCCTAACAATAGGGCACCAGAACGGAGGGACCCACCCGGTTTGCAGAGCCAGCTTCACAAAACCTTTACGCTGTTTAAGTAAGATGGTAGAGGCTTTCGGCCGGCACAAGAGGGCTTCAGCAGCTCCACCCACCACAACCACCACAGCATTGCCTGAGCCTTTCTGGGTCAGCAAAAACTTCAAGGCCAACTTACTCACTGGGCACACACCTGCAAAACCAAAGAGTCAAGTGACGTAACATACTTAGTGCCTGAGGATGAGGTCAGGGGTTCTTCTGGGCTCTTCCTGCCAGAGACAGTTCTTCTGTCTCCTGCCTATTGTTTTTTCCACTCTTCTGTCTTTGAATCTCCACAGCCTGGGTCAGCCCTCACCTGAGATTGGGCCTTAGGGTCAGCTGCTTGCCTTGGGGGTCTGGGCTACTATAGTTGGCTCTGCATTGAGTTCTTCTGCCTACTCTCTCTCAGTTCTGTAGTATTTAAGCCCATCCCTTCCCTCTCCACCCATGAACCCCAACCATCTTTCACTCTCCCCAGGCTGACAGCGCTGGAGACTCTCCAGAGTTCTCTTCCTTTGGGGTCATCAGGGAGAGCTGCCGCCAACCAGCTTCCTCCTTCAAGCCACCTGGCAAAGGGAAGTCATTGGCTGGGGTTTCTGGAGAGTAAGCTGACCTAGGATCCTATCCAAGCCAAATTGGAATGCAGATGAACCATGGAATGAGGAGGACATCCTGTTAATCGACAAGAGTCACGGAGTCTTTCCTCACTTCTTCCCATCTTTGCCCTGTGCTGCCCTATCATTCTCTCCTGGGATGGCAGAAATTGCCTTCAGGCCACAGTCACTGAGATACCACTGTTCCAGGTTCATGCCAACCTCAGAGGGGAGTGGAACCATCCTCTGGGACTCTGTGGTCCCACCTGGCCCCAGATATAAATGTATCTTACCTTTTAATGTTTGGCTTCAGTTGTTTTCTGGTGTCCTGAAGGATGACTATTCATCTAGAGAGAAGGACTTTTGTCACAGTACCCCGGCTTGAAGCCTGGCTTGGAGAACTTGTCCTGGATTCTGATGGAGACCTATCCTTTATCCCTTGACATCTTACACAAGTTCGAAAGGGTTCCCAGGAGACGAAGGTCATGGGCCAGGAAGGTACCAGCTAATATGAAAGACTTAAAAGTGTCTTTGAGATGCCCTGGGATGAGAGCTGCTACACAAATGACTGGCCAAAAGAAGCCAACTGACGTCCCAGAAAGAATCCAGCAAAGTTCATCTGAGCTGTCCCATTCATGCCTCCTTTTCCCCACATTTGGTTTTGATCTGTCTTTTTTTTTAATGGAGTTACTGGGGATTGAACCCAGGACCTCATGCATGCTAAGCATGTGCTCTACTGCTGAGCTATTTCCCTCCCCAGCTTTGATCTTTTTGGATTTGGCTTTTGCTTTCTGCTTTCCACTTTGGCTTTGACCCTGAACTCCAGGCATCCACTTCCTCCTCTGAAAGGATTCCTGGCAACTCTTACGAATGCCCATAATTTACCCTGGTGCCTAACCAAACCCTGCCTCCCAGATCTTGGACAGAACCTGAGACTTGGCCCTATACTCCTGTTCCTGGCCCAGTGTGTTCCAGACTCATGTTCTACTAAGTCCTCTTCCAGCAGAGAGTGAGAATTGGACTGACCACCAGGGCTTCTTGGACTTGGGAGCCCTAAGGTAGGTCAGAGAATGGAATGATTTCTTATACTCACCCATTGACATTATATATTCTCGCACAATTGGGATCCAGAACATCCCTTCCAAGGTCCCTACATAAGGAGTGATGCCTGGGAAAATCCGAGCAAAGCCAGTGGCTTCGGTGGCAAAGTTGATGAAGACACCATAAGAGAGAATGCCATGGGGGTGGTTGGCAATGATATAGTTGTGTTTGGGAGAGAGGTCATAAGTCTTCACCAGCTGTTAGAGGGAAATTGAGTCAGAGCAGTGGATAGAAGTAAGAGAGGACATGTGGACTCAGATCTCAGCAGGTAGCATGTGTTTCCCTTGGGGAGCCCCAAATCCCTATTCATTAGGATGTCATCATTTTCATGGGGTTGCCAGGTATTAACAATGCTCAGAGAGGCTGAGCTGGGTTTGCCTTTGAGAGGAAAGTCTGCTATCCATGCATCTCCCCTCCCCCACCATCTATCTGGGGCCTGTCCTCTGCATTATGCCTCTGGGCCTTGCCCTCCACTGCTGGCCACCAAAGCCTTTGGAAACATGTTGCTGAGTGAGGAGGGAGAGTCTGGGCGTCAGGGAACGAGGGCACCCAGAGGAAGGGTAGTCACCTTTACTGGGAAGTAATTTTGGAAATACTTCCAGAGGGTCCAGTTTCGTACCCAAGCTGAACGCCTACCCCCTGCGGGTACAGAAGAGAAGGGAAGAGTGGTTGAGATGTCGCCAATCCCTCTACCTGTCCCAGAGGTGGAGTATTCCTCTGAAAGTCTTCAGGTCATGGGAGGGTCCCCCTTCTCACATGTCCATCGTTTTAGGGCACAGAGCTACACGTACTGGCCCTGAATCCAACCCCCAGGAAAGCACAGGAAGCCCCTGCTCCTTGGAAGCAGCCAGAAAGGTGAGCGGGAAATTGGCTGAGGCTGGGGGCACCCGCCCAGAAACCAGGAAGGATGAAGACACAGGGAGCCCCTGCGCCTCTATTCCCTGGTGAGTTTCGCCCTCCTCTCTTCCTCTCTTGCCCTCTCCCCTCCTTTGCTCCTTCTGCCTCTGCCTCTCTCCACCTCCTGCCCTCCTTTCCTTTCCTTTTCCCCTTCTTTCCTCCCCCTCCTCCCTCTTCCTCTCCACCTCTCTCCTTCCACACCTGCCCCGCCCCCATCCCCGTGCTTACATCCTTGGCACCGACAGGAACCACCACTCTTCCCCCGTTTCTTACCTTGACTGTGGGTGTTCCAGTCATAGGCCAGCCAGGCTAAGGCAAGCACGGACACCATCCAGAACTTTGTGAAGACCAGAAAGTAGGGTATAAGGAAAATAGGAATAGCTCCTGAGGGGGACAGAAAGGGTTCATGCCCTTCAGTTCTCTTCAAGTTTAATGCATCTCTCATAACTCCGATCTCTGCTCTGTGCGGAAGGAGCAGGTCAAGGCTGGTGGGAGACTCCCTATCCCCTCCTCCCACCCTAGCCTAGGTCTGCTGTGGTCCAAGATGACCTCTGAGTCCCTGGATCTGGGTCTGAGATCTTAACTGAGGAAACCGCAGAACCATGATGTTCTCAGAGCAGGCCCTCAGCTGGGGTCAAAGGCCAGCACTACTTGGCAAATGGAAAGAATAGCACCTTGGGCCAGTGACTGACATCCCCATTCTGGGACCTCAGGAAGTCCTCTCTAAAAACTCAACCCTCCTTCCTTTGTGGAACCGCTCTGTCAGCACATTTTGGTGGAGGGGGACTGCCTGCAGTGTACAGGCTGTTTGATGCTGAGAGGAAAACACGTATTAGAAATTGCTTTACTGGGTTTGATTTTGTCCCATTCCAAATATCTCAAAGGTTTGGAAGAGGGAAAAAATCATCTCTGTTAGTTAGCAAAGGGCCACAGCAGGCTGTGAAATGCAAACGTGATACATCTTAGAGGCAGCAGGAGCAGCAGTCCATTTTAAAATCTGCATTCATGGGGGGAAAGGGTATAGCTCAGGGGTAGAGCGTGTGCTTAGCATAGAATCCCCAGTATCTCCATTAAAATAAAAATAGATGAAAAAACCTAACTACCTCCTCCCTTCAAAAACTTAAAAATTAAAAAAAATTTAAATAACAAAACAAAGATCTGCATTCATGAGAAGAGGGGCTAAGCACACATATTGTGAATTAAAAAAAAAAGGACCCAGGAAAAGGAATGACTTCTTTGACCAGAGAACCACATCATGGTAGATAAAAGTTTTAGAGAAGGGGAAGAAACTCAGGAGTTACCTACCAGCAGGTTTGTCGCTTGCATTTTCAACGTAGATGAAAATAACAGGAAAAAGATGGAATGGGCATTTTTTTAAAAAGTAGTTGAGTGGAGTAGTGGAGTAGATAAAAGCCTAGTGATAGTCTGAGTCCGCTTACAAGAGCTGGCCAAAATGGTTGTTGTAAGCACGCTAATTCAATAGGAAATAGCGTGTGGGGGTGGGGAATTTTATGAGAAGCCTGTCGTGGGTAAAAATCCTGCTACCTCTGACCTCCGTAAAAGATGAGAGGAAATTTGTGGGTTAAGCTTCAGAAGAAAACTCAGATAAAGTTAAATATGAATCATTGTTAATTAGAAGTTGTCTACGTGTATATAATTTCTTTTTTATCTTACTTCTAATAAGTTTAGTTGGTATCCCCAGTGTTTAGAACAATGCCTTATACCCAGCAGATGTTCAACAAATATCTATAGATTGGCTGAAAGATAAAGAAATGTTTTCTCTTTTCAATATTAGGTAAACTTAAATGATTAGTGTTTAGTCAGCATTTATGTTTTTTTTAAAGCCCATACATTGTTGACCACACCATTCAAAGTACTTAAAAAATGTGTGTGTGTGTGTATGTGTGTGTGTGTGTGTGTGTGTGTGTGTGTGTGTGTGTGTTTGGAGGGGGTAGAATTAGGTTTATTTATTTATTTTAGTTGTTTTTAATGGAGGTACTGGGGGTTGAACCCAGGACCTTGTGCTTGTTAAGCATGTGCTCTATCACTGAGCTATACACTCCCCACCAAGCATTTATTTTATTTTAAATCTGATGTTATTTTAAAATTTTAGATGGGTTAATTGCGTGCCTTATATCTTATGATTTTCAGTTATCTACCAAGAGCCAGACCTTGAAAACACCATCCCCCTTGTGGAATCTATTAGAACTGCATGGCACCTCAGGAGACCATAGGTGTCCTTCCAGGGCAAGTCTTGGAGACCAGCCTGTTTGATTATCATCTGTGTCACTCATGGTGACAGAAATGGGATTTAAAGATACAGGAGAAACAGAGGCCAAAATTGGGAGAGCATAACTTTGTGGAACAATGGGTTCTGTGATAGAACGCAAGGGTATCTGAGGCAAGAATGAAGAACGACCATGTGTATGTGTGGCCCTCCCTGAGATATTATGACCTTGACACCGGGAGATGCTTCCAACATCTTGTCCATGTTCAAGTTAGAAGTTTTGGAGTGGATTATCAAGGAGGGAGTTCACATAAGGTAAGCTCCTAATTTAGTTTGTACTGAAAATGACTGTCATTCTAATAGATGTGTAGCATGGTATCTCATTATAATTTTTATTTGCATTTCCCTAATACCTAATGATGCTTAACAGCTTCTTCTGTGCTTATCTGCCTTCTATATATCCTTTTTGGTGAAGTGTCTGTTTAAATATTTGGCCCATTTTTCAATTGGGTTGTTTGTTTTCTTAGTGAGTTTTGAGAGTTCTGATTTATACAATCTGGATACAAGTCCTTTGTTGGATACATTATTTGCGAACATTGTCTCCTGTCTGTGTTTATCTTTTTATCCTCTTAACAGAGTCTTTTCTTAGAGCAAAAGCTTTTAATTTTGATGAAGTCCGATTTTACCAGGTCTTTTTTCTTTTACAGATTGTGCTTTTGATGTCAAATCTAAGAACTCTTTATTTGACCTCAGATTATGCAGGTTTTCTCCTGTTTTTTACTCAAAGTTGTACAGTTCCATGTTTTACATTTAGATCCATTTTGAGTTACTGTTATAATAAGGTGTGAGGTTTTGGTCAAGGTCCATTTACTACAGATGGATATCCAGTTGTCCCAACATCACTTGTTGAAAAGATTATCCTTCCTCCATTGAATTGCTTTTGTGTCTTTGTCAAAAATCAATTGGTCATATTTGTGTGGGTCTGTTTCTGGACTCTGTATTCTGTTCTGCTGATCAATGTGTCTTTCCCTTCACCAATACATCACTGTCTTGATTACTGCAGTTTTATACTAAGTCTTTAAATCAGAGAGTGTGATCCTCTAACTTTATTCTTTTTCATAATTCTTTTAGATATTGTAGTTCCTTTGTTTTTCTATATAAATTTTAGAATCAGCTTATCGATGTTTACAAAATCTCCTGATGGGAGATTTTTAATTAAACTTTTTAGTTTGGAAAAAAAAAACTTTAGATCGACAGAAAATCTGCCAGAATATTTTTCAAAATATATACACCTTCTATTTTTTCATTTTTGTTGGGGTGGGTAATTAGGTTTATGTATGTATTTATTTATTTATTTTAATGGAGGTCTTGGGGATTGAAACCAGACCTCGTACATGCTAGGCACGCACTCTACCACTGAGCTATACCCTCCCCCTTGCAAGAATATTTTAATAAAATCCCATATAACCTTTGCCTCCCATTGTTAACATTTTACATCTGATTTATTTCTAAACATAAGTACATACATATGTTTGTATTTGAGAGTACATTGCAGAGATCACAACCCTTTGCTGCTAAATAACTGTGTATTTTCTAAAAACAAAGGCAGTCTTTGACCTGATAGCACCCACAGTGCTATTATCAAACTTGGGAAATTAAATATTTATGAAAAATTGTTATCTAATATACCCTGCTGGGATTTTTTATTTGAGTTGTGTTACATTTATAGATCAGTTTTGAGGAGCACTGACATCTTTACTATGTTGAGTCGTCCAACCCATGAACATAATATGTCTCTAGCTATTTATTCATTAGCATTTTATAGTTTTTAGGCTATAGATGCTGTACAGATTTTGTTAAATCTATTCATAAGTATTTTATTTTTGGAGGCATTTAAATGGTATTGTCTTTAAATTTCTATTTTCAATTGTTCTCTGCTAGTGTATAGAATTATAGTTGATTTTTATGTGTGATCATGTGTCCTGTTACTTTAATAATCTCATTTGTTAGTTCTTAGAGTGTTTTTTTTAGAAGATGTAAAAAATAGGTTTTAAAAATACTGAGGTGGGGAGGGTGTAGGTCAGTAGTAGAGTGCATGCTTAGCATGTATGAGCTCCTGGGTTCAATCCCCAGTTATCTCCATTTAAATAAATAAAATAAAATAAAATAAAATAAAATAAAATAAAATAAAATAAAATAAATACTGAATTTAATGGGATTTTCTACACAGATGATCATGTCATCTGTGAATTAGGACAATTTTATTTCTTATTTTTCAATCTGGATGCTTTTCTTTCTTTTTTATTCTTCTTGCTTTCTTGCACTTGCTAAGACATTTAGTATGATGTTGAATACAAATGGTGAGAGTGAACATCCTTGCTTTGCATCTCGCCATCTTCCCATCTTAGGGAGAAAGGTTTTAGTCTTTCACCATTAAGTATGATGTTAGCTGCAGGTTTTTTTGTAGATGCTCTTTAACAAGTTGAGGAAGTTGCCTTCTGTTCCCAGTTTGCTGAGAGGTTGTATCACGGATTAAAGTTTGTCAAATGCTTTTTCTGCATCAGTTGACATAATTGTGTGTTTTTTCCCTCCTTTAGGTGGCTAATATGGTAGTTTACATTGATTCTCAAATATTTACACTTGCATTCCTGGGATAAAGCCCACCTGGTCATGGTATATTCTTTGTAATATATTGCTGGCTTTGATTTGCTACTATTTTGTTGAGGATTTTTGCATTTATATTCATGAGGGATATTGGTCTGTAGATTTCTTTTTTTGTACTGTTTTGTCTGGTTTTAGGATCAGGGTCTGGCCTCGTAAATGAGTTGGCAAGTGTTCCTTCCTCTTCTATTTTCTGGAAAAGACTGTGTAGAATCTGTGATATGTCATCTTTAAAATGTTTGGAAGAATATGCTGTGAAACCATCTGCGCCTGCAGATTTCTGTTTTGGAAGGTTTATAACCTTCCAAAATTAAAATTTAATTTAATTAATGGTTATAGGTTATCTATTTCATTTGGGGGTGAGTTTTGGTTGTTTGTGGTTTCCAAGGAAGTCTCCAAATATAATTGTTAATTTGTCTATTTTTCTTTTCACTTCTGTCAGTTTTCGCTTCAAGTATTTTGAAGCTCTGTTGTTACGTGCACACACATTTAGGATAGTTATATCTTCTTGAACTGATCCTTTTACCATTATGTAATGTCCTTCTTTACCCTTGGTCTTGACTTAAAAAATACATTTAAACCTGTACAGCCTCAAATTACTAGTGAATTACTAGCTTAAGTTAAAGATGGTACTGATACGAATCTAAGTGGTCCTTTCTTCAAATCATCTCTGATTCATCTTGCCTGTTCACTTTCCCCATATAGGGATAGCCAACATTTATTGCATACTCATTATGTAAAACAAAGTATTTTATATGCATATCTTATTTAATCTTCATAAAGATCCCATTAGGACAGTAAGAATTCTCATTTTGTGGATGAGGAACCCAGGTTCACAGAGGTTAAATAACCACTTATGTGTCACACAGCTGGCTCTAGACTTCCAGAGATGATGTAGTCTCAGGTTGCCTGGAAAATGCTCCAGAGAAGGTATGACTTGAGCAGTATCTCAAAGGGACACTGCTGTCCGTGGATAGTCCAGGAAGAGTGATCAGGGAATCTTTCCAGTGGTGGAAACAGAGCAGAGGGGAAGGAGTGGGAGAGTCCCCTTCACACTTGTCCTGTGAAGAGAGTGCCTGGCATACGAGCTTCATGCAGGGCAAGAGTAAGAGGATGAGCTGGTAGAGAGTTAGAGCCAGAGAGTGGAGGAGGCCTTGAATGCTCAGGATAACACAGGTGTACTTCATTGAGCAGCAATGGAAAACCACTGCTTATTTTTGAGCAGGAGAGGGCTGTGATCAAAGATGTGTTTGAAAGACTCTTCTGGGTGCAGGCAGTGGACTCACTGGAGATGGTGGATAGGTGAGAGGAGGGGGCCAGGGAAGAGGATCTTGCAATAGTTTATATTGATGCTGATCCAAGCTCGGAAGAGACAGATGGAAAGCCATCCTCTAATTGGAAGCTGGGCCTCAGAGGGGCTCTCATTGCCTAATTTCAAGGGTCATGAATCTTTTTTTTTTTTAATGGCGGTACTGGGAATAGAACCCAGGACCTCGTGCATGCTACGCATGTGCTCTACCATTGAACTCTACCCTATCCATCCAGGGTCATGAATCTCTGTATTCCACATCTTCCCCAAACCGTCTTTTCATTCCTCTCTTCTCACTGCTTCCCTCCTTCTTGTCCCTCTGCCATTTCTCTTCCCCTTTCCCCTATTTCCTCCCCCATCTCTTCCAGTAATGATCAGTAAGCAGCCATGATGCTGAACACCATTCCGGAAGGAGGAGAAGTACTGAGGGAGGCTCTGAGCAAGACAGAAGGAATGAAGGAAAGAGAGTGAGAGAGACAAGGAAGAAGGGAATTAGGGAGGAGGAAGGGAGGAAGGAAGGACGGGAGGAAGGAGGGAAAGACAGACACTTTTCTGTCTGGAGCGTTGACTAGGGACCAGGCTGAGAGGGTGGGGATACAAAGGCTTAGGCGGGGAACAGTACTTGTCGGAAGTCACACAGCTAATTGTTATCCAAGTTTGACTAACTTCAGAACCCATATCCTGTTTACTCTGTCACACTGCTTCCCTTTCCGCCTTCCCTGATCACCTTAAGACGGCGTGATATTTTCTTTCTGTGAAACCCTAATAACACTTCCTTGTGGCTCTTTCCTTCACTTCCTACAGTTTGTCTTACAGTGTAGTGATTTGTGTATGTGTCCAGTACAGACACACAGAGTGTGTACAATGGTGGAATGAATGATTGGTTTATCTTTGTTGCTAGATAGTAAGGACCTCTAGTTGAGACACTGTTGTAGTCTCAGCAAGAACAGCCAAGGTCTTATAATGAGTAACTGCTCTATAACTGTTGAACACCTTTGAATCTTAGGCACCTCTGTGAGCATCATACACTGTTAGAGGCTTTAGCTACCTTGGTAACCTCCAAGACCCAGGATTCGTAATTTCTAGCATAATCCCTAAATGAACAGAAACAGGATGTATGACAGCATAAACTCGTGGAAGACAAATGGAATGATAAAAATAATAAATTTCAAAGAAGTCAAGACAAATGGCCAATAAACTCATGAAAAGATGCTCAACATCACTCACCGTTAGGGAAATTCAAATCAAAACCACAATGAGATTTCACCTCATATCCATTTGGATGGCTACTAAAAAAAATAGACAATAAAGAAGTGTCGGTGAGGATGTAGAAAAATTGAAACCCTTATGCACTGCGGGTGGAAATGTAAAATTGCATAGCTGCTGTGGAAAACACTATGGCAGCTCCTTAAAAAATTTAAAGATGGCATTACCATGTGGCTCAGCAATTATCCTTCTGGGTATGTAGCCCAAATAACTGAAAGCAGGGTCTGAAAGAGATATTTGGGCACTCGTGTCCATAGCAGCATTAGTCACAATAGCCAAGAGGTGGAAGCAACCCAAGTGTCCATTAACGGATAGATGGATAAACAAAATGGGGTAAATACATGCAATGGAATATTATGCAGCCTTAAAAAGGAAGGAAATTCTGTCACAACATGGAGAAAGCTTGAAAACATTGTGTGAAGTGAAATCAGCCAATCACAAAAGGACAAACAGTGTATGATTCCACTTCTATGAAGTGAGACCGAGAGGAGAAGGGTGGTTGCTAGGGGCTGGGGGGAGGGGTACTGGAGAGTTATTGTTGAACCGGACAGAGTTTCAGTTTTACAAGATGAAAAGAATTCTGGAGAGGGATGGTGGCAATGGTTGCACAACACTCTGAATGTACTTAATGACCATGAACTGTACATTAAAAAATGGTTAAAATGGTAGATTTTATGTTCTGTGTGTTTTACCACAATTTAAAAAAAAACTTTAAAAAATGTAGGTGAAAGAAAAGATTCACATTTCTTATTAGTGTTTTCACTTAAGACACATAGGTGCCATCATTTGTCCCTAACATCTCCGCTCCACTCCTCCAGCGATTTTAGGGTGACTGGAAGCTGGTGAGGTTGGGGAGGGGGCATTAGTAGGAGGCTAACCCTCATCATCTTGGACCCTTACGTATGCAGTGTTGAAGATACCTTCTATTCTATCCTGTTCCAGAGACAATGTCCTTTGAGAGGGGGGAAAGGAAGAGAAAAAAAAGACTCAAGAAAATATTTTCTGGGAGAAAAATGAGAACGTGTCCTTGAGGAGAGCTCCCCAGAAGAGCCAGAACAATCTGGGCACTTGGCTTCAAGTACCACACCGAGGCTTTCTGGGTGGGACAGACCTCACACCAAGAAGGATCAGCTCACACAGCTCTTCTTCCCTTGACCTCTTTTCCCTGCTCTCTCTGCCCGTCTTGGCCCACACTTTCTGGGATCCGGACTTGAAATGCTGGCTGCCACCATGATGCCAAGTCTCTTACGACATCCCTTACTTCTCACTTTCCTAGCTAAGGGCTGGAATGTGTCAAGGGGTCTTTTTGAGGAAGTTAAGATAAATGCAAAGGAAAACGAAAAGAAAATAATGAAAGACTAGGAACAAATAAGTTTACAAAAGAATCACTTCCTCATCTTAATACAGCTAGAGTCAAGTCACTGATAAGCTAAGAGCATGATTAGTATGATTTAGTTCCAGTAAGGCTCAATAAGTCTTCATCTTTTGGGGACCATAGACCCCTTTGGCAGTCTGGTGAAACCTCTAGATCCCTTTTCTGAATAATACTTTTAAATCCGCAACATACACAGACTTACAAAGGAAACTCATCATATTAAAACACAGTTATCACATAGAAATCAAACTGTGGTTACCCAAGGGGAAAGGGATAGGGGGAGATAAATTAGGAGTTTGGGATTAACAGATACACATTATTATATATAAAATAAACAACAAGGACCTGCTATTTAGCACAGGGAACTGTATTCAATATCTTGTAATAACCTATAATGGAAAAGAATCTGAAAAAGAATATCTATATATACATAGGTATCTGTAACTGAATCACTATGCTGCATACCAGAAACTAACACAACATTGTAAATCAACTACACTTCAATAAAAAAATTTTAAAAGCCACAGTTATCAGAATATTGCAGAAAATGTGATACAGTAACACGGGCTTCTGGATTTATGCATTAAATAACCACACCTAATGGTAGTTCCAATAACTACTGGAATTCAGAAGTGGTAACGAGCGTAAATGAACTTTTGCTATGCCTGCAACGACCGGCATATGAAATGTAAATCTCCGTGATGTCTATTGCTGACAAATTCACTGCTACGTCTGTGGTTTGCTGCCTACATTCATCCTCTCAGTATGAGCTTAGTGAATATAAAGAGGTAGTTTTTCCCTTCCAATTTCAAAATTGTCCCTCCTCTCCCAGTTCTAGGTCCATAGGCCCCTGGTTAAGAACCTCTGCTCTATGGGGTCATATGGCCTCCTGTGCACTGGACTCGGCAGCCTCTGAACCTGTCCCATCCTTCAGGATGACACTTCTCCCCTTCCAGTTTCCCAGCTTGCCCCCATAACTGGCTGCCCACAAAGCCCTGGTTTCAGGCTTTGGGAAAAGCTTGGACGTCTCAGCCCATTTGCCTGGCACTGATGACTATCATTCTCTGAGTCCACTGAAGAACTGGCCCTTTCTCAAAATTCTCTCTAATGAGTCACTCAGGCAGTCTTCTGATTTTCCAGAATTCTCTCACCATACTCTTATACTGGAAAATCCCATTCCATCTACTGGTGCTGCCAACCAAGTGCACCACCTCTGCCCCCATCGCCAGATAGGACTCTTTGCAGCAAGTTCAGAGGAGGTAGTCCTGAGAAAAGGCTGGGGTGATCCTTAAACCAGAACAACTGCAGCCTCACTCCTGGCCTTCATGCCCCTCAGTTGGGAAGAGAGAAATCTAGTGAACTCAACAGGAACTCTCTCTCTGGGTGGGGAGGCATAGCCCCTCCAGTGAAATGATCTCTTTAGAGCCCTCCTCAACTATAGATTCCTGGCCTCTTTCTTGGTGGGCTCCCCTGTTCTCTCCAGCCTATGGGGTTCACTCACCTAAAATAACATAGACTGGGATCCACTGCAAAACAGAGAGGGTTTGGAGGCTTCTCTGAAGGTCCAGTCGGGAGAGGGAGCCCATGGGTGTGGTACTGTTCTGTTGTGGCAGGAACCCCAAACAGAAGGCCAGGGCCTCTAAAGCCAAGCAAATTACAAGTGCCTTGCTTTAATCTCATCACTGAGTCCCTTTATCTGCTGGAGGTTTTAGCCTTGACCTAACCTTTTCTCCAGTCTTCCCTGTCCTCTGCCCCACCCCAACTTCCTACACACACGTGGATCAGACTGTCTAATCTCCCTAATATGCAACCTTTCTCCACATGTGCTCAGTTGCCTCAGGGTGGTTCTAGCTCTGTGTGTGTCTCATGGGGGTTGTGATGGGGTGTCCTTACTTTGTAAGTCTGTGTATGTTGCACATTTAAAAATATTATTCAGAGAAGGGATCTAGAGGTTTCACCAGACTGCCAAAGGTGTCCATGGCCCCCAAAAGATGAAGACTTATTGAGCCTTACTGAAACTAAATCATGCCAATCATGCTCTTAGCCATAAATTAGTGCAGAAAAAGGGAATGGCTTAGGCTTCAAACAGGACCCCTGAAAAGCAATCTGCTACCTTTCCCGGCTTAAGAAAAGGGACCCGGCCATCACACTTGTTTCTGCCCTGGTGGATGCTCTTGGGCTCCTCCCGTCTTCTGCTGGGGGCCTCCTCGTTGACCAGGGCCTTTTTCTGCACAGAGATCTAGACTTCTCAAATCCCTCCTTGGGCCTCTGTTCCCAGGGACTCCGTACCAGCTGCCAGTGGGAGAAGCATCACACAGAGGGCAGACCTGGGTTCCAGTCCCATCTCCACCTTGTTCCTCCCATGGAAAATTGCTCCATCTCTCTACATAGGTTTGGCCATCTTTTGTTGGAAGGCAGTGCAGCAAGCAGTTATGGGCGTGGACTTTAGGGCCAGAGAGCTGGGGTTCAAATCTCAGCTCCGCCACTTACATGTGGCTGACCTCTGTGCCTTGGTTTCCCCATCTGTCAAATGGAGGTAATAATAGTACCTACTTCCTAGGGTTGTTCTGAGGATCGAGTGAGTGAATGTAAAGTGCTCAGCACAGGGCCTGGCCCACAGTGGGTACTATTGTAAATGTTTCCTGTTATTATTCTTCATTTAGTTCAATTCATGTCTATTGAACATCTGCTATGTTTCTGGCTAAGAGGCTTGCTTCTGCACACCAGTCTTTTGCAAAATTAAAGATTGTCCCCAGGTCCCAGACCTCTAGATTCTTTTTTTGGGGGGGGGTAACTATCCACTGAGTGATTACTATTTACCCTGCACTGTTGTAGGTGCCAAAGATTCCGTGAGGAAGAAGATGGACATGATTCCCGCCTTCACTGAACTCACAGTCTAGTAGAGGAGACAGACATTACACAAACAAAAAAAAAATCACAAAACTGTCTATACACTTGAATTTGTGATGTCTCCTAATGGAAAAGGCCAGTATTCTCAGCATAAGGCCTTGAAGATAGGTGCTCAAAAAAACTCTTTTGAATGTAATCAAAGGGGTTGCTAAGGAAAATCAAATACAAAAAGTGTCCTACAAGTGCAAGGAAATATGTATTCCTTAGCCTTTTCTGGAGAGATTAACAGAACTCTGTCTTCCTCCCTGCCCCCCCCACATTTGTGCCTCCCTGATTAGACTGACTAATAGGAATCTTCAGCGTTGAGCTTAGGGAACCTTTTTGGTTCACTGTGGGATGTGCTGTCCTTCCCCAGTGTACCCTGCACGGCTGCCTGACACCCAGCCCTCCTCCTTGTCCTCTTTTTCTCCTTCCCCCTGACAAGCTGGGCTTCTCAAGCTGCTTCTTGAGGCCACTTGGCCGCATACAGGGTGAGAGGTATTGGAGCATGTCTGCTCAGAATTTGCAGGGGAGGAGGGAGAGAGGTGAGAGGCAGGCCTGGGCTCTTCCAGAAGAAAGCCCAGATGTGGGGAGGGCTGGAGTATCCCGAGTAGACAAGTTCCACAATGTTGACAGCTCCCAGGCTGCTTACCGATCAGGTTTCTACCCCCCACCCTTCAACTATCAGATGGGTAAATGGAAGAGGCCCAGAAAGGACTCACCCAGGGTGCTAGAGGCAGGGCAAGGACAGATCAATTTCCATGTCTGTCTCCCTAATGTCTGGCTCAGGGCCCAGTACAGGGTAGGCATTCGAGTAAATGCTTGGGGAACAAATAAGGAAGTCTGGTCTCTTGCTTCCCTAAGCAAGATGGACTGGCAGGGCTGGGCCAAGACTCTGATCACTCCTTTCCTGCCAAACAAAGAGCACACTGTCTGAGCTGGAGCTCTTCTGTGCCATATGGACAAGTGTAACAAAAACATCAGTGAATGTAGAAAAAGCAGGAAGAAGAGAAGGCCAGTGGACAAATCCTGAACAGCCAGCACTCATGATTTCCCCATTACCATCCAACCAACCAACAAGGAGAAGCTTAGCTGCCCCGAGTAGGCAATATCAAAAGAGAGGTGGCCAAGAAGCCCCAAAAGTCTGTTGATTTCATTTGCACACATTTAAGGCTAATGGTATTCTAACCATCAAGAAACACACAGTCCAGTTTTTCACAGAACTGGAAAAAATAACCCTAAAATGTATATGGAATCACAAAAGACCCAGAATTGCCAAAGCAATACTGAAGGAAAAGAATGAAGCTGGAGGAATAACCCTCCCAGACTCCAGAAAATACTACAGAGCTACAGTCATCAAAACAGCATAGTATTGGCACTAAAACAGACATATGGATCCATGGAACAGAATAGAGAACCCAGAAATAAACCCACAGACATATGGTCAATTAATACCTGACAAAGGAGGCAAGAATATATAGTGGAGTAAAGACAGTCTCTTCAGCAAATGGTATTGGGAAAACTGGACAGCTGCATGTAAATCAGTGAAGCTAGAACACTCCCTCACACCATACACAAAAGTAAACTCAAAATGGCTTAAAGACTTAAACATAAGACAAGACACCATAAACCTCCTAGAAGAAAACGTAGGCAAAACATTTTCTGACATGAATCTTAGCATTGTTCTCCTAGGGCAGTCTACCCAAGCAATAGAAATAAAAGCAAAAATAAACAAATGGGACCTAATAAAACTTACAAGCTTTTGTAGAGCAAAGGAAACCATAAGCAAAACAAAAAGACAGCCTATGGAATAGGAAAAAAACATTTGCAAATGATGCGAGTGATAAGGGCTTAATTTCCAGAATATATAAACAGCTCATACAACTTAATAAAAAAAAAAACAACAAACAACTCAATCCAAAAATGGGCAGAAGACCTAAACAAGCAATTCTCCAATGAAGACATACAAATGGCCAATAGGCACATGAAAAAATGCTCTATATTGCTAATTATCAGAGAAATGCAAATCAAAACTACAATGAGGTATCACGTCACAGCAGTCAGAATGGCCATCATGCAAAAGTCCAGAAACAATAAGTGCTGGAGAGGGTGTGGAGAAAAGGGAACCCTACTACACTGTTGGTAGGAATGTAGTTTGGTGCAGCCATTATGGAAAATAGTATAGAGATTCCTCAAAAAATTAAAAATAGACTTACCATATGATCCAGCAATCCCAATCCTGGGCATATATCTGGAGGGAACTCTAATTAGAAAAGATACATGCACCCCAATGTTCATAGCAGCACTATATACAATCGCCAAGACATGGAATCAACCTAACTGTCCATTGACAGATGACTGGATAAAGAATTTGTGGTATAGTTATACAGTGGAATACTACTCAGCTATAAAAAATAAAATAATGCCATTTGCAGCAGCATGGATGGACCTGGAGATCGTCATTCTAAGTGAAGTAAGCCAGACAGAGAAAGAAAAGTACCATATGATAGCAGTCATGTGGAATTGGGAAAAAAAAAGACAAATGAACTTATTTACAATATAGAAACAGAATCACAGACATAGAAAAACTTATGTTTATGAGGGGGGAAATGGGGTGGGAAGGGATAAATTGGGAGTTCGAGATTTGCAGATTTTTAACTACTATATATAAAATACATAAACAATAAGGACTTACTGTATAGCACAGGGAACTATATTCAATATCTTGTAGTAACCTATAATGAAAAGAATATGAAAAGGAGTATATGTGTATATGTATGACTGAAGCATGCTGTACACCAAAAGTTGACACATTGTAAACTGACTATACTTCAATTAAAAAAAAAAAAAGAAGAAACTCACAGTCCAGCGACTAAGGTGGACATGATCACAGACACCTGTAGGGGGTATGGTGGGGCACAAAGACGCAGATGAGAGAAGCACCCCAGCTGCCTGAGAAGGTCAGGGAAGGTTCTGTGGAAGGGGGAATGCTGCAGTGAGGGGAACAGGGCGCAAAAGGCATGTATGGAAGGGCAGCCCCAGGAAAAGATTGCAATTAGTTTGCTCAAACAGAAGCTGAGAAGCTTTGGAGGAACAACAGAAAAGCAAAGAAAGAAGAGTGGGAGGAAAAGAAGATCAAGGGGACTGGGGAACTCAGAAAACGGGGGTGGAAGCAAGGGTAGCCCTGAGACAGAAGCAGCCCCAGGATTCTTCTTCCTGGTTCTAAGGTTCGGCCTCAGCCTTCAGAGTGACTCATTTCTAGAAAGCTTTGGATAGCTGAGGTTTTGCCATGACGTGTCTTCTTCTGATCGGTCCCCTTGGTTCATCCCCTTATTTGGTCAGGTACTGCACCTTTGACAGAGGAAACTATTTAATGCCAGGCACTAGGCGAGGTACGATACAAGGTATAGATGTAGTCTCTTCTTTCAACAAATTTTTATCGTGGTTTTCCTATAAGCCTGGCAATGCTCTAGGTTGACAATCGTGTGTGTGGCGGGTCATGGGGAGGGCAGGGGGTGGAAGACGTGCCTACATCATTGATATAAGGATTGGGGCCATCACAGAAGCACAAAGGTGACAGAGAGGGAGACTTGTAACTGTGTGACCTTGCACATCTATCTGTCTCTCTATCTCTGTCTGTCTGTCTATCTATCTATCTATCTATCTATCTATCTATCTATCTATCTATCTATCTGTCTATCTATCTATCTGTCTATCTATTTACTGTGAGGACTAGTCGTGATGTCTGAATAGTCCTTGGGCAATGTCTGACACCAGGAGCTGCTCCAGACTGGAATTCAGCTGTGGGGAGGTGGCATTTGCAATGGGCTTCAACAGGCAGAGAAATAGGGAACATGTTCTTCCCTGTGATGGACCAGTAGACATAAAAGTCTGCAGGTTTGCTTTGGCCTGGGGACTCATTTCATTTGATGGGAGCCTCAGATTTGTGGAGGGAAGCAGGAGGAGTAAAGACTGGACATTGGGAAGTGGGGGTGCTTTCTTTATAAATCCCTTTATGTCTGGAGGTCAGCAGGTCTAGAACCTAGTGAAAGTAAATGAACCCAGGGGTAGTAGCTGGAGGAGGGGACCAAGGAGGTGGAGGGTAGGACAGAACAGGGTGGATATTTCAAAATCCCTTGGCAGAGGGAGGGTGGAGTGTATGCTTAGCATGTAAGAGGTCTTGGGTTCAATTCCCAGTGCCTCCATTAAATAAACAAACAAACTAATAAATAAATCTAATTCCCCCCTGAAAAGAAATCCCTTGGAAGTCACTGGACCCCTTCTCAGGACAGCCTAGGGAACAGCAGCATCTACTGCCTTGGTTCAGGCTAGAATGGCCAATCATCTCTATTTGCCAGGGACTGAGGAGTTGCCCGGGGCACTAAACCAGGATGGTTTGGGGGCACGCTGGGACAGCTGATCCCTTAGTCTGGCCTTTGTCACTGTCTCCTGGACTTCAGCAGGCTGCTCCGCTCTGGTCTCCTTTCATGTGGGATCCACGCTGCCACTAGAGGGTCACTGTCAAACACAGCTCTTACCATCTGTCCTGTTTCCAACCCTCCAAAGGCTCCCATGGCCTCTGAGATCAAGTTCAAAGCCCAGAGCCCTGGCATTCAGAGCCCTTTCTACACTGCTTTCTGGTGTCCTTGAATTTCTTGCAACTTTCATGCCACACCAGATATAGCCTCCCTTCCCAACCAGGAAGTACCCTTTGCTATTCCAGGCCTTTGCCCACAGTGGTCTCTTACCAGTCCGACTAACTCCTACCCATGCTTCAAGGTTCAGTGAAAATGTCAGTCTCTGAGATTCTCTACCCTTATCCGTCCTCTGGATTCCCAAGGCCCGATATATATATTTTACGGAGAGCATGTATTTTAGGGAGTCAGTTTGGGAGTGTAGACCCCACCTCTACACCCAACTTGTAGCGCGATGCTTGGTGTACAGCAAGCTTTTGGTATATATATTTTGAATAGTCAGCATAATCACATGATTCAGAATTCAAAAGGGACTATAGGGAATTCTCCTTCCCACTCCTGGCCTCTAACAACTCCCATCCCTCCCCCTCCTGTGTGCACAGGCAAATAAGGTAATTTGCTTTGTTCAATGAATAAAGGAAGTAACAGTGAAAACCTGGAAACAATCCAAATGTTCCAAATCTGGGCCTAAGTAAGCTATTATATAGCAATCTTATAGACTAATCTGCAGTCATTAAAAGTCATGAAAATTTTTGTAAGGCAGACTCTGTCGTATGTGATATGGTGAACCTTCAGAGCAGAGCATAAAGCAGACTTCGCCATTGAATACACTTTGTGAAAATGTGGTCTCTTCAGTGATAGGATGAAAGAAGGGCTCAGAGAGAAATGATTGCTGCTTTAAGATGAAAGGATTCTGGGTTTTCTTTTTATGTAAAGTTGTTTGAAAATGAAAAGAAAAAGGCTGTATTATTGTGAATCTGCCCTGATGAAGAAGCGCAATTCATGGTGGGACTCATTCATTCAGTAATTCATTCCACAAATACTGAATGCTTGCTTTGTCAGGACGAGAAAGCCAGACACAGTGCTGGGCTTCTCAGGAGGAGCACTGAGTAGGCAATGGGGCCCTAAGAAACTCTGATGGAGCCGGAGGGGGGGGGGATGTGCTGAATGTGAGTTCTGTTTGCTCATCAACAGGAGCCGTGCAGTAGATGATAGGAGATGGGCCTGGGAACTCAGCAGACAGGTCAATGCTAGTGTGGTCAGTCAGGGAAGCTGTAGGTGGGGGTGGAGTGCACCCCGGGCAGAAGGTAGACAAGGAAAGGACAAGACAGTTTCCATCAAGCTGGTGAGAAGTCTTTCTGCTAATCAGTGTCTCTGAGCCGGGGACAAAGGCAACAGGGTTAGGGTTAGGTGTCTGCCGCCAAGTTGTGGAAGGGCCTCAGAGTTCAGGCAGAAATCCTCCCTCCCAGCCCTGGGCTGCCCAGCCTCCTGCATTCAGGGCCTGGGTCTTAGTTGTCCAGGAGGGCCTGGTAGATCAAGGTTGGAGGGTAGGGCTTTGACTGGCTTAGAAAATATGTAGGAACCCCTAAGTGACAGGCTGGAGTAGAGGGTTGAAAAGATTTACTTGTACCAAGATCAGTTAGGGCTGGAAGGGGAGAGCAGGTGGGCTTGGCATTGGGAGCTGGAATGTTTTGCAGGTTGAAGGATGCAGGGGCCCCAGGAGAGGGAGATTTCTTTTTTTTTTTAAATTGCAGTGTAATCGGTTACAATGTTGTGTTACTTTCTGGTGTACAACATAGTGATTCAATTATATATATATATATATATATATATATATATTCCTTTTCATATTCTTTTTCATTATAAGCCATTACAAGGTATTGAATATAGTTCCTTGTGCTGCACAGTAGGACCTGGTCGGTTATCTGTTTTATGGATAGTTCATATCTGCAGATCTCGAACTCCCACTTTATCCCTCCAGCCTCCTGTCCCTCTCAAGGGGGAGAGTTCTCAGTAGGGGTTTTCCCCTAATGAGTAGGTCTCAGATGTGTCCCTAAAGGGCCTGGGAGGCAAAGCTGATGGAATTGTTGCTCAGAATTTAGACAGAGAAAAGGGAGAGGTGATTCCCAGAGCAGCATGCCTGCAGGGTGTCCCAACCACCTTCAAGTGTCCCTGGGGCTTTGTGCTTCCTGGTGCGGCAACCTGGAATGGCTTGGCCTGTGGAGTCAGGCCCATCTGGAATCCAGGCCCAGCTTGGCACTTAGGGCTGCATGATCTTTGGGAAATCCCTTCTCTGAGCCACCATTTCCTCATTTACAAACGGAGGCACTAATAACATCTACCTTGGGCTGTTGTTGTGAGGATTAGAAATAATCTAAGTACCTAGTAGACAGTGGGTGCTCAATACACAGCAGCTATGATTTTTCTTTGGGCTACCGCATGGGAAGAGGCTGGCCTCAGCCATCACTGAGTTATACTCCAGTTGAGGGATTTATTGCCAGTTGGGACAAGAAAGTGAAATCTAGGACTTTGCCCATCCTTTCACATATTCGGCAAAGGTGGCCTGGTGGGTAGGTGAGTAAAAACCAGATCTCAGTTTCCATCACTTGTAACCATTCTCTCCTGTGCTGGTCATTTCCAGCACACAAAGAAAAGCATTTCACAAACCTTTTCTCTGGGGGTGATATACTGAAGATAGATTAAGAAAACATTGAGGCAGGGGTAAAATACAGTGGTGAAACACTGAATTGAAAAAAATAAATTCATCCCTTCCTCCGGGTCCCAAACTTACAAACAGCCTCTAACTCTGTTTCCTCACTCTTGTGCCCTGTTTTGTGTAACTGTTCAAAGTGCTTTCTTTTCCAGATTTGAATTCATTTGCTCCTCACTCTGGCCAGTGAAGTAAGTAGGCCAGATGTTGCCTGCATCTGGGAGAGGCTAAGAATAACAGAGCTGGGATTAGAACCCCACATCTCCTCGTAGTGGCACAGGCATGAACTGTGCCAAGTTCAACTGTACCTAGAATGGGTTAAAAGCAATCTGTGAGGAAACAATGTGCAGGTGTTGGAGAGAGCTGTTTTGCAAGGAGATAGTGGTCACAATACCATCTGATTGTAGGGTGTCCAACACAGCTGGGTGGCAGGTGGCAGTGTGTCTGTTGTGTCCAAGAGCAAACTGGAGGCCCACAGTGGATAGAGGAGGACTTTAGGGTTCAGATGACACAGAGTGGTGGAGTTAATTTCAAGTTTTCCCCTTTTCTTGTTGTTTTAAATGACAGAAGTGACCCCAGTGAACTTGGTGACCCTGGGCCCCACAGCTAAGGAGTGGCAGAGCCCTGAGGATTGAGACTCTAACTAGGACTCTTAACTCCAACTTCTTGGATTTGAAATCAGCTTATTCAGTTTTCTGCCCTGTCTGTAAGGCATGTTGAGAACAAGAGTGGAAAGGACAAATCACTCCTAAATGGCATTAAAAGAAACAATGCCCAGTATTCACCTCTTCCCGATGACTAACTGGCCTCCATGTGAGGGTGACGGAGGGCAAATATTTTGGCAGCACTGATGTTTACACAGCCTATTGTGCAATAGACCATGCAAACAAACATCAGCTGTGTGACTAAAGTCAGTCCCTCACTGCATTTCCCCAAGCCAGTTTCCTTCTCTGGAAAATGAAGCCATCGTATGTCCTGCCCGACAGGTTGTGAGAATGAACTAAGCAGGGTATGTGAAATAAACGTAGGGCAAGCCCTGAGGCCGTGCTATTCTCTGTTGAATGCTCTGAGTCCTCGCTTCCGGGAGTCCACTCAACCCAGCTCACTCTAGGACCCTGAAATGCCTGGCTCTGGTGGGAGTCCATAAGGTGGTTCTTTTTTTGTTGTCACTGGCAGCTGCTTCGGCAGCCGGCAGCTGGCAGGCAGGCCCGCCCGACTGAACTGGGGAGGAAGATGCAGGAAGATGGGTTTGCTCACCGCCTCTGTCTTCTTATCCCCTGGCTGAGGGGGAAGTGGCGGGGGAGCTGGCATAATCTTTTCTTTGGTGAGTCAGCTAAGAAGGAATTTCTAGAGCTCCAATAATGTACCAGTGGTGGTTTGGATTTTTAAAGCTTCTCCCTCTTTTTAAGCCGCTTTCAGACTCCTAACTAAAAGCACAAGCAATTGGGAAGCACGTGGAAAGTGACAGAAAAGAAGCACAGCCTCTTACTAGTGTGAACTTGAGGAAATCACTCAGCTCCTCTGGGCCTGTTTCCTCATCTGTAAAATGGGGACAATGCTACCTATTTCGCAGGGCCATTGTGAGTATTAATAGTATGTGAACGTGCCAGGTCCAGTGCTTGGCACAGAACAGAGGCCCAGTACCTACCTGTCCATTTCCTTTCCCTTCCTAGTCGACAGACTGTAGTCAGTGAGTTCAGACGAACAGAAAACCCTTATTCTTCAGTTGCTTGAGTCTATTATGATGGCTGCCATGATTAATTTTCACAACCACCCCAAGAAACAGCTCACCTAGAAACAGAGAAAACAGGCGTTCAGAGATGGTTTATTGCCCAAGGTCACAAAGCTTTCAGCTTTTAAAGCCCGGATTCAAACCCACCTTGTCTAGCTTGCCTCTTAGATAACAGAATCTGAGAGGGCTTAATCAAGCTGGATCTTCCACAAGCACCATCTTTCAACTGCCTTGGACCAAAGGGATAACCCCAACCTGGCCTGTTTTGTGAATGAGCTCAGGGTGGAGTTTCAAGGGCAGAAAATAGGCCACTGCTAGAGGCAGCCTGGCAATAATTGGAAGGGAACTAAAAATGAATGTTTAGAGGGAGGGCATAGCTCAGTGGTAGTGTGTGCTTAGCATGCACGAGGTCCTGGGTTCAATCCCCAGTACCTCCATTAAAGTAAATAAACCTAATTACCCCCCCCCCCCGCAAGAAATCTAAAGAAGAGTTTGCTTCCCAAATCCTTGGGGAATTTAATCTGGGCTCTACGAGTTTCAGGAGCTTCTGTTGTGAGGGTGAGATGAGTCCTTTATTAAGCAGTAAACAAATATATTATTGGTCGTTTTCTGTCATCTCCCACTAAACAGAACCCCCTACGCATTGCCTGACAGCCCTCTACTTACCACCCTTGTAAAGGAGAGGGAACTGAGTCTCCTTTTCAAATCCGTCTCCTCAGCTAGACCGCAGAAGCTAGAATAGGAAGGCTGAGTCATCTTCCTCTTCAAAGAAAATCTAAGTGTACCAAAGCCACATAGAACAAAATTATGTTTTCTGTACAGATCATTTGTTTCAACACAGGGCTGCTTTTCTAGGTTATCAATCCAAGAGCCGAGGACATGTCTTCTCTTGGCTGGACAAAGTAAGTACCTTTCCATGTCAGCCGGCCTGTCCCCCTCCTCCACACCCAGCTGTCGGCATGACTGCAGTCATCTTAACTAGCAAAATGACTGCCACGGCACACAGACCACTTCGGACTGTGCCAGCTATGGCACGGCATAGGCAAGGAGGGCTTTGGTTTCCTGCAGCCCATCGAGAAGCTAGGCTATAGCCTGAGCTGCCCTTCACCCTAAGGGTTGTGACAGTTCCAGGAAAGGAAAGGCCCTGGCCCCAGGTGTACACACCAGGGTGGGTCTCACAGTGCCTTACCTGTTTCCTCGTTTCTCCTGGCCAAGGCAAGGAAGGTGGTAGGTGGTATTGTTATGTTCCATTCACTTACAGCTGTAATTCCTGCAAACAGCACTGTGTGGCAGGGAAAGTCCTGGCTTCTGTGCTTGCCCCTTGTAAAGCAAGTGTTGGGTGAGTCCACAGGGCTGGGGTAGGACGTGAGAGAGTAAGCTCCGGCTAGTCCCGGCAGCTCTGATGCTAGAAACTGACTGCTGACACCAAAGGGAGGTGACCAAGATCTCTCCGTAAGTCCAGGGACCCACAGACTACCCCCGTCCCTAGAAAAAAAGGAGCTGATACCTGTTTTTCTGCATAGGCTCATGTGATAGAAGGAACTTTTATTATTATTTTTGAGGGAGAATTCATACAGCCATTGATTATACAGGGTGATTTCTCAGTAATCTTTTCTTTCCACTTCAGAAAATTGGAATATACCATGATGAGGAGGATAATGCCAAAACCAGATTGCTGGCTTGTCATCTAGGGTACAGATACACACTTAATTGTTTGACACTTTATTGAACGCAAGCAAGATGGAGTGTCTCTGCCTTCATTGTACAGGGCTGAAGCAGGAGTCTGGGGTGGGGAAGTTGGCGCAGCTTTCATTGGCGGGGAAGATGAGCACCCCTGTAGTCCTGTCTTGTTGCGGGGAGACTAACCCATGTTCTGTCGGTTGCCGTAGCCCCTAGGATGGGTGTCCTTCCAGTCATCCCACTCCCGAGCTCGGTGGAGTGCCTCATCATCCTCTTCCTCCTCTTGTTCCTGATCTTCCTGTTGCTGAGCTGCTTTCTTCAACTCTGCCCCATGGAAAAATGAGAAAGCAGGGGTGAGGAAACGAGGGACTGTCAGGGGCCCCAGCTCCACTCGGAACACAAGCACATGACATGAGGACAAGGAGCACAGCCTGCTGCCTCCCCCGGGGCCAGCGGAACGGGGCGGGGGAGGGGGAGTGCTTCAGTTACTTAACCGAGGACGTGTTAAATAATAGCAAGAAAGGATCCTCGGAGTGGTTTTCACAAGGCAAAAATGTAAGAGTTTTCCCTCAAAAGTGCATGCTATTTTAAGAAAGAATTCTTGCTAAAATGGCCACCCCCTCACAACAGAAAACAAAAACACCAACTGACCAACAGAACCCCAGCAAATCAAAAACACTAAAGTAAAAAATATTTATGAGTGTGATATGCTGGGGAGGTGGGACTACAGGTGACTTCTCTCTCCTCCTCCACCCATTTCCTTTATTCCAGTTGTATGATTTTGTGTGTGTGTGTAAAATTGGAAATTATGGAGCAGTTGAACCTGCCAGGAAAGACCGTGTGTCATTTTGGACATGTTTGGAACAGGGTCTGAGGTCCAAATGGCACTCGTCATGTGGTGTACACCCAAAAGAAATGAAACCAAATGCTAGATCTCTCTTTTGCACTATTTTTTTTCCCTCTGTGAGGTAGAGTAGCATTTCCTGGCTACCCTGAGTTTGCCCATGAGAAATATTCTCATTACTATGATAAAGAATGAAATATGTGGGGATCTGATCTCTTCTAACAGCTTAGGAGTCTGGTGTTTTTTTTAACCCTTTTATTATAAAATAAGATACTGGAAATCACACAAATATATATATAACTTAAATTTTTATAAGGAGGCTATACCTTTATAGCTTCCATTTGGGTCAAGAAATAGATTTTCTGTACCCATCCCAAAAGCTTCTCCATGAGCATCTTCCAAATCACACCCCGCCTCTGCAAAGGTCACTACTATACCACCTTTTATAGTAATAATTTCCTGGAGTTTATTACCCAAGTGTGCAACTCTAGACACCAGAGTTGTCCATTTGTACATTCAGTTTTTCACTCAATGATTTTTACTACAGAGTTGTGCAACCATCACCACAATCCAATCAAAAAAATTTCTATAAACCCCAAAAGATCCCTTGTGCCCATTTAGAGTTTTTTTTAAAATAATCATTATGACCATTTTTAAAATGATAGTATATTCAGTTTACAATGTTGTGTCCATTTCTGGTGTACAGCATAATGTTTCAGTCATACATATACATACATATGTTCCTTTTCATATTCGGTTTCATTATAGGTTACTACAAGATACAGTTCCCTATGCTATACAGTAGAAACTTGTTTATCTATTTTATATATAGTAGTTTGTATCTACTAATTCCTAATTTATCCCCCCTTCCCCTTTGATAATCATGTTTGTTTTCTATGTCTCTGAATCTGTTTCTGTTTAGAAGTTTTCATTTATGCATTTTTTTAGATTGTACATAGAAGTGCTATCATATAGTATTTTTCTTTTTCTTTCTGGCTTACTTCACTTAGTATGACCATCTCCAGATCCATCCATGTTGCTGCAAATGGCATTATTTTATTGTTTTTTATGGCTGAGTAGTATTCCATTGTATATATTTACTGCATCTTTATCTAGTCATCTGTTAATGAACATTTAGGTTGTTTCCATGTCTTGGCTATTGTAACCACTTACAGTTAATTTCCATTCCTTCCCTTCCCCCATCCCCTGGGAATCACTAATCTGCCTTCTATCTCTATAGATTTTCCTACTCTGAACATTTCCTATGAAAGGAATCAAGTTATGTGGTCTTTTGTGTCTAACTTCTTTCACTTAGCATAATGTTTTTGTGGTTAGTCTTAACCATTTAAACTATTTTGATCTCTTTTTAAACTACAGGTTTCTTCTTCCATCCCTTTTTTGTTTCTTACAAGCCATCTATTGAAGAAGCTGGAGCATTCAACCTGTGGATTTTGCTGACTGCCTGGTTATGCGGTCCAACACGTTCTATATTTCTGCAGACTGCGAAGTGGATACAGAGCTTGATCTGACTCAGGGTTGATCCCTTTGGCATAATTTATAGGTGGTGCTGTCTTCCTCTATCAGGTGGCATATAATATCTGTGTCTCATATGTTGTGATGTTAGCAGCTCTCGATGCTCAGTGCCTAGATTCATTAATTTCCCAGGGCTTTCAAAAAGGTGATACTCAACTGTAACATTTCTTTTGTATTAAGTAGAATACTTTCATAAAGAGAGATTTCCCCATATCTACTACAATTTAGTTACCCAGGAAAAAAGACAAGATTAATCCTTTATTCTTTCACTTTATCTACTGTTTCTCAAGGTAATAAATTAGTTCCTAATCATCCTCTGAAATCGAATCTTTGTTTTTAATTATGAACTCACAGATTCAAACATATTTGATGGGTTTCAACAAATTGCAATGATTTCTAAAAAATACTTAAATAATCTTTTTTAATTTTAGAAGTTTTAATTTACAGAAAAATTAAGAAGATAGTACAGAGAGTTCTTATACATCTGTACCCAATTTCCCCTGTAATCTTGCGTTACTACCTGGACAGTTTTGAGGGGTCCTCATCAGGTATTTTGCAGAATATTCCTCAGTCTGGGGCTGCCTGATGTTTTTCTCATAATTAAACTGGGGTTATGACTTTTGGAGAATACCACAGAGATTAAGTTCCTGCCTTATCACGTCACATCAACACAAAGCTACAAGCCATCAACACGACTTATCACTGCTGACATTAACTGGGATAGCCTAAGGTAGTGTTTGTAAGGTTCTCAACTGTAAAGTTACTCCTCCCGCCTCCTTCTACACTGCAATCTTTGGAAGCAATTAACTAAACATAGTCTACATTTGAGGGGTAAGGACTTTTCACTCTGCCTCTTTGAGACAGGCGTATATATACAAATTATGTAGAATTTTTCTGTAGGGGAGCAAAAATGTCTCTTTGCCCCCATCTACTTATTTAATCATTTCTTTCTATCACTACAGACTCATGGATCCTTATTTTATTCCTTGTGTTATAATCCAATACTGTTATTTTCCTGCTCAAATTCTTCCAGTTTTGGCCAATAACAGTTCTTTCAGCAGGCCCTGTGTCGCAGTAACATACCTCAGGTTTTCTTGTTTGTTGTTGTTTTGAGTGCTTCTTTATTTCCTAGGACTACAAGGTATTTCAGGCTCATCTTGTGTACTCCCTGCCCCAGCCCTAGAATTATCCATTTCTCTAAGGAACCCTGGTTCCTTTACTGGAGAATGGTATTTGAAACCAAGATTTGGGCACTAAATACGCTTGCTGCTACTTGCAATTATTATTTTTTTTTACATATTGTTGGAGATAGGTGATGGACACACTCTCTCTCTTTAAATTGAAGTATAGTCAGTTACAATGTTGCATGAATTTCTGGTGTCTAGCATAATGTTTCAGTTGTACATATACATACATATATTCCTTTCCATATTCTTTTTCATCATAGGTTACTATAAGATGCTGAATCCTTTTGAAGCCAACCTGTCTCGGGCCAGTGGAAATGTCTTCAATTTGGCTTCTGAGCCATTTTGATAAGGCCTTAGTAGTCTTTGAAAGCTTCTTTCCTATCTTTCATGACAAGATGTCCCAAGCTCATCATGTTTATTTCTTGCCGCAGACTTGGAATTAAGCTATTTCTCTAAGACATCCTGGTTTCTTTCAATGGGAATAGTATTTCAAGAACACAATCTGGGTTACTAGGTGTACTCACTGCTTCTTGGCTGGTCATTGTTTCTAGGCTTTTACAGTGGATAAAGAAAAGGGATGTGTGTGTGTGTGTGTGTGTGTGTGTTTACATTTAAATAAAATTTCTCATGAGCTCACATTCAGGGCTGCAAGGCTCTTTTATTTCTAACTTAAATTCTTTTGAATTACATCTGTATTCTTCCACACTAAAAGTCAGCTCTCAGAGACAGAGGATGATGAAATTTGAATATCTCATAATTACTCTTTTATATTATCTCACATTACACAGTCTTGGGACAACATTAATACTGTTACCAATATAATTACTGAGAACAGTTCATTTTTTTGCATATGCTTTCCCCATTTCTCCATTAAAAAATAAGTAATGCTTTATCTACATTATCAGAGCACTGAGCATATAAGCATTAATATTCTACTCTCTCCCTTTTAAATCTCACTTGGTCTTAGTTCTACAAGCAACTATACATTTAATGCTCACCACCAGTCCTTATGTCAATGTGTCTCTTGTCACTTTGGTTGTCTGAAGCTCAATCTCTAGCAAATTTCTCAGGAAGGGATCACGGAAACAGTACGTCCTGAGTTTCTCCATCTTGATAAATACCTGTACCCTTTGTACCTAAAAGTCAGTTTTACCAGATATAATGTCCTTGACTCACATTTTTTCCCTTTGAATATCTTAAATACATCACTCCATTTTCTTCTGGCATCAAATGTTGGTGTCAAAAAGTTTGAGGATGATCTAATTTTCCTTCCTTTATTGTTTTTGCTGAAGTATCCAAGGCATTTTTTCTTTAAGTCTAGTAATTTTATTAGGATGTGTCTTGCTGTTGGTCACTCTGGATCACAATTCTCAGGTACATGGTGTGCTTTTTTAAATCAAATCTTTTTTTCAGTTCCAGGAAAGTTTCCTTAATAGTAGTTTTTAGAATTTATTATTCTTCTTGACTTTGGTCTTCTTCTTCAGATAATCTTATTATCCATATGTCAGGTCTTCTTTACTGTCTTTATTACTTGTCACTTTTTCTAGAATTCTGTTTATCTTTGTTTCTCTTTGATTTAAAACATTTTCCCTTTTACCTTAGAAAGACATTTTCTGTTGTGTTTACACGTTCTTGTTTTCTTCTGGTTTAGTCTTCATTTCTTTTTTTCAAATTGAAGTATAGCTGATTTACAATATTGTATTAGTTTCAGTTAGACAACATAGTGATTCAATGTTTTATAGATTATACTCCATTTAAAGTTATTATAAAATATTGGCTGTATTCTCCATGCTATACAATATATCCTTGTAGCTTATTTATCTTATACATAGTAGTTTGTACCTGTTAATCCCCTAACACCTTGCTCCTCCCTCTTCTCTCTCCCCATTGGTAACCACTAGTTTGTTCTCTGTATTTGTGAGTCTGTTTGTTTTATTATATTCATTTTTTTAGATTCCACATATAAGTGATAACATAAAGTATTTGTCTTTCTCTGACTTATTTCTCTAAGCATAATACCCTCTAGGTCCATCCATATTGTTGCAAATGGCAATTTCATTCTTTTTACGGCCGAGTAATATTCTTGTGTGTGTGTGTGTGTGTGTGCGCGTGTGTGTACCCCCCACACCTTCTTTATCCATTCATCTATTGATGGGCACTTAGGTTGCTTCTATATCTTGGCCATTGTAAATAATGTTGCTATGCATATTGGGGTGCATATATCTTTCTGAGTTAGTGTTTTCATTTTTTCTGGATATAGACCCAGGAGTGGAATTGCTGGATCATATGGTAGTTCTATTTTAGTTTTTGAGAAACCTCCACGCTGCTTTCCATAGTGGCTGCACCAATTTACATTACCACCAACAGTGTACAAGAGTCCCCATTTCTCCTTGATAACATTTGTTATTTGTGGACTTTTTGATGATGGCCATTCTTACAGGTGGTATCTCATTATGGTTTTGATTTGTATTTCTCTGATAATTAGTGATGTTGAGCATCTTTTCATGTGCCTGTTGGGCATCTGTATGTCATCTTTAAAAAAAAGTCTATTCAGGCCTTCTGGCCATTTTTTCCCCCCTTAATGGAGGTACTGGGGATTGAACCCAAGGCCTCGTGCATGCCGAGCATGTGCTCTACCACTGAGCTATACCCCTCACCCTTCTGGCCATTTTTAATTGGGTTGTTTTTTGAATATTGAGTTATATGAGCTGTTTATATATTTTGGATATTAACCCCTTATTGGGTATATCATTTGCAAATATTTTCTCCCATTCTGTAGGGTGTCTTTTCGCTTTGTCATTGGTTTCCTTTGCTGTGCAGAAGTTTTTTAAAGTTTAATTAGGTCTTATGTATTTTTGCTTTTGTTTACTTTGCCTGAGAAGACAGATCCATAAAAATATTGCTACAGTTTATATCAAAGAGTATTCTGCCCTAGCCTTCATTTCTGAAATGATTCTTTCTTCTTATTTCCCCCAAGTTGTCACTATATTTGAGTTTTTCTAATCCTGCTTTGTATTGTTCTTCTCTGTCTTATTTAATTCTCTTAATGTCTTCCAACTCATTTTTAAACAGTATATTTTAGATTTGTTGTTTTTTGAGTGTGTCTTTCTGGAATGCTTTTTCTTGGTTTTCCTTTTTAAAAAAACTTAAGTATAGTTGATTTACAACATTGTGTTACTTTCAGGTGTACATACAGCAAAATTATTCAGCTGTATATATATATATATTTTCAGTTTATATTCCATTATATCACCTATATGTGGAATCTAAAAGGCAATACAAATAAATCTATATACAAAAAAGATACAGACTCAGACACAGAAAACAAATTTATGGCTACCAAAGGGAAGAGGGAGGGAGAGAGGGACAAATTAGGAAGGAGTATGGGATTAACACATACAAACTACTATACATAAAATAGATAAGCAACATGGAACACTTTTGATTCTTTTTTTCTCCTTTATAATAACTTTGTGTGGGATCTGACCTTAATAATTTTCCATTCATTTTGTTACAGCTTTGTTGAGATGTTATTTCACATACCATAAAATTCACCCATATAAAGTGTATAATTCAGTGGCTTTTAATATATATTCAGAGTTATGCAGCCATCATTACAATCTGTTGCTCATTCTTAGGTCTACTAAGCTTTCCTGAACTTTTAGAAAGAAGTATGATTCAGGGTGGCTTTTCTGATTTCACAGAGGCTCCCTTCTGCTGTTTTTATGTATGTTAAAGAAATAGGATGACTTGCTTGACTAGAGTTCTTGGTTCTGGTCCTCTCTCCCCCTTTTACGTAGGCCTTCTCTTTCCTTCTTCTTAATTGTCTCTGTTATGCTCAATTTTAATTCTATTCTCAACAATTTCTCCTCAGCGTGGAACTGTGTGCAAGAAGGGAGATCTGGTGGCTCGTTTTCAAGAGTTCACTAAGGATTAGACTGCTCCGTTACTTTCAGACTTCTTGACCCTGGGTCCCTTATATGTATTCATTTTTTATTGGATGTCAAAACCCCTCCCATTTCAACTGCTATTCTTAAATTGAACTGCCACACTTTTCATTTACTTATTCGTTAATTTTTTATTGAAGTATAATTGAGTTACAATATATTTGTTTCAGGTGTACAACATGATGGTTCTACATTCTTATAGACTGTGTACCATACAAGTTTTTGTATTATTGACTATATTCCCTGTGCTGTACATTACATCCCTGTGACTTATTTATTTTATAACTGGTAATTTGTACTTCTTAATCCCCTTCACCTATTCCACCCATCCTTGCATTCCCGTCCCTTTTGGCAACTACTAATTTGTTCTCTGTGTGTTTGTGGGGTTTTTTTGTTGTTCATTTGTTTTGTTTTTTAGATTTGAGTATTTATCTTTGTCTGACTCACTTCACTTAGCATAATACCCTCCAGATCCATCCATGTTGTCACAAATGGCAAGATTTCATTCTTTTTTTACAGCTGATTGGTGCTGGGAAAACTGGACAGCTACATGTAAAAGAATGAAACTAGACCATTTTCTCACATCATTTACAAAAATAAACTCAAAATTGATCAAAGACTTAAATGTGAGACCTGAAATCATAAAACATCTAGAAGAAAACAGGCAGTACACTCTCTGATCAGTCTTAGCAATTTTCTTTTTTTTGATATGTCTCCTTAGGCGAGGGCAACAAAAGCAAAAATAAACAAATGGGACTCTAGCAAACTAAAAAGCTTTTGCACAGCAAAGGGAACCATCAGCAAAACAAAAAGGCAACCTACTGAATGGGAGAAGATATGTGCAAATGATATGTCCAATAAGGGGTTAATATTCCAAATATATGAAGAACTCATACACCCCAATACAAACAATCTGATTAAAAAATGGGCAGAGGACCTGAATAGATGTTATTCCAAAGAAGACATACAGACAGCCAAAAGGCACATGAAAAGGTGCTTTACCATCACTAATCATCAGGAAACGCAAAGGAAACCCACAATGAGATATCACCTCACAGCAGTCAGAATGCCATGATTTTTAGTGAATACCTGTTTGCTGTTTTGGAATTTTCCTGTTTGTCAGGTCTTGGAGTGGTCCGTCAACTCTTTCTGCTTTCTCCTACACAAATGCCAATTGCCTGTTGATCTTGTGGCTATGAATGATTTGCAATTGTTTTTATTTTGAGTTTCATGGGGTTACACTGTCACTTAGTTTTGTTGTGAATATTGTCCATGAGTTTTTTTCTTTCGTGTTATTTTTATTGAGGTATAGTTGATTTACAATGTTACTTTGTGTTTTTAACTTAAGTATAACATACATGTAGAAAAATACACAGACACAGTATATAGCTCAATCAGTTTTCACATCTGAACACATCACATAATTAGTACCTAGATTTTTAAAAATTATTCTTATTTTTTATTATTTTTGGTGGGGGAGAGGTAATTAGGTTTATTTATTTATTCTTAGGGGAGGTGCTGGGGATTGAGCCCAGAACCTCATACATGCTAAGCATGCGCTCTATATACCCTCCCCTCCTGGTACCCAGATTAACATTAAAAACCATTATTAACTCCTCAGAAATCCCTCTCAGGTCCAGTTCCATTCATGATCTCCCACTAAGGGTGAACACCATACTGGCTTTTAACCAGCAGATACAAGTTTCACCTGTCTGAACTTCATGCTCTTTTGTTTCTGGCTTTTTTCACTCATAATTATGTTTGTAAAATTCAGCTATATTTCTTACTTATAACTGAAGAACTAGAGTCAGTTAAACCTTATTATTAAAAAGTATTTCATTGTGTGAATATACCAAGATTTATTTATCCATCCTACTATGTATGGGCATTTAAGTAGTGTCCAGTTTGGGGTATTACAAATAATGCTGCTATGAGCATTCCTGTACAAGCCTTTTGTGGATATAGGGTCTCATTCCTTTTAGGTATATAGCTGGGAGTGAAACTGCCAGGTCTCAGGAGTATACACATATTCAGCTTTTGTGCATCACAACTACCAACAGTTCCCTCTAGAGTCTCCATCTTTATTGCTTCCTTTCTTCTATATACTTTAGGCTTATTTTGTTCTTGTTTTCCCCAACTTCTTTTTTAATTTCTATTCCATTTTGTGAGTAATTGTAAATTAAATCATATTTCAAAGTTTAGTTATCATGTGTTTAAATGCTAATATTCCCCAATTTCTTAAGGTAGAACCTTAGTAATTGATTTTACCTTTCTTTTTTTCCTCTAATATAACTACTGAAAGTTACACATTTCACCCTCAGCACTGTGTTAGCTGTATCTCACAAGTTTTGATGGATTTTCATTGTCATTCAGTTAAAAATACTTCCTAATTTTCTTCATGATTTCTTTGACCCATGGGTTATTTAGAATTATGATGTTTAATTTTAAAATATTTAGGGATTTCCTAGATAAGTTGTTTTCGATTGCTAATTTAATTCAATTGTGGTCAAAACATATTTAGTGCAATTTCAATCTTTGAAAACTTATGGACACTTATTTGGTCTAAGTTTGTGAGTGTACGATGTGCATTTGAAAAAAGGTGTATTTTGCAGTTGTTGGATATATTATTGTTCTAAAATATCAAATAGGTTAAGATGGCTGCTAGTGTTGTCCAGATCTATGCCTTTATTGATTTTCTGTCTAGAAATTCTTCCAGTTACTGAAACAGAAGTATGAAAATCTCCAACTATAGTTGTAGATTTGTCTGTTTCTCCATTTAATTCTGTCAATTTTTTTCATGTAATCTGAAGCTTGTTATTAGGCACAAAAACGTTTATGATTGCTATGTCTTCCTGATAAAATGCTCCCTTTTATCAGCATGAAATGTCCTTTTTAAAATTCAGCAACACCTTTTGTCTTGACGTCTACCTTATGTGATATTACTATAGCTACTGTAGCTTTCTTACGTTTACTGTTACCACAGTATATATTTTTTTGATCTTTTTACATGCAACCAATCTGTGCCTTTATATTTAAAATGCATCTCTTGATAGGAGATCAAGATGGTGGAGTATGGATGTGGAGCTCACCTCTCCCCATGAACACATCAAAAATATATCTACCTGTGCAACAACTCACTGAAAACTACCTGGAGACTGGCAGAAAGACTCCTATACAACCAAGGCTGTAAGAAAGATACAGACATGATCAGGTAGGATGGGAAGAAAAGTGATCTGGTTGGGACCTGTGCCCCTGGGAAGGGACTCAGAGGTAAAGGGAGATTGTAGGGGCAGACACCCACCCTGGGGAGTGAGCGGGTTGAGCCACAGACTAGGCGTCCCAGTCCTGGGAGCTTATGCTTAAGAGACAAGTGCTCCTGGCTGGTTGGAGAGCTTCTGGAACAGATAGAAAGGCTGGAGGAGCCTGGACTCCACTCGTAAGTAGTGCATGGGTGCTGGCTTGCCCCCAGGCAGGGCAGAGCCCAGGTGGGGTGGTGGCAGCCATTAGTAGTGCTTATTCAAGCAGCGCCCCAGAAGCAGCCCAGACTTCTGATGGCAGCTTGGCTGTTGGGTTTCCTGCAACTGCTTCAGTGTGTGCCCCAGCCCAAGATGAGTGAATGCTCTGCCCTGGAAAAGATGCAACTGTGGGCTGCATCTCAGTGAAGCTGCAGATACCTACAGAGGCAGAGCATTGTACCTCTGTAGGTGCATGAGCCCCACTTGGTTCAGCACTCTCCTCCTTTAGGGCAAAGATCTCTGGTGTGGGGAGCAGGAAAAACACACACTTAAAGGGAACAGAGCCAGCCTGAACCTGAACCTCGGGCCTTTCAATCCAGCAACTTGGGATCAGACGCTGCCCCTGAGCAGAGAGTAAGTCCCGCCTTACACCCTGTGCTGGCCCTTCCATCTCCAGCCACACCCCCTAACAAGGTGATAGCTGTGAGCACACCCTGAGGAAAGATATGACTGGTGTCTACATCAAATCCAGCTCTCCCACCAAAGGCACTGGGCACACACAGTCTGCATAAGGAAGCTCCCATATAAGGACACCTTCCAGACTAGAAGTAACTGTTCACTTAAATTCATGGAGGTAGAGAAAGTTAAGTAAAAGGAAGAGGGAGAGGAACTACTCTTAACTGAAAGAGCAAGAGAAAACCCCTGAGTAATGAAACAAATAAACAACTTACCAGATAAAGAAATCAAAACATTGGTAATAAAAAATGTTACCCGAAATAGGGAAAAAAATTGATCTAAACACTGATCATTTTAACAAGGAACTAGAAAATTTTTAAAAAGACCCATTCAAAAATAGATAATTCAATGTCTGAAATAAAAAACACACTAGAAGGAATGAATAAGAGACTAAGTGATACAAAAGAACACATAAGTGATCTGGAAGACAGAATAATGGAAATCACCCAATCATAACAGCAGAAAGACAAATGAAAAAAAAATGAAAGCAATCTATAAGACGTCTGGGATAACATTAACCGTGCCAACATTCGCATTATAGGAGTTCAAGAAACAGAAAAGAGGAGATTGAAATGTATTTGAAGAAATTATGGCTGAAAACTTCCCAAACCTGAAGGAAACATAACTAAGCACAGGAAGCACAGAGGGTCCCAAACAAGATGAAGCCAAACAGACCCACACCAAGACATATCATAATTAAAATGGTAAAAGTTAAAGAGAGGATAGCAAGATAAAAACAGTCACACACAAAGGAATCCCCAGAAGGCTATCAGCTGATTTCTCTGCAAAACTTTGCAGGCCATAAGGGAATGGCATGATATATTCAAAGTCCTGAAAGGAAAAAACCTGCAACTTAGGATACTCTGCTCAGCAAGATTATCATTTAGAATTGAAGGAGAGAGGAAGAATTTCTCAGACAAGTAAAAACTAAAAGGATTTATCAATACTAAACCTACCCTAGAAATGTTGAAGGGTCTTCTCTAAATAGAAAAGAAGAAAGAATCTATAGGAAAGGGGAAATCCCACTAGGAAAGACATATATATAGTAAGGATGGAAGATTACTTAAATGAGTCAGTATGTAGATTAAAAGACAAAAAACTGTGAAAGCAACTAAAATAAACATTTAAGGGAAAAACATGAAGATGTAAAATGTGACATCAAAAACACAATAGGTGGGCAAGGGGAGTAAAATATATAGAACTCTTAGAATGTGCTTGAACTTAAATGACTATCAATTTAAAACAACTAAATATAATAATGGGTCAATATATATGAACCCCACAGGAACCATAAATCAAAAACCTACAATAGACACACAAAAACCAAAAAGATGGAATCCAAGCATACTACAAAAGAAAATCATCAAAGCATGACGGTAGAAACAAAAAGGAGAAGAAATGAGTAGGCAAACGTAAATGACAAAGCAGGGGTAACAATACTCATATCAGACAAAATAGACTTTAAAACAAAGGCTGTAACAAAAAACAAAGAAGGATATTATATAATGCTAAAGGGATCAATTCAAGAAGAGGTATTATACTTGTTAACATATATGTACCCAATAAAGGATGGCCTAAATATATGAATCAAATACTAACAGACACAAAGGGAGAAACTGACAATAATGCAATAATAGTAGGAGAATTTCAAAACACAGTTACATCAAAAGGACAGATCATTCAGACAGAAAATCAATAAGGAAACAGTAGTCTTCAATGATATAATATACAAGCTAATAGACATCTATAGGGCATTACATCCCAAAACAGTAGAATACACATTCTTTTCCACTGCATATGGAACATTCTCCACGAGAGATCACATACAAGGAGAGGTCACAAAACAAGCCTCAACAAATTTAAGAGGACAGAAATTATATAAAGCATTTTTTCTGACCACAACTAGTATGAAACTAGAAATCAACTCCAGGAAGAAAAATGGGAAAAAAACTAACAAGTCGGGACTAAACAACATGCTACCAAAAAAAAAAAAAAGCAGTGAGTCAATGATGAAGTCAAAGTGGAAATCAGAAAATGTCTCAAGACAAATGAAAACACAACGTTCCAAAATCTATGGGATGCAGCAAAATCAGTTCTAAGGGAGAAGTTAATAGTGATACAGGACTCAAGAACAAGAAAAATCTCAAACAACTTAACCTATAACCTAACAATTAGAAAAAGAAGAACAAACAAAGCTTAAAGTCAGTAGAAGGAAGGAAATAATAAAGATCAGAGAGGAAATAAATAGAGAACAAAAGAACAATAGAGAAGATCAATGAAACCAAGAGCTGGTTTTCTGAAAAGATAAAACAAAATTGGTAAACCTCTAGCCAGGCTCACCAAGAAGAAAAGAGAGGACCCAAATAAACAAAATAAGAAATCAAAGGAGCAATAACAACAGATACCACAGAGCTACAAAAAATCGTAAGAGAATACTATGAACAGTTACATGCTAAAAAATTGGACAACTTGGAAGAAATGGACAAATTTCTAGAAACATACAACCTGCTAAAACTGAATCAAGAAAAAACAGACAATTTGAGCACACCAATTACTAGAAGTGAAATTGAATCTGTAATTAAAAAAACTCCTTGCAAACAAAAGTCCAGGACCAGATGGCTTCACAAGGGAATTCTACCAAACATATAAAGGAGAACGAATCCTTCTCAAACTATTCCAAACAAATGAAGAGGAGGAAACACTCCCAAATTCATTCTGCAAGGCTGCCCTGATACCAAAACTAGACAAACACATTACAAAAAAATAAAACAACAGGCCATTATCTTTGATGAATATAGATACAAAAGTCCTCAACAAGATATTAGCCAATCAAATCCAAAAACATAAAAAAGGATCATACACCATGATCAAGTTGGATTTATTCCAGGGTCACAAGGATAGTTCAACATGTGAAAATCAATGTGATACACCACATTAACAAATGTAGGATAAAAATCACATGATCATCTCAACAGACACAGAAAAAGCATTTAACAATTCAACACCCATTCATAATAAAAACTCCCTGAGTGGGTACTGAGGGAAGATCTCTCAATACAGAAAAGGCCATTTAAGAAGAATCCACAGCCAACGTCATACTCAACAGTGAAAAGCTGAAAGCGTTCCCTCTAAAATCAGGAACAAGACAAGGATGCCAAATCTCGCCACTTCTCTTTAACATAGTATTGGAAATTCTAGTCACAGCAATCGGACAAAAAAAATAAATAAAAAGTATCCAAATTGGAAGGGAAGAGGTAATGCTGTCACTATTTGCAGATGACATGATACTATATATAGAAAACCCCAAGGTCTCCACCCAAAAACTATTATAATAAATGAATCCAGCAAGGTTGCAGGATACAAGGTTAATATACAGAAATAGCATTTCTATACATCAATAATCAAATATCAGAAAGTAAAAAAAATACTGTTTAATATAGCATCAAAAAGAATAAAATACCTAGGAATAAACTTAACCACGGAGGTGACATACCTATACTCTGAAAACCATAAAACACTGATTAAGGAGACTGAAGATGACAAAAGGAAATGGAAAGATACCCTGTGCTCTTGGATTGGAAGAGTTAATATTGTTAAAATGGCTGTACAATCCAAAGCAATCTACAGATTTAATGCAATCCCTATCAAAATACCCATGATGGTTTTTCATATAACTAGAACATAATTCTAGAATTCATATGGAACCATAAAAGACTGTGAACTGCCAAAGCAATCTTGAGAAAAAAGAATAAAGCCAGACGTATAACCCTCCCAGGCTTCAGACTATCTACAAAGCTACAGTAATCAAAATAGCATGGTATTAGCACAAAACGGACACATAGATTAATGGAATAGAATACAGGGTCCAGAAATAAACTCATATACCTAAGGTCAATTAATCTAAGACAAAAGAGGTAAGAATATACAATGGAGGAAAGACAGTCTCTTCAACAAGTGGTGCTAGAAAAATTGGACAGCTACATGTAAAACAATGAGATTAGAACATTCCCTCACACCATATATAAAAATAAACTCAAAGTAGTTTAAAGACCTAAATTTAAAACCTGAAACCATAAAACTCCCAGAAAAGAATATAGGCAGAAAACTCTTTGACATAAATTGTAGCAATATTTTTTTGGATCTATCTCCTAAGGCAAAATAAATTTAAAAAATAAACAAATGGGACCTAATTAAACTTAAAAGCTTTTGCACAGCAAAGGAAACCACTGACAAAACAAAAAAGACAACCTACAGAATGGGAGAATATATTTACAAATGATGTGACTGACAAAGGGTTAATAACTCAAAAATATATAAACAGCTCATACAATTTAATATCAAAAAAACAAACAACTCAATCAAAAAGTGGGCAGAAGGCCTGAATAGACAGTTTTCCAAAGGAGGCATACAGACCACTAACAGGTACATGAAAAGATGCTCAACATCGCTAATCATCAGAGAAATGCAAATCAAAACCACAATGACGTATCACCTCACATCTGTCAGAATGGCTAACATCAAAAAGTGTATAAATAACAAATGTTGGAGAGGATGTGGAGAAAGGGAATCCTTGTACACTCTTGGTAGGAATGTAAATTGGTGCAGCCACTACGGAAAACAGTGTGGAGGTTCCTCAGAAAACTAAAAATAGAACTACTGTATGATCCAGCAATTCCACTCCTGGGTATATGTCCAGAAAAAAATGAAAACACTAATTTGAAAAGATACATGCACCTCAATGTTCATAGCAGCACTATTTACCATAGGCAAGACATGGAAGCAACCTAAGTGTCCATCAACAGATGACTGGATAAAGAAGTTGTGGTATATTTATATAATGGAATACTACTCAGTCATAAAAAATAAAATAACACCATTTGCAGCAACAGGGATAGATCTACAGGGTATTATGTTCAGACAGAGAAAAATAAATACTGTATGATATCACTATATGTGGAATCTAAAAAGTAATATAAATAAATGGATGTGCAAAACAGAAACAGACTCACAGATAAAGAAAACAAACTGGTGGTTACCAAAGGGGAAAGAGAAGTGTTTTGGGACAAATTAGGGGTATGGGATTCACAGATAAAAACTACAATGTATAAAATAGATAAACAAGAAGGATATATTGTATAGCACATGGAATGATAGTAATTATCTTGTAATAACTTATAATGGCATATAATCTGCAAAAATACTGTATTGCTATGCTGTACACCTGAAACTAATATAATACTGTAAATCAACTATACTTCAATTAAATATATAAATAAAATGCATCTCTTGTAGATAGCATGCAGTTGAGTCTGATAGTGCATCTTTTACTTCTAATTTCAAGGTTTATTCCATTTACATTTAATATAAGTATTGATATGGCTGGATTGGGATCTACCATTCTGCTATCAGTTTTTTATTCATCTCATCTAATTTCTGTTCCTCTGTTCTTTCTTGCCTTCTCCCCTTTTAATTTCTCTATTGACTTTATAGCTTTGTCTCTTTGCATTTTTTTTAAACAGACTTTTTTTTTTAGAGCAGTTTTAGGTACACAGTAAAATTTAATGGAAAGTACACAGTGTTCCTATATACTCTCTACCCTACACAGGCACAGTCTCCCCCTGGTATCAACAGCCAGCACCAGAGTGGTACATTTGTTATAATCAATGAACCTATACTGATGCATCATTATCACCCAAAGTCCCAAACTATCACTCATAGTTTACATTAGGGTTCACACTTGGTATTGTACATTCTATGGCTTTGGAAGAATGTATAATGACATTTCAGCACTACACAGAATAGCTTCCCTGTCCTAAAAATCCTCTGTGTTCTGCCTATTCATCCCTCCTCCTCTAATCGCTGGTAACCACTGATCCTTCTACTGTCTCCATAATGTCATATAGTTGGAATCATATAGTATGTAGCCTTTTCAGATTAGCTTCTTTCTAGTAATATATATTTAAGGTTCCTCCATGGCTTTTTATGACTTGATAGCACATTTCCTTTTAGCAATGAATAACATTCCATCATCTGGAGGTACCACAGTTTATTTATCCATTTGCCTACTGAGGGCATCTTGGTTGCCTCCAAGTTTTGGCAATCATGAATAAATTAGCTTCTATAAACGTTTGTGTGCGATTTTTGTGTGGCCCTAAGTTTTCAATTCACTTGGGCAAATACCAAGAAGTATGGTTGCTGGTTGGTAAGAGATTACTTAGTTCTGACAAACTGTCTTCTCCAAAGTGTTTGTACCATTTTGCATTCCCACCAGCAATGAACGATCATTCCTGTTGCTTCACTATCCATGCCAGCATCTGGTGTTGTCAGTGTTTTGAATTTTGGCCAGTCTTATAGGGGTGTAGTGGGATCAGTTGTTTTAATTTGCAGTTCCCTAATGACACATGATATTGAGCTTATTAGTAAGTGTTTTAATTCAGGCACTGCTTCACTATCTCTGGGTTCCACTGTTTCAAATGAGAAGTTGGCAACAATTCGTATCATTGTTCTTCCATATGTAATGTGTACTTTATCTCTGGGTGCTTTCAAGATTTTTTCTTTTTCTTTTGTTTTCAGCAGTTTGACTATGATGTGCCTATGTGTGTGGTTTTCTTTGTATTTAACCTGCTTAGGCCTTGCTGAGATTTCTGAACCTCTAAATTTGTGTTTCACAGATTTGGGGAAAACCTCAGCCACCTCAGCTGTCATTTTTTCACACTTTTTTCCTGGCCCCTTCTCTCTCTCTCCTACTGACATTCCAATTGTACATATAATAGACCTTTTTACATTGTTCCACAGGTCACTGAGGCTCTTCACTGTTTTCCAATCTTTTTTGTTTTCAGATTGACTAACCAGTATTGATCTAAAGTTAACCAACCCTTTCTTTTGCCATTGCCAATCTATTAATTAGGCTCATCTGGTTTTTAAAAATTGAAATATAGTTGACATACAAATATTATGTTAGTTTCAGGTGTATTACAGTGGTTTGACATTTCCAAACATTATGAAATGATTCCCAAGGTAAGTCTGGTAACCATCTGTCCCGATACAAAGTTATTACAATATTATTGACCATATTCCTTATGCTGTATGTTACGTCCCCAGGGCTTATTTTACAACTGGAGATTTGTAGCTCTCAATCCCCTTCATCTATTTTGCCCCCACTCCCCAACTTCCCTCTCCTGTGACAACCACCCATTTTTTCTCTGTATCTGAGTCTGTTTTAAACTTCAGGTATTGTATTTTTCAGTTTCAGAATTTTTTGTGTATAGTTTCTACTTCTCTGAGATTTCTTACCTTTTCATTCATTACAAGCACATTTCTATGCCTCTAAGCATAGAAATAAGCTGCTGTAAAGTTCTTGTCTGTTAATTTCAACATCAGAGTCATCTTGGGGTTGGTCTCCATTGATTGCTTTTCCTCTTGAGTGTTAAGTCACATTTTCTTGTTTTTTTTTTCTTCATATGCACAATAGTTTAGGACTGAATCCCAGGCTTTGGGAATGGTATGCTGTAGAGATTCTGAATTCTGTTTTGTTCCTCTAAAGAGTATTCGTTTTTTCATTTTAGCTAATTTTCATTTAGTAAATTTATCTAGAACCAAAATTCCAAATTCTGTTTCCTCTGCACTGGGCAGCCACTGAATTATCCACTCAGTTATTTTAGCCCTGCCTAGGGTGCTTGGAGTCTATCCTGTGCAGGCATAGCTTTGGAGTCTGCCAGAGACTTGGGCAGGGTTTATATAGAGAATTAGGGCTCCTCCTCTGTACTTCTCTCCTGGGATACTTTTGGGTTGCTATAGTCACCCTGAACTTAGTTCTCTCATTCCTCAACTAATTAGACTGCAATTTTCTATCCAAGTTTTACCTACCTCCAAATCACAGCAACTACAGCCTGCCTGTGGGTGAAAAGCTATTAAAAAACAGGAAACCCTTTCAAATGACCACTGTTCTCTTCTCTGTGCTATAGCAGAAACAGCTTTGGAACTGGGAATTTTAGGGACTGTGTTAAAAATCCTAGCCTGGCCACTTTCTACCTATGTTAACCTTGGGTAAGTAAGTATTCAGACACCATTTCCTCGTCCTAAAATGGAAATAAGAATGTCTGCTTCCTGGGGTTGTTAAGAGGATCAAGTCAGATAATACATTAGATAAGGAAAACAGGCTCAGGGGGCTAGATGATGTCCTATCTGTTAAGTGGCAGGAGTAATTGGTTACTCCAGGTCCACCTGTGCTTTTTCTGCTGTACCATATTGCTTCCATTTTTCTAATGACTATCTGCTCCACATTTCCCTACCAAAGACATTCCCAAGTACCTACTATGATCTAATTGCCAAGTTGAGCACCAAGAATATAGTAAGCTGAAGTCCCTGCCCTCAAGAAGTTCCAAGTACCATTCCCTACTTCTAAGTATTGACTGCCCTAGAGCCTATGTCTGCTTTTGGTTGCTCTCAGGGCCTTCAGATAGCTGCTTTGTTATATTCTGTTCAGTTTGCAATTGTTACCTATAGGAGGGGTGGCCTGATATGACTGAGTCTTCTGTTACCAGAAGCACAACTGCTATCCATGGATTTTTGGCTTTGCTATCTAGCTGTTCAGTCTGTTTTTATGCCATGATATTTAGAGAGATTAAAAACTATCCTGCCCCACTGCATCCATCCTCCCAGAATCATCTGCTATTTATTTTAATGATAAATGAAATGAGTATTATTCCATTTATATGGAGTTCTAGAGCAGGCAAAATTGAAGAATCAATATAGGAGTGTTAAAACTTTAAAGTAAAGGAATATTGAAAACATTAAAGATACTGGGTACTTTCAAGAGAAGAGGAAGATACAGTTGAGGAGGAGATATTAGGGGTTTCAACAATATTGCTAGTTTTCTACTAATTAAGCACAGAAATCGTTAAATGAGTACTTATTTTAATGTTATTCTTTAAAGTGTAATATATCACATATATATGTAAACACATACACTTATATACAAACAACATAGTATATATGTATATACATATCTTTAAAATGTGTATATATTGTATATGCTTTTTTGTTTGTATGCTATTTCAATATTTTTTAAAGCTTAAATAAAATTTCCAGTAAAATGCATAATTGTTCAAGCTTGAAAAATATTCAAGTGATTTAAAGGACTCAGGGTTTGACCCCAAACATGGGTAAGAAATTATAAACAAAAGTGTACAACATGATGATGAGACATACATATACACTGTGGAACAATTACCAAGATCAAGGTAATTAACACATCCATCACCTCACTTAGTTAATCTTCTTGTGTGTGATGATAATGTTAATGATCTACCCTCAGCAACTTTCAAGAATGCAATACCATGTTGTTAACTATAGTCACCATGCTACATTAGATTCTCAGAACTTATTTTTCTTAAAACTAAAAATTTCAACCACCTGACCTACATCACACACTTCCCCCTATCTCCAGCCCCTGGAAACCACTATTATATTTTTTCTATGAAATCAACTTTTTTAAAAAAAGATTCCACATATAAGTGATATCGTATGTATTTTGTCTTTGTCTGGCTTATCAAATTATCACACTGTACACTTTCAATATATACAATTATGTTCATCCAAAAAAAGATAATCACAGAAAAAGATGTTTCAATTAAATATTAAAAGAAAGGGATAAAAAAGTAACAGGAATTTGCTTTAAAATAAAAGTATAGCAATATTCAAAAAAAGGAATTACAAATAAAATTAAAACTAGATTTCTAAGTAGTTAAGTCCACTCAAAAAATAAACTTTTTATGATACAAATTGTATTTACAAACCAAAAACAGACTCACAGATACAGAAAACAAACTATGGTTACCAAAGGCGAAAGAGCAGGGAGGGATAAATTAGGAGTTGGGGATTAACAGACACACATTACTATATATAAAATAGATAAACAAGGACCTACTGTATAGCACAGGGAACTATATTCAGTTTTTGTAATAACATATAATGGAAAAGAATCTGAAAAGAAAATATATACATGTATGTATATGTATAACTGAATCATTTTGCTGTACATCTGAAACTAACATTGTAAATCAAGTACACTTCAGTAAAACCTTAAGATAAATGAAATGAAACACTGATTAGAATCTTTCTGTTACTCAAGAACTTTTGTTCAGATTCCCTTTGCTTCTAAAGGGCAACAATACTTGGTCTGAATTTAACTGCCAGAGAGTTAGGGACCAGCAGTGTAGTAGTGTAACTACTCTCCTCCCACCCCTTCATACCTGATGTTGTTTTGGCTATTCCCTGATCTGGTAATGCTCCAAATTTCCGACGCTGATCATACCAGTCATTCACTGTCATAGATGCCAGACTTGGATAACCAGCTCCAAATACTCTGCAAGAATCACATTGCATTTAGAAAGGTAAACATAAACAGCACTATTAGAAAGCCACATTCATCCTCGCTCCCCTACTCAGCTGTCTTCCGAGGAGCTGTACAAACTCCTGTAAGGATATGTAAAAAGAAGTATCCAGGAAGGAGCATTAAAGGCAAGAGCTTTCATGGGAAGATAAATAAACCAGAACTGTTTCCCAAGAAGCAATCCCACAGGCTAATGCCCTGCAGAGGAATGATGATCCTGTGGAAGGGGCATTTGTATTTGGTGGGTCTAAAAGACATACAGAAGAAGGAGCTGCTTCTGCCACCCTATGGAAAAGCATCTCAACAACTCAGAATTAAATTCTAGATAGGCAGGTATGTCCTCCTGAGAACTGCAGTTGAAGGCAACAATGGGAAACAACTTTAAAGTATACAGTTCTCCATTATATTCCTTTATTCTTTCTTCCGGTTTTTAATTAGTTAATTTATTTTTGTTGGTTTCCTTTTGAGCCTATTTTTAAGCTCACATTTGTGAGGGAAATGTCTCGTAAAGAGAGACAAGAGAAAGTATGAGAAGAGATAACATCTCTTTGAAGAAAGAACAGCCTCCCCAGGTGAAGCCATGACCTTTTAACAATGCCCAGTCTGTCTCTTACTCATGCGCTGCAAATGAACCACAAAAGCAGGGGGCCTACAAAGGCAACCCAGTCTTTAGTACTACCTACTTGGCTTGGGCCTTGTTCCGAGTGAGAACAAAGGGTTTCATCGGAGGCTTGTCCTGACGAGATGAGAAAGAGGTTGATGCCTAAAAAGGAAATTAATTATCAGAAGTGCATTGGCCATTTTGCCCATCCCACTATGCACGCACTCAAGTTTTCAGGTGTTTGAAAATCCCTGGATTCAAAATCCACCCACTCCTTATTTATCGGTCCCTAAGATATGTCTGCAGAATACTAATGGTAGAGGTTGGTTAGCCTCTCCTGAGGAGGCCCAAGTACCTTACTGGAAAGTGAGAAAGAGAAAGCTCTCCTAGGAACCATTTCACAAGTGAAAAATTACTTAACTTTAAAACTCTCCCCTTCAAAGAGGAAGATTTCAAAGCTTTCTTCCATGTTCCATCTAAATCCCTTGAGCTGAATTTGAAGCCCCTTTCCTCAGCCTGGCCTTCAGTGCTACAGTTGAATTAAGATCCTTCTAAAACTCAGTCCAATATAAATAATGCTATTAATTGGCCAGAGCTCCTGAGGGTGTTTTAGAAGAGGATGTTCCTAAATGCAAGTGGGGTAGAATGGGTTAGTAGCTCCCACACAGAAATGTGCCAAGGAACCTTGGCTGTCCAGGGGCCAGTATGCCCCACAAAATACGGTCAAAGAAAAGGTGTTCACTTGGTTCTAAACTCAATCACTTCCAGGGCCAATCCCAATACCAAATGAGAGAGCGTAAAAACAAAACACAAAAACAAAGAAGGAGACAGGGGAGGATCCAAAAGAGTCCGGACTCATAATGCTTAAAAACCACTCATCCAGCTATGCTCAAGGGGCCTTGTGGCCTTAGATTACTAATGGTTCGTTCTTTGATTCTCTGACATGAGGAACCAGGCTGATGTTACCCTGAGGCAAAAGCTCCTGGGCTCTATCAGTACAAATCAAATTAGCCCCAGGTTTCTCTGAGGACTTAAATAAATGCCTGCAACTAGCGGGTAAGTTCTACTCAATTCATGTTATATCCTGAATGAAAAAATAAGTGGCAGCAGAGCTTGATATTTTGAAGCAGCAGCCCCAAAACAGAGTTGTGATCTTCAGAGACGGCCAAAGTGGTGTTACACCAAGTTTTCTTTACCAACGTGCCCAACACTTTGTGCACTGAGAGGTGCGTGCTCTGTCCCATACTTGGCTGAACTAAGGTGTGAGAGTGCGTCACTGTGTAAGGTTAAATTCCGATTCCTCCCCCAACCTAAACACATCCAATGTCTTTTGTTTCACCTTCTTTTTATTCTTTTCTTTCTTCCCCAGTTCTTTTCTTCTTTCCCAGCCTCTCCCTCTTCCTGTTTATTACAGTTAAGCACAGATTTTTAAAGGCCTGTCTAACTCTGCCTTCCTTCAGCAGTCATGACTGCTCACAGCCAAAACCGATTTCCACTTGAGAGCAGTTTCCCCCCACCCCCCGGCATGTCACAAAATTACAAATGACTGCAAGTGTGTTACCTAGTTAGAAAGCACTGGGTGAATGCTACCCTAAACTAGAGAGAAAGCTATCCTGGTGAACCTTTAGCCTTCCTCTACTAATCTCAGTAGGAACAATGATTTTATGGAGACTTAAGAGGATTTTAATTTGATTACTCTCCTGGAGAAGATTCAAACCTGTGACAGTAGCTTTTTGAGCTATATAGACAGGGACCAGGCTTACCTCCTTTGCAGAGTCTCTTTCTCTCAGGATCTTGATCTCCTGGTCAATGCTCTCAATCTCTTCTAAGCTGATACCAATCCACCTTCGAAGGTGAAGAAGGTAATATTCACGAACACACTCATCATCTGCTTGACCGCTGTCCACAGCAGATTTCAGTGCTGACAACCTATGCTCCACCTCCTTCTTCTGCTTGTATCTGTTCCACAGAAAAGCATTACCCATGAACTTAAACATAAAGCAGTATTCCTTCAAAAGAAGGCCACAGTAAGATTTCACCTTTGCAAATCATCAGGACGTCGAGTCCCACTTTGGCAAAGATACAGATTCTACAACTCAGAATTTGCCACCAAAGGCAGTTCTCTCAGGACGGTAAGGGAGGGATCAGCAGAGGCTGAGAAATATTCTGAAGCCAGAAAAACATAGAAGTAACCTGATCTGAGCAACTCCTCCCATCATCTTTAGAGATGGGAGGGCCTTAGTAACTTTAGGACATCAACCTTTACTAGGTGGGTGCTCAGTATCATACAATGTCCATTTAGTTCAAATAATCATAGAATCTTAGGGGTCATTTACCTGCCACTGATGCAGGGATTCCTTCTGACATGGCCTAAAAAAATGGTCATCTCTTCTTTTCTTCTGGGCAAAACATTTCCAGCTCTTCTGACTCATCCTAGTATAATTTAAAGACTCATATCCACCCTGCCTGCATTTTTCAGGATGCATTCTAGTATGTCACCTATCACTCATCAGACTACTGTTTACTGAGTACTTATTGTGTGACAGGCACTGTTCTCAGTGCTTGAGACACAGCAGTACACACAAGAAACTTCCTGCTCTCCTGAAGCTTTCATTCTAGCGGGAGCAGACAGACCAAAGGAAATAGAGTCAGGTGGTGCTAAGTGCCATGAAGAAGCAAAAAGCAAGATAAAGTGGACAGAGTCAGGTGTAAAAGTAGAGGTGATGAGGCGACACTTCTCTGAAGAGGTGAAAGTTGAGCAAAGGCTTCAAGGAACTAAGGAAGCGAGCCATGCCAGTATCTGAAAGAGCACTCTAAGGGGGAAAAACAGATATGAAGGGCTTGGGGTGGGAGAGTACTGGCCTGATATGTTTGTGTAATAGCAAGGAGGCCAGCATGGCTGGCATGGAGTGACAAAGAATGATAGGAAACAAGGTCAGAGAGGCAGCCAGGGCCATAATTTGTACAACTCTGCAGGAAGTAAGACCCCAAATATCAAATGCCATGGTATTTTGGGTGAGATGGGAAAGCCACTCAAGGCTTTAAAACGATACATGACATGAATACAGTGACATGAAAACTTCTTATGGACCACTCTGGCTGCTATGTGGAGTGTAGAGTGTGACAGGCTGGAAGGCAAGGGTGGAAGCAAGAAAATCAATTTAGAGGATACTGCCATAATCCAGGTGAGAGATAGTGACTTGAAATAGGGATGTGGTGAGATGTAGATGTACTTAAAATATAAAATGGATAGGATTTGCTGATTTACTGGATGAGGGCTTTAGGGAAAGAGAGGAGTCAAGGAAAAGCTACAATTTACAAGAGAAGTGTCTTGAAATATCTATCTGGAACCCCACTCTAGACCTCCAGAATCAGATGCTCCTCTGAAGGTGTTCACCCAAATCTGGAGTTCTTAATCTCTGGTCCATGGACAGTTTGGGGGGAGAGGTATCCTTGAACTCCCCCAAATCTTGTACAGAATTCTGTGTATGCATTTTTTGGGGGCGGGGGAGAGGTAATGTAGTTTTAACCAAATTATCTAGGAGGTCCAGGACCCATGAAAAGTCAAGAACCACTGATCTGGAAACATTCTTTATTGTAAACACTTGGTTCTTCTGCTCTTTTACTCAACAAGTGGGCACTTTCTGTAATGTTACAAATAACTGTCATACATCACCGTAGGTGGCCTTCTCAGTGAAACACTACACAGGCAAATTCCTAGTTGATGAATGCTATTACAGGTATCACTTGAGAACATTTAACTCTGGTGCCACTCCTACCCCTACCCTCTTTCCTGGATGTACTTAAGTCAGGAAAAAAAAATACCAGGGCCTTATAATGTATATAATCCAGGGTAAAACTCTGGGTTAATCTGCCAGGCCTTTGAATAAGGTTCTGGTGCTTCCTTCCCATCCTCTGCACATGTACGGTCTAATTGTGCTCTCTGGTCTTTCCTTCTCTACTCCCTTGCTCCTATGACTTTGCTCCTAGTCATCTTTGGGACTTCTAAGTTCCTGAACTCCTGTTCTTTGAGACCAGTGTTTCTGAAAGCTTTTTGTCTTAGCAGAACTCTTTCTTCTTATAAGAGCTTATTTGGAACTCCATAAAGAACAGATAAAAATCCACCTTGGTTAAATCAGAGGAGAGGACCCAACATCCTCCCTACCCAGGCAGTGCGGTGGAATCTTAGGGCTCCAAGGGACAGACTGTAAACCTCTGCCCTAGACCTTCATCACTGTTCTAGATTTCCGATGGTAAGCCATGACATAGAAACACTCCCTATCACCCTTGAATTCCCCAGTGCCTGCCTGTCACCATTCTGACTCTGGGCAACTTTCATCACTCCCCTTTTCTGTTCCTGAGCTGCTGAAAAGAGATAATGAATGACAAATTTGTGTCAGAGGAGTCAGCTATAAATTCCTACGATCAAACTTCCGCTGAACGGTCACTCTTGTTCAGCTATCCTTTTGTTCATCTTTTGTGGATTCCATGCCATTATCATGCTCACCAGATGGCCAGCCAACAGAGAAATTCCATTTCCCTTTTTACCTCAAAATCTCTGTAGCTTCACATTTCCTCCTCTCATCTTTAAGGGGCTAATGTCTTTACTCAGGCACTCTCTTCACCACTCCACTTTTGCTATCAGCCCTGTCCCCACCCACATTCTTTCAGGCCTCACTCTATCATCCTCCCTGTCATTAGCAGTTAAAAATTTTCACTCTACTGGTGCCTTTCCCCTAACCTAGAAACACCTTCCCTCAATCCATGTTGTCTTTGCAAATGACCTCTCTTCTCTCTTTTCTATGCTGTAGTGGGAACAACACTAGAACTGGGAATTTAAAGACCTGAGTTTAAATCCTAGCCTGGCCACTTACTAGCCATGTAACTCTGGACAAGTCGATACTCAGAGCCCATTTCCTTATCTCTAAAATGGGATAATACCTGCTTTATGGGGTTGTTGAGAGGATCGAATGAACAATACTCATGAAAGTGCTTTGTAAGCAGCAATATAATATAAACATTGTTAGCTGTTGAGAAAAACTGAGGTTAGGAGGAGCTAGATGATGCCCCAGCTATTAGGTGGCGGGAATTGGATTGGTCACCCTAGGTCTGCCGGGCTCCAAAGCCCAGGCTTTTTCTGCTACACCATACTGCTTCCATCTTTCTGATGATCACTCTGTCTTTCCCAGAGATCCCTCGAGTACCGACGATGATCCAACTGCTGAGTTGCACACCAAGGATACAATGATACAATTAGTCAAGTTCTCTGACCTTTAGAAGTTCCAATGACAGATGGTTATGCCGTAAGTAACAAACTAAGTGCTACAGTATCTGGGAGGGGAGACAGGTAGGGAGAAGCTTCAAAGAGGACATGACATTGCTCTCTCTTCCTCAGGCTTCTTCCTGTAAGTACTTCTGTCCATATGTACCTTGTTGAGTCTCTTACCTCTGATTGCTTTTTCCTTCCTTGTCCTTTTCCCTTAATTTGCCCCAAGGTTTTATCCTTGGCTTTTTTCTCTCTACAAAACCGTCTCATAAGTTTTAGTCACACATTTCGATCTGTCTACAGACATGGTGGTCCAGTTGTCACTTCAGGACCTAAACTGAGCAAATATAAAACTAGACTCGTGACTTACCTAGCTTCTACTTCTCCATTTCTGCAGAAAGAATGCAGGTGCAGTTAATCAACAAGACTTACACTTACTCCTCAAGATGGGAATCAGAGTAGAGAAGACATATGAAGAAACAGGTCTGGAGAGAGAGGACACACCATTTAGGTGTTTTATGTAGGATGGCCTCAGCATGCAGTCATGGGGTGGGGAGGGAGGACTTATAGGCAGTAAATAAGGATCTGAGCAATGTATTTTCTACTCATATAAATGCTTCCTGCAAAAGTAATCTAATGGCTGTTACTTCATTTTTATCACTTCTTCCCAGTCGAAGTACTATTATAACATGTTAACTTGTCTTTCTGTCTCTCTCTTCTCTTCCAATGTTCCATACACATCACTTTCTTATGCAGTCTTCTGCTGATACTGCTCTTAGCTTCTATTAAACCAGACTATTCTCCATTCCCTGTACATACCTCAAACTACCCTTTTGCTCAGGTTGTTCCTTCTGCTTATCAGCAATAAATATTTCTTGAGCACCTTCCACATGCCAGGCCCTGTGCTAGGTATACCACACAGAACAAGAGTTCAGAAATGGCTCCTGCTCTCATGGAGTACACATTCCGTAGGGGAGAAAGACAAAGCCCAGAAAGACAGATAAACGAAGAGCATTCCATACAAAGAGAACAAAATGTACAAAGACTCTAGAAGGAAAGAGCTGGATTGGTTCAGAACTGAAAGAAGGCTATCATGGCAGACGTTTAGTGAACGAAGGGAGTATGATCTAAGATGAGACTGGAGAGAGATGCCAGATCATGCAGGTCTTTTCATTAGTGGTTTGGTTTTATCAGGTGAAAGATCCTGGTGGCTCAGAAGAAGGTATGCCAGTGAAGACAGAAAGAAACAGAAGGACATGGTACATTTTGTAGCTAGAACTGGCAGGCCTTGCTGATGGACTGGATGTGGCAATTCAGAAGAGAGGAATCGAATTCCCAGGTTTCTGGCTTAAACACCTGGGTGAATGGTGGTACACTTATTAAGCTCGTGAAGACTGGGGTGTAGGGGCACCTCTGGGGATGAAAAAGCCAACGGTTCAACTTAGAGCAAGTTTGCGATGTCTATGAAACATCCACGTACGGTGTTGGAAGTGTGAGTCTGAAGGTCAGGAGAGCTCTGGGTTAGTGGTATAAATGTGGGAGCCTTTAGTAAGAAGATAATGTTGTTATCTTGTCTGTCAGGCATTTAAAAAAAAACATTCAAAAATCAACTTTTCTAGCCAAAGAAATGCAAATCAAAACAATGAGATACCTTTCTTGTTTGCCCATTTGGATTTTCTAAGTGTTAACATCCAGTATGGGTGCAGTGGGACATACTCTGAAACTTTGTTATTGTGGAAAGCAATATTGTTACCATCAAGAGTGAAAATATACAAACCCTTTGATCTAGGCACTGGTCCTTCTAGAAATCTATCCTAAGGGAATAGTGACAGATACAGTTAGGTTTCTTCATAACATTACTTAAAATAGCAAAAACAAGCAAACAAAAAACAAACCCATAAACAGTCTAAGTATTTGACAATAAAAGATTAGTTTAAATAATTACCACATGACTAGAAGATGGAATATTATGTAACCATTAAATATCATGGCTTCAAAAGACATAGGGAAATCACAATACGATGTTAGGTTAAATAAAGATAAAAAAACTATATATACAGTATTATTCCAAATTTATTAGCTTAAATAACTATATATCTGGAACAAAATACATCAGGAAGTTGACAAAGATATCTGAGTGCTAGGATGAAAGCTTATATTTAATTTTAAAAATATTCCATTTTCCAACTTTCTACAATGAGTATTATTACTTTTACATTCAGGAAAGCCTGTAATTTCCATTTTTAACCATCTTTCTAGGCACATCTCAAATGCTACTACATTCTGAAACTTTTTCCTCCAACCAGATGTGATCACTCCTTGGTCTTTCTCTACAATACCATTTGTATGTCTATGGCATTTACAGATTTTTTTTTATATGTTACAATTATTGGATACCAAATTCACTGTTTAAACTACAAGCTATACACCAATGGGCTGCTCCTAGCTTCTTACAAAGGACATGACGCTGAATTCGTATCAGTCTATCCCATTTCCTCAAAAATCATTCACTATCATTCACTTACTCCTAACCATGCTTTGTTCTTCTTTAAAGCCCTTGCCACCTAAAATCACATTATTATTTACTAGCTTGCTGTCTGTCTCCTCTACCAAAATAAAAGCTCCATGAGGGAATGGACTTTGGTTCTCCAGCACCTAGAACAGTTCCTGGCACACAGTAAAGGCTCAGATATGTTAAATGAATCAATCAATTTTCAGCTCTCTAGACCAGGCCTCTCCTCTGAGTTTCACACTACCTGATACCACTACTGGATGTCTTGTAGGCACCTTAAAGCAACATGTCTCAATAGAGAATTCATACTCTCTCTGATCTGTTCCTCCTCCTCTATTACCCATCTTAGTGAGTTCCACAGCCATCCACCTAAATCAAAAACACAGACATCTTCCTTCCCACCTGCCACAACCGATCGCCAGGTTTTCTGCAGATTCAACCTTGTAAGTAAATATATCCCCACCCCAATCCCTTCCGCATTACAGCAGTAAGGCCTCATCACCTCTGTGACCTAACTGGATCTAACCTCCCTCAGATGTTCCTAACTGCTGCCAGAGTATGCTAGTTAAAATGCAAATATGACCTTGCTACTTTCAGGAAAAAAAACCAAAAACTCCCAGTGGATCCCAAGTCAACAACCAAAGTTTAAGCTCTTTAGCATGGCCTAATAGTAGGTAATATTTATAGAATATTTACTATGTGCCAGATACTGTGCTAGCTGTTTTGGGTGGTTTATCTTATTAATGCTTCTTAACCCTCCTCTCATCTTTAAGGGGCTAATGTCTTTACTCAGGCACTCTCTTCACCACTCCACTTTTGCTATCAGCCCTGTCCCCACCCACATTCTTTCAGGCCTCACTCTATCATCCTCCCTGTCATTAGCAGTTAAAAATTTTCACTCTACTGGTGCCTTTCCCCTAACCTAGAAACACCTTCCCTCAATCCATGTTGTCTTTGCAAATGACCTCTCTTCTCTCTTTTCTATGCTGTAGTGGGAACAACACTAGAACTGGGAATTTAAAGACCTGAGTTTAAATCCTAGCCTGGCCACTTACTAGCCATGTAACTCTGGACAAGTCGATACTCAGAGCCCATTTCCTTATCTCTAAAATGGGATAATACCTGCTTTATGGGGTTGTTGAGAGGATCGAATGAACAATACTCATGAAAGTGCTTTGTAAGCAGCAATATAATATAAACATTGTTAGCTGTTGAGAAAAACTGAGGTTAGGAGGAGCTAGATGATGCCCCAGCTATTAGGTGGCGGGAATTGGATTGGTCACCCTAGGTCTGCCGGGCTCCAAAGCCCGGGCTTTTTCTGCTACACCATACTGCTTCCATCTTTCTGATGATCACTCTGTCTTTCCCAGAGATCCCTCGAGTACCTACGATGATCCAACTGCTGAGTTGCACACCAAGGATACAATGATACAATTAGTCAAGTTCTCTGACCTTTAGAAGTTCCAATGACAGATGGTTATGCCGTAAGTAACAAACTAAGTGCTACAGTATCTGGGAGGGGAGACAGGTAGGGAGAAGCTTCAAAGAGGACATGACATTGCTCTCTCTTCCTCAGGCTTCTTCCTGTAAGTACTTCTGTCCATATGTACCTTGTTGAGTCTCTTACCTCTGATTGCTTTTTCCTTCCTTGTCCTTTTCCCTTAATTTGCCCCAAGGTTTTATCCTTGGCTTTTTTCTCTCTACAAAACCGTCTCATAAGTTTTAGTCACACATTTCGATCTGTCTACAGACATGGTGGTCCAGTTGTCACTTCAGGACCTAAATTGAGCAAATATAAAACTAGACTCGTGACTTACCTAGCTTCTACTTCTCCATTTCTGCAGAAAGAATGCAGGTGCAGTTAATCAACAAGACTTATACTTTGATTATGAGGAGACCTGAGGCTCAGACAGGTTACATAAGTTACCCAAAGTCCAGTGGCTTATAAGTAAAGCTGGGTCTCAAACCCAGGTCTCTTCCACAACCTGTACTCAGCTACAACAATGTAACAATAGCTGACTATGAGTGTTTACTGCTTCACTTACACACTGTACTAAGTGCTTTTTTGGCATCTCTCTCCTAATCTTCGTAACTATTTACTGGATGTATTACTATCCAGTTTTATAGCTGGGGAAATTAAGGCACCGAGAATTTACCCAAGGAATTTACCCAAAGTCAGAAAGACTAAATGCTGGAGCTGGGATTCAAACCTCTTCTCAAGTTCTCAGCAACAAAGTTGTTCTTTCACCTTCCTCACATCCCAAGCTCTCCTTGGTCTGGACCCTACAACATTCCTCAGCACCATTCCTTTCCCCTCTTCACTAACTCCTTTGTGTTCTAACATCACCGAATTACATACAGTTGTTCCCCACACCAGCACTGTGTTCTTTAATGCCCCTGTAGCTTTACTAATACTATTATCTCTGCTGGCTAAAAGCCTCTTTTCCTCTTCCTCTAGATAATAGCCCTATGCATCCTTCAACAATTCATCACAGGAGTCACCTTTTCCAGGAAACATTCTCTCTCCTGCTCTCTTTGGTTAGGTGCCCCTCTTGTCTGCTCTCCCAGTACCTTGGTGCACCTCCTTATCACATCATTTTATAATTTATACTGTTTCTAAGCCTCTTTTCCTCACTAGACTGTGTGCTCCTCCAAGGCAGAGACCACCTATATTCATATAAACGCCCATACTCAGTTTGTATCCCCAGTGCCTAGCACGATTCCTAGACACTATGAGCACTCGTTAAATATTTTTTTAAAAAAACTAAGAGAGTAAGCAAGTTGTTCAACGTCACATGATGAAGCTGAGACAGGACTAATCGTTAGCTCAGGATGTTACACATCTGATCCAGCATTCTGTTAGAACAGAGCTTCTCAATCAGTGAACCTTAAATGGACCACAGCTCCAAGATTATGTGCCCTTTAGAAATACTTACCCCACTGTACCATGTGAATATTGCTATGCTGTCATGTGGGAGAGATCCGGGAACACTTTATTAAACTACATTGCTGCTGTTGGCAACCATAAGGTGCTAGGGATCTGATGGTTAGGTATGATCATGTCAACAAAGGCAGAGGCTTCTTGAAAAAGTCGGGAGAATTTGCTCTCACCAGGGCCTATGCTCAATAAGAATTCAAAGAGTGACATACACCGTTTCCCACCCCATCAGAAAAAAACATGCACCCCTCCGCCTCTACGGTACTGCCACTGGGCAGTCCTCAAATGACCCACCTCTCTATTTTAGCCTGTCTTTGAGATGCCATAGCAACGAGGCTAGGATAGGCCATGGAGGAATTAGCAGTGTTATTTTCAGCTGAGTTGGTCTTGGTTTTGGGCAGCTCAAACTCTGCCACGTGATGGTATTGGCACTGAGTTAAGTAGTTTAAAAAGTGTTCTCGAGCCCTCTGCAAGTGATCTAGACGCTTGCTGGGGTTGACTTGTTTCATGACGAAAGCTCCTTGAAATGCTGGCACCAACAGGTACTTCAGGTCGGTGGAAGCAATCTCTTCCAAATCTTCATTTCGGCTGCAAAGAGCAAAGAGGAGGCTGTGAAGCCCGGCTGGGTATTTAAACGGTGGCCCTTGCTTCCTGGGGGAGACGACTGGGGTGAGAGTGGGGCAAAGGGAGAAGGCACGGTAAACAGCGGCCCGATTTCTTAAATGAAAGTGGCTGAGCGCTCACACCCAATGCCTATGCAAATAGCCGACACTAGGGAGCAGAGTCGTGGAACATTAACTACCTCAGAAGAGAGGTGGAGAATGTAAACAACGTATACGAGATCGCAGTGGGAGGGAGGGATGAAAGGGTCCCGGTTTTAAAGGTCTCCTCCACCTACGCTCAATGGCTCCACCCCTGGTAATTATTATTACCTCCGTTCTAGCCATTGTTAACCTCTCTCCCATACCTGAACAAGTCGAGCTGCGATAACATTTCGGCAGCGTTCTTCAGGAGGTCTAGTCCCTTGATCACCTTATCTTGGACAATCCGGGAGCCGGTGGGTTCAGTCGTTACTTCTACTTCGTCCAGAAGCTGCTTGCTGGTTTCGAACAGCTCGGGGAGCCGCGGGAGCAGTAACTCGTCTTCGGCTGCTGCCATCTTGGGGAGGGAGGAACCCGGAAGATCTGACTTCCGGGGTCAAAGGCAACCTTGCGAAAAATGAGTGGGCGAGAAAGGGCGAAACCGGAAGAGGCGCCGCATAGGTCCAGTAGCTCAATTGTTAGCAAAGCGTCTGACAACTTCCGGAAGCGGCTGTTACCTGACCCTAGCAACCGTTTCCAGAGACTTGTTTTACCAGGCTGCCTATTACAAGTAGTTGGCATCTGTAACAGACACAAACAAACAAGCAAACCCTAGGCGCTGCTCTTTCGCTTGGCTCCTCGTCGCCGACCCCGGGCTGGGAAGTTCCGTGGCGTCTGAGGCCCGGGTGTGACGAGGCTGAGTTCCGAGCGAGGGCGGGAGCGGGCGGGCGGGCGCGGGCGAGCTCCGGGAGCCAGCCAGGCGTCCGCCTTACCTCGCGAGGTGCTCCCTGGGCTGAGGGGCGTGGGCAGCCAGGGACGCGGGCCTCCGCGCTGCTTCCTCGGTTCGCAGGTCTGCGCGCGTGAGCGCGAAGTGCAAATAAGCGCCCCACCTCCGGCTTCCGTCCACCCACCATCTGGAGCTCGGGGTTCCTCCAGCCAATCCTCACCCGCCCTCTTCCCCGTCACGTCACCCCTCCTCTACACACATGCACACTCTCACACTTTGAAAAGTTACTTCCTCTGTGAAACCTTCCTTGAGACCCTCTCCCCCGCCAAGCCACAGACAATTTTCATTTTCTGTGCATCTCTTATCAGAGCACCCACCACACAGTATTACAGCTAGTGATTTACAAATCTCCCGTACAGAATGAGTCTGATTAATTTTTGCACCCCTCTGGCTAGCCCAGTGCCTAGCACTTATTAAGTGCTCAGTGTCATTATATGAATAGAAAAATAAGTGATCTGTTTGGAAAGCAGCCCAACTACGCAGAACTGCGCTGTTCAATATGGTAGCTACGAGCCACATGGGGCTATTGAGCACTTGAATGTGGCTATTTCGAATTAAGATGTGCTATAAATGTAAAATATACACCAGATTTTGAGAACTTATTATAAAAATAATACAAATCTCAATTTTCACACTGACTACATGTTGAAATGCTAATGTTTCGTATATATTGGGTTAAATATTTTATTAAAATTAATTTCACTTGTGTCTTTTCACTTAAGTGTGCCTACTAGAAAACTCAGAATTATATTGGGCTCATATTTATGGCTTACATTATACTTCTACTGTACACTGCTGATGTAAAAATATAATTTCAGGACTTTGAAAGAAGGGACCTCACTGCTTTGAACGAATCAGCATAACCTTAGGACACACCCCAAGTTGTTCTTCAGAGATTTAAGTCAAGTAAAATGCATGCTGCCTGCCCTGGAAAATAAGCTTTTAAACTAAATACAGTTTAACCATAGTTGAGAAGAAAATTTTTTTCATGTAGAAACAACTAGAGGGCAATATAGGACAGTATATAACTAGGGGATACATTGTATCGCACAAGTTGTTGGAAAACCAAGAAGTGACACGTCATTCTATGCTAGGAGTAGTTCAGAAAGCTTCTTAGACATGAAATGCCATCACGGAATTTCAAAGTTGGAAGGGGACCTCAAAAATCAGAGGAAAAAACTGAGACCAGAAAAGTTAAGTGACTTGCCCAACCAGCTGTGACAAAGCCAGTGTCTTCTAAATTCAATTGTTTTTACTCCGTCAATCTTAACTGAGTAGGATTTTTAAAAATGGAGAGAGAGGCCTTTTATGTGGGACAGAATGAAGCCCTGCTAAAACGCTGTTTGGCAAGAGGGAGAGGAGAGTGGGGCATAAGTGTAGGTTGGAAAAGCTTCCCAGGCGATTCTAATAAGCCTCTCCTTGCAACCCATTTTAGAAGCTGAGGAGGAAGGGAGGCTCTGGCGAATTACCTATTTGATTTGTCTGGCACCTCTAATGACTCTAGTACATTGAACTTTCAGGGTCAGCCTTGGCCAGGAATACAAAGAAGAAAAATAGTACTTGTGTAGGAGACTTAGAAACTCAGTAATTGTGAGACTAAAGATAATTTGTTCCTGCACATTTGCTTGGACTAAGACATAGCTTCACTGTTGCCTAAGAGAAGAAAAACATACATAATTTGAATTTGGTCCTGAACTTTGTAAGCCATTTTTCTATATCTTTCAGAATGAGTTTTCATGGTAGCTGGCAACTATTTGAGTGCATATTATATATTCAAATCACCATTTTAAGTATTGCAACTTATTTTGATATAATACCAAGATTAAAAAGTGATTAGAAAAAATGAATTGTGTATTGTGTTTCTGTGTGTAAACACTTTATCACATTAAATCCCTGTTGTGTATGGGAGATTTTTTTTTAAATCCTAGTTTAGGGGAACTAGAAAGGCCCTTAGAAATTATGGGAGTATAATGGTACTTAAACTTTTTGTTAGTAGCAGAACTCTTTTTCCAAACCAAATTTTACACAGGCCTATAATTCCTAAAAGGGCTGCTATGTTTGAAGTCGATACAAAGAAGCCTGCCACCAACTCAGCCCATCTTTCTCCCAACTTGTGCAGCAGCACCCAAGGCAGCAAAGCACTTCTGAGGGACTCAAGGGCTCTAAGTAACACAGTATAAAAAGCACTAATCTAGCACAGCCCCCCTCATTTAACAGATAAGGAAACTGAGACCCCGAGGAGTCAGGTGACTTGCCCAAGGTTGCACAGCTAGGACAACTAACTAAGGAACAGTATACAGAGTGAGTGTGGATGGGGAGGAACTAGAGTCCAGGAAAATAGTAGGAAACACTTTAAGTAATCTACGCACAACCTTTCAAGTATTTCCTATTGTGACTCCCTGAAATGATGGATATTTGTCATGTTTGGACCTCAGCACAGATTTGTTATCTTAGATGAACTGTGTGATTCATGAGAGAAATGTTATAGTAGACCCTTTCCTGCCTGTCTGAATTGAGGTGCTTGGCAGTTCAGACCTTCTTTGGTCTACTTTAGAGGGCCTACTGCTGTTTTGTCTTGAGTGAGTAATATTCTACTGATATTTGTACCTACAATGCCAGCAATGTCACTAGATGAGATCAAAGTGTGTGTAGTGTGAAGTCAAGAAAAGGCTGTAACTTGCCAAAAAATTATTTATGGAATAATGACAATCCTTAGTGTTCAAGCTATCTTCAGTAAGTATTTCCAAGATTTGAATTTGCCTCTCTAGCAGCAGGAAGTTCATTAAGCCATGAAAGGAAAAATTGCAATACAATGAAGACCGCATTAAATGAAAGATTTAAATTCCCACTTTTACATCCAGCTCTGAGGAATGCAGTACAGCATTTAAAAATACTCTGGAAACTTAATATTTGAGTCCTACCTCTGCTACTGGTTAGCTGTATGACCCTGCAGAAGAAGTCCCTTCCTCCCCTCTTTCCACATTTGTCCTGTGTTACCTGAATACCAGGCACTGGGAATTCAAAGAAGAACAAGACACTGGGGTTGGGCCCTTAAGGGGCCCATAGTTCAATGGAAAAGATAGGTAAACAAATAAATAGCAATATGGTAAGAATGGAGGGAATAACTTTATTCCTGAGGGTGGGATTCTGTTAAAGGTCAAACTCCATATCCGACTTTTTTTTTTGAGTCTCATTAATTTTCTTTGATTTACAATGTTGTATTAGTTTCTGGTGTACAGCATAGTGATTCAGTTATACATATAAACAGATATATATTCTTTCTCATTATAGCATACCTGACTTTCTGATCCTTTCTGATCTGATGCTGACATCCTTTTTACTCTGTGCCCCCATGGATCCTAAGCCCTCTCCACCTTCAGCAAACTCTCCTAGTTCTCCAAAACTATCATGTTTCTTAGGCCTTCACGCATTTACATGGGTTGTGTCTTCTGCCTGCAATGTCCTTCTCTCTTTCGTCTGCCTGGCAAATGTCTGTTCATTACCTAAGACTTAACTCAAGAATCACTTCCTCCAGGAAGCATTTCCTGATCTTTCACCTCCAAGTGAGGTGCTCTCCTCTTAGCTCTCACAGCAGTTTATTCATCTCCCTATGACAGTACTGGACTATGGTCTTCTTCATCCACAACTGTCTCTCACTTGCCTGAGAGCTCCTTGAGATCAGGGAGAGTGCCTCACTTGACTCGGTTTACCTCAGCACGGCACCTGACCCCAGTTAGGTAAGAACTCAGTGTTAAATGCATCATGTTACATAACAATAATACCTTACCTTCTCTGAGGGCTCACTTCCTGCCAGGTGACTATGCTAAGAATTTAAATGAATTTTCTCAACTAAGCCTCACAACTGACATAAGAGGTGTTGTCACAGCCTTATTTTACAGATGAGGAAATTGTGGCTCAGAGAGGTTAAAGTAACTGGCCCATTAGTGCTCCCTTATACTGGGATTTGAACCCAATCCACTGAATCCAGTTCCTACTTCAGAGCTCATGTTCTTAACTACTATACTATAAAAGAGGGGGGAAATTACAGACCTAGTAAAGAACAAAAGAGGAAATGAATATGTAACAGATTTGTGCTAAAAAGTAAAATGAGGGGGAGGCTATAGCTCAGTGGTAGAGTGCATGCTTAGCATGAACAAGGTCCTGGGTTCAATTCCCAGTATCTCCATCAAAAAAATATTAAAATAAATAAACAAATAAATAAATAAACCTAGTTAACTGCTGTCCCCCCCATTTTTTAAAATAAAAGGAAGTAAGGCTGAATCAGTAGGCTAACCCACATTGTGGAGGATGTACAGTCTGCCAGAAGTGTGCAGATTTGATGTGGTGTAGGCAATAGGGAAGCATTTGGTTTAATTTAGTATTTATTGAGGACCTATTATGTGTCAGTCACTGTGCTAGCTGCTGGGATGTAAATATGCATAGTCTTTGCTCCCAAGGCTCTAACAGCTAGGTGAGGGAGAGAGAGAACAAATGATTTCAGCGTAAAGTGGTAAATGATGTTAAAGTGATACACGGAGGGTATGACAGAAACAGCCAGGAGGGAAGTCTATCCAGGGGCTTCAGAGAAGGCCTTTGAAGGAGATGATGCCAAAACTGAGTCTTGAATGGTGATAGGATGTTCAGGGAACTTGAAACATTTTGATATTATTGGAACTTACAGTTGGAGGCAAGAAGAAGTAGGTAATTAATTCATTCAACATGTATTTATTGAAGATCTACTATGTGTACGACACTGTTCTAGGTGCTGGAATGAACAAGACAGACAAAACCCCTGCCCCTGGGGATTGCAAGGCAAGCAGGAACTACTGCCTGCCCATTTCTATAGCAAGTGTTTCCAAAAGACTTAGATAATGTCTTAACTGTACCCCACAGTACCTCTGAGAGAGACTATAGTAGATATACTGGTCAGACTTTCCAAAGTGTGGAGGCATACTGGTGATATGAGAGATGAATTTAGGCAGTACATGGAGGAACATTTTAAACATTTAAATAGATCTAAGCGAACCCCTAGCAGCCCTCTAGCATCAGAGATAGAAAGCTTCACCTCCTGCTGTTTCCTACATGACTCCACCCCTTCCCCATCTGTTGCCATGGAGATGAGTAGCTTCCTTTCTCCAATTCCCCTACCTCCACCCCTAGGTGAGCCTCAGAGAGCCCCCTCCCCATCTCCACGGAAAGAACTCTACGCTCCCCAACCTTTCTTCCAAATCACATCCAGCTTCTCAGGCTGTCACCATAGAGACAGAAATCTCATCCCCCTCTCCCAGGCATCTCCATGGTGACCCCTCAGTGTGGCCCCCAGGACAAAACCTGGATCAATCCTTCCTAGAGGTCTAGAACTCTGGGACGCCTGGAAGGAAGGGGAGGGTGACTCCCTGCTGTGGCTGCAGTCTTTGGCTCTTCAGGCTTTGAATGAAGGTGTAGCTGCCCCCCTCTGCCTCCCCACCTCCCCCTGCTCTCAAAGAGGGTAAGGAAACTACAGTTTATAAAGTACCAATTATGTGCCAGGCACTGGGCTAAGCACTTTACATACTCAAATCAGCCGTTTTACAAAATTTCCGGAGGAGAGAGGCTCACAGAGGTGAAGGCACTTGGCCTTGCTTCCCCTGCTGAGACTCCAATAAGATCATTCGCACTGAAACCGGGAACCAGGAGGATTTTATTTCCACCATTCTTCTTTGCTGTATGACCTTGGACAAGTAGCCTCCTGTCTCTGAGCCTCATTTTCCCCATCTGTAAAATCAGAGTGTTGGACTCGTCATCTTGAATATCGCCTTTTTAATGTCAGATCGTAAGTAGTTCCAATCTTCTCTCGAGGAGCTGACTTTGCAGGTATGAATGCTAGTAAACCTGTTAAGATGTTTGTTTTTTTAAACTGGCATATTGGCGGTCACCAGACTTTTTTGATTGAAAGCTCTAAGTTTATTGTTGAAAATCTCTCGTGGTTTCTTCTAGGATTTTTTCTTTTGTTTTGAAATTTCTATTTTGAAGTCATTCACAGGAAGCTCCTGGGACATCTTGGGCAACCTTTACAACCCACCTCTGCCAGTGTTGGCTTCCTAACTACAGTACAATATCAAAACCAGTCAACAGACATTGATACAATCTACAGAGCTTATTCAGATTTCATCAGTTTTACATGAACTCATTTGTGTGTCTGTGTGTGTGTGTAGTTCTAATGCAATTTTATCACATGTGGAGAGTCATGTATCCACAGCCCCAGTCAAGACACAGAGCTGTTCAATCATCACAAGGGTTCCTTGTGTTGTCCCTTTATAACCACACTCACCTACTTCCCTTACTTCATCCCTAATCCCTGGCAACCATAAATCTGTTCTCCATCTCTGTAATTTTGTTATTTCAAGAATGTTACAAAATGGAATCATATACCTTTCAGAATTGGCTTTTTTTCACTCAGCATAATTCCCTTGGAGAGTCATCCAAGTTGTTGCATGTATCAAGAGTTCATTCCTTTTTACTGCTGAATAACAAGGATCCCATGATATGGGTGTACTGGTTTGTGTAGCCATTTGCCTGATGAAGGGCATCTGGACTGTTTCCAGTTTTTGGCTATTATGAATAAAGCTGCTATGAACGTTCATATTTTTTGTGTGAATGAAACGTCTTTCACAGAGCGAAGTGTTTAACTTTGAAGAAGTCCAATTTATCAACTTTTCCTTTCATGGACTGTGCTTTTGGTGTTAAACCTAAAAACTCTTTGCCTCACCCTAGATCCTGAAGATGCTCTCCTATATTTTTCTAAGAATTTAATAATTTGATGTTTTATATTTAAGTCTGTAATCCATTTTGAGTTCATTTTTGTATAAGGTCAGGGTTTATTTTTTTGCCTATGGTTGTCCAATTGCTCTAGCACCATCTGCTGGAAATGCTATCCTTCCTCCATTGAATTTCCTTTGTACCTTTGTCAAAACTCAGTTGGGCAGATTTGTATGGGTCTTCTTCTGGGTTCTCTTTTCTGTGTCTGTCCCCATCAGTGCTGCAGAGCACAAGCTTTTGAGACAGAATGCCTAGTGCCACTTGCTAGCTTGGGTGATCCTGGGCAAATTATCCTGCCATGGCTTCCCATCTCATTCAGTATATAAAACAGGCTTTCAGAGCCCCAGTGATCTAACCCCTGCCTACTTCTCTGTGCTTATCTCCTATTACTCTTCCCCTTATTCACCCTGCTCCAGCCACAGTGGCCTCCTGACTGCGCCTCAATCACATCACATATGCTCCTCCTTAGGGTCTTTCCTGGGCTGTTTCCTTATCCCAGAACCTTCTTTCCACAGACATCTCCATGCCTATCTCCCTTACCTCCTTCAAGTCTTTTCTCAAATTTTCATCTTTTCAGTGAGGCTTTATTTAAAATGGCATGGCTTTTACCTCTCCCCTTTCTCCATAGCACTCCTTGCTATCTAATCCACAATGTCACCAACTTATTTATTTTTGGTCTGTCTCCCACCACTAGAATATGAGCTCAATGATAGACATTTTTGTTTTGTTCACTTGCTGTACTCCCAGTGCCTGGACTGTGCCCAGTATAATACACCTTCATTGAAGGAATGAAGAAATGAATGGATAGATGGATGGATGGATGGATGGATGGATGGATGGATGGATGAGTGAATGAACAAATGCTATGAGCCAGGGCCAGCCCAGTTGAACAGCCTCTCTGCCCTGTGGCTTGTGCCAAGAGGAGACCCTAGCTATCCCCATCCACTTGCCTCTCTAAGCCTGGCCACCAGGTGGCAGTTGAAGCCTGAACTCTGGCCTCATTGTTCCCCCTACTCCTCCCCCACCTGCTTTCTCCCTGCCTCCTGTCAATCTTGCCCAGGACTGTTTGACCTTCTCTGTCAAGGCATGGCCAGGGGGTTTTATGTGAGCTGTTGAAGTAGGTGGTGTTAGTACCTGAAGCTCTGCATCTTTTTCTCCTTAGAAAGGTACTAGTTTCCTTCCTATTCTGCTCTCTGTCTCAAATGGAAGAAGCCACAGATACGAGCTTTTGGGCTGCCCCAAGGTCACTCTCTGCAGCCTCTAGGACATCAGGGCACATGGACCTAAAGAGATTTCATCTCTATTTCTGCTCAGCTTCAGCAAGCCTCTCCCTTAAGCGGTGTTACTACACTAGGTACATAAGTGCCAGGATTAAGCCTTTTGAGTCAGTCCGGGTTTGGATCTCCACTGTGCTGCTTATTTAACCTTGTATCCGAGGTGATGTCTGGTAACTGACCTAGATTCTTCAAGCCTTAGTTTTCTCCGCTGTAAAATGACAGTAATAATGGTACCAAACTCACAGGGTGGTAGGAAGATTCAATGGGATAATGTTGTACATACACATATAGCAGAGTGCCTGGTTATAGAAGAAGACTCAATTGAAGAAAAATCAGGGGCAGGAGAGGGCCTAAATAAGGCCAGACATGACAGGAACTGGCTAAGGAGGATGACGAGGGTGCCACCTAGGTGACTAGAAGGTTGAAGCCCAGAAAAGGTGGGAGATCAAGGAAGGTTTCACAAAAGAGACTACATTTCAGCTGTGGCTCACAGGACAGGTCAAATTCTGCAAAGAGCATCCCAGAAAGAAAGAATGGTATGTGCAAATAAAGAGAGGAATGAAATGGTATGTGTCCATCCTAGTAACTGTAAGTAGTTAAGTATGACTGAAATGCATGTTTCTTGTGGGGAAGTGACACAAAGTAAAGACAGGGGCCAGATCACAAAGAGTGCCTGGGTAGGAGACTGGGACCTGATCTGGCAGGCAGTGGGGAGCCATCAAAGATTTGAAAGCAAGGAAACGGATGGTTACAATTGCTGGCTTGGAGGTCCAGCTGCCTTGAAGGAGGGCAGAGACTGGAGGCAGGTGGGAGATGAGCTGGGCTTAGATTGGAGAAGTTGCAGTGGGGATGGAGGCCAAGGGAAGTCCATGGATTTTTTTTAGAGGAAGAAATCAGCAACCAAGTTTTTCTAAGAGCTTGCCTGAAAAAGGAAGGAGAGCTAGGGCCAGAGAAGGAAGTACAATACAGATTTTGGTTTTATAATACAGGTGAGTCTTGAGGCTCTTCTACTCTCCATAGGGCCTGACGCTAATTAATTCAATAAGTGGAGGGAGGGGCACGCAGTCCAATAACTGCTAAGTGGTAGCGGCCTGTCCCAGATTCAGCCTGGTCCCCACCCTCTGACTTCTCTCTCATCTCTGAGCCAGAGTCCCATGATACAGGGGCTGAGAGGCTGGTGAATTTACTCAGTTTGGATTCGCCTTCCACTTAAGGGGTTTCCCCATAATGGCCCCTAAGGACTGAGGCCATTATAAGCCTATCATGGAAGGTATTCCAGTTTGTTCATTTCCTGGCACCCCAAGATGTCAGGAAAGCCCAGCATCTCTCTATTTCCTTTTAACTTTCAGAGGCCTTCATTCCCCTCCTCAACTTCTCTGCCTTATCTTTCCTCAGGGAAAATTGTTGGGTCTTGCTTTTCCCATCTTATATCAGCATGTCCTGCCCCGGCATGGGCTTATTTAAAACTGCTCAAGGTCCAGCTACTCAAGTTTCATGGTTTGGAGGAAAACTAAAGGAACCCAACAGCGAGGTCCAGTCAGAATGCAGCCTGCTCCTGGCCTTGCTGTCTCTGCAGGTCATGGACAGTAGTTGAAATTTTGCTCCTCTCCCTCAAGGCTGCTACCAAGGCTGCTGAGGATTTTGCTTTCCTGGCCCAGTCTGGGGTGAAAATCTGGGAGTTTGTGGTGGATAAGAAAGGGACAAAAAATACTTATGTACAGGTGCTTTGTGTTAAGTGCTTTATACATGTTATTTCACTGCATCTCCACAACAATCCTATGAGGGAAGTATTAGTATCATTATTTTACAGATGAGGAAACTGAGGCTCAGGGAAATGACAGAATTTGCCCAAGATTATTAGGCTAATTAGTGGTGAAGTCAGGAGTTACACTCATGTGTTTTCACCTCAAAATCCATTTTTACCCAAGAAGTTATGTTCAGGAAGGTGGGGGGGGGGGCTTTGAGGGTTGAGTAGGGGTTGGGGGAGAACCTCCCTGGTTGTCCTTTTTCCCAAAAGAAAGTGCTAAAGATAGGTTTCTCCTGTCCAGGGTGGGTGCTCCATCTCCAAGAATAGGCGTAACCAGGGGTTGGCAGTATCTACCTAAGGGATCCATACATAGATTCACTGTTGCCTCTCCCTCCTTTCTTCACCCCCACTGGGCGAACTCCTGGAGCACAGGGTGAGTGGGCAGCCTTGGGTTTGCTGTCCCCTTGGACAAGCCTCTTCCCCTCTCTGAGCCTTTTGTTCCAGCTATAAAATGAGAGTGTTGTCAGAGAGAAATGGTCTCTAAGGTCTCCTCTAGCTCTAACATTCAAGGACTGTATTGATTGCATTGTACTGTAGGATCGCCTGATTCATTCATGGATAGAAACAAATTTCCTGTTGCCATAGAGAACAAGGGCTCTTTGAACTAGAAAAAGATATGCTCAAGGAGGCAAGATAAATAGTGGAAAGGGCATAGGCTTTGAGTCAGCCAGACTTGGGTTAAGATCCTGTACACCGGGCAGGTCACTTTGCTTCTCCGAGCTTCTTTCATCATCTATAAAAGCAGGAACAACTGCCCCTATTTCTTGCAGTGAGGTAATATATGTGACAGTGTCAAGGGAAGTGCTCAAGATCCTTTTTTTTTTTGAGTAAATGGGGTTCAGCTCTTCCTCCCCAACTCCACCCCCCTCTCTCTAGCTACAGGATACTCTCTTCTCTCCCCAACCCTGACAGCCAGGCTGAGTGTTTCCTGCCAGGGCCTCGGCTTCCAAACTTTTCTAGCAGGGCTAACACACAGTGTGGAAAAACTCGACCTCTCTTACAACCTTTTAAAAGCCTTAGAACGGATGGTGTGACTGAGACCAGACTAAGGCTTGGCCCTTCAGAGCAACCAGCTAGAGGTTCTGGATTCAGAGGCTGTCAACCAGCTTTGTTGGCTCAGCTTCCCAACCCTGGCAGCCAATCTCCTGGACCATAACCATCTGGCTAATGACAGCACTCCAGTTCTCATGTCACCTTCAGGTTCTGGACCTCTCAGCCAATAGCCTCAATAGTGCCATGGCTGCTTACTAGGTGACCAAAGTCAGCTCACTGGAGAGCCTAAATCTCTCAGATGACCACATGACCTGCCTGGCCCAGGGCACATTCTTGGCTCCCTTTTTCTGTTGGACAGCAAACTGAGCAACAACTACATTCTGGAAATGTGCTGGCTTGCCCATGATCTGGGAGCTCACCGTGGCCAGGAATTCTCTTCCCTGCATCTCTGTCTTCAGCCTCCCAACCTGTGGCAGCTCCACTTGAGCCCAATGGCCTGCAGTTATCTGTAGCTGGGGAGAGGGAAGGGGCATACTGGGTTCAGGGATGAGACCTGACTCATAACTGGCTGAGGCACCTTCCCACTTCTGCCCACCTGATACCACTGCCTCTATTTTAATCTCTCTGACAACTCCCTGGCCTTTCTAGAATCAAATCCCCTATCCCCAGCTTAGGCAGCTGCAGTTGGTACCATGATAGAACATCCCCGCCAAGTGGCATTATCTTGGCATAACCCACTTGACCTGAGTAGGACAGCAGTTTCTGTAGGAGATCAAGCCCTGTGACCTCAACACAAACCAGAAAAAGAGTTAAGGGGCTTGGTTTAGCATTCTGACTGAGGCAGACATCTGTGCTCTGGGCCAGATTCCTCTCCTTTCATTTCTAAGTGAAATTACCTTTTTAAATGTGTAGGTTTGACAAAGCAGGAAAAATGGGCATTTCTATATCTGGGCATGTGAAGTGAGCAGTGAAAGAAGAGTGAGAGAGAGGAGGGAGAGATGCATACTCAGAGGAGAGAGAGACAGAGGGAGACAGACAGAGATGAGAGAGCAAGAATCAGAGAAGAAACAGAGAGAGGAGTGAATGGGGGTAGAAGAGAGAAGAGAGACAGACCGCAAGACAGTGATAAAGAGAAACCAAAAGAGACACATGTACACACATAGAAACAGAGCAAGAGAGGAGAGAGAGAGACTGAGATCCGTAGAAAGACGGAGAGAAAGGAGAATAGAGAGTGCAAGTGACAGAGAGACAGACACACACACACACACACACACATACAAGCCAGCAAGAGCAAGTGAGCAGGAGATTCAGGCTGTCTGTAGAGCCTGGAATCCTTTCCTTCCTAAATGATGGTCCTGAAGCCTTTCAGGGCAACCTAGAGATCAGCCACTTAGATTTTCCAACTGGAAGAACTCCAAAGGCCAGTCACAGACCCTACAACTAGCTAGTTTCTGGTCTCCCTACTATCAGCTGCCCCTGAATGTGGTGCCCTCAGGTCTTGGTCAGCAGGCTGGGCAACACAGGGAGCACCCACAGTCCTTTCTCCAGCTACCCCATGGCAGAAATATGCAGGCATCTCTGGTGATGTTGGCCCACAAGGAGTGTGCCAGTCTCCCAGACGAGAGTGATGACAAGGCACTTAGATAGACCTACTGCCCAGACAGAAGTCACCTATGTGCCTACATTCTGGGAGAGCTTGGACTCGCTGCCACATAGTGTCTCAGCAACCACCTGGTCTGGCTTATGGCTTCCAGAGCTTTCACTCTCAAAGAACCCTTATTAAGCACCTGGGCAGGGGTGGGGTTGGGGCAAGCCTTGCCTGAAAGGACTCCAAGGCCAGGCCAAGGCTCACAGAGGGGAACCAGAAAGAAAAAGCCAAAAGGCTACTCAGGCATAAAGGGCATGTGATTCACCGAGTGAACAGGTAACCAGAGCAGAATGAATAATCGACAAACACATCTACATTATGTACAAGAATAAGGATAAATGCATACCTGACAGTGGAGAGTGAAGAGGCGAATAGGCAGGGCAGAGTCAGCAAATTGGCCACTCTTCTAACTAATCAAGAAAGGCTCTCTGGATAAGGTGGAATTTCAGATTGCTGAGCATGTCTGCCCTCTCTGTAATGTGATTAAAATTGGTTTAGAAATTTGTGCTATATTTCAAGTGAGTGCTGTGCTTAAAGTGTAATTGCATTTGGCTGCATATTTGACATTCTTGAAATTAGAGCAGCTTGCATGCAATAAGGAAATTTGTCTAGAATGGAATCTGATTTTTAAGCCAACGCATAGAAGAGCAGTTGCAATCTGAGCCTCTGATGGATGGTTCCTTCAAGGCTGCCTCTCAGCTGGCTCTCTCTTTGCACTTCCTGTTCATTCTCGAACTCTTCTCCAGCACTCAGCGGGAGGGAAGCTTCTTGACCTCTGACTCCAGAAACCACATTTCTCCTGGCAGTCAGAGTCTGAGCTATCGTGACTCTCCCATCGAGCCCTCTCCTACACATTTGCCAGCCCCAGACTCTGTGCCGGGGGTGGGGGGCAGTTAGGGACTTTGTATTTGTCACCCAGAACTCAGGATCTTGATCTGGGTTCTGAAACACCCAGAGCTGGTGCTATGTGTCTCCTGACTTGTGCTCCTTTGTCAGAACCCAGAAGAACTGTTAGGATTGCTGGCTAATTCTCCCTCTATACTGTGCAGAGGCTGAATGGCTCTTCAAGATTCTGCCCCTCATCACCTCAATAGAGATGGTGATGAGAAAGAAGAGAAAAAGAAGGGGAAAAAAGATGTCATATTTCAGGGTATCCCAAACCCTTTTCAGACTGGACTCTGGCTGGTTAGCTATGGCCTTGCCACTGGGGGTTACAGAGGAATAGCCTGCCTGTGTGACCCTACAATCCTAAGGCTGCGGGCATCATCTAGTTAGTCAACAAATATTTTGAGTGCAAACCATGTGCCAGGCAATATGCCAGATGCTGGGTTTACAGAGCTGAACAAAACGGGCCTTGTCCCTCCCTCAAGAGCCTGTAGTCATGCGGAGCAAACAGTCTTTATACAGAAATGTGCAATCGTTTCATTACTGGCAGGTGTGCAAAGTGCTCAGGCAAAGTACAACTTCTCGGCCTAGTTTAGCAATCTGGAAGGCTTCCCTGCAGAATTAATATTTAAGGTCGAGGTCAGTAGGAGGAGAGGTTAGCCAGGAGAAGGGTGGAGGAAGAGATTTGTGGGGGCTCAACATAGGAGGGAGCAAAGGTCAAAATACTTCATGGACTAATGACTGCTTTTGGTCACAAGAACAGACTATTGCAAGCCTGGTGCAGAGGCCGTCCCCCTAAACATGCCCGGGGACCAAGAGGAACCAACTATGGATTTGATGGACAGGACACTGTCATGCAGGCAGGCAAGCAGACAGCAGCTTTACTTAACCTACTTCTGGTCGTATTTTTGTTTCTTGGGCATGGCATCTAGATGCCTCCAATTTGACACCAGTCCAAAGGTAGGGCAGGCCTCTGTGTATCTTAGCTTTTAGTAAACATACTCTGCCAAGCCAAGGGAAGGGGAGAAACACTTATTGAGCACATGCTCTGTGTCAGGCACTTTTACAAATACCTCATTAAATCCAGTACACTTAAGAGGTAGGTTCCTCTCGGTTTTTGCAGATGGGGAAACTGAGTCACAGAGCAGTGAAGTCACTTGCTCAAGGTCCCAGAGCTAGAAAGTGGAAGAGCTCAATTTCAACCGAATGGAATTGATTCTCAAAGCAAGCTTTCCCACAATTCAACTCAGCCTCTCTGCAATAGCTATACATTCATACCAAGCAGCAGTCTACCTGGGAGCAGACCTGACTGGATCCTTGTTTATCCGTCCTGGGGCCCATCTTCATGCCTGGTTGGGGCCACCATCACCATTCTCATCACTCCTGTGAAGGACCAGCTGGCAGAGACCTTGGCTCCTCTAAGTTCTAATCAGCCAAAGGCTTGATCCAGCACAGAGGTGCAATTTAGGGGGGTGGGGTGGAGAGATAGGCTGGTAGAGGTTTCCCTTGATGCCCCTAGCTGGGGGGAGGGTGAGACTCCCCCTCTGACATGTCCAGAGCCTGTGAATAGGATAAGCACTGGAGCCTTGGCAGCAGCCCCTCCTTCCCTTCAAGGGAGGCAGCTAATTCTCCCAGCCCTTTCTCCTCCTTGGGATCTTTGATGTTTCTTAGCTCATTTGGCTCTGTGCCCAGGCTGTGTGCAATGATGGGCTGCCCACTTTTGAAAGTTATTACAGTTCCTTTTGGGGAGGTATCTTGTGCTTGTGTTACAAAAGAGGGCTAGAGGCTGTGAGAAAATGAAGCACAACGTCCTATCTCTTCTGTAGAATGAGCTGGGTTTTACTCTCCAGTGCCACTTCCCAAGGGGACTAAGGGGGTTGGAGTGGGGTTTCCTATCCCTAATTACAGACCTGGGCTTAAGACTTTGCCCCTACTGCTGTTTTTCTTCCTGGATAGGCCTCTTGTGGAAGAACAATACTTTCACTGAGCATTGGGACTTCGAGCACCTGACCCTGACAGTAGATATCAGGCCCTGAAATTTGAAAGAGCTCACACTCACTCAAGACTAACTTATACCCAAGAATTTAGCCTAAGAACAGTGTTTTCCTGGCAGGTAAAATTCTTCTTTAGGGGAGAAAGATCACTTGGGAAAATAAACACCAACTCAAAAATATGCTCGGTAATAGAGAAGACACTGAGGCATTGCTGGGTGAAAGGGAGCAGTGGAGAACTAGACTAAATAACACTCTACGATCCCCTCCATCTTGGAGTGTCAAGGATGCCACGAGATTCAGAGCAAAGGTAAATGTTCACAGGGATCCTCTGATCTAGCTTGAGTTACAGCTTGAAAAATCATCCTTTCCCGTTCAAAAGGAGTTCCTCTCCCCAAACCTAGGGCCAGAGTACTGAGCTAGGACTCTCCTGTGGCACAGAGCCTGACTCTGGCCTTTGCCCAGTTCACCTCCAATCCCTCTGACCTGGGCTCTGTCATGTAGTCTACTGGCCAAAAATGACCGCAGTACACCTGCTGTTTAATGTGCAGGAGGGGAAAGGGCTTGAAAGAGACACCCATTGCTAAGTGTGTTCAATGAAGATAAATGAGCCTTCCGTTTTGAAGGGAGAAATTTGAGAAAAGTACCAAGGAAGCCTTCACTTTGGCAAAAGAGGGGGATGGTCTAAGCCCCAGGGAGTCTAGAGGCACCCAAAGAGCAACTGGTTCAGCCTTCTGTTCCTCTCTAAGAACTCCTGAGACCTCTTACAAAACTGACATCGAGATGAGAGGCTTCTCATCAAGAATTACACACACACACACACACACACACACACACACACACACACACACACAGTTGATGTAGACTCAGAGCTCCCAGATTGGTGGCTGCTGGGTGTCTACCCTCTGTATTTGATGTCATGCTGGGTCTCAACCCAAATAGTTTAGAAGTCATTGCCTTACATCTGGCTTCTTTCACCCATTTGTATTAGTGCTGATGGGATTTTGAGTTTGCAACCCTTATTACAACCCTGCCATGGAACGATGAATGGTAATCGTAATGATAACTATAACCACAGCAACAACCCTGATAATCTGTATAATGATTTAGATCCATGGACAGGAGCATCAGCAGCACCTGGAAGCTTGTTAGAAATGCAGAATCGCAGGCTCCTGAACCAGAATCTGCACTTTAAGATCCCAGGTGATTCAATGCACACTAAAGTTTGAGAAGCACTTGTTTAGTAGACCATGGACAATTGCCGTGGAAACTTGGTCGGAATTCTTGGGCCTCTGGATTACCTGCCATGTTTCCTGTTTTGTCACTTGCCATCAATGACTCTTTACTCTAAATCCTAATGGGCCTCTGAGTCTATTTCAGAGACAGCAAGAAAGCAGGGAACTAGAGAAATTGTATCTGACTTTGTAGGCAGTCTGGGAGGGGAGAGGTGATGGTAGCTAGAAGGGAGAGACATGCATGGACCCAAACAAGGCCTATAAGAAACTCAGAGTGCTCTCCAATAGCCATTCCCTAGTATATTTAGATATGACTTGGTTACCAGATACTAAAGCAAGGCTAAGAACACCAAAGGTTATGGAATGAAACCAGGTTGCCAAACACAAGCACAGAACACGTGTTTTAGCTATAAAGTTTAACCAGACATTTAAATGTTCTCTGTTTTCAAGCTGTCATCCAACCTCAGCTTGCACTCCTCCAGTGACAGGGAGCTCACTACCTCACAAGATATCTATTCTGATTCATGGGTGATCAGTTCTGTTAGAAAGTCAATTCCTTGTGTTGAGCTGAAATATGCTTCACCATGGTTTCTATCCATTTATGGGTCCTAGCCCTGCCCCTTGGACCCCTCACCCCATCTGCTCTTGCTGTCTGGTAAAAGCCCTTCATAGGTACAGAAACCACACTGCCTTCAGTCTTCTCTTGTCCAAGCTAAACAGCTCTAGCTCCTTCAACTGTTCTCATGGGACCAGCATGCCAGCTCTCTCCCCAGCCTTGTCTGGGCTCCCCTTAACTGGAACCCCAGCAGGATTGAGTGCAAAGGTGTAGAAAGAGAGACCAAGAGGCTAAGCAGCAGCCTGAAGCCATGGCAGGAGATAGGGCTCCAACTGACCATCCAAAAGGCTTGGCTTCAAATCTAAGGGCAGGCTTTTAGTCAGGTGAATAATAAAGAACTTTTGTTCATTTGAGAACATTGTTAGAACCTAGTACTTCTCACTGGAGGCAAAGGCACGTTTTACGTAGTCAGCCCTTGATGCAGTACTGGTTCCTATCCACCTGGGGAGGGTGTATCAGCAGTTTTCCCTCTCCACCTCTCTCACCACCCCCACGCTGCCTTCCTTCACTAACTGTAGGGTGGGGACCCAGTACACCTTGTCACTGACTATCTCTGCGGGCCAGGAACCCTAGTAGGAACACTCAGGAGAGGGTACAACCCTCACTTTGCCACTGCTCCCCTTTCTGCTTGTGAGCTTTTCTCTGGTCACAAGATAGTCTTTTCCACTCTCTGGGTGATTTTCATGAATCTGCTTGCACATTCTACTGCCTGAACTACTTTTCATAGGTCACGGTTTCAGCAGCCTCACCCCTCCAAATTACGGGGATTAATAAAAATAGCAACAATAATAGTATTTATTGAGTGTGGAATGTTAATTATGTTTCAAGCACTTTACATACATTAACTTATTTAATCCTTGCAACAACCCTATGAAGTGGGTACTGTCTATTATTAGCCCCCCTTTCCAGATGAGTAAATTGAGGCACAGAGAAGTTAACTAACTTGCCAGAGGTGGCATGGGAGATATATAGTAGTATTTAGAATCTAGCTCCAAAGCCCCCATGCTCAGCAACTGTCACCCTAGAGGCAAAATTTCCCCAGTGTATCCACAGACCACCTGTATAAGAATCACTTGGAGAGCTTATTAAAAAGTTCCAATTTCTGGGGGAAACTATCCCTTCGCGCTCTGTCTCACAGGGTGGACCCATCATCCCTTCATCCTCTAAGGCCTGTGGATCTCATAAGCCAGTATGTCTTGCAAACTCAGGGGTGATCAGAGCCACCTTCAGAGCTTGTGAAAAACACAGGCACTAGGGCTCCACCTCCAGAGAATCTGATTCAGTAGGCCTGAGATGGGATCCAGAAATGAGTAATTGCCATCATTTGAACTGTCATAAACACTGAGTAATCCTCACTGCAGGTTTTTTCCAGCTTTCTTTACCCACTCCTGGCCTCCTTCTGGTTCAGCAAAGGCTCCCGCCATCTCCTGTGAGGATCTCTCTGCTCTCCACTGTGCAGAGCACCTCTCCTTTTTTCAGCCCTCAGAAGGTGCCTTTCTCTTGGGCAAAACTGTACAAATACGGGTTCTTGATCCATCCCCTTCTGGCCTCCTGGGGGAGGATCAAGCACTTTTGCCCTCTTTCCCCTTCCCCCTCTGGCTTCTCTCCTCAAACCATAAATGTACTCGATCCTACCTAGAACAACAGAAAAACAAACCTTTCCGCTTTCTACCTGAACTACTGTTCTCTCTTCTCATTCACTATAAACTTCTTGAAAGAGTAGTCCATAACCTACTGGACAAGTTACTTAACCACTCTGTACATCAGTTTGCTCATCTGTAAAATGAGTACTATGACAGTACATACCTCAGAGGACTAGGAAGGATTAAATTTATTAAGATATATTAAAATATGTAAAGTGCTTTGAGTAATTCCTGGCACATGGTTAAGTGTCCAATATAACAATCATTAGCCACGTACATGGTAGCTATTATTATTATTCACAATAGCCAACAATCTAGTCTCAGTGCTCATCCCCAAATTCTGTGACTTTCAATTCTGTTTGACTTCCCCCTTTTTTGTTTTTAACATTATTTATTGAAAAAAAATGCATATGAAAAAGTGCCCATTTCTTAAGGGTACAACTCTATGTTTTTTCAAATAAATATACCTGTATCACTAGTGCTCAGATTAAGAAACAGAAGTACCCCCCCTCACCCCTACTCTCTTAGTCACTTCTCCCATTGTAAAAATTTATTTTTAACATTTATGGTTTTTATATAATACCTAGAAATTTAGAAGGACAATTAATTTTATCATAAATTACCTATCTGCTTGTATGGTCTTATTTTACAAATTACTTTGCAGATTCATTTTTCTAATAAGCACTTAAAATATGAAGCTATTTCTAGGAAAATACTGAATTTTAATTTTTAATTTGAATTATTCATTATAATGATTTTCAGTATTTTAAGAAAGATTTAACTTTTAATCATGTTAGCTGTTGTGTATAGAGTTAGCACACTACAATATTGAAATTTAAAACATTTTAACATTTAGAGCAAGCCTGTCAATGAAATTTTTATTCACTGAAAAAAAATCACAGCTGATTGTTTTTTCATTTAAAAAAGGAAAGCAGTTGCAATTTTAAATAAGTTTTTTTCTTATTTGAAGAAAGGTATTTTGTTTGCAGAGTTAAATACTATAAAATAATTTTAATGAGTCTGTTACAGAATCTAGGAATATTTACATTGATTTGTTTTTTTTTTGAAATACACTGTAAAATTAAACTGTAACATATGCTCACTGTCAATAATCTGGAGAAATTAAATTCACCTATAATTCTACTGGGGGAAAACTTCTCTTAATATTCTGTGTCCATTCTTGCCATGCTTATTCTATGCAAATGGAACCGTTAAATAAAGAAACAATAGACCCCAAATGGAGTCACCTGCACTAAGCCCCATATCAGCAAACAAAAACTTAATCCTAACCTAACTGTAGTTTCTTTCTATCCCAGGAACATGACCTTTAACCAGTCAGTCTGGAATTTCCTGGCCAGCACTAGTGAGGTAGTCTGCCACATAGAGTCCTGTCTTCCCCAAAGGAAGGTGACTGTGTCTGAAATAACTCCTTCTTTTGTTTCTGACTTGTCACATCCCCTCTCTGCCTTTGACAACTTCCCATTCTGTACAGCTCCTTGGAGCTCCTGTCTGCTAGATGGGATGCTGCCTGATTTATGAATTGTTAAATAAATCCAGTTAGATATTCAAATTTACTCAGTTGAATTTTATTTTTTAACAGAACTATAAGAGTTGCTTCCCACCATCCTATCTGCCTATCACTCTCCCCACATGACCTCTGGGGACTTGCCTTCTATCTTCAAAGATCAGTGAGGGGAATACACCAAGGCTAAAAATCTGACCTGGCTCAAAGTAAAAAATCAAAAACAAACAACAAAGCAAAACAAAAAGCTCTTGAATTTCAAAGCTTCTGCTGCAATTTCTGTGTGTCACCAGGGTTTAGTGGTTCTGCTCTTAGACAAGACATTGTAGTGGGCCTCAGGTATCTGCATCAGTAAAAGTGGAAGAAATAAACAAATTGCTTTGCAAATGATGCAAAACTCAAAATCCATTGTGGGTCCAAATTCAGGGGAAAATTATATTGCTTTTATTTTTTTCCTTTATTTTTTAAGGGGGAGGTAATTAAGTTTATTTATTTTTTTAAGGGAGGTACTGGGGATTGAACCCAGGACCTCGTGCATGCTAAGCACGCACTCTACCACTGAGCTATACCCTCCCCCACTATACTGCTTTTAAAATGTGGAATTTAAACTTTACTATCTCTGAGAATCACTGCTTTCAAGGAAAGCAGTGGGATGTGTGTATGACAAAGAGAGAGACTACGAACTGTGGTTAAACTGTTATCTACTGGAGAACTACAGGAAGAAGGATGCAGAGCCCTCCCTGCACTGTCCTGCTGAAGCTCCTGTCTTCTTTTATCAATTGAATAATTCTGAGTTTGGTGACAGTACTGTTGGGTGACTGTTGATACACACTTGGCTTTAAAAATATTTTTTAAATTATATATTTAAAAATTTAAACTCTAGTTATATTTTGAATAAGTAGCACATTCATATCCTATTCTCAGCTGCTGAATTTGTCTCCTTGGAGTTTTTTGTGTATCCAGTCTAAGACAGTCTGTGCTCACTCACACACACGCCTTTCCATTTGGTTCAGAGGTACAAAAAGCTTTAGTGTACAAAGGCTGTATACATGAAACTGGGGGTACTCTATTTGATTGGTAATTTAAGGGATTTTTAAGGACCTATCTCAGTGGACCATTTTCTGAGCTCCAGCCAGAAACTAGTCCTGCCTTCGTCTTTACTCTCCACATAAAACAAATGTTAATTCTACTCCCAGTGTCCATCACTTAGGTCCCCTGTTCTCTCCCTGCTGCCACAGCCCCAGGCCAGGTCAGTGTCATCTGTCATGGATTAAAAGAGAGCCCCTCAAATCATCTTCTTGCCTCAAGTCTCTCTCCTTGCACTCCGTTCTTCCCCCTAAGATTCCTTATCCCTAAAGCATAGCTCCAACGTCTCATTCATTCTGAAAAAAACAAACTTTTAATGGATTCTACCACCTCCAGAGTGACATTCTATCCCCTCAATACAGAAGATTTTCCCACAAAGGGTGGAGTGAGTTGTAGAAATATTCTCTCTTCTCAGGTGTGGCTGGTCACTGAAAAGGGGCCCTACAGGAAGGCAGCTCATGAAGCTGCTACACGGGCTTGTCCTCAGGGGCAGAAACCGGGTACTCCCAGGGCCCCTCAGTGATGCTTGCGTTTCTGGGAATGCACAAACACTAACTCAATTCACATCAGACTGCCACAGACCCCAGAGGTCCCACTTACTCCTCAGAGAGGCCACTCCTCAGAGGCTACAATATCCTGAGTATCCCCCTGGTTTCAAGGTGGCTGAGAAACCCATATAAAGCGGTTTCATCAACAGGGGCAAACACTGTCGCGGCTACCCATTTCCTTCTTCCTTTCTTTCAAACAAAATTCTGACTGGGATTTTCCAAGAACTTTGAAACTCACCTCCAATTCCAGGAAAGCCTTATTAGTCTCATCCTAGGAGCTGATTCAATTTGGTCATGTCCCATGGTGGCTTTACCTGAGCCGCCCTGGTCACTGCTGTCTCTGCCTCCCGCCTCCACCCGCCACCCCCACAGATCCAAGATGGCGGAGGCTCCGGCTTGTGTTTCCTCTAAAGAGCAACAGAGCGCATGCGCTCATCAAGCCCTGGGCTTCACTCTGATTGGACGAGCCCAAGCCATAGCGTCACCCTGAACCAATCACTGTAGCCAGGGAGAATCTGCGCCTTGATTGGCAGGCCTGAAAGGGGAGGGCCCTGGCTATGAACCCCTTTCAGCCCAGGATAGTGACAAAGGAATAGCACCCCGAAAGGAAGTCAGAGGCTTTTGTGGGAATGGAGGGAAACAGACGCTGGAGATGTGAACAACTCTTCTTTACTCGCATCTTTGCCCACTGCCTCCTCTCATATTTGCCTAATGGGGTCCTCACAGCCTGGAATGCCTTTCTCTTCAGGGCTTCCCGCCTAAATCTAAACTGACATTTCAAGGCTCCCCACTCCCTCATATCCCCACTCCAATCAGCCCTGAGCTGGCCCAGAGCATTCCCACTTCATTTCCTCATCATCTTAATGGACCACAGAACTTACTGGTGGGCCTTGGGTTAGCAATCACTTAGATTTGTGTGGTTCTCACCTCCAAGGCTGTGAGGCTGCCATGGAGAGCACGAACTCAGTCTTAATTATTTGTGGGCTCCTGGCTTGGCCTTCCTGGGCCCCTACCCAGCTAGCAGTGCCTGCCATTGTAGATACTCATTATATTTGGTTGAACTGATTAGGATACTTATGCTGTTTTCAAGCCCCCTCATATACTTTAGAAACACTATTTACACACTTGAGTATGTGTTCAAGTCATTCTATGCTATTCATTAGAACAGGTCCCTTGAGAAACTCTTCAAGACCGCTGAACTAGCAGTTTTGCACTTAAGAACAAGGGCTGGAGTCAACATTACACTTGTGATGTCTCCTTAAGCTTTTCCTCCAGTTCAACAATACTAGTGTATCTTCAAACTCCTCAAGACTGATCAGGACCTGAGGAAGGGATTAACATTTATGTGGTTCTAGACCGAGGACTCAACTGGGTAAAACAGGCCTAGCAAACCTCCTTTAGTGCTCCCCTAGCTCCCAGCCCAGGCTTCCCCATGCCCTGGGGCTTCTGTGGTATTCTTTTGGCTCACTCCCCACTCCAACCTCTTTTGTTTTCTGATTTCTCATGAAGTGGAAAGCTTCTAAATACCCATTAGATGCTTGAATGGCCTGAAAACCTCTGCGAGGTGGTGGTTATCCAGCCTGGGCTTACACACCTCCAATAACAAGAGAACTCACCACCTTGTGAGATAGTTCTTTGTATCTTTGAATACCTCTGATTATCAGAACATTCTTCCTTAATGCCAAACCGAAGCCGCTTCCCTATTGCTTCTGCCGTGTGGTGCTGTGGCATCATACACAATGTTCAGAGAAAGAGCCTAGATTTGTGTGTATGTGTGTCTGTGTATGAGAGATAGACAGACAGAGAAAGAAACCAAAACAGACACAAAGGGAGCTAGAAGGGCCTACAGACGTCATCTAGGTCGTGGTTAACAAAGTTTTTTGGTAAGATTAACTCAAGAGCAATAAACTTATTTAGGGGGCACTTTTCTCCTATTCAAAGTGAAGTTGGGACTTGATGGTTGAGTAAATGTGTATTTGCATAATCCCCTTAGGAGAGACCCACTGAAATAGAAAGGAATCAAAAACAGATAAGAAGATGTCGTCTTTCTGAAACTAGGAACAGGCCACAGAGGCATAGCACAACCTTGGTGTCTCCACATGCAAAATAATTTAAATCAAAGTAAAAATGAAAAAAACAGGAGAAAATACACAATCTACCCTGTTCCTCCCACACCCTCCCCTATCCCATGACAGAAGGCCAGTCAACTGTTTATTTCTCTTTCCTTTGTTTCCTTTTGCTCTGAGGGCTAGGTTTTCTTTTTTCTTTTCTTCTTTTTTAAAAAAATCTTCTAAATATCTGTTTTAGTTCTACTGGTGGTTATTTTTATGATGTTAAGCACCATGCTTAAGCCTATAACTCTCAACTTTTCAACTTCAAAAGTGAAATGGTATTTTTGATTCGCCCTCTGACAGCTAAGAAAATTTTCACATTTACTCTTTACCTCCTGATTTCTTGTTCTCTAGTTTTTGTCCCTATCTACTTTAGATAAATTAGGATTGTTTTTACATTGCATAGCCTTTCTTCCAAGGACTGTACCTGACTGTCGAAGATTCTTAACTTCACAAAAGGCCCAGGCTCAGTTTCATAAATGAATGGAATATTTCAAACTTTCAAGGAGCAGGTAATTCCTATGCTATTTGAATTATTCCAGAGCAAAAGGAAGAAAGGAAAGAGTCTTAGTTTTCTGAAATCATTTTTCCTACTTTTTAGATGATACATAGATAAAATTTTCTACTTAAAAATTCAATGAGAGGGTGGGAAGGGATAGACTGGGATTTCAAAATTGTAGAATAGATAAACAAGATTACACTGTATAGCACAGGGAAATATACACAAAATGTTATGATAAATCACAGAGAAAAAAATGTGACAGTGAGTGTGTATATGTCCATGAATGACTGAAAAATTGTGCTGAACACTGGAATTTGACACAACATTGTAAAATGATTATAAATCAATAAAAAATGTTAAAAAAAAACAGAAATAGACTCACAGATATAAAGAACAAACTAGGTTATCAGTGGGGAGAGAAAGGGGGAGGGGCAATATAGGGGTATAGGACTAAGAGGTACAAATTACTATGTATAAAATAAATAATTAACAAGGATATACTGTACAGCATAGGGAAATAAAGCCATTATTTTGTAATAACTTTAATGGAATATAATCTTTCAAAAATAAATCATTATGTTGTATACCTGAAACTACAAAAAAAAAATTCAGTGAGATAATGTATAAATGAAATGTGGTAATATATACACACTGGAATATCATTCAGCTTTAAAAAGGAAGATAATTCTGACACATGCTACAACATGGATGAACCTTGAAGACATTATGCTATGTGAAATAAGCCAATCACAAAAGGACAAATATTGTACGATTTCACTAATATGAGGCATATTGAGTAGTCGAATTGTGAGATAGAAAGTGCAATGTTGGTTGCCAGGGTCTGTGGGAGATAGAATGGGGATACTTACACCTCCACCATGAAAAAATTCAACTATATACAAGTACGTAGTTTAAAAGTAAAAGCTCAACATCTTCCTCTTTCCACCCACCCATTTCTACCCACTCCCTAGAGAAAACAGCTCATATGGATGATTCAAAATTTATTCAGCTAGTCCTTACTGAGGATATTTAGGTTGTATCTAGATTTTTGCTTTGACAAACAACACTGTAATGAACAACCTTGAAATACACTGTTGTGTAATATGTCTATCTGTACTATAGATCACTGGATGCAGACTGCTAGGTCACAAGCTATATGCATTTTATTTAGTAAGTTAGGCTTAAATTGATTTATTAATTCATATAGTTCAAAATATGAGACATTCAAGAGATTACACAGTGAAAAGTCACCTCCCATCCTTTTTCCCCAGCAGCCTGGTTCCCCTCCTCAAAAGCTACAATGTTACCATTTAAAATATGTTCTTAAGTCATGCACAAGGGAAACTGTATATTTATAACTCTAAAAGTCCAGACGATAATGGTTTTCACACTTGAACTTTGATAGCTATTGCCAAATTACCCTCGGGTTTACATACCTGTTTGACAATGCCTGTTTCTGCATTTCCCTAACAACACAGCATATTATTAGACTTCACTTCTTTGCTAATCTGACTGATGAAAAATGGTATCTATCTCATTTAATTTGTATTTATCTAATTTGCAATATTATGTGTTAAACTGATGTTTGCTTACACTGGGAGACCTTGCTAGCCTCCCTCTGAAGCCTCTTTCCCACAACTCCCTGACCTCTTACCTCTATCCTCCAGGTTCACTGAACAGGAAGACATCCTACTCTTTCTCTCCCGCCTCTGCTCTGGCTGTGTTCTCTGTGAGCTCCTCCTAATCCTCTCCGACACCCCAGGTCTGATGAGGTGTCCTTCCTTTGTGCTTCCTTTCATCACAGCACTGGCCACACTGCTTTCTGTTTATTTGTGCCTATTTTCTTATCTGCCACCTCCACTGGATGGTGAGTCCTGGGAATGGATCTTTTATCTTTCTACCTCTACTGTTTATCACCATTCTTTTCATATGGAGTGGATGAATGAACAGCTGGCAGTTTCAGATGGAGGTCACTGGAATGCAGCTTGTCTGTGTGACTGACTGGAAAGAGATTTACCCTCTTGTAAGAATGTAAAATAGAAAGTGACACTTCAAATCAGTGGTGAAATGGTGGATTACTCAAGAAGTGGTGTTGGGCTAACTGGTTAATTACCATAATTGGGGAAAATCAGTTTATGTCCTTATCTTACACCCAAGCAATTTCCAGGTAGGTATGTTAAATACTGTTAAGTATAAAGAGAATGCATAAAAAACACGAAAGTATACATGAGTATTGATCTAATCTCTGGACAGGGAAGCCCTTTCTAATAAGCATGATACCAAGACAGAATCCACCAAGAAAAAGATCGATGAATAGACTCCATTACAGTTTCACACTTAAGCATATGCAAAAAGTCAGAAACAATACTGAAAGGCTAATAATGTCTCAGAAAAACTTTTTTTAAATATCCAAATGACAAGTGGAAGGATCTATTAAAAATCCATGAGAAAAAGGCAAACCTAGAGAAAATTAAGCAAGAGTTAGGAACAGGCAATAAATTAAGAGTTATTTGTTCCTGCATAAATGAAATAGACATGCTAATAAATACTTAGAGGAATATACCACCTTACTAATCATCAACAAAAGATCAACTAATACAACAGTTTTCAACTAACAAATTAGCAAAGATGATCATTTTCAGCATTGGCAACTATATGGGAAGATACCCTGAAAGTGTAAGTTGGCCCACTCTTTTTGGAGGATAGTTTACCAGTATTCATTAAAAGCCACTCTTTTTGACCTAGATCACTTCTAGAAATCTTATAAAAAGGAAATAATCAGAAATATTGACAAAGACTCAGCTACAAGGATATTACACTGGCATATTTATAGCAGTGAGAAATTGAAAGCAATCTAAATGTCCAACAATAGAAGAGGCTAAATAAATTATGGCACATTCACAGGCTAGGATGCAGGCATTAAAATCATCCTATCCAAGACTAAGGACACAGGAAAATGCTTATAATGTATTGTTAAGTGAAAAAAAAGGTAGCTTGAATTGAATGACAACAGTTTTGTTTTTTAAAATATGTTTGTCTATGTGTTTGTGTAGAAAAAGTCTGGAAGGAAGATACTGACTGGCCTGAAGAGTCCCTGCCCACAGGCCACCTGATCCCCAGGAGAGCACTTTGGTAAGCTCCATTGGCTTCTGCTTTCACACTGCAGTCCAAGAAGCTCTGGCTTCCACTGCAGGACCTGTGGGAAGCGGCCAAGTGGTTCCAGAAGTCACTGTAGACAAAATCAAGGGCTGGTTGCCAGCACGGCTGAGAGTGTTCTATTCTTAGGCCCCCAGGTATCAATACTAACATTTACTGAGCATTTTATATGTATTTTCATTTAATGTGTCTAACATCCTAAGAGATGCCTCTATAACAGGTATCAACTGTTCCATGTTATTGATGAGGAAACTGAGGCCCTGAAAGATTAAGTGACTTACTCAAGTCACCAAGCTAGGAAGTGGGTGGGTCAGCTGGGCTTCAAATCCAGAGAGATGTCCTTATTTTTGGAAGCTAAGGCCAAAGGGCATGATAATGGGTAAATGAGTAAATGAAAAATAGTAAGTAAATGAATGAAAGTTGCTTCTGGAATTGGATCCCTTTAGGAACAGTGCCCCATGGCTTTTGCACATGAAATTGCCCAGAACAGTCACTGTCCTCGGTGACTTTGGTCACTTACAAAATAGAACAGACTGAAAATCCCTCATGTCCTCCAGATCCCAGAGTAGAGGCCCCTTCTTGGTTTGTGTTCTGGACCTGGATGGGATCTGGCCTGGGTTTACTCTTCTCTCTCCTTCCAGCTGAAGGCAAACTCAGTGGAGGCAGATGGAACAGGCCCAGTAAGATCTAAAGTGTTCCCAAGACAGGAACAGTTATATCTCTTGTATTTAGGGACAAGATGATTTGTTTGGTACCTTCTGCCAAAGAATTCCTTGGGCAGCACCAGCCCCCCACTCCCAATGAGGCCCACGTCATCCAGGCAGTGCCCGCCATCACCGACTTACACCCTCTTCCATTCAGGGCCTCTGCTCGGCTCATGCCTCCTTCCTTGGACCCTTCCCCTGCAACTGTGCCCCATCTCCATCCAGCCCTGCCCCCAACTGTATGTGCAGATAACTTTCCATGCAAGTGCCCCCTCTCCTAGCCAGGTCCCACTCCCTAGCCCTTCCCCCTTCAAAAGCCAGGAATCCCTTTTTCACCGTACACCAATGTATGCCCTATACCAGCCAGGCATCTGGTCCTTGTCACCAGCTTATTTCCCACCCCTCACTTCCCTAACCCTGCTCCTCAGTCTCTACCCTCTTGAAGCCAGGCCCTCTCTTCCAGGTGGTCCCCTTTCCCCACATTGGACAGCCTGCCCCAGCAGATAACCTGTCCCCCATCAGAAGCCCAGCCAGGCCCCCTTTCTTAGCCAGATCCCCTCACTCAGCCAGGCTCTCATCTTCCATTGATGCATTCCTCCCCAGCTACGTCCCTTGGCCCCCTTCCACAGCCAAGGCTAGCTCCCCAGCCCGGTTCCCTTCTGCTAGGCAGGCTTTCCCTCTACCCACTATACCCGCTCCCCAGCCAGCTGAGCCACATTCCCAGCCTGCAGCCCCCTTTTGTAGCAACCCTACCCAGGCCCTCGCCCCCACCCTCAGCCCATACTCCCTGACTCAACTTGGTTTTCCCTTCCCAGCCCATGTCCCCTTGCCCAGTCAAGCCTCTTACCCCAGCCAGACCCTCTTCAGCCTCTGCCCCCCTTTTAGACTGCCCCCCTTTCTGAATCAGCTATCTTACCGACCCAGGTCCAACTCTCCAGCTTCTAATCACTTACCTGGGAATCTCCCACCCTGTGCCACAACCTGGCCTCTTTACCATCCTGTGCCCCTACTTTCTTCCCTAAGCAGGATCCTTCGGCTCCCAGGCCCCTCACCCAGCCAGGGCCCATTCTCCAACATGAGACCCTGTTGACAGCCTCCTTAGCCAGGCTACCCTTCCTGAGGCAAGGCCTCTTTTCAACCCTTTGTCCCCTCGCCCTCACGGGACCCCTTCCCCAGAAAGTGCCTCCTTCCCACAGCCAGGTGCTTGTGCCCAGCCTTTCCCCTTCTCAGCTGGACCACTTTCCCAAGGAGTTCCCCTGTCACTGGCCTTTCATAGCCAGTGCCTCCTTCCCCAGCCAAAAGGCTTCCCTGCGCTCAGCTCTCCATCACCTGTCAAGTCCACTCCCCAGTCATGTGAACTTTCCCTGCCAGGCTCCCTTCACCCAGGGACTTACATCCTTTTCCTCAGTCTGTGCTCATTTTCCCAGGCTGGCCTCCTTCCCAGTAAGGCCCCCTTCCTCAACTGCTCTACCCCTTCCTCAGCCAAGCCCCTTCTCTGGCTGATCCCTCCTCCTCATCCAGACTGTCCCTCCCATCCCTAGCCTGTGCCCACCTCCTCTGCTAGGTCCCATGTGCCCTCCTTTCAGCCAGGACCTCTGTCTCTACACACACCCTCATTCCCAGGCGGATCCTCTCCACTTGCTAAGTCCCCTCTCCCAGCCAGGTTCATCAAGCTGCCTATTATCTTATGCCTGGCCTTTGTCGTTCTCAGCATTCAAACCTCTCCCACCACCAGGTTCCTTTCCTAGCCTGTGCCTCCCTACCCAGGCAGATGCCCCCTCCCTCCCAGGCCCCATCCGCCCCACCAGAGCCCCTCTCCAGTCACCATCTTTCCCCACCTGGATATTTTCACCTCCCAAAGCCCCCATCCCAGCCAGTCTCCCATCCTCTGCTTATGCCGCCCTGTCAAGTCTGTGCTCCTTTTACAAGCCTGGCCCCTTCCCACCTCCAGGCCCCTTCCGCAGCCTCAGCCTACTTTCCCAGCCAGAGCTCCTTCCCTGGTCACATGCCATTCCCCAGGCTTTCCCTCTTATAACAGTCAAGGATTCTTTTCTCATCCTCTGCCCCCTAACTCAACTAGGTCTCTTTCCCTTGACCTGCCAATTCCTCCTTCCCTAACCAGCCCTGCCCCATTATCCCCTTCCCAGCCATGCCTCCCCACCTCTCTGGCCCCCTACTCCCTCACCCCAGTCCACATCCAGCTTCCCTTGCCCAGCTGTCTCCCCTTCACCTGCCATATCCCATTCATACTCCTAGGCTAACCGCTTCCCCAGTTTCCACCCTCCTTCCCAGCCAAGCACCCTTCTACGTATTACGGGATTACAGCACCCTTTCTGGCTGTTCTTCCTTCCCCATCCAGCATGCACACCCCTATGAAAGGCTCTCTTCTCACAATGCATCCAAACACCTAGTATTCTTGGAGAGCTCCTCTTCTCAGCCAGCTAGCTATCTGAGAATGTCTCTGATACACACATTTACACAGTGAGCTATCTTTCCATATTTGTATTTTGAGAATAGCCTCCTTCCTCTGAAAAAACAGTGGCACTTCTTTTCCTCCTGCAGTTTAGCCCTGGACTGGCAAGTTTTTGAAAGTGGGAGTTCTTTTTCATGCATAGCAATGAGAACATCCTTAACTGAAACCATTTCATGATGGTTTCAATGAGTGAAACATCAACTCTGGATAACCTCAGCTATCTTGTTCCTCCCTAAATCCTTCCCCTGGGAGACACTCCAGGCCACCACCAAGACTGCAGACCCATTCCTCCTCCCAAAAGCTTCTTCTGTCATCATGTCCCCCTACTTCACTCCTGCTCCCTAATCCTCCAGGACTCCTTTGCTGAAGTAGATCCTGGGATATGAACTCTGTATGAACTAAGTCAGTTATACAAAAATAGAGAACAAGATATCTTTTAAACTGCTTTTATTTTTAAACAAATTACATTTTTTTTATTTTATAGGTTTTATTTTAGAACATTTGATGTGTACAAAGAATTTTTAAATGAATTTAAGTTGTACCACTGAAATACAGGATCTGAAGATTAAATTTTTAAAAAGTTGTTTACTGCAAATATTTCACTTTTATCATTCTTTTGGAATATTCAATATCAACAAGTCTCAAATATCAACAATAGTATATTGCTCACTTTTTTGCCTCATCAGTTGCAGATATAACAAAATGAATCAACTATTTTAATGCTTTTTAACATATATTTAAAAATATTTTTTAATCTCTAAGAACTAAGGAAAATTACTAAGTGCATATCTTTCATACTTCATACCAGTTGTAGATGGAAGAAAGTGGATCAACTACTTGAATAAAGTCATACCCTCTTATGTCTGAGAATAAAGGAAACTTACTAGTTCAGCTCTAACCTCTCACAGTAAGCTAAGCTACCTATCAGTTTGTCTCTTTTTACTTCACACCAATTGTAGATATAATAAAATGGATCAACTACTTGAATAAAGCCATATCCCTTCCTATCTTTAATAAAGAAAATTAAATCGAGGTCTTTCACATCTTAGAGTAAACCTTCTCTAGCCTATCAGTTTATGTAAATCTAGTTTCTATATTTAACACTTAGGTTTAACTTATAAATTTAACAAATGCTATTAATTAGAATTCAGCACATCTAAACAACTAAAATTAATTTGCAACCACACACGTTTCTATGAAAAAACAACAAAATACTAGAGGAAGACTTGTTCACAACTTGAGATGTCTCCAGAGTAGCCCAGGTGAAGTGAAAAGCAAACCAAAAAACAGCCCACAATACTTTTCCCAAAAACTGAAGCAAAAGGCCTTTGCAAATTATTTCAATCACACCAACTCCAACTTTATCTAAGTAATCCAATATATTCAATGGGACAACTGGAAGATTCTAAACTAAATTGATTTCTTTGCCAAGTGAAGAACGCATCAAAACAAGTAGCCATTTTTTTTAACCCTCAAATTACTTGCAACCTGACCAATTCTCATAGGTGAGGGAGGCAGAGACCCTTCAGGGCAAGAAACGGTGAGAACAAGCAAACTCACTCCCCTCGGGTCGTACAATACCGATCTCTTCCTGGTCACTGGCTTCCGGCCCCCACCCCGTGAAAGAAGCAACGAAGGGACAATCGAGGAAAGAAGAGCCAGGTGAGAGGGGAAGCGACGGAGGGTGGGGGTGGGGGTGAATTCTGAGTAAAATGAAGAAAGAAAAACCCGAGAAAACCGAAGAAGAAAAAACCAAAAAACAAAACAAAACAAAACAAAAATCGAGCCTACTGAGGAGATGTGGCGGCGGCGGCAGCTTCAGCTCCGGCGACAATGGCCATGGTGATGGCGGTGGCGGCAGGGCTCCGTGGCGTCCTCGGGCCTAGAAGAGACGTGGGGCCGCGCCCCCGACGGCTCCGGCCTCGAGCGGCTTCACCGAGTTGTAGTGCTCCCCGAGGCTGCAGGAGTAGCGCGTGTGGACCAGGGTGAGCGGTCTCTTGGTGTACTCTACCCCGAAGACAAGAGCGGGCGATTCGGCCTGGATCACCTCAATGGGGGTCTGCAGGACGTGCGACAGGGCCCTCACCTCGAGCAGGCCTCCCCACGACAGGCTGCCCATGATGTCGTCGCAGTAACCCAAGAAGTCGTCGCGGCTGTAGGCATTGCCGGTTTCGGTGTCGCATAAGAAGGGCAGGAATTCATCAACGTGCTTCCGCATGTAGTCGGCGGTGCGCTTCCGGAGGCTCTCCACGGTCACAGAGAACACCAGCTGGTCTTGGATGGCGCGGTACATGCACTGGCCGTTGGCCGTGATATTCTTCATCTCCAGATTCTTGGCCCCCAGGATGGTGCGAAGCTTCTCTTCCTCGTCGTGGCGGTAGCTGGCCAAATACTCCGCCTCGCCTTCAGCGATCCTCTCCTGGCGCTCTCTCTCAAGGGCCGCCCTTCTTTCGCGCCTTCTTTGCGACCTTGAGAAGCGAGGAGGCTGGTTCTCGAGATCCATCTTGGCCAGATCTTCAGTGACAGAATTGACACTGATGTTATCAGGTAAACCCTCCTGGAACTTCTCCAGCTCCTGCTGGTGCTTCTGCTCCATCTCGGCCTCGAGCCGGGCCACGTCTAGGAGCAACTGCTTTCTCTTATTCTTGTCGCTCTTGGGGACCAAGTTCTTCATGCTCTGGATGCGGGCCTGCAGCTCTTTCTTCTCGCGGTTGTGGCGGCGTATCATCCGCTGTTGCTCACTCTGTGAATCTTCCATGATGTTTAACAGCAGCCAAGAATCGAAGTTTAGCGTCAGGAAAAGTACTACAGTTCAGGCTAATGGCTCTAACCATGTAACACGCCAAAGACCCTCAGCCTCCCGTGGCGGTTGCACTCTCTTCTCACTGGCTGATGGCATTCACCTTATTCACGGCTCTCTCTGCCATTGGCCACCGTCTCTACAGCCACGCCCCTTAAACACGCTTGGCACTATGATTGGCTGTTGGGAGACCATCCCCCCCCTTAAATACACCCCCTGCCATGGAACCCATAGCAACGGGCACTTCCTGTTTTTGCAGGCGGTGCTAATTCAGCTCATAAAATCCCACCTTTGCACGTTATATGCAGCAATTGGGCTTGTGGAGATTTTTACGTACTCTTAACTGCCTGCTTAACTTCCGAGCCTGAACACAGTGCAGATACTGGTCATGCTTAAGAATCACATGACAAATACTATCACACCAGCAAAATATTCTCTGACACTGGACTTCCCCTTACTCCTAGCATTCAGGAGGCAAAGTGGCTCTCACCAGTTCTTCAGTCGCCTTGACTGGTGATCACTTAATTTTGTGTATCAGAACAAAGACATTTCCTTACATTCCTGGGAACACAGAGTCCTTTCAGTTTATGCTCAAATCCACCCTGTCCTATATCAGTATAAGAAAGGAACAGCCAATGTCCGTAAAGTCATTCACTACAACTAAGCAAACTCTTGGCTTGTGCCAACAGAATGCACCTACTCTAAACTCTCTTCTAGGTTCCCAGCTTCCTAAGTGGGCTCCCTAGGATGCCCAGGAAGCACGACAACTGACATTCATCAAGCCACTTCTTTCTGATTATTTTCTGATTATTTTGAATCTCTAAAATTTCTAAAAAGAAAGATAAAATCCCTAAGCTCTTTCAAATATGCTCTCATCTTGCCCCACTCTGCCCATCTGTATCTTGAATTCCCAAACAGGAAGGCTCTTGAGAGGACCTCTCCCTTGTTACAAATGAGGAAGGTGGACATTTGTCCAAGTTGTTGCATATTTCAAATTTTCAGTCCTTTTTAGTGCTAGGTAGTATTCCATAATATGGATGTAGAGTAGTTTGTGTTTCCATTCACCTGTTGGAGGACATCTGGGTTGCTTCCAGTTTGGTGTTATTATGCATAAAGCTGCTTATAAACATCCATATACAGGTTTTTGTGTGAACACAAATCTTCATTTCTCTGGGGAAAATGCCCAGGAGTGTCATTTCTGGGTCATATTGTAAGTGTATGTTTAGTTTTTTAAGATGTGATTTTCCAGAGTGGCTGTACCATTGTGGATTCTCACCAGTAGTATGTAAGGGATCCAGTTTCTTTGCATCCTCACCAGCATTTGGTGTTGTCATAATTTTTTATTTTAGTCATTCTGATACATGTGCAGTGACATCTCACTATGGTTTTAACTTGTATCTCCCTACGACTAATCATGTTCATCTTTTCCTGTGCCCATTTGCCATCTGTGCTGTATCCTCTTGGGTAAAATGTTTATGTCATTTGCCCCTTTTATAATTGGACTGTTTTTTACTGTTGAGGTTTGAGAGTTCTTTCTATATTCTAGATACTAGTTCTTGGATACATGTTTTGCAAATATCTTCTCCCACCTTGTAACTTGTCTTTTCATCTCTTTACTTGGTGTTTCTCAGAGCAAACATTTTTAATTTTGATCAAGTCAGTTTATCATTTTTTTCCCTCTGTGGGTTGTGTTTTATGGTGTCAAGAACTCTTCATCTAATACTAAATCCAAAGATTTTTTGATCCTAAAAGATGTATAGCTTTAGGTTTTGAACTGAAATTTGTGATCTATTTTGTGGGGGTTCTTTTTGTATGTAAGTTTTGAGGCTTATGCTGGGGTTCATTCTTTTGCCTGTGGTTATCCAGTTGCTCCAGCATCATTTGCAGGAAAGGCTATGTGTCCTTTGTTGAACTGGTTTTGCATCTTTGTCAAAAATCAGTTAGGCATATTTGTGTAAGTCTATTTCTGGATTCTCTATTCTGTCCTGTTGATGTATATGTCTGTCCCTCTTCCAATACCATCCAGTCTTGATTACTGTAGCTATGCAATAAATCTTAAATACAGGTAGACCCTTTTCTTCAATTTTATTTTCCTTTTTCAGAATTGTTTTAGCTCTTCTAATTCCTTTGTCTTTCCACATAAATTTTAGAATAAGCTTTTCTCTGTCTACAAAAAACTGTGGCTTAGATTTTCATAGAAATTATGTTAGAGCCATAGATCAATTTGGGGAGGGACAACTGACATCTTTACTATGTTGAGTTTTCCAATCCATGAACACTTGGGTATGTATCTCCATTCATTTAGATTTTCATTGATTTTTTAATGAATGTTTTATAATTTTCAGCATGTATGTCCTGCACATATTGTGTCAGGTTTACACTTAAGAATTTCATTTTCTGAGTGATTGTAAATGGTATTGTATTTTTAATTTTGATGTCTACATGTGCATTGCTAGTATATAAAAATACAATTGACTTTTGTACGTTTATCTTGTATTCTATGACCTTGTTCAACTGGCTTGCTATTTCTAGGAGGGTTTTTTGGGTAGATTCTTTGGAACTTTCTATGTAGGGAATCATATCACCTGTGAATAGGGACAGTTTTATTTTATCTTTTCCAATCTGTATTCTTTTTTTCCCCTTTCTTGCCTTATTGCCCTGATTATAACTTGTAGCACTATGTTGAATAAGAGTGGTGAAGGCAGGCAGGCTTACTTTCTTCTTCTTAAGGGAATGCGTTTCCTCTTTCACCTTTAAGTTGACATTAACTGTAGGTTTTTCGCAGATGTTATCAAGTTAAGTTCCCCCTCTGTTTCTATTTTTCTGAGTGTTTCTAACGTGAATGGGTATTGAATTTTTGTCAAAAAAATTTTTCTGCATTGATGAACTGTTGGTGGGATTTTTCCTCTTTAGCATATTAATATGGGTTACATTAATTGATTGTCAAGTATCGAACAGTCTCGCATTCCTGGAATAAACCCCACTTGGTCATGGTTTACAATTCTTTTTATATATTGCTGAATTCTATTTGCCAGTATTTTATTAAGGATTTTAAAATCTACCTTCATGAGAGAGATTGGTCTGTAGTTTTCTCTTTCAGCACTGTTTGGTTTGGTTTTGGTATTAGGGTAATGCTAGCTTCATAAAATGAATTTGGAAGTACTCCCTCCTCTTTTATTTTTCTAGAACAGATTATGTAACATCAGTGTCAATTCTTTCAGTGATTTGGTAGGATTATTCAGCGAAAACATCTGGGACAAAAGGTTGCTATCGGGGGAGCTTTAAAATTACAAAATTGTTTTCCTTAATAGTTTGGGGGCTAATCAAATTATGTATTCCACATTGGATGAATTTTGGTAGTTTGTGCTTTTTGAGGCATTGGTCTATTTCACTTTAGTAGTCAAATTTATGCCTGTAGAGTTATTTTTAGTATTCTATTATTATGGTTTGATGTGTGCGGGATCTGTAGTGATATTCTCTGCTTTACTCCTGATTTTAGTAATTTGTGTCTTCTCTCTTTTGTTATTTGTTCTTTGTCAGTCTTGCTAGAGATTTGTCAATTTTATTGATCTTTTCAAAGGACCAGCTCACGGGGGAAAGTGTAGCTCAGTGGTAGAGTGCATCCCTGACATGCACAAGGTCCTGGGTTCAATCCCTAGTACCTCCATTAAAATTCTTTAAAGTAAAATAAATACACCTAATTAACCCCCCCCACAAATTAAAAAAAGAAAAAGAAAAACAAAGGACCAGCTCAGAGTTTCATTGATTTTTTTTCCCTATTACTTTTCTTTTTTTTTTTTTTTCAGGATACTTTATTTTTATTTTTTTAACATTTTTTATTGATTTATAATTATTTTACAATGTTGTTTCAAATTCCAGTGTTCAGCACAATTTTCAGTCATTCATGGACATATACACAATCATTGTCACATTTTTTTCTCTGCGATTTATCATAATATTTTGTGTATATTTCCCTGTGCTATACAGTGTAATCTTGTTTATCTATTCTACAATTTTGAAATCTCAGTCTATCCCTTCCCACCCTCTACCCTCCTGGTAACCACAAGTCTGTATTCTCTGTCCATGAGTCTATTTCTGTCCTGTATTTATGCTTTGTTTTTGTTTGTTTGTTTGTTTTTCTTTTTGTTTTTTAGATTCCACATATGAGCGATCTCATATGGTATTTTTCTTTCTCTTTCTGGCTTACTTCACTTAGAATGACATTCTCCAGGAGCATCCATGTTGCTGCAAATGGCATTATGTTGTCAGTTTTTATGGCTGAGTAGTATTCCATTGTATAAATATACCACATCTTCTTTATCCAGTCACCTGTTGATGGACATTTAGGCTGTTTCCATGTTTTGGCTATTGTAAATAGTGCTGCTATGAACATTGGGGTGCAGGTGTCATCCTGAAGTAGATTTCCTTCTGGATACAAGCCCAGGAGTGGGATTCCTGGGTCATATGGTAAGTCTATTCCTAGTCTTTTGAGGAATCTCCACACTGTTTTCCATAGTGGCTGCACCAAACTGCATTCCCACCAGCAGTGTAGGAGGGTTCCCCTTTCTCCACAGCCTCTCCAGCATTTGTCATTTTTGGATTTTTGAATGACGGCCATTCTGACTGGTGTGAGGTGATATCTCATTGTAGTTTTGATTTGCATTTCTCTGATAATTAGTGATATTGAACATTTTTTCATGTGCTTTTTGATCATTTGTATGTCTTCCTTGGAGAATTGCTTGTTTAGGTCTTCTGCCCATTTTTGGATTGGGTTGTTTATTTTTTTCTTATTGAGTCGTATGAGCTGCTTATATATTTTGGAGATCAAGCCTTTGTCGGTTTCACTTGCAAAAATTTTCTCCCATTCCATAGGTTTTCTTCTTGTTTTACTTCTGGTTTCCTTTGCTGTGCAGAAGCTTGTAAGTTTCATTAGGTCCCATTTGTTTATTCTTGCTTTTATTTCTTCTAGGAGAAAATTTTTGAAATGTATGTCAGATAATGTTTTGCCTATGTTTTACTCTAGGAGGTTTATTGTATCTTGTCTTATGTTTAAGTCTTTAATCCATTTTGAGTTGATTTTTGTATATGGTGTAAGGGTGTGTTCTAGCTTCATTGTTTTACATGCTGCTGTCCAGTTTTCCCAGCACCATTTGCTGAAGAGACTGTCTTTATTCCATTGTATATTCTTGCCTCCTTTGTTGAAGAATAGTTGACCAAAGGTTTGTGGGTTCATTTCTGGGCTCTCTATTCTGTTCCATTGGTCCATATGTCTGTTTTGGTACCAATACCATGCTGTCTTGATGACTGTAACTCTATAGTATTGTCTGAAGTCTGGGAGAGTTATTCCTCCAGCCTCTTTCTTTCTCTTCGGTAATGCTTTAGCAATTCTAGGTCTTTGATGGTTCCATATAAATTTTATTATGATTTGTTCTAGTTCTGTGAAATATGTCCTGGGTAATTGGATAGGAATTGCATTAAATCTGTAGATTGCCTTGGGCAGTGTGACCATTTTAACAATATTGATTCTTCCAATCCAAGAGCATGGAATATCTTTCCATTTTTTAAAGTCTTCTTTAATTTCCTTCATCAATGGTTTATAGTTTTCTGTGTATAATTCTTTCACCTCCTTGGTTAGATTTATTCCCAGATATTTTATTACTTTGGGTGCTAGTTTAAAGGGGATTGTTTCTTTACTTTCTTTTTCTGTTGATTTATCATTAGTGTAAAGAAATGCAACTGATTTTTGAACGTTAATTTTGTAACCTGCTACCTTGCTGAATTCTTCAATCAGCTCTAGTAGCTTTTGTGTGGACCTTTTAGGGTTTTCTATATATAGTAACATGTCTCTGTTAGTAATTCTTGTATGTACTTAGGTGCTCCTATATTGGGTGCATATATATTAACGAGTGTAATATCTTCATCTTGTATCACTCCTTTAATCATTATAAAATGTCCTTCTTTATCTTTCTTTATGGCCTTTGTTTTAAAGTCTATTTTGTCTGAAATCAGTACTGCAACACCTGCTTTTTTGGCTTTTCCATTTGCATGAAATATCCTTTCACTCTCAATCTATATGTGTCCTTCTCCCTAAAGTGGGTCTCTTGTATGCAGCATATTGAAGGTTCTTGCTTTATTATCCAGTCTGCCACCCTATGTCTTTTGACTGGAGCATTTAGTCCATTAACATTTATAGTAATTAATGATAGATGTGTGTTTATTGCCATTTTGAACTTATCTTTGCAGTTGAATTGGTATATCCTTTGTTCCTTTCTTCTTCCTTTTGTGGTTTGGTAGTTTTCCTTTGTATTATCATGGATTTTATTTAATTTTTGTGACTCCCTTGTAAATTTTTGACTTGTGGTTACCCTTTTTTTGTAAATCTATTAACCCATTACTATAACTGTTTTTATTAAACTGATAGTAACATGATCTCAAACCCATCCTACTGTTAAAAAAAATTTAAAAAAGAAAGAAAAAAAATTCTGTATTTCCCTGCCTCCCTCTCACACTCTCAGTGATTTGTATGTTTTCTTTATTTGTAATTCATGAGTTATCATTCATGAGTTATCACCTTTCCAGTTGTGAGTTTCTCATTTCTGTAGCATCCTGCTGCTTTTCTATTTAGAATAGCCCTTTCAATATTTCTTTTAGCGTGGGTTTAGTGTTGCTAAACTCCTGCAGCTTTTTTTTTTGTCAGTGAAACTCTTTATTTCTCCTTCTATCCTAAAGGATAGCCTTGCTGGATAAAGTATCCTAGGCTGCATCTTTTTCTCATTCAGGGCTTTGAATATATCTTGCCACTCCCTTCTGGCCTGTAGTGTTTGTGTAGAGAAGTCAGCTGAGAGCCTTATGGGGGTTCCCTTGTAATTCACTCTTTGCTTTTCTCTTGCTGCCTTTAGAATCATTTCTTTATCCTTGACTCTGGCCATCTTGATTATGATATGTCTTGGTGTGGGTCTATTTGGATTCTTCCTGTTTGGGACCCTCTGAGCTTCCTGTACTTGAATATCTGATTCCTTCTCTACGTTTGGGAAGTTTTCAGTCATGATTTCTTCAAAAACCTTTTCAATCCCCTTTGATCCTTCTTCCCCTTCTGGGACCCCTATTATGCGAAGATTGGGATGCTTTATATTATCCCATAGGTCCCTTATGGTATTTTCATTATTTTTTATTTGCTTATCTTGTAGTTCTTCTGAATGGGTGCTTTCTATTGCCCTGTCTTCTAGATCACTAATTCGTTCCTCTGCGTTATCTAGTCGGCTTTGTACAGCTATTAGATCATTCCTCATTTCTTTCAATGTGTTTACCCATTCTACTTGGCTCTTCTTTATAGCTTCAATTTCATTTTTGACATATTTCATATCTCTAAACACTATCTCTTTTAATTCCTTCAGCAATGTGATCACTCCTTTTTTGAAATCTTGATCTAGTAGGCTATCGATGTCTATTTCATTGATCTTTCTTTCAGGGGATTCCTCTTGTTCTTTTAATTGGGAAAGGTTTCTCTGCTTCTTCATCTTGCTCATACCTATCTGGCACTGTGGTTTATGGAGTATTAGTTGTCTATTTTGGATCTTAAGGATTTTATCTATCTAATGCCTATTCAGGAATAGAACTTAGGGAAAAAAAGAAAAAAATAAGAGAGAGAAAGATTTTTAAAAGAAGGGAGAAAGAGGGTTTGAAAACAGTGTATAATGAATAATAGAAGAGCGAGTTGAAGCAGAGTATTAATCGGGTTGAGACGTCCTTTTAAAACCTTTAAAAAAAAAAGAAAAGGGGTGGGGAGATGAACAGATGTATTTGAAACCTGTGTCTAATCAATAACAGGACATCAAAACCCAAGAGAAATAGAAATGAATTAAGAAGTAAACATTAAGAGAGTAATAGAAAATAGAACAGGTAAAAACAGATTTAAAAAAAAAAAAAAGGGGTTGTCGGTGTTCTCCTGGAGTCTGTGTACTTTTAATGTGAAGTCTTTCTGTCTTCGTCTTGTTTTGGAAGCTCAGCTTGTTTTCATAGGCCCTCCGTTGGCGCCCTCTTCTGTGCTGCTCCCAGCACCTGTCGGCAAGCAGATCGCGCCTCCTTCTAACACGGGGTCAGGTGCAGTTGTCCTCTGCTGTGGGCGGGCGGGTCACTGCCCCTCCGGATGCCGCAGTCAGATGTTGCTGACTGGCCAGGCAGGAGGGCGGGTCGTGCCCCCTCCCAGCACCTCAGTCAGGGGCTGTGTTCCTGCCCCACCGGCGGGGGGCTGCTCTCCCTCTACCTGCGCCGCCCGTAGCTCCGCTGCTCTGTGCGGCTGCACGCTCCGCCCCGGTCGGCGCTCCGCAGGTGGGCTCGGGGAAGACCGAGGGACAGCCTCGTCCCTCCTCCGAGCCAAGACCCAGCTCCTTGTTTGTCTTGGTGGAGCAAGTTCTCTGAGGGACCAGGATGGAAGGATCCTATCTGCCCTGGGCTGTAGGCCCGGCCCAGTCTGGCCTTTGAGGCTGCCGAGCCCTTCGGTGCGGATGCAGGTTTCGCCCCCGTCCCCGCCTGGGTGCTAAGCGCCGGAGAATATGGCGGCTGTGCCTGAGCCCCGCCTCTCTTCCCCTGAAAAGTTTCCGCGGGTTTTCAGAGATGGGGGTGTGCACCCTTCCCCCAAGAGCACATCAACCTTGCTGTTTTATGGAGGGCCCAGGGTGTTCTGTCCTGTACACCCACAGCCACGGCACCCAGCCCCTTGCAGTCCCCCGGGGCTGCCTCCGTGCAGCCGCCCCCGTCCTCCGCCCGGCTTGTGCAGCCTGGCCCTGCCCGCCGCTGCCGGCCTGCGTCTCAGGCTGGGTGTCGGGGGGACGCTCTGTGCCCGTTTAACTTAGTTCTGTCAGACAAGGGCTGCTCTGTACAGATCCGAGCCTCGGAGGCTCCCCCTCCGTCCCGCTGGCCTCTTAGTTGGAGAGGGGAGACCCAGTGAGCGAGCGCCAGTCCTCCTTTGCCGCTCCCTTCCCGCGGGACCCGTCCCGCGCTGCTTTGCCTTTTGTTCTTTCTTTTTTCCTTTTCTCCTACCAGATTTTTGGCGTCTTTATCTTTTGAAGAGGGCGATGTTCTGTCGGAGTTCCGCAGGTGCTCTGGTTGGCTGAGTGGGTCTGTAGATGTGGGTCTTGGTGTATTTGTGGGAGAGGGTGACTTACGAGCGTCCTTCTACTCCGCCATCTTGCCTCTTCTCCTCCCTATTACTTTTCTGTTTTCAATTTCATTCATTTCTGCTCTCAGTTTTCCTTCTCTCTACTCGCTTTGGGTGTAGGTCACTTCTTTTTCTGGTTCTTGAGTTGGGAGCTTGGATGATTGATTTCAGGCTTTTCCTCTTTTTCTAATGTGTACATACACGTGCCATAAATGTCCAGCTCAGTACTACTTTAACTGTATCTCACAAGTTTTGATATATTGTATTTTCCTTCTCATTCAGTTGAATGTGTTTGGGGAATTCCCTTGAGACTCTCTGGCCCATGGATTTTTTAGAAATGAATATTAGTTTCCAAGTGTTTGCAGGTTTTCCTGTTATCTTTTTGCTATTGATTTCTACTTTGATTCCTTTGTGGTTGGAGTACACACTCTTTATGATTTCAATTTGTTTAAATTTCTTGGGGATTGCTTATGGCTCAAGCTATATTCTATCTTGACATATGTTCCATGGGCCCTTGAAAAGAAGGTATATTCTGTTATGGTTGTTCTATAAATGTTGTTTAGATCCCATTGGTTGATGGTGTTGTTGACTTCGAGATCCTTCCTGACTGTCAAATTCTTTTATTTGTTGTTAAGAGGTATATTGAAGTCTCTGTCATCATAGCTTTTTCTAGTTCTCCTTTCCGTTTTATCAGGTTTTGCTTCACATATTTTGCACCTCTGTTGCAAATCTTACACACTTAGGATTGCTTTGTCTTTTTGGTGGATTCACCCTTTTATCATGTAATGCCCGTCTGTCTCAGTCATTTTCTTTGCTCTAACATCTGCTTTATTGGATATTAATACAACCATTCCTTTTTCTTTGCTAATGTTTGCATGATATATGTTTTTCTATCTCTTACTTTCAACTTCCCAATTTCGTAATATGTGAGGTAAGTTTTTTGTAGATAGCATATAGTTGGGTCCTGTCTTTTAAAAATTTTTTTACCTTGATTTTTTCTTGTTTTGGGGGTGGGTAGGAAGGTAATTAGGTTTATTTATTTATTTTTTTAATGGAGGTACTGGGGATTGAACCTAGGACCTGCTGCATGCTAGGCATGCCCTTTACCACTGAGCTATACACTCCCCCCAGGTCCTATCTTTTAATCTACTCTGCTAATCTCTGTCTTTTAAATGGTGTATATAGATTATTTACATTTAAGGTAATTATCAACACATTAGGGCTTAAGTCTGACACTTAATTTTTTGTTCTGTTTGTTTTCTTTTTCCTACCTTCCATTGTGTTACTTGAAAGTTTTTTAGAATTCAATTTTGACTTATCTACAGGCATACTTCAGAGATATGGCAGGTTTTCTTCCATATCACCACAATAAAGTGAGTAACACCAATTTTTTGGTTTCCTAGTGCATATAAAAGTTATGTTTACACTACACTGTAGTCCATTAAGTGTGCAATAGCATTATATTTAAAAAATGTACAAACTTTTGTTAAAAAATACTTTATTGCTGAAAAATGCTAACCATCATTTGAGCCTTCATCAAGTTATAATCTTTTTGCAATAGTAACATCAAGGATCACTGATCACAGATCACCGTAACAAATGCCATAATAAAGAAAAAGTTTGAAATATTGCAAGAATTACCAAAATGTGACACAGAGACATAAAGTGAACAATTGCTGGTGGGAAAAATGGTGCCAATATACTTGCTTAATGTGGGATTGCCACAAACCTTCAATTTATTAAGAAAAAAAAAGCAACATCTGTGAAGTGCAATGAGGTGTTCCTGTATGGTGTTTTTGAGGGTACCTCTTTGTGTACTTTTTTGGTGATTGCTCTAGGTATATTTGTGTGTGTCTGTGTGTGCGCATATGCACGCATGTGTATATTATCAAAAATCTATGATATTGTCATTTTACCAATTTGCATGAAGCATAGAAACCTTATCTCCTTTTGCATCTCTCTACCCTCACCCATTTGTAATATGACTACCTTAAATGTCTCCTATTTACATTCAGAACCACATTAGTTTTCTAATTTTTGCTTCGATCTCAAGACATCTCAAGGGGAGAAGGAAAGTCTATTTACCCATAGTTTTGCTTATCGTGTCTTTCCTTCCCACCTGATTTTCCAAGATTTCTTCTTTTATCTTTACTGTTTGGAGAACTTCATTTTGGCATTTTTTTCAAGTAGATCTCCTTGTGACAAATTCTCTTAGTTTTCCTTTCTTTGAGAATGTCTTGATTTCCCCTTTGTTCCTGGGGGATAGTTTCACTGGAAGTAGGACTCTGAGTTCACAATTATTTTCTTTCAGCACTTGAAAAATGTGGTGTCACTTTTTGTTGACCTCTGTGGTGGCTGGTGAGAAATTTATTGTCTTTTGAATTACTTTTCCTTTATTGATAAGGTGTTGCTTCTCTCTTTGCTTTCAAAGTTTTTTTTCTTTTGTCTTTAGTTTTCTGATATTTGACTATAAGGTATCTTGGTGTGAATTTCTTTGGGGTCTTTAATACCATTTGGGGTTTTCTCAGCTTCTTGAATCTGTAGGTTTATATCTCTTATTAAATTTCAGAAGTTTTCAGCCATAATTTCTTTGAGTATTTTTTAGCCCTACACTTTTTCTCCTCTTTTTCTGAGACTGACAGGAACTTAAGATCTTTTGTTGTTCCACAGGTCCCTGAGCCTCTGCTCAATTTTTTAAAAATCTAGTAGACTGTATTTTTAGAACAGTTTTAGGTTCACAGCAAAATTGAGTGGAAAAGTATAATGTTCCTTTATCACCCCCCCCCCACAGGCACAGCCTCCACACCCCCACCAATATCCTGCACCAGGATGGTATATTTATTACAATCAATGAACCTACACTGTTGCATCATTATCACCCCCAAATCCACAGTTTATATTAGGGTTCACCCTGGGTGTTGTACATTCTATGGATTTGGGCAAATGTATAATGACATGTATCCACCATTATAGTATCTTACAGAACAGTTTCACTGCCCTAAAAATTCTCTATGCTCCACCTGTCCTTCCCACTTTTCCGTCTAACCCCTGGCAACTACTGATCATTTTACTGGCTCCATAGTTTTGCTTTTACCAGGCATATCGTTGAAGTCTTACAATAGGTAGCCTTTTCAGATTGGCCTCCTTGACTTAAAATCTGCATTTATAATTCCCTCATGTCTTTCCATGGCGTGACGGTCATTTTTCTTTTTGGCACTGAATACTATTCCACTGTCTGAAGGTACCATAGTTTGTTTATCCATCACTCACTGAGGACATCTTAGTTGCTTCCAAGTTTTGGCAATTATGAATAAAGCTGCTATAACCCTTTACGGGCAGGTTTTTTTGTGTGGAACTAACTTTTCAACTCATCTGGGTAAATACCAAAGACTGTGATTGCCGGATCGTATAGTAAGAATGGTTAGTTTTGTAAGAAATCACCGAACTGTCTTCCAAAGTGGCTACAGCATTTTGCATTCCTACCAGCAATGAATAAGAGTTCCTGTTGTTCCATATCCATGCCGGTATTTGGGTGTCATCAGTACTTTGGATTTTGGCCATTCTAATAGATTCTAATAGTATTATCTAGTTGTTTTAATTTGTAGTTCCTTGATGACATATGATGTTGAGCATCTTTTCATATGCTTACTTGCCCTCTGTATATGTTTTGTAAAGAGATGCCTGTTCAGGTCTATTGCCTATTTTTTAATTAGGTTGTTCTTTTTCATTTTGTTGAGTTTTAAGTTTCTTTTAATATTTTGGATAACAGTTTTTTTAATCAGGTTTATGTTTTGCAAATACTTTCTTCTACTCTATGGCTTGTCTTCTCATTCTCATGATTCATTTTTTTCCAGTCTATTTTCTATCTGTTGTTCATTTTTAAATTTTTTGTGACAATAAATTTATTTTAATTTAATATTTATTTATTTATTACTGAAATATAGTCAGTTTACAATGTTGTGTTAATTTCTGGTGTACAGCGTGGTAATTCATTTTATACTTTTATATATTCCTTTTCGTATTCTTTTCCATTATAGGCTATTACAAGGTACTGAATATTCTCTCTGTTGTTTGGATGGGATGATTGTTATTATTCTCTCTTCAAGTTTACTGAATTTTTCCCCTGTCCCTTCCATTCTGCTAGTGAGCCTACCCATTGAGTTTTTAATTTTGGTTATTGTATTTTAGTTCTTAAATTTCCATTTGTTTTTTCTTTATATCTTCTATTTTTATGTGGACACTTTCTCTTTTTCTCTCTCTCTGTCTAATCTTCTCTTTCTCTTTCTTTGCTAGGTCTTTCTATTTTTTCACTTGTTTCAAGCGTGTTTGTTGCTTGTTGAAGCACTTTTATGATGGCCTCTTTAAAAATCTTTGTCAGATAATTCTAACATTATCATCTTGGTTTGGCCATCTCTCTGTTGTCTTCATTCAGTTTGAGATTTTCCTGGTTCTTGAGTGATCTTTGTTTGAAACCTGGGCATTTGGGGTATTATGTCATTGTGTCATGGGTATACATCAGACTCTGAATCTCATTTAAGCCATCTATTTTAGCTGGCCTCCTCTGTCACCACCACCAGCAGGGGAGAGGGATGTCACATTACCACCAACAGATAGAGGTTGAAGTCTAGGTTTCCCACCTGGCCTCAACTGATCGATCCAAAGAGAGACTCCTCATTACTGCTGGGAAGCACTGAGAGTTTCTGCTCCATACTTGGCCTCCACTGATAGCTTCCTGCCTGGGCCAGATCAGAGTGTTGAGTTATTGCTTCCTTTGTTACAGTGTCCTCTGACCCTGGGGGTAGAAGGTTGGTCTCTTTACCATTGGGTGGTGGTGAAAGTCCTGAGTCTCTACTAGGTCTTCTCTGACATCACCCCAGGAGGAGAGAGGGGCGGACCCCATTACTGCCAGGTGGGGGTGGAATTCTAGGCTCCCCACATTATCTCTACTGACATGGTATGTGGGTGGATCTTGTTACCTGCCTGTGGAGATGAAAGTCTTTTCTCTGTACTTAGCCTTCTTTGACACCACACCAGCAGGGAGGGGGCTGAGGGTGGTGGGGCAAGTCATTACAGCCTCGGGAAGTTTGAGATCTAAGCTCCCTCCCTTAGCCTTTGCTAGTGTGGGTGGGGAGAGGGCCACAGTTTGCTCTCTGGTTTTGGCTGAAGTAGAGTAGTGAGTGTCTAAAACTTTTCTGTCTTGCAAGGTTGATCTTTCCCTAGTCCTTTGACTAGAAAGAGAAGGCTTTGGTCAGGGCTCCTCTTGTCTGTGCCTGTTGGTGCGTCTGGGTTTCTGGCTTCTTTAGCTCCAAGTCTGGGAGATATGAGGCAAAAAGAACTTTCATGTCATTTGTCCCATCCTGAGGACTAAGTGGTCTGCCTTCTTCTCTCCACTGGTCAGAGTCTTCTCATGTTTGTTTTATACAGAATGTCCAGGGATTTTAGTTGTAATAGCAAGAGAAATAGGGCAAAGCACAGCTCTTCCATCTTCCTCCATCTTTTTAAAAATAAACAAATACTTCATACCCTCCTTTACTATCATTTGCATGTTTCAAAGAAATTAAATACCGTGACTTAAATGAATCAAAGCAATGATAATTTTAGAAAATCATTATGCTGCTTGTGAAAGAGATATCTTTTGGACTTTGATGACATGCTAGCAGTGGTCACATCGAGTCTGCTTGTTTGCTGCAATCAAGATTGCTTTTTCAGATGCTGCAGAAGGGCTGACAGGGTCCTTTGAATGTCAAACCCCATGATGTGGGTTTGTTTTTGTGGCCTGAAGTGCAGAAAAACCAGTTTTGCAAATGTTGAACTTCATTATCTGCAGTTTGTGCTAAGGAAACCATAATTAATATAATATTGACTGTGCCTTTTCTAGCTCTGCATCGAGGCTTACCACTCTACCTCCACCCCCCGCCACCTACCTCCAGCACACACTCTCCCATCTAGAGATTATGAACCAACATCTGGAGCACATGCCCTGCCTTGTAGAGTCACACATCTCCAGTAGTGGATGGGCTGCCTGCTTTTCAGGCAGCTCTGTGTGAATATCATTTCTCACAACTGAGCTTTTGATCCGGATTAGATGGCAGGGAGTTCAAGGTTACCTTTTCCAATAAGAAGTGCTGGGAACGGCACTGAGATCGTCTTGCTGGTTAACAGTATATGCTTTGCCAGTCAGTGAGGTGGCAGGGGCAAAAGAATAAATGCCTAAAAAGAATATGAAAAGGAATATATGTATGTATCTGGATGACTGAAACATTATGCTGTACACCATAAGTTGATGCACTGTTGTAAACTGACTGTACTCCAATAATAAAAAGAAAGCAAAAAAAAAAAAAAAAAGAATGAATGCCTATCTTGCAGGGGGCTGTGATGATCAAATGTATGTCAGGGACCCAGCTCAGTGGAAGACACTAATAAACAGCGGTTCTTTTCCCTACCTCACCGCAGTTCCTACCTCTCAGCCCCTGCTCCCCGTTCCATTCTCCCACATCCTCCCCTTTCCAATTCAACAACCCCCTTCCTCCCCTTCATAAGCCACCAGAGACTTCCGTTTCCATGGTAATCAGCACCCTCATTAGTTTGGAGCTTAATGGTCCCTAAGTGTCTGCCTGGACTGGGTTCCTAGCTCACATCAGAGGGAGCTTCCCAGTGAGTTCAAGGGCTGTTGAAAAATTGTCAAACACAAGCCATTATCTTCAAATCTTCTGAATTAGAGACAACAGCAGACGATGATATTTTTGTGTAAAGAGAGAAGATGTGAGGAAATCAGACCATCATGTACAGAGCTCATAGTTCCTGGGCATTTGGAAAATCACTCCCCAGCACTCACCGAAGTGGGATTAACATCCCTGGTGGTGGAGGTGTGGGAATGTGAATAAAGGGGACAGGAGATTGGGCAACAGGGAGCTGACCTCACTGAAGGTATTTGGATCATGTCACTGAGGAGTTGCTCTTTCCTCATCCTCCTACCTGTCCCTTCAGGCTCTAAGGTCATAAGAGTGCCCTGCTCCATTCATGCTAGGTTTCTGCACTGACCCTAAACTTGATTTCAGCTCCTACGCTGGACCTGTTTTGCTCATTCAGTCAGCCACCATTTCTCAGTCCTACTGTGGACCAGGCATTTTTCTAGGCCATGGAGATATAGCAGTGAACAAAATAAAGATCCCTGACCTCAGGGAGCTGACAGCCAAGTAGGGGAAGACAGTCAAAAAACCAAGTAACTATGAGGGGAGAGTATAGGTGAGTGGTAGAGCGTGCTTAGCATGCATGAGGTCCTGGGTTAAATCCCCAGTACCTCTGTTAAAAAATAAATAAATAAGCCTAATTACCTTCCCCTAAAACAAAACAAAACAAAAACCCCAAGTAACTGCAGAATGACAAGCAAAACTGAAGCTGAACTTTGGAACAATCTCTAGCTCTTGACATGGAGTCCCAGCCCTGTTCCTCCCTTTGTTCCTCCTCGTCGATGGTCTATAGGCCCAGAGAAGCTTCTTCCAGGACCTGCTAAGGGATCACGTATGTTCACGTGGGCGAGTCTTCCCAGAGAAATGGCCACTGGAGGTCACAAATCCTGGAGGCCCAGAAAAGGTCTCTGTGGCCCACCAGGGCAGAGGAGACAGGCCCTTCCCAGTCCTCCGAGGCAGAAGAGGCCCAATCTGGTGCTTTGTAACTGAGTCAGCCTCAACCTTTCCTGCCCCCATCCTTAACCTCCTGTTTTGGTGTCTCGGTCAGGCCTCCATCTCGATCATTCTTAGTTTGCCAGATGAGAGAAAGGGAAACTGAACCAGAAAGACCTGCCCAGCAAGCAGAAGAGACAGATGTGACATCTGTAGGTGTGAGCCATGTAGGAAAAATCCCCTAGGTAGTGAGGACATCTTTGAAATAATTGGACTCAATCATGAAGTGCAGGGGATGGGAGCTAGTGTGATCTCTGGGGCAGCTGTGCAGTCGGGGGTGACCCACAGACCTCCCAAGTCACTGAGTGGGGTCTGCTCTCTCGATGTGACAGACAAGGCCTTGGCTGCGGCTACCAGAGTGTGTCTGTGGCTGACCACCTGATCCTGTCAAGTTTAGCAAAGAAAGACACAGGCAGGGAGGGTATAGCTCAGCGGTAGAGTGTGTACCTAGCATGCACAAGGTCCCAGTTCAATCCCTGGTACCTCCACCAAGAGTAATAAATAAATAGGTAAACCTAGGGTGGGGGGTGGGAAGGGATAGACTGGGATTTCAAAATGTAGAATAGATAAACAAGATTATACTGTATAGCACAGGGAAACATATACAAGATCTTATGGTAGCTCACAGAGAAAAAAAATGTGACAATCAATATATATATGTTCGTGTATAATTGAAAAATTGAGCTCTACACTGGAATTTGACACAACATTGTAAAATTATTATAAATCAATAAAAAATGTTAAAATAAATAAATAAATAGGTAAACCTAGTTACCCACCCCCTCAAAAATTTTTTTAAAGTTTTAAAAAAGAAAACCAAAGGAAGAAAGATGCAGGACTCCATTAAATGTGAATTTCAGATGAACAATATTTTAGTATAAGTATATCCCATTATACTAAAATGTTATTTCTTGTTCATGTGAAATTCCAACTTAACTGGCATCCTGTATTTTATCTGGTAACCCCTATGTGGGTGGAAACAGCTATGTTAGGGAAGGACTAGCTTTTTGGGGGAGGGATCTGTTTCCAGGACTGTAGAGTAGGACCAGTGGAGAGTTGGGCCCCTGTCTGAGTGCAGAAAGAAGGATTTCACTGGCCGGGACTCAATTAAGTCCATGAGGAGCCCTCCCTGGGTGACTTGGAATTGGAAACCTTGGAGAGTCCTTCTATCTCTGACAGTCTCTGAGCCTCAGACTCTCCAGGGATTTTGAACAGATCAGGTGGGGAGATGATGGTGGAGGTTAAGGCTAAGAATTAGGAGCCCCCAAAGAGCCTTGACTGTTTCTCTGGTGTTGGGATGGTAGGATGCATGCAGGTGCATCACCTGGGCACACAGCCTTCTCTGAGCAGATGGGGAGTCAGAGCTTCTAGAATATTCCATATGCTCACTTGGTTATTGATTCTGCTTTTGAGTTTGTGATACCCATTCTCTGCTCATCCCAGGGAAGGCCCAGTTGAACTCTGGGCTTCCTCAGTATCCTGCCCCACTCTCTGCACCCCTCCTCTGAATGACAGTGACAGCAGCAGCCTCCCTGTGGACACCATGTCACAGGTCACAAAGTGACCAGCCATCTCTCCCTTGTCTGGATTCTCACAAATCCAAGAGGGAAGACTCATCTCCTATTTACATTTGAGGAAAACAAACCTCAGAAATGTACCCAGTGCCAGCTCTCTGGGTCAGGCTGCCACCCCAACTCAGGCATTTTTATAACAAATGTCAGTGCTGGCCTGCTGTGCGATCTATGTTAGGAGCTGAGCACATGAGAACAGTAAGGTCCTGTCCCACCCAGTTTCTGCCCCTGAGAGCTCCCAGACCAGGGTGGGAGGTGGAGGAGTCATGGTCAGCAGACAGATGCATGAAGAGTCAGGAATAACCAAACACAAGTCCCCAGAGCTGGGCTTAGCATGAATGCGGAACACCCCTCAGGGCTGCGGAGACAGTGATCACTCAGGGTCTAGGTGTTCTCCTTCTGCATCAGGCAGCACGTCCTCTCTTTTCAGACTGGCCACAGTCTCCACTTGCTGCCTTGGCTCTGCACCCTGGAAATGTCCCTGGGCCCCATTGTACCTGGCCCACAGCCCACCCTGGCCAGGCTCAGGCAGCCTCTTCTTGGCAGGAAAATGCAGGTCCTTTCCCTGCTAGACTCCCCTAGGTCCTTGCAGAACCTTCCCTTTCCCCACCTCCCCTCTTTTGTCAAATATAATCTTTATTGGAATTCCACTTGGAAGCAAATTAAAAGGGCTGATGCTCTGTTTTTTTTTTTTAACAATTTTTAAAACTGAAGTATAGTTGGTTTACAATGTGTTAGTTTCTGGTGTAGAGCATAGTGATTCAATTATATATATATTCTTTTTCATCATAGGCTATTATAAGCTATTGAATATAGTTCCCTGTGCTATACAGTAAGACCTTGTTGTTTATCTATTCTGTATATAGTAGTGTGTATCTGCTAATCCCAAACTCTTAATTTATCTCTCCCACTTTTCCCCCGGTAACCATAAGTTTGTTTTCTATGTCTGTGAGTCTGTTTCTGTTTTGTAAATAAATTCATTTCTGTCATTATTTTAGATTCTACATGCAATTGATAGCTGTCTTTCTCTGACTGACTTACTTTATTTAATATGACAATCTCCAGGTCCATCCATGTTGTTGCAAATGGCATTATTTTATTCTTTTTTATGGCTGAATAGTATATTCCATTGTGTGTGTATGTGTGTGTGTGTGTGTGTATATATATATATTATATATATATATATCCCCCACAACTTCTTTATCCAGTCATCTGTTGATGGACATTTACATTGTTTCCATGTCTTGGCTATTGTAAATAGTGCTGCTATGAACACTGGGGTTCATGTATCTTTTTGAATTAGAATTTCCTCTGTTTATATGCCCAGGAGTGGGATTGCTGGATCATATGGTAAGGTTATTGTTAGTTTTTTAAGGAACCTCCGTACTGTTCTCCACAGTGGCTGTGGTGCTCTGTTTTAAGTGGGAGCTGGCAAGTTCAAGGTCCTTTGCTTGGCCCCCACTGCAATTGCCCCGGTAGCAGATCTCCAGAAGCAAGGGTCAGCAGAACATACTTTAGAAACCAGCAACTAGCTTCATGAGCCATCACAGGGCCTGCTTGTCCCACAGGCCCCACTTGTCCCACAGGCCCCTCTCAAAAATGGTGGCCCAAACTGGAGGCGGGGGAGGGTATAGCTCAGTGGTAGAGCACGTGCTTAGCATGCTTGAGGTCCTGGGTTCGATCCCCAGTGCCTTCATTTAAAAAAAAGACTAACTACTACATATAAAATAGATAAACAAGTTTCTTCTGTGTAGCACAGGGGACTATATTCAACATCTTGTAGTAACCTATAATGAAAAAGAACATGAAAAGGGATATATGTATGTATCTGTATGACTGAAACATTATGCTGGACACCAGAAATTGACACAAAATTGTAAACTGACTATACTTCAGTTTAAAAAAAAAAGAGAGAGAGAGAGAAAAAAAAGAAGTATCAGCATCCATTCTGGACAAAAAAAAAAAAGGCAGCCCAAACTAAGCTTGTAATTCGCTCCTGCGACCTTGCAAGAAGTGCTCCTTCTCTTGCGTTTCCACCCCCACTACACTATCCACCCAGAGACCGAGTCAGAATCTTGGCCATTCCCTGTGTCTCTTGCCCCACACCCCCTCCACATCAGGTACCCAGGCGGGACTGTTTCCGATCTGCTGGAGCCTTGTCTATCCCTTGCCTCTCACCTGTGTTCAGTGTTTGTGGAGCTTCATTCCCTGATCGACAGATGGTCTCAGGAAGCTTCCCTGACAGGAGCCTGGAGAAGGAGTGGACTACCATTACCCCAAACAATGAAGTCAGTCTTATGGGGAGAGAGTTCTGGGCCAGCAGGCCTTGCTGTGCTGGAGACAGTTCTCAGGACCCATCCACTTACACACTATGGAGGTAGAATTGATCCTGTAAATATGTATGAGTGAGGAGGAGAGGATGAGCCTGTGGGTCAGTCATGGGGGCAGCTGGTTCTGGGGCTCTGACCATCACCTTGGGCCCGACTGTTGTCCTACTGTGGCATTTGGCATGAGTTAGTCTCCCTGCTCAAAAGCTGATGGCGCCTCCTGAGTGATCCCAGGATTAAGCCCAAACTCGTCCCCGTGTCCAGACTCTTTTAGTGACTGGCTCTGTTGCTCTCCTCAGCCTCCCTCCCCAGCAGTTGCTTTACGGAACCAGCAAGTGAGCTGCACCCAACACCCTCCACATCTTTCCTACAGAATTGTATAGGATGAAGCTGGAGGCCAGAAAAGGACCCAGGTCAAGGCGGGGCCCAAGGTGGCTGCTCACTCACGGGACTCCCAGGGAGAGGCATCTGAGCCTCAGAAAGGGGATGCCCGGTGGGACCTCTGAGTCAGAGGAGACATCCAGAATCCGATCACTTCCCACCATCTTGACCCCCACCATCATCTCTGCCTGTATGGTTGTCAGAATCCCTCAAAAGGCTCTTTCCTCTTCTTTGGCTCTTTAAGACCCTAAGGCAGTACTTTCCCTTTTCTGCTCAAAACCCCACAATGGCTCCCCATTTCAGTCAGAGGAAAAGGCCAAAGCTTTCCACCATCTGGCCCCACTGAGCTCTCCAACTTCACCTTGTCAGTTCCTGTCACTCCCTCAGCCCGAGTCTTGTGCTCCTTGCCACCTGCCAGGCACACCCCACCTTAGGGTCTGGGCACTGGCGGTGCCCTCTGCCTGGAACATTCTCAGTCCAGACCACCACACGGCTGGCTTCCTCATCTCCTTCAAGTGTTTGCTTAAGTGACACTCTCTGTGCATAACCTTTCCCAACCTCTCCTTTTCAAATTGTAAAGCCTGATCTCCTTACCTAACCCCTCCTCCTCTTCAGCACCCGGAAACTTCTTACATTTAAAAAATTTTTGGAGGGCAGTAATTAGGTTTGTTTATTTATTTGTTTTTTAATGGCGGTACTGGGGAGTGAACCCAGGACTTCGTGCATGCTAAGCACATACTCTACCACTGACCTATACCCTCCTCTGCCACTCTAGAAATTTCTTGCTCTGTTCAAATGACTTTTCTTTTTCCGTAGCACTTATCACTGTGTAGCACACTATATACTTAAGGTAACTGATGAATTTCTATCATCGGTCTTCCCCTACCAGAGTGTAAACTTCACAAAAGCATGATTTTTTAAAAATTGTTTAATGCTCACTAATGTAACCCAGCTGTCTAGAACAGTCCCTGGCATATACTATGTCCTCAGTAATTATGTGTCACATTAAGAAACCCTTTCAGTCTTTCACATTTGCATGTACTTGGCCTGCAGCACACACCCTGGCTGGACTTTGATGATTTCACATTCACAGATCCCCCTAGCACACAAACGTATACTTGGAGATGTCACCTATAGATATGGAGATATAAATACATATTGGCAACTAGGTATATATTTACCATTGTACACACATAAGCACACACAATGCACAATGCAATGTATGCACATGTACATGCAAGATACTGAATATAGTTCCCTGTGCTATACAGTAGAAACTTGTTGTCGATTTATTTTATATATAGTAGTTAGTCTCTGCAAATCTTGAACTCCGAAATTATCCCTTTCCACCCCCTTTCCCTCCTAGTAATCATAAGTTTGTTCTCTGTGACTCTGTTTCTGTTTTGTAGATAAGTTTATTTGTGTCTTATTTTTTTAGATTCCACATACGAGTGCTATCATATGCTATTTTTCTTTCTCTGCCTGGCTTACTTCACTTAGAATGATGATCTCCAGTTCCATCCATGTTGCTGCAAATGGCATTATTTTATTCTTTTTTATGTCTGAGTAGTATTCCATTCTATAAGTATACCACAACTTTGTTATCCAGCCATCCATCAATGGAAATTTAGGTTCTTTCCATGTCTTGACTATTGTAAATAGTGCTGCTATGAACATTGGGGTGCAGGTGTCATCCTGAAGTAGATTTCCTTCTGGATACAAGCCCAGGAGTGGGATTCCTGGGTCATACGGTAAGTCGATTCCTAGTCTTTTGAGGAATCTCCACACTGTTTTCCACAGTGGCTGCACCAAACTGCATTCCCACCAGCAGTGTAAGAGGGTTCCCCTTTCTCCACAGCCTCTCCAGCATTTGTTGTTTGTGAACTTTTGAATGATGGCCATTTTGACTGGTGTGAAGTGATATCTCATTGTAGTTATGATTTGCATTTCTCTGATAGTTAGTGAAGAAATCAGATTTTTAAAATTTATTTTCTATTGTGACTTTGAGGGAACTTTTTTTAGTGAAGTTTTATTATCAAAAATTTTAAACCTACAGAATATTTGAAAGACTTATGCAGTGAGCCCCCACCACCTATCTTGTACTGATGATATTTTGCTATAGTTGATTTATTGCACATCAGTCCATTAATATAGCCCTCTATCTAGCCATCAAAACATCCTACGTGCATTTCAAAGTCAACTGCTGCCATCAGTCCTCTTCACCCTTAAACATGTCAGCATTAATGAGAGTGATATTTGTTTTCTTTTGAGGTAAATTTGCATGCAGAGAAATGCACCAATCTTAAGTTGGGATTTGCTGAATTTGGACAAATGGGTTCTGGACCCGTGTAATTCAAAGCTCTATCAAGACAGAGAACATTGTTGTCACCCCCAAAACATCCATCATGCTCCCTCCTAGACAATTTCCTCGTAGAGGCAGCCACTGCTCTGATTTTGTTCCCTGTAGATCAATTTTGCCTGTTCTAGAATTTCGTGAACATGGAATCATTTGATCTATGTACTTACAGTTGTCCATTCATTCAATACAAAATTAATTCAGCGCCTAATTATTCACTCACTGATAGCACATCTGATGTCTGTTTATGGTGAGTCGTGGGTACTCCTGGACTGAGCACAAGGCCAAAGGCATTTCTAGGTGTGGTCTGTGACCTCCTCTCTCCTCCTCCCTAGTCATGCTGTCACTGAGAGACCACAGACAGATGGGCCTTATCAGCAGAAATGCAGGCTCTAGGTGCCAGGTAGGCCTTGGTCTCCCTCCCTTCTCTCACCCCACCCACGGGCTCTGGAGGCCTTAAGTCAGTCCCACTCCTGCCTCCACTCCCTTCCCACACCAGAGCTTCATCCACACTTCTCTATGCAGGTATGCAAGGGGATGTCATAATTGCAGCCTGGGCCACGCCCAAGTGTGTGAAAGTGCAGGTGACGGCTGGAAGGAACTGGATGAGCAGAAGCAGCATGTTGTCTTGTGATCCTGTCGGGGTGGGGTGGGGGGGTTGGGGGTGGAGACCAGGCAGAGGCTGAAGAAGAAAGCACGAGAAAGCATGAAGGGAGGAAACATTGCTGGCCTCTGTGCAATTGGGGCTGGACAGCCAAACAGCGCTGACTTGGAGACTCCAGGACCCTGGGCATGATGTTCCTGCCCTCCAAGAAGGACCTCAAGACCGCCCTGGAGGTCTTCGCTGTTTTCCAGTGGTGCCTCAGTGCCTTTATTATAGGTAAGACTACAGTCTTGGGCAGGGTGGCCAAATGTCCTGGTTTGCCTGGGACTGAGGGGTTAGAAAGTATAGCAGGACTCTTGATGCTCAAACTTGGGTTTGTCCCAGGCAGATCAGGGCAGTTGGCCACCCTGGTCTCTAGCTTGACATGCCTGGGCACGGTAATCATGGGATCTGTGAGTGCACATGTGGGTATGGGTCTGTGCCCATGCAGGAGTATGTGTGTGCATGTGCACATGTGTGTGTGAGTGGGCCTTGTTGCAGGTGTGTGTGGTGAGCCCTCTTGGGTCTCCAGTGGAGGGCATGTTTGGAGAAGACGGGGGGCAGTTCCACTGAGGCTTTGCCCACGAAATGGGCTTAGCTGCAACCTTGGGGACCTGAGTAGACCCACGGTGCGAGACAGTGGCCTTGGTGGCAGGGGAGCTCCGACAAACTTCTTGCCCAAAGGAATCCATCCATGGATCCATCCATTTGTTTTTTCACTTTCCACACCACACATACTTTTGAAAGTTACTTTGATGCAGGTGTTCTAGGTGTTGAAACAAATCATCTCCATGGGAGAGAGGCCTGGAAAACCATTCTCATCTTTAAGTGGTTTAGGTACTGGCTGGAGGCAGAGGCCAGAATGGAATGACCTCGGAAGATATCTGGGAAGGAAGAACGCTGTAGGGGTGGTGCTGGGAGCCTGGGGCCTGTCAGGGAACAGGGAGAGTGGACCAGAGAACAGGGAATGAGGGGCTCAGAGGCCTGCCTGGTTGGGTACCAAGACCCCCGCAGGCTAAAAAAAGCAGCGTTAACCTAGGAATGATGGGCAATCAGAGCTGGAAGGGACCAGGAGAAAGGAATTTGTGTGTATTAGCAACTTGATTTCACATATAAGTCATATCATATGATATCTGTCTTTCTCTGTCTGACTTACTTCACTCAATATGATCATCCTAGGTCCATTCATGTTGCTGCAAATGGCATGATTTCTTTTTTTTATGGTTGAGTATATTCCACTGTGTTTATATACCTCATCTTCTTTATCCATTCAGAGTGACTTCTCGCCAAGGACCAGGGCCCCAGCTGGGCCGCTGCTCACTCCTTCCATGAGGCCTAGGCCTTGAGGCTCTCTCCTCAGTGAAGGCTGAGTCCCTCGTCTGGCAGGAGCGGCGGTGATCCTCACTCTCATACTTCCAGCTGCTGGCTCTCCAAAATACCTGAAACCAGTCAGCCAGAGCTGGTCTTTCCAAGCTGGACTGCTTCATCACCTGCTTTTTCAAACAGGCCGTGGCTTTGGCATTCGGCATTGCTATTCTTTAGGAAGAGCACTTTTCCTGCCTGGGCTGGGCCTTCTTCCACTTGGTTAACATGGCTAGCTTTCTTTCTTGGCCCTGGCTCCAGGGTTCTCAGAAACCAATTCCTGCCTTTAGAGCCTGCTCCGACCCAGAAGCTTTAAGACACTGGGTTCTGTTCTATTGTGTTTCTTGAGTTCTGGTCCTATCTCCACAGACTGGTCTCATTACTATCCCTGTCCCTTCATTGCCAATGTGTCCCTCTGGGAAAGCAGAGTCCTCAGGGCCTAGGAACTGACACTACACTGGGGCAGAAGCAAGAGCATTGTGGAAGGCCACCCTGGGCGAGGCCCCCTGTGGGGCTGGAGCCTCTAGGCTGGTATGTCTCCTTCCTCAGTCCATTCCCTCCCTAATAGTCCCTAATTTTGCTCCTCAGAGGTAACCACTGTTAACAGTTCTTTTGTGTATATAGCCAGAAATTATGTTTATACAAATATATATATATATACACAAATATATATATGTGTGTGTGTATGTGTATATATATATATATTTTGCCACATGCATGTGTGTGTGCACACAGACACAGACATAGACACAGACATATAGCCAAGGGGCAGTAAAATATGGGTGCTAAAAACACACTCTCTTGAGCCAGCCACTCCTGTGTTCGAATCCCAACACTACCACTTACTATCCGTGTTCCTTTAGCAAGTGACTTATCCTCTCTGAGTCTTGTTTCCATTTGTAAAAATGAGTGTGAAAGTGTATGCTGTGGTAACCAACTAATGTGAAAATGTCAGTGGCTTATGTTTTTGTTCATGCCAAAACTGTTTATTTACTTATTTATTTTTAATGGAGGTCCTGCGGATTGAACCCAGGACCTTGTCATGCTAAGCACGTGCTCTACCACTGAGCTGTACCCACCCCCAAACTGTGATGCTGCAAAATGTGGCTTCAGAGATGACCCTAGTGTGGGCAGGAAAGGGAACAGAGGGATCACGTGCACTCTTGACTCTGTCCTCCAGAGTGAGAGGTGTAAACCCCCGTGAGCCTTACCTTGAACTTTGTTAATGATGAGGTTGAGCATCTTTTCATGTATTCATCAGCAGTGATTATCTCTCTTTCTGTTAACAGCGCATTCATGACCGTTCCCCATTTTTCTATTTAATGTGAGTTTACTCTTAAAGGATAATTGGAAAATAGATGAGGAAGGACGCGTGTTCAGGGAAGAGGGTGGGCAATAGCTGACAAGGCTGGGATGAGAGAAGAGCACAGAGCATTCAAGGATCTGCCAGTGGTTAAGTGGGATGAGGGGGTCAGTGGCACAGGACTAATGTTCATGAATGAATTGATGAACGGGAGTGGGAAGACAGAAGAGATTGGGGAGAAAGAGGAAGGGGACAGATTGTGCAGGGCATGGTCAAGCATGGGAAAGAGTTTGGACATTTTCCTGAGGGCCGTGTGGAACAGTGATGGGGTTGGGCACGAGGCAATAACATCAGATGGGGGTGGGTTTTTTAATTCTATTTTTTTTATTAAAGTGTAGTTGATTTACAATGTTAGTTTCAGGTGTACAGCAAAGTGATTCAGTTATACATATACATACATATATATTTTTTCAGATTTTTTTCCTACATACACATATGTATATATATTTTTTCAATTTCTTTTCCATTACAGCTCATTACAAGAAATTGAATATAGTTCCCTGTGCTGTACAGGAGGTCCTTGTTGTTTACCTATTTTATATATAGTAATGTGTCAGGTGGTTTTTCTTTGAGAGATCACTATAGCTCTGTACAGCAAACCGATTTTAGGAAGAGTCTATTGCTATAGTCCAGGTGAGAGATTGTGGTGATTTGGACCAGCCCAGGAGTAATTGGGATGAAGAGAGGAGGAAATAAAAGGAGACATTCAAGAAATTGGAGTTGAATTAGTAGGATTTGATGATCAGAAGATGTGGGAGAGAGACAGGGAGGAGGTGACACTGAAGGTGCAGGTCCCAGTGGGAGCTGGCAGAGGGACGAGTAGAGCAGAGAAGGACGAAGGAGGAGAGTGGCTGAAAGGAGGGGTTGAGTACAGAGAGAACCATCCCCGAGGGCTCTTACTCAGGCCTTGGCTTTGGGATGTACGGAGAGGTCACCACCTGGGGCAGGGTGAAGGGCTGGGCCCTGGGAGATGATGGTTCCAGTACTGGTCCCTCCATCACTCATTCGCAAATCGTCCCTCAGAGCATTCCCAGCTCTTTGCCCTAGAATCCGAGAGTGGAATCATATCCATTTAGACCCTAACGTCCTGAAGAGAAGACCTTCACATGGAGTCTGTAAGGAAGATAAAGTAGGTACCGGTATTGTGGTCCCCACTGGCCAAGTGAAATTCAGCAGCTCACCTGTGATCACACTCATGCTAAGTGGCAGATACAGGATTCGTCTCACCTCAGGGCACCCCACCTGAGGCCACACTGCCTCCCAGGATGTCCCCAATACTGTCTGGTTTCAAGCAAAGCCTAAGGGAAACAGGGAGGTCTCCCCTGGCCTAGACCCATGCCTCCCCTTACTTCTTGAAAAAGTCAAGACTCGTTTTGTAAGGAGTAGATCCAAGGCCTAAAGCAGCCTTTGTGTCACCCTTAGATCTGTTCTCTAGGGGCAGCTACTCTCAACTCAGGCAGCTCTTTCTTCTATTTCCCTCCCTAGGTCTCAATTTGACCATTTGAAATTTCTAAAGATGACTATTTTCTGATTGAACAATTTTAGACACTGGCATTGACTTCCTAATATGGAAAATGACTAGGAAATATTATCCACAATTGAGCTATTTCCTGCCCTAAGATTTCATTTCCTTTCTTGTGCAACTTCTTGTCTGCCCTGAAATTCATAATAGCCTCATTTTAAATTTCTCAAGTTATCTAGCAGCTATCTATCAGTTATCGCTTATTCATCCCTGGACTCTCCACAAACACATCAGGAATCTAGATGCCCCTTTCCCTCTCCCGCCATTTTAAATTTCCTCACGAACATCACGGCTGGAGCTTAGCATTGTCCTGTTAACATCTGGTCTCATGCATCGCTGTCGTCTCCCGGGCCCTTGAGATACCCTGGGTACACAATTTAAGGAGGTTTTCAGGGGAGAGGGTAGAGCTCAGTGGTAATGTGCCTGCTTAGCATGCACACGGTCTTGGGTTCAATCCCCAGTACCTCCATTAAAAATAAATAAATAAATAAATAAACCTAATTACCCCCTAAAAACAACAACAACAAAAAGAAGGTACTCATTCTCAGGGTTGTACAACTGTTGGTTGTTTCAGTACTTACTTGTCTGACCCTGAGAGTGAGTGTCTCCTTGAATCCTGTGCCCTAGGCACCTTGCTCTCCTTACCTGCTCACTTCCTGCTCCCTTCCTTTGCTGGTTGGATCTTTTTCCTGGATCCTCTGCCTTCATCTGTCTCGCTTTCCTCCCTCATTTTGGTGGAATACATCCTCCGGTAGTTTCCTGAGAAAGGGACATGAGAGATACGCTATCTGAGACTATACATCTGAGATTGTCTTTATTCTACCTTCATACTTGAATAATAATTTGGCTGCATCTAGGATATCTTAGCTGCGTCTAGTGTCAGTATCTGAGTCTAGAGTCTTTTGGGTTCATTTTCTCAGAGAATAATCCTCCCATTGTCCAGCTGTGTGGTGGAGGGGATGGGGTCCAGGGTTTTAATTATTTTGATAGGCTTTCAGTCAGGCTCTGTGCCCCATACCTGCTTTTGGTGACACCTAGTGTCCAAATTCTGAGTCTTTCCAAGATTCTCCAGTGCAAACAGGCTAGCTCTTGAAGGCATTCCCCTTGTAGGCAACTAGGTTCCAACTTCCTTTGTTCAAAGTCAGCTAATCCCTCCTCTGTCTACTGTCCAGCATGCAAACATTTTGCTGATAGCTCTCATCCATGGTTGACATCTCTCTAATTCTCTTTTTCTTTGCAGGATCTATATCTTTTCAAAAATTCTTCCAGTCATTTTCAGGGGGGCTCCAGCAAGGAGTCAAGATAAAAAAACAAAACGAACAAACAAACAAACAAACCAAAAAAAAAAAAACTTGTGTTCAATCTGCCATGTTCAATTAGAAATGTTTTCTTTCTTTTCTAACCTTCATTTTGACCCACTTTCTCTCCCATGGCTGTTTTTAAAAACTGAGTCCAGTAATAATTCTGTGACTCATCTCCGTGAAGTCTGTCCTAACTACCCTGACCTATATTGTTCTTATCTTATTGGAGTTCAACATGGCCCAATGCCTTATTCTAGCCCCGTGTGCGTTCTCCTTTGTGTCCTGTTCGCCATCTCGTGTGCTCCCCACCTGGTGGAAGGTGGGTATCCTCTTTCTCTAGTACTCCTTTCACTGCTGCCTCCCAGAGTTGATGTGGCGAGGAAAAACGGGAGTTGGAGGAAGACTGTTCCTGGGTCTGTCTGTCCAGGGCTCCAACCTCTGATGGCCAGATCAGTGTGACCCACCACTGGTCCATGCCTTTGAATGCAGCCTGGACCAGTGATGGAGCAGGTCCTGGGGCCGGGGATGGGGAGTGGGTCAGAGGGTTAACCACATGTAGCACAGCTGGGGAGGAACACAGTTTGCCTTTTAGACTCCAAACAGGTTCCCAAGGCCAGAGCAGGGGTGCAGAGACCATGGGCATACAGGCTGTGTGCTGGAGTGAGTCAGTGAGAGCGTGCTTGCAACCTTGGAGTGGACAAAACCCCAGAGGTCGGGCAAGTGGGAAGGACTGTCTACCACTCACTGACTCTGTCCTGGGCTCCCTCCAGTCAACACTGTGATCATCACCAACCTCTACCTGGTGGTGTTCACGCCGTACTGGCCTCTCACTGTGCTCCTTCTCGCCTGGCTGGGTTTTGACTGGAAGACCCCGGAGCGAGGTAAGGGCCCTGTGAGGGCTGTGTTGCCACCTGCCACATGCTTTCTGTGTCTTCTCATACTCCTGAGAGGTTCTGGACAATTCCCAGGCCGCCCTGCAGCCTGTTCCTCCCTGGGCTAGAGGAGAGGGAAGAGCTCTTTGCATGCTGCAAGCAAGGCCCAGATCAAAGCTGGAGTGGGCTAGGCTGGTCCTAAGTGGGACATCAGAATGTTTGGTTTGCAGCCTGGCTGTCACTTAAGAGAGCAGGCAACAGCAGGGGGTGAGCGTACCCTGAGGCAGGCCCTAAAGGGTTATGGAGAAGACAGTGCAGGGATGGGGTGGGGTGGGTGAAGCTCGGCTGCATTGGCTCTGTTTCCAGGTGGTCGCCGGCTTACCTGTGTGAGGCATTGGCGCCTGTGGAAAGAGTACTGTGATTACTTCCCACTCAAGGTGAGTCGTCCTGGATCCCCACTTGGGCCCCAGGCCCAGCAGCAGCCAGGTCAGGGTGGAGGTCAGAGGCATCATTCATATCGAGGCCCATGTGGATGGTGCTTCCTGGAGTTGTGTGTTATTCCACCTGTGTGGCCAGACCCTGCAGCGCTTTCCTTTCTAGGTCTGTGACCAGAAGAGGAGTCCTCTTCCCTAGCTATACCCCTCCTGACTCCACTTGCCTCCACAGCTTTATTTTTTTTTAATTGAACCTTAAATTCTTTTTTTAAGCTTTATTTTTGTGAGGGGAGGTAATTCAGTTCATTTATTTATGTATATTTTTAACACATTTATTGTGGTATAATTCCTGTACAGTAAATTACATATATTTCAGATGTACAATTTGATAATGAGTTTTGATAGATGCATACACCCATGAAACCACCACCACAATCAAGACAGCTAACATTTCCATCACTCCCCAAGAGGTGCAAATTTTGAATTTCTGATTTATCCCTTCCCACCCGCCTTTACCGCCTGGTAACCCTAAGTTTGTTCTCTGTGAGTCTGTTTCAGTTTTGTAGATAAGTTCATTTGTATCCTTTTTTTCAGATTCCACATATAAGTGATATCATATTATCATATGGTATTTTTCTTTCTCTTTCTGGTTTATTTCACTTAGAATGACAATTATTTATTTATTTAATGGCGGTACTGGGGATTGAATACACGGCCTCATGCATGCTAAGCATGCACTCTACCACTGAGCTATAACTTCCTTCTCCTCCACAGCTTTTGAAGACTCATGATCTCTCCCCAAGCCACAACTACATTGTTGTCTGCCACCCTCATGGGCTCCTGTCCCATTCCTACTTTGGCCACTTTGCCACAGAGGCCTCAGGCTTCTCCAAGATCTTTCCTGGCATCACCCCTTATTTGCTCACACTGGGAGCCTTTTTCTGGGTGCCTCTCCTCAGAGACTATGTCATGATGACAGGTGAGTTGGCTCCTAGGACATCAAGCCAAGGAAAAACTGGCTCCCTGAGGGAGAACTGTTGGGTGAATGAATGGGTGAGAACAAGGCCAACTCTCGGATCCCCTCTTGTCGTTTTTGTTTGTTATTTTGAGGGGGAAGGTAATTAGGTTTATTTATTTTTTTAATGGAGGTGCTGGGGATTGAACCCAGGACCTCATGCATGCTAGGCATGTGCTTTACCACTGAGCTGTACCCACCCACCCCCTCTGGTCTTAAGAAGCTACCTTAGGCTAGGCTGCCTGATATGAGGCTTGCTCCTCCTTTGAAGAGGTAGGGAGGAAAGTTCGGAGGTTTGGCAAGTGACCAATGACCCTTTGGCTTTTCCTGACCACCAGGAATCTGCTCTGTGAGCCAGTCCTCCATGGACTTCCTGCTTACCCATAGAGGCACAGGCAACATGCTGATTGTGGTGGTTGGCGGCCTGAGTGAGTGCAGATTCAGCGTGCCAGGATCTACCACCTTGGTCTTGAAGAAACGCATGGGCTTTATCCGCATGGCCCTTCGGCATGGGTAAGGATGTTTCTGGTCCAGACTGGGGAAAAGGGCTCCAAAAGCCCATCAGGGCAGGGGTAAGTGGTTTTGAGGAAATGATGTACAAGCTGGTTGTGCAGGGGGAGGGGGAGGGGGAGCAGCTTCTGTGTCAGAGTAGAGCCTGGGCCAGGTTCTGGAAGCATTTCTGCTTATAAAGAAAAGCTAGCAGATCAGCCTTGAGCCTGTGCTCCCTCACACTAGCTTCTCATCTGGGCCAGTCCCTCTATAAAAATGACTGGCTGAGACCCCATCTCGGAGAGAGCCGAAATTACCCTGTTGGTTAAAGGGAAGAAACGGCCCTTGGGTCTAATCTGCCAGTGGAATTTTGGTTGTTTTTGCTTTGTTGTGGAGATAATCAAGTATATGTATTTACATATTTATTTTAATGGAGGTACTAGGGATTGAACCCAGGAGCTTGTGCATGCTACGCACACGCTCTACCACTGAGATACGCCCTCCCCTCTGATCTGCCAGTGTTTCAGACTTGAGGGTTTATGGAAGGGGCTGGGACTCACGTCCTTTAGCTGGCTGCTACTTTGTCTCCCTGGGCAATATGGGGTAGACCATGTGACCCTCACACTTAGCCTGGGCCTGGGCCCAGTTGGGTCAGGAACTGAGGAGCTTATAGGCAGATCCAGGGGCTACTGGTGGTCAGTGTGTCTGGCTCTCAGCAAGGGCCTTACCTTTTGGGCCATCAAAGAACATGGTTTTCCTCTGCAGGGTGGCTCTAATCCCTGCTTACACATTTGGGGAGACAGAACTCTACAATCAGCATATTTTCACTCCTGGGGGCTTGGTCAATCGCTTCCAGAAGTGGTTTCAGAGCATGGTACACATCTACCCTTGTGCCTTCTATGGGCGTGGCTTCACTGAGAACTCCTGGGGCTTTCTGCCCTACGCTCGGCCTGTGACCACCATCGGTGAGTGGGTCCCTCTGCTGGCAGCCTCATCTGGGCTAGAGGAGCCAATTCTGAGGCTGACCCTTGGCTCTGGCTGTATCCAGAGGCGGGGAGGCGGACCAGGCTGAGTGCAGGGTCAGGGGAAGCATTAAGGGAGAAACTGGGCTGAAGGGCTGAGGCCCATTCTAAGGAGGGCGCCGTTCTGAGACTCCTCCCTTTCCCTTGTCTGTCTCCCCTGGCAGTTGGGAAGCCTCTACCCATGCCCAAGATTGAGAACCCGAGCCAGCAGACGCTGGATAAATACCATGCAGTCTATATCAGCGCCCTGCGCAATCTATTTGACCAGCACAAGACCAAGTTTGGCTTCTCAGAGACCCAGGAACTGGTGATAGTTTGACAGACATCCCCGGGGCCTCTCAGCCTGCCTGGAAGGTATGGAGCCGGGAAACAGGAAGACGTCACCTGTGGGGCTCCTGCTTCTGATTCAGCCAGTCCTCAGTGTGACGGGGGCTGGGGGATAGGGATGGGGAGGGCCCTCTTCCTCTTTCATCTCTCTCCTCCTTCCAGCTCTTCTCAGTGTTTTCCTTCAGGCCATGACGAAGATGCCCCCAAGACAGGGAAGGCTCTAGGGGGAGAGGTGCCCTGAAGGCTCCCTCACAGAGGCCCACTCAGCATCAGCACCTGCTGACATTGCCTGTGCCCCAGCCAGCCCGTTCCAGGGGCCTAGGATCCCTGCGTGTGACTCTCCTCCAGCTCTCAAGCAGCCTCATCTCCTGGCATCAAGGCTCCTCCAAGACAGGCTGCCTTGAGATACAGGGGGCTTTGAGTTCAGGCCCCACCCACTTCAAGCCCTGTGACTTGGAGCTATCAGTCACCTCTGAGCCTGTTTCCTTATCAGTAAAAATGGGACAAGTTGTCCCTCCCCTGCTTACCTCAGAGAGTGCTGGGAATGATCAAACGATATCAGAAGTGATTGAGCCAAGAGCACACAAAATTCTTCTGCAACCATTTTGCCCATTTCCTGTCTGCAAGCAAACAATGCCCTACATGTCATGGCATATCAATGTTTAAAAGAAAGTGTATTCAATTAAAAAAAAATCAACATTCCAGTCTATTAAAAAAAAAGAAAGTTTAAGTTTATGGTCTAGGGTCTTGTCAACAGTTCTCTGAAAGTTTAAGTAAACTTTCTAATTGGGTGACCTTAGGCGAGCTCCTTCAACTCTTTAGTCTTGGTCTCCTCATCTGCAAAATGGGATGATACATCCTGGGGAGCTGGAGACTGCATCTACCCAAGCTCTTTTGGATGCAGGCCTGAAATAAGTCTCCAGCTGAGGGCAACTCCATGTGGTGTCACTGCCTTGGGGCCGTGTTCCTTCTTGCAGGCCCTCTAGCCTACTGGACATACGGCTATAGGAAAAGACCTAGGGGATAGGGATGAGTGCCTGGGGGTTGGGGCACAGAGAGGATGTGGGATATTCTGACTGGAAATTTGGAATACCTTCCTCCTGTTGCCTCTTAAATGCAATAGGTGCCTCGGTCCTTCCTGAAGCTCATGGGTGATGTCAGAGAAGCACCTGGCATGGAGGACGTGCTTGAGTCAATCTCCAGAACAAGGGGGAAAAGCTTTATTTGCAAAGAATAAACCATTAATTTACACAAACTTACATCCCAGTTTATATACATTATGTATAGTTTATATACACGGTATCTCACACTGGGTGCCAACCCCCAAAGCAGCACTGGGCCTGCTCTAGGCCATTCTCACAACAAAGCCCACCCCCACCCCAGCTGGGAGCTTTTGGAATAAAGAAAGGACACATCCTCAACTCCACTTGGGGAGAACCCTGAATTGCATTACAAGAAAAAAAAATCCTGTTCCTTCTTTGTGCTCATATGCCCTAGGGGAGCCTCCAGGCAGGGACAGGGCCCAAGGCAGTGCCAAGGTGGCCTCAGGACCCCCCCACCCAGTGTGGGGCCTGTCCAGAACCTTCTAGTCCAGAGGCAGAAGCTGGGAGAGCGCCCTGGGGAAGGAAGTGCTCCTACAAAGGCTGTGGCTGCTCTTCCTCAGCCTGGCCAAGCTCTGGAAGGGGGCCACACACTTACAGCCTTACGTCTGGGGTTGGCAGAAAGAAGGGAGCTGTGTGGGACCAGGGACTGCTCCCCCCTCACCTTGCTCAGTCTGGAGGTCAGGGCTCCTTCCACTCGGGCGGGTCACCTTCCTTTTCAGGGCCTCAGGTTCCATGTGAGTCAGGTGGGGGGTAGAACGTGGGTCAGGCTAGATTCCCTCTAAGGGTCTTTCCAGACCTCAATTTCTCTGAATCTGTTTGCATCCATCAGAAGTTACATAAAACACCTTGACTCACACGTGGATCAGAGTCTTGGTTCACCTCCAGGGTTCCTAGCCCTTTACTGCTCATCAGATGTTTGGCTCAGGATGGATGAAAGGGGACAGAAGGCAAAGACTACATTTTCCAAAGAACCAGCAGCTGAACAGCCCCCAACAGCTGCCTTTTGTGCCAGCTTCAGCTGCTGAAGCCCAAGTAGCTGGCAAAGCCCCCGCCACACAATTCTCCTTCAAACCTCAGCCCTCTGCTTGCTCACAAATACCCTCATGCCATTCTCCAAGCAGGCCTTGACCTTCTGGCCAAGTCACAGCAGCATAATTCCAAACTGGGAGTCTCTTTGCACCTTCTTTTGATAGTAAATGGCTTCACCACTTTGCCAATAACTTGGCGGCAACTGGGCTCCCTAGCCACCTCTGGGTCCCCTCCCAACTCGTCTCCCTCCAGGGTTCCTTTTGAGGGGTTGCAATGAATAAAGAGGTCCTGTGTGATCCTGTTTTCCCTTTGAATCCCCTCCATATCGGAAGAATAGAGTGGGTATCAGAATGTCCTTTCGGGGCACAATTCCGAAACCTTTTCCTTCCTTTTGCTCACACCCCTTTGGCCTTAGAGCCAGCCCTCTCTCTGGTCTTCCCTCCATCCCTGAGAGATCTGGGTAGCACAGAGGTCTCTGAGGTATGGTAGAAAGGGATAAGGAGTTACTTAGTAGCTGTGGGAAGCAGCCAGCTCCTGTGACCTGTCTGCAGGGTAACCAGAGGACCCTGTCTGCAGTAGGGGCGCCATATACAATGGTTGGTTGGTACACTGGTTTGCCGGGTGGATGAAAGGACATAAGGGGCATCCATTCTGTGGATACTAGAGGCCTGCTGTTTCGATGTGGTACCAAGACAATTCTTCTGAACACAAGAGTTCAAAGGCTGATGGCTGTTTCCCCTCCTCAAACGTCCTACTTTTTTGCCATAGAGCCCCTGGCAGCCAAGAGAATAGGCATTACCATCAAGGAATGAAGGTGAGCATCTCTGGGTTTCTCCCAAGGCCCCTCAAGGATCTGGGGTCCACAGTTCCATTTTTTTGGTTCTCTCTAGATTCCAGATTCAACACAATACTGGGCTGGAACAGAACAGCTTTGGAGTCAGATCTGGCTGAAGCCCAGGTGCCTTAAACTGGGTGAGATCCTGGTTAAAGCACTTCACCTCTCTGAGCCTGGTCTAAACCATGGGATTTGTGATATTATCAAAGGAGATGAGAGAAAGGACTTTCCAAACTTGCAGGATAGGTTCTCATCAGATCCCGCCATGACCAAGGACTGTCTAAGGCACTTTATAGGAGCTGGGGTCAAATACATGCCTAAAGTTTCCCTCACATGGGGTGGCCAGGCTGTCATTAGCAACCCGACAATGGCGGTGTAGCCTACCCACTCTCACCCTGACCCTCGAAGGGCCAAGCCGTGTAGTTGCTTAGAAAGGGAAGGCACAGCAGGGAAATGAGGACCTGTGGTTCTTGGTGGATTTCAGCTGCCCAAGGGAACTTATTCCCTATCCTGAAAAGGAAACTTGTTTCTGGAATAAGAGGAGCAGACTCTACAAGACTGGCCCTCCCAGCTATGGGTTAGAGCCAGCACCCAGAAGCCAGCCTGGGCCCAGGCAGTTAGAAATAAGGCCCTTGAATGATCCTATCATATAATCTGATGAGAGGCTCGGGGTCGGGGGTGGGGGTGCGGGTGAGGGTGGGGGAAGGTGTCTTTGGGCCTGGCTAGAAGGCAGAGCCCTGCCCAGTGCCTAGGTGCTGCCTTCTCCTGAGCCTGGATTCAGGGGAGCAGCACTGGAATCTATGGTGACACTGCCGTACAGTGACTTCCCAGAGCCAGAGAGAAGAAAGGTGAGGGGAGGTTCAGGAGGGCATCAGCTGCTGTCCTTTCAGATAAGGCCTATGGTAATGACCTTTTGGGTTGCAGCAAACTTGAATAAAACCCTGTCCTGTTCCCACCTCTTGCCCTTTCTGGGTCAGGTAGAAAAGTTCTGCCTTGTCACTGCCCAGGGGTTGTTCAGGGTTTGGGAATTTTAGTAGTTTAGCCCAGCAGCTGCCTAAATATTAGAATTTGAAGGAACTTCTAGGGAGGTCATCCAGTCCCACCCTTGGCCCCCAGACGCAGGTTGACTAGATGAATATTTGTGTTGCTTAATAAATGGAAAACTTCCTTGGTGCCCGGGTAATCTAAGGAGTATCCCAGACTCACAACAACACAGGCCCAGGATTGGCACCTGTCTCAGACAGAGGTAGGCTCTGAGGAGGAAGGGAACGGGTGGTTGAGTCAGGCTGGGAAGGAGGCAACTGGGCAGGGCCCCGGGGAGTTTTCTGAGCGTGGAGCACAGCTGTAAACAACGTGAAAGACATGTGGCCTCAGGTATGGCTTCAGGGTCTTATGCAGGTGGGTTTCTGGCCATCCCCTGCAGTTGCTCCAAGGAAGAACCAACCTCCTGTCCCCAAAGCCTGGCAAGCTGTTGCAACACGGCTCAGCCTGAGCGGGAAGAGCTCGCTGACTGTCTGGCAGGTTCCTCACTTGGTCTCTGCCATGAGCACTTGCCCTTTCCCCTCCCTGCCCCTCTCTTTAGGCGGCAATGCTCCCCTCCCGCCCCGCCCCTGCCCCCAACCCCCAGTGCAGATAGGAGCAGCAGCCCCTTGGGGGTCAGAGGCTCACCCCATAGTCTGGGGCACACCTTTGCCTTCTTGCCTGTTGCCCGAGACCCTCACTTTAGTGCAACAAAGTGACAGCAGGGACCTCGAGGTTGACGGGTCAGGCCATAAGCAGTCAACATGTAGCCAAGGAGGAAGGTTCTGCTTCATGTCCACCCTGGGGCTCCATCAACTGTCCTGTTAACTCAAGGTCATTTTGGAAAGTCAAGCAAACCTTCTCATCCTGGAGTCACTGGGGCATAAACAGCACTGGGGGCATTTTTCTCGGCGGCTGCAACACCCACACGCCTCACTCCACAGCAGCACTTGGAGGTTCTGGGAGTCCTGGATCCCAAACCTGGGGTTGGGGCACAGGCAGGGGCAAAACTGGGGCTGGGGTTGGGGTGAGGGATCTAGGATGCAGGGGCCTCGCCCAGCCTGATGGCCCCAAAGAAGGTGGTGTGCTTGCTCATGTTGATGGAGATGTCGGCGTGCACCATCTTCACAGCGATCTTCTGCCGTGCTTTGAGGAGGCAGACGCCCGCGGTGTAACAGGTGTTGTAGTTGGTCTTGCCCGTCTCGATGCTGCGGGTGCACTGTAGGAAGGGCTTCTCATCTACCACCACCTCATAGCTGGCAAAATCAGTGAAGTTGATGTAGTAGACCTGGGTGAGAGGCAATGAGAGGGGATTGGCGGGGAGAGGAAGGAGAGGGTAGCCCCCCTGCCCCGTGATGAACAGATGGGACCTTCTGTTAGTCACCAGGACGGGCGGGTAGAAGGCTTATTTATGGTTCCTCCCTCACTCCATGGGGCTCAGCTGGCTGAACAAGACTTTCTTTTGACAGCAATCTAGTGGGAGACACTCTGAAGGCCAGAACCAAGTCTCATTCGTCCCTTGACACTTGACCTCCCCCAGCTCCAGACTCCTGCCCTCTGCCCTCCTGGGCATAGTTCTCTGCACACATTAGGTGCTCAACCAGAGCTACAGACACAAAAGGATCCAACTTCCCTTCTAATTTCAAGCCGTGTGGACTATTTGTGGAGAAACTTAGAAGTCCCCAATGCCCCCGAGACGCTGCAGAAACCACCTGCCAGTTCTTTAGCTCTTTACTGGATGGCGGCTCCCTCAGCTCACCGCCCTCCTCCCCTGTGTGGAATTTCTCTCACGGATTCTGCCATTGCCCCTTGACCTGCTCATCTGAGGATTGAGGAAACAGATCCAGAGAGATGGAGAGCTCTCCATCACACATGAGATGAAGAATATGGAAGGGCCAAAGCCAGCCCCCGACCTTATTTTGGGGCCAGAAGGAAGGGCTAACTTATGTTCAGTGGCGTGATCCTGGGGGGGTTTTCCCAATTTTCCTTGGGGTCCAAGGCCTGAGGCCTCGCCCAATTCTCTCCCAGGCCCAGAAACTTAATTTTTCTCTCCTTCATTACCCTTATCCATCATGCCTGACCCCAAGCTTTGATTCCCTGCCAGCAAATGGCATTTTGGACAAATGGCCCTTAGGACACTGGGATTACACTCCTGGGGACTGGGACACTCGGCTGTCACCCTAAATCACTTTATGAAAGGCTGCTCAGGATGCAGCAGTGTATTCAGGTGCCACACAGTTTTGTGGGTCAGGACCCAGGCTGGGTTGGGATGCTTGGTGGGCTCAACAAACGCTAGTGAACCCACCTTCTCCGGTTACCCTCCCTTGAGAACCTTCTGCTGGCTCCATCGTCCTTCTGTCCATCCACCTGCTTGCTGCCTGCCCCACAGAAGCCCCAACCTCAAGGCTCATCTACATCTAGCTCTGAGGAGCCACCCAATTGGAGGCAAACAACAGGGGTGGAAGTGGGTGGGCACTGGCAGACCTAGGGAATGGGCACCAGGCCAGGACAAGGACCAAAACAGAGGGAGAAAAGGGCTGGGAGAATATGACAGAGAAACAGAAAGGTTGAGGAGAAACAAATGGGAGAAAGGGGAAGGAAAGGCAGAAATCTTTTTGAGGTGGACAGAAAGTCTGCAGGAACACTAATGATTATAAAGCTAGTGGTGTCGGGGCTTGCGGCACCGGAAGGAGTTCTTGGCAGCCCTGGAGCTGACTTTCAAAGGATATCCTGAGACAGAGTTCAAGTTTGGCAGTAGAACCAAACAGCTCAGTGGGGAGACGAGGGCCTGGGGCCTTGTAGGAGGGAACCAGAGGGCTGGGTATCCGGCCAGGGGAAAAAATGTCAAAACAGACCCTTCTCTCTTTCCTCCTTTTAGCTCCCTCCCAGTGCGGTGTCCCCATCACTCCCAGCCGTCAAAGACGGAAGTAAGCCATTGGCTGATCTTGGCTGGCTCCACAGCGCCCCTGTGTGGCCTGCACCGGATCTGCATTCTGGATATAAGAAGAGTTAGGCCTGAGACCGTACTCACTTCTACCTGACTATAGATGAAGTAGGTGCCGTCCACCAGTACCTCCAGCTCCCCGCTGCGGGGATGTAGTTTAAACACCTTGGGGTTCATGGTGATGCGAGACCAGTCATTGAGCACTCCACCTGAAAGATCTCAGTATGAGAGAAGGGCAGTCACTCAGTACGTGTCAGAATCATCTGGACAAAAGAAACAAGAGTTATCAGGCAGCACACCCCCCCGCCCCCCACCTCTATGCCAATGTAACCTGGAGAGCCTGGGAGGCCAAGCTTTCAGAACAGCATTTGGAAGCAGAGAGAGAGTATTCTGTTTGTCAAGTGGCTGCCAGGCCTGCCTCAAGCCCCTAGGGTCTGCCTGTCTGTTTTCCTCTCTCTCTCCCCGACTTCTCTGTCTGAAAGGATCTTTAACCAACACTTTCTAGCTGGAATTGGAGGGGTGGTAAGAAGAGGGTGGGCCTGCTGTCCTATTTTCTTTATTGTTCTAGGACCTGCACAGGCAAGATCTAGACACTGAGGGGCAGGCTAGGTCTTATTATTCCATTTCATTTCACCAGCTCCTGAATCTCTCTCCTGGTTTATAGGTTCCTGGGGTTTCTCCTTGTCCTTAAGAGATTCCTTTTAATAGTTCCTCCACACTGACTCCTCTCGGGAAAGCCTCCCATGGTCTCCAGGAAACCACTCAGCCCAAGGAAGTGTCTACCAAGAGAACCTTAGGGGTCAGGGGTGAGCGTGAGTCAGGCTTTATGGCCGCCAGAGCAACTGACCACCAGAAATAAGGCCCCATAGGGGAGAGGGACCTCTATGAGCGTGAGGTATAGACTGCCAAGCATCACTAGAGCAAGCCAAAGGGATGGTGAGGGTGTCTGGGTGCAGAGGCACCCCTGCAAAGCATCTGTTTCTCGGTCGCACCCCATTTGGGGTGGAGGGGCAGTCACTCTGCTTTGGCTGGACAGTGGGAGCCGGCACGTGAGGGCGGAGGAAAAGCTTTCCTTTCCATCCTGTAGCAAGGGGGGGTGTTCTTTCCCACTGCAAGAGGAGAGGGGGCGAGCCCACAGAGCCTTTCCCCATCAACACCATCCATTCTTCATGCAAGAAAATATGTTTTGAAAGTCCGTCCTTGGCTGGTCTCGGGAGGCTTGCTTTTCTGAGATGTGAGGAATCCAACCTTCTGGAAAAGGTGCCCATCTTCCCTTGAGGTGATAAGCAGATGAGACAGGAGTTGGGAGGAGACGCCCCAACTCTGCCCCTCATGTGGGACCACTCTGCATGATGTCCCGCCGGCCCCTAAGCCCCCTCACTCCTGCTTCTGGTGGAACTAAAGATCGTACTGGGGATTGGCCCAGAGGGGTTGGAACCCGTATTGTTATGTGCTGGGAGCAAAACCAGTAGCTTCTGGCATAGAATAAACACTGAGGCCACCCATCTGGACAGCCAAACCAATCTATCTCCTGCCTGTCTCATTCCTTCTTGGACAGATGGTGATCATGGGCCACCCAGGACCCTGGGGTCCAAGGCACCTAGTCTCAGCCAGACCGCTTGGATTTTGGTGCCATTCTGTTCCTACTTATATTTCTAAGGCCATTAAGTCAGGCATCCAGGTGGCAGTACAGGAAGTACCTAAGCCCAATCATTAAGGAAGCAGAGCACAGCCAGTTCAGGACCGACCGGGTTCTTAGAAGCTGGTCCCATGCAGCAGGTTTCTTAACCTTCATTTACTGTTTCTGTACTCACAGTCCCCCTCCCTCTAACTCCAAGCTCTGTAAGCATCTGGCATCTTGGCTGGCTTGCTGCTTTCTGAGGCTCCTGGGGGTTCATGCATTTTAGGCTTTGTGCACCCTGGGGACTGGACATTATTTCAAAGCGCTGTTCTTTAATGAATGTTCATGTCTCTTCGGGGAAGAAAATCAAGCTAATCATTCAGTGGAGTACACACACACACACATTTCTGAAGCCGTATAGTGCACTGGCGAAAGTCGGACAGGCAGTGTTTTGAATCCCAGCTCCTATATTTAACTGAAATCTTGGGCCAGTTAATTAACCTCTCTGAGCTTCAGTGTCTATCTCTGGGAAAGAGAGCTAATGCCCACCTTTGTCATGAGGATCAGATGAAATAAAAGACAAAGAAAGTATGTGGAAAACTCTAAAGTACCATGCAAATATAAGGCAGTATGATTTAGTATGGTATTATCCAATCTCTCTGGCACTCTGTTTCCCCATCTTTTAAATTCAGGGATGACATTAAAATTAGTGTTTCTAACCTCCTTAAACCTGTCCTCTTTTTATAGACACTAGCACCTTATACTCCTTGGAGAGTCTAACATGCCCACACTTCCCTGAGTGAAATGCCCCCTCAAGCCAGTTTCTGTATCAACCCATCAGACATGAAGATTCAATTTCACGTAGTTTGACTTTCTCTAATTGGTATCGTGAAAATGTTGATCAAACTACACATATCCTCATGGTGATTCTGATTTAACCTCCATCTCCTGAGACTCCCTGGTCTTGATGATGTCTTAGGTCCCTTTTAGCTTCCTTGTCAGTGATTTGAAAGGCCATTTGGGTGTAGTGACAGGACTTGGTGCAGACAATTACTCAGGACAGCCAGCAGAGGGCAAAATGGAGTCAAGAATGGTCCCTAGTGCCAAGGGTACCCCAGGGGCCTGGGAGGAACTGGGTTGGGTGATTATTTGAAGGCTGAGGGGTGGGGAAGGAGAGGAGAAACTCCTCCCGGGGAGAGAGCCTACTTTGACTCTTACCATTCTTGACTTGAATTGCTGACCCTTGGCCCTGGAGATGCACCACAGCTGGCTGGGAGGATGAGGGCAGAGAGAGAGAGAGAGAGAGAGTAGTCACTGTGAGAGATGGTCGCTTGCTCAGCCACCATTTTCCAGAATGCCACCTCTTCTCTTGCATCTCAATTCGGCTCCCTCTCCCCTGCCTTGGGATGTGAGTGGCCACATTTCTACTGGAGGGTAATGTGATTTTGTAGCTCTGCCACTTTCAGGCTCTGTTACTTCAGCCAAATGCACTGCCTCTGAGCCTCATTTCCCCAACTGGGAAATGGGGATTATAAGAATATCTGTCTGGCCTCTCTCACAGGGATGTCTGAAGATCAACTAAGGTGATGGATATAAAACATCCTGCCAGCCATCCAGCGCTGTGCAGCTGTGGAGATTTATCACTGTGGCCAAACAGCTGTAGTGAGGGAGGCTGAGATGAGACGAGGCGAGACGGATTAGGAAGCTCAAAGACTAGGGAGGAGCCCTTCAGGCCATTAAGGCAGACGTCCAGGCTGGGCTTGACCTGGAACTGGTTGGCTGATTTTCAAGGATAGACTCTTAAACTTCTAAGCTCCTGATCCCAGGTGGTCTGAGTGCCGACCAGATTGTCTGGGGTGGCTGGGGAGTTGGAGGCCCCGGTGAATCGGCCTGACTGGCAGCTCTTGACGGCTGCCTGTTGAGCTTGGCTATGGTGATCCTCTGTTTCCCGGGAATGGGGAAAAAGTGGCCACAGCAAGACTCAGTTCCCTTCGCTAAAGGCAGGCCCTGGGGCAAAGCTTTTCAATGCATAGTGCTGGGAGGGGGCTGAGAGTGAAAAACCTCAGAACCTCTAGGGTATCCTCATGAAATCAAGCCTTGGCAGATTTAATAGGGACCAAACTCAAAAGTGGCCCTAGCCTGTGGCCTTCCCTCCTCCCCTGGAAGAGAGCAATTCCCAGCCAACCTGGTTTTCTCGACTTCCGGCTTTATCAGCAGCACCTGCAAAATAGGACAGGACAATCAGAGAGCAGGCTTTTTCTCCTTCCTTTTCTCCTCCCCTAGGCAGCCAGTAACACTGAGCTTTGCTCCCTGAAGCCAAGGCCTGTCTGAGCATGATTCTCCAAGGCTCAGAGCTGCAGGGAGAGTCGGGGGGCAATGCGGAGCCCTGGGGTGGGAGAGGATGCCCCTTCCTTCTCTTACTTGTCTCTGACCTGCATCTCCAGTGGGCCCAGCACCCAGCGGGGAAACTGGCCTCTTGTCAACATGGGCTCAAGGCAAGTGCCACCGTGCATCCATGGAGACAGATGAGAGCACAGCCTGGCCATCATGTGACCCTGAGACAATGGTGTTTGCTTCTTTAGCCTTTTGCTCCCTTTCTATTAATTTTCTTCGAAGAGTGCATTGGCATTTGTAAATATCTTGCTTCTTTCATTGTCTCTCTCCTCCTCTAGGACATAAATGCCTTGAGAACAGGGACCACTTATCAATATATTTCTTGCACATAGAAAGTGCTCAAGTAATATTTGTGGAAAGATTGGATGACAGAAATCTCAAACTCTGTCCCTCGAGGGCCACAGTGACACTGATTAGCCCTATTTGAACTATGAGTCAAAGATCCTGAGTCTGGCTACAGTATTCTTGGACCTAGAGAAATCAGCTGTAAAGAGTCCATTTCTTTAAAGCCCCAAGATACAAGAGGGGAGCAGGAGAAGGAAATAACAACTGACCTAAACCCAGGCAGTCTGACTCTTGTCAGCTCTGATTAGGCAGGTTTGGATCTGCATCTATTCCTTTTGGATGCCCTTCAGGGCCTGAGGGGAAAGACGCAAAGAGATGAAATGCTATTTGAATGGACAACGTGGTGGGGGAAGGATGTAGTGCTAGAAGCACTTAGTTCCTCGACGGGATTGTCTTGGTGCCTGTGTTTGCTTCTTTCACAGCCTGAGTGACTCATAGGTTTCCAACTTCTTGACCATCAGTGCCTACTTGTCTATCTCTACAGGAAAGACAATTCAGAGTTCATGGGATGGGACTGTTCTAGGGCTTGTCATTCTGTCCAGTCCCCAACATTCCTTCCCATAGCCTATTTCCAGTCAAACACCAGTAGGTGAAGCTGGATGTTGGGAATCAGACAGACTAAATCCATCCCCAGAGGGGACTCCAGTGAACACTTAGGACCTCTGTCTCTGGCTCATATGAGTTCACTGGTGGCCTAGAGTCAGGGAGGGCTTGTGATGGGAGGGTTGAGGCAGGTCAAAAACAGGTGGCCCATCCTTGACAGATTGGAATAAATGGGAAGTTAGAGTAGGTCAGGCTTGTTCAATTGCAAGCTCTTCACTGAGCTAGGAGACCTGAATTTCTTACCACACACCACCATTTGAAAGTGCTTTAGGGATCACCCACTCTTGCTCTGTTAGAAAACTTGTAAGGAGCCTAGCGGTGGGAGGTGGAGAAATGGAGGAACTCACCAGAAGGTCCCTGGAGACCAGGGGGTCCTTGAGGACCAGGAGGACCTGGAGGGCCAGGTGGTCCCATAACAGTTGTTCCTGGGATTCCAGGAATCCCTGGAATCCCTGGGGGTCCTTGGGGTCCTGGAGGTCCTGGAGGTCCTGGGGGGCCATTGGGCCCAGGTGGTCCTGCCTTTTTTCCTGAAAGACAAGATTCGGTATCACATTGGTAGTTATTGACTGAGAATGTGCTGTCAGGAGTTCTACTACTTCTAATGATACAGAGTTGGCCCCCTGGGGGTTCTTGCCCTTAAAGACTTTTATCACACATGATACACACACACACACACACACACACACACACACACACACACACACACACAGACACACACACACTCTCCCTACTCCCTTTCATGAACAATCATTTACAGTCTGGGTTTGAAGATACAATGATCCTTAAGGAACTCAAACTATGGGGAAATAGACACAGTCAGAGGGTAGCAAAAGTGATGCATTAGTGGTAGGGACAAAATGCTGAAGTGGTCAGGGAAGGTTTCAAAAAGGAGGTTATAGTTCGGCTGAGTCCAAAGGATCAGAATTACCAAGGGGCTAGACTGATGGGTCACTTTTTAGAACTGAGAACTGGGCTACTGTTGAAGAGCGTGGCTTTCATGTTCACTGCCCAGGCTGGCGGACTTGATGTAGATAAGAAGAGAATGCTAAGGCCTGACCTCAAGAAGATCATCGACTCCAGGAAGGTTTCCGATAGGAGTCAGGATGTACAGGATGTACAACCTGGGCTTGGGATGAAGGTGGTGCTAGCTGGGAATCTGGAATCGGAGAGAATTTGGGAGATGAGAGGTAGGGGAGCAAAGTGGAATGAAAAAGAGAGAGCAACATAAGGAAAGAAGAGGAGGTGGAGAGCAGAGAGCTGGGCTGAGGAGGAAGCAGCAGGCAGGCTTTCTCAGCTGACCTCTCTAAACCCTATTTTTAAAGATCCCCGGGAAAGGAAATTCTGCAAACTTCCTCTGTAGCATGTTCCAATGTTTATCACTCCTCCCTGTTAGGAAGTTCTTCCATATATTTAACTGAAATCCCTCCTGTGGCAGTTTAAGCTCTTACTTCATTGTTCTCATAGATAGAGAAGGATAGTTACCATCACACACACAATAACCCTCCTGTGTTCAAAGACATTGTCACCTATCAACCTCGATTTTTATAGGTGAAATAATCTGGCTTCCCAGAGTCTTTCCTCAGAGGCCCTATTCTTGAATGCACTATTAATTAGCCAACAAATCCTCCCAGTTTCCTCCTGGCCATACTCTCAGAATAGTCTCCACCTTCCTATTCCATATTCCAGTCCTTCCGAAATTCCCACTAGAATGTAGCTCCTGGGGTGGGGGGAGGGCATAGCTCAGTGGTAGATCATGTGCTTAGCATGTATGAGGTCATGGGTTCAATCCCCAGCACCTCCCTCACAAATAAATAGATACCTAATTACCTAGCCCTGCTCTTCCCCCTAAAAAAAAGAAAAGAAAAGAAAGAATGTAGTTCCATTAACTGAGTCATAACTGTGGCCTTGAACCCAAACCTCCAGTTCCTCCTGTTTACTTCCTCTGCTCTGTGCAGTGCAGTTCAAGCACCAAAGGTGGTCAGTCACAGGCTGCTTCCTCCCTAGACTGCTTTTTCACCATTTGGTGGAAGTCTCAGGCATGGAAGCCTTTCACCAGACTCCATCACAGTGTCTTCACCTGGGCCACTTTCTTAGTTTTAAATATAACCCTCAAGTCGCACCTTAAATCCCTCCTTCCTGACTCTGCTGCCCTGCTCCCGGGACTCTCAGGCAGGAGAATCCTGCCCTGATTTTTCAGGTCCTTCTTTAAGAATAATGCCGTGTGCTCAAGAAACCCAATCCCCATGGCAACGCCACTCAAGAAGCCAGTTGTCCATGTTTAACCACACCTACATTTGCCATGAAACAAACGGGGTCACTGTGGGGCCCTTTCCCCAGGGAGGAGAGGAAGGCAAGTCTTGATAGCCTCTCTCCCAGCGAGAGTCTCTGTAGCCTGAAAGACCCTGAGGCAGGAGCTTTAGTGTTTTCCCTGCACTTAGCAGCAAAAGATTGAATCTACCCAGTTGCGAGATCTAGTAAATTTTAAGATGCCGAATAAGAAAGCCATCTCCCTTTAGATTTGGGCAGCTTCCAAGACAGGCTTATTCAGCACCCAAGTTTCAATTCCAGCTAGTGTAGTGGAAAGAACACGGAATCTGTAGTCGGGAGATAAAGCTGTAAGCCCCAGCTTGGCCACAGACGTACTTTGGGAAAAATCCCTTCCTCTCCCTGAGCCTTAGTTTCTCCATCGGTGAAACGAGGACCTTGGCCTCGATGATTTCTCTGTTTCCTCCCAAGACTGAAGTTCCACCATAACTGACTTACCCCTGGCAGTCAGTAAACTTCCCTAGCCTGAGTGTAAAGTTCGCTTCTCTGTCAGTGTTCTCTGGATGACCTGGACACAGAGGACGGTGCATATTAGACTGTCTTATGTCCCAGGATTTCCAGGCCTAGCAATGATTTTTGAGCTAGCGAGGGTTCTCTGGGTAGAACCAACTTCATCGTCAAGACTATGAGTCTCCTGTGATTATCAATGTAATTTAGGAATAATTACTGCCAGCAACTCCTCCGGTCAAAGAGAACAATGGTTGCAGTGTCGACAGAGAAGGTTCACTCATGAAAACGTTAGAAGGTATCTGGAAAAAAGCGCCTGCTGGGATCTACTCCTGCAGCTGGTCCTCTTTGCTCCTCTGCAACTAGGTTGAGGCAAGTGTGCTTTGCACACTTGTAGCCTTACAGAAAGTTGGCCCAGAGGGAAGCACGTACAAAATGACCCCTGGACGCAGAGGATGACTTTAGAAGATTGAATTCCTTCTCTGGATTATCTTACTTTAACAGAGCACTTCATGAGACATAAAGCCCAGAGACTTTTGTGCTTACCAAGTTATCCGGTGTTGTCTTAGATGAAAGAATATACACATTCTTTTAGTGAAGCCCAAATTGTGCAAAGAACAACTAAAAGTGTGCATGTGCGCGAGAGAAAGGGAGTCAGAGAGGTAGTTATGGGAGGTGGGAGGAAATTCCATTACAGGATGGAAATTAAATGAACAACTCAATTGACCTCTTCAGGCATGTGCCCATTCACTGTGTCCAAAGAAATCAGTATTCAATGGCTTCTAAATCACTTTCAGCCAAGGTCAATGTTTAAGGCCCATGTGCATTCTTCTCCCAATAACGGCCCACATGCAATGGAGCAGTGCTGGCCAGCCATCTGAGTCCCTGACAGAGGCATTAGAATCTCTCGAGTTGTCATTCCAGAGCTTCTAGCCTAGACAATTGCCTTCTATTGTAATCCAGCAGGACCCTGTAGGGCCTCCCAGGGTCAGACCCCTCCCCCATATCCTCTGCTGCAGTTCATCTCAGAAGTACCCAGATAATAGTATCTCATGTATATGTCCTGAGTTTTTCAGATGCTAAAAACCACCACCAAAGGGAAGAAATTAAATATTTGATGATAGAGGGTATGTAGCCCCCTAGACCTTCTGGCACCCAGGGGTTGACAGTGTTGACCACCTTGTTACCTCAACATCAACCAGTCAGAGGATTGTGCACGAGCTGATCACACACCCTGCGACCCCCTCCCTCACCTGGCCTTTAGGTATACTTTGCTGAAACCCTTAGAGGAGTTCGGGGTTTCCTTAGGCATGAGCCAGCCCATTGTCCTTGCTTGGTCCTGTAACAAAACCTTTCTCTGCTCCAAACTGTGATGCTTCAGTTTGTTTGGCCTCATGGTGCGCGGGCACACATTACTTCGGTAACACTATCACCACTAGCAAGTGTCTTCTCTCAGTGCTCACCCCTTGGATAATACTGCAACTGGGTGCTGTTCCCCATCACACATATGCCCTGTGTTTTGGTAAATTACTAGCTTATTTGCTGTTTCCCCAAATATGCCATGTTCTCTCATGCCTTGGAGAGATTTGAATATGCTGTTCTGTTTGCTGGAATGTTCTTCCCCTTCTTTTGTCCTCATCCTTCAAAGTCCAGGTCAAATAATGTTTTCTCTGAGATGCGGCCCCTCAGTTCACCAGGGAAAACTCCTTGCTCCTTCTCTGTGCTCCTGCAGCACCCTGTTCATGCTTCTATGATAGAATTTTTTAAAAAATTGAAGTATAGTTGATTTACAATGTTGTGTTAGTTTCTAGTGTACACCATAATGATTTAGTTATAGATATATATATTCTTTTCATATTCTTTTTCATTATAGATTATTACAAGTTATTGACTATAGTTTCCTGTGCTATATGGTAGGACCTTGTTGTTTACTATGACAGCATTTTTAAATACTGTATTGCAATTATTTGTGTGTGCTTCCTTGATTCTAAATATACTGGGAGATTTTTGGAAGGCAGGAACCATTTTTCTTCATCTCTGCATCTCTGTTCCTGACAAATAAAAGATGCTCATTCACTGTCTAATGAATGAGCGAGTGGAAAAAAAAACCAGTAGCTGTAATTAGAAAGTGCTCTCAAGTCTACCTATTCAGAAAGGATTTCATCCCTGGGCTTGTGTTAGTAGAGGGTGTCTGCGTCTAGGCCAGGTGAGCTTTGTAGGTTTGTTAAAATTTCTGTCTTAAAGGGGTGTGAAAGAATGAAAAACTACATGCTTGAAAATCAAATTTACTTTCTTTTTAAAAAAATTTTTATTTTTTGAAGTGTAGTTGATTTACAGTGTTAGTTTCAGGTGTACAGCAAAGTCATTCAGTTATACATATATGCATATATATATATTTTCTTTTCAGATTCTTTTCCATTATATGTTATTACAAGAAATTGAATATAGTTCCCTGTGCTATACAGTAGGTCCCCTTTTCTTAAGAGATAGACTATCTGGGTGAATGCCCAGGCCCCACAGAGAAATGTTTCTTCACTGACTCCTCCAGTTCTCTGGCTCTTTTCCAATTTTGCTCAGCTCAGGTCCTCAGGGGCCAGGCCATTCCTCAACTTCTTCCCAACAGGTACACAAGTTTCCCATGTGGGCCACCAGAGTACCCTAGTGCTCAGGGAAGTGGCAGAGAGCAGCTGAAGCCAGTCTTTTTGACCTAGTCTGGGGTTGATGATAATCTACTCTATAAAGCTCCAGAAATGTTAACAGACAGAATCATTTCACTTACAGTATGTTAATGAAAAATCACTCATTTCACTCTGTTTTCCTCCCAGGTCAACACAAACAAACAGATACTTAAAACTGATTTCATAGTGGGTTCATTTAGTCCTCAGGAGTGGACTGTGTTGCCTGGTCCTGTCTTATGGAACCTGTTCTGTCTTTGGGTTCTCCTTTTAAAGAAAGCAAGCACCCGTACTAGCTCGTGGGCCATTCCTATTACAGGTACACTGGAGGCTTACGGACCCAACAATGGTACGATGGAGCTAGTCAACTAGAAGCTTCTTTGACTAGTTTTTCCATCACAGAGAAAGTGATATTGAAACAAAGCAAGAAATACTTTCCCTGACCATTTGAAAAATAGGATAGGAATAGCTTTTAGGTCAAGAGATAGGGTACTGACATCTCTCAGGAGGTAGTATACCTAGTCCCCATAAGCTGCCTCAGGACTTCATTCATACTTGGTCACTGATTTGACAAAGGAGAGGAAAAAAAAAGGAGAAAGGAGAAGGGCAGGGGAAAGAGTAAGAAGAATGAAGGAAAGAGATATAAAATGAATTATATGAAACAGAAACAGACTCACAGACATAGAAAACAAACTTATGGTTATCAGGGGGTTAAGAGGGTGGGAAGGGATAAACTGGGAGTTCGAGATTTGCAGATACTAACTACTATATGTAAAATAGATAAACAACAAGGACTTACTCTATAGCACAGGGAATTATATTCAATACCTTACAGTATCTATAATGAAGAAGAATATGAAAAGGAATATATGTATGTAGATGTGACTGACACATTATGCCGTACACCAGAAACTGACACAACATTGTAAACTGACTTCAATGAAAAATTAAATTAAATGAATTGTATGGAAGAGGGAGCAAGAAAGAAAAACAAAAACAACTTTCCTATGTTGCTCAGAAGCAATTCTATCTTTCATGGATCATCATTGGAAAACAATTTATATTTCTTATTCCTCAAAAGCTACAATACTCAAGAAGATCGCATGCAATTGAATAAAATAATGGACAATGAGCGCTGAAAGAATATAATATAAAAATACAACTCCTTTGATTTTTTTCCTCTAGTTTTTGAAAAAACCTGACATGAAAGCAATTTTATAAAATCAGGAGCTTCACTTACCCTTTTTCTTGTTTTTAACTGGACCTGTTAAAAAGAGAAAATGGAAAATTAAATCACTGGAAATGAACAGAAAGTGTTTATTCTCCAAGACAGTCACAGGAGGACCCTCCAAGACACTGCAAATGTCGGGGAGTCCTGTGCCAAAGGTCAGGTTATTGGCAAGGTATCTCCCAGCTATCAAACTGCCCCGATCTGTTTCTGGTTGTTGTAACAATCAAGTTATGAGGAAGATTCTTCCCTAGGGAGAAAAATCTTTCAGGCTCTTTTGGAGTGAGGGAATGGGTACTTCCCCATAAAGATGAAATGCCCAGAAACGCAGAACTCAACAACCTTAGGACGGCATTCCATTAATGATGCGAGTCCTGAGATTGAAGAGTCACGCATTCAGGTGAGGAACTGAAATAACATCTCCTGCGCTGAAGCTGGAAGGAAAAAAGGATCATTGGTCTGGAAGGAGCAGGGCAGTGGCAGTTTACTTTTTAGTCACTTCCTTATTGTTATTTACATTGTTAGTTATTAAAACAGTGCAACCATAAGACTCTCATGGCAAGGGGGTGGGTGGGTGCCACATGCATGCCCAGTGTAATTTACCTTAAGTTAACAGACACTTTGAAAGAAGTGTCAACCATTTCACTGACAATGCGATCATAAGCATTTTCTGGGGAATTACCTTTAAGAAAACAATTCTAATCAAATGAAGTCACTCAGAAAACCCAAGGCTTTTCTCATATAGGTTACTCCTCAGACGTACACAGTTTAAGGTGTCTCCCAAACATGCAGGCATGTTCTTCCCTACTGGGGACTCAATTCACTTCATTCCATAGATGGATTTGATTTTCTTTAGATACAAGTATTTAAAGTCTGTTCCCAACTCCTATGAAAACCCTATTGGACAAAATTAAACCACTGTCAGTACTCTCAAGAGCTCACACACACGCAAAAAACCCACCAAGCATTTGCGTATTTTATAGATTTTAAAACCTGTTTCCAGTTATCATCTCATTTTACTCCTTAAAGGTGGAAGAAGACTTGTTGCAGATGAACTCAAAACTTGGTGGGGTTATAACTGGAGACAATTTAGGTTGAAGTAAGTCTACAAAAGTCCCTGCTGCAGATAAAGTTGGAGGGAATGAAGTTGCCCAGGATATAAGTAGGGCTCCTGTAGGTGAATTTTGGCCTCTGTAACCACCAATTTCCACTGCCAGGAGGAAGGATTGCTGACCATCCATCTCCTCACACTGTGTGGGCATCTCATTTTATTCTTGCAACAAGCCCGGAATGACCTTTACCTATAAGAGCAGGCTCTATCAAAGATTCTATCTGAGCAGGCTCGATCAGAAGTCAGTAAAGTCTCTAAGCTGGAGGGCTGCCAGTGCCAGTGTGGCCATCGGAGCTTGCACAGTTCCCTTGAAAAGCAATGTCTGTGTAGACTTCCCTGGCAAAGTAATTTCACATGCAACAGTAGGTATTATTATATGCTCAGGATGTTTTAGGTTGGATTTAGCAACATGCTACACTTAAGGCCATGAAATTCCATTCTTTTATCGTTGTTTTTTAACTTCTTTTCTCTCCTCCTAGTTCTTTTCTTCCTTTACTGCCTATCCTTTATGTTTTTAACAGCATGGAGCATTCTTGAGAATGTATGTGGTGGTTCTGGCAACGAAGCACAGATACTACCAAGAGGCAGCAACTCAACCTGAGAAGGGCCACTTCCTTGAACAATAAGGCTATTTGGGGAAGGATTTACATAGAATGGCCTGGTCTCATCAACCAGCTGCCAGCCAGCTGGTCAGCCACCACAGCCTGGGAGAGCAGTGAGGTGACAACCATTGCAGCCACACTGTCCTCACAGACAAGTTGTGTTAGCCCTGGCCAAGTTTCAGACCATTTCAGCTGGTTAAAGGGTTAGTACTGTTACATCAGCCTTCAAAGCAGGCTTTGAGGAAATCAGACCATCACCATGTGACCAGTCCTTACTGAGCATGCCTGTGGAAGGTAGAACAGTAAATAATGAAACACTACTCTATCCTCAGAGATCTGACAGTTGAATCGGAAAGTACTAAAGAGGGGAGGACTAGGGGAAGGTATAGCTCAGTGGTTGAGTGCTTGCTTAGCATGCATGAGGTCCTGGGTTCAGTCCCCAGTACCTCTATTAATAAATAATAAAAATAGCCTAATTGCCTTCTCCCAAATAATAAATAAATAAAAAATAAAGAGTAGAAACAAGCAAAAAACAAACAAAAAACCTTAAAAATGAGTAAAAAGTAAAAAAAAAACTTTAAATGTTTAAAAAAAAAAAAAGAGGGGAAGACTTAAGGAATTATACTGGCTAGTTGAGGAAAAAACTTCCTAGAGGAAGTTTGACCTAAATCCATAAGGGCAAAGAGGGAAAGGGAAGTTAAAAATTTTTTAACTTCTTTTATTTTTATACCAGAAATACCAACTTATTATACATACATAAATACATGCATACATGCATACATAAAAAAGGGGAGCAAAAAGGAAAAAATAGCTTTTTAAACTACCCACAAATAACCACTATTAACATTTTAATGCAGATCTAGAAATTTTCTATGCATATAAATATGTATTTTTACAAAATGAGATCAAAGAAAAATGTCATTTGTTAACTTTTCTCTATGTCAATAACTATATTTCTACATTATCATATTAAATGTGTATACACCAGCATTATATAGGTAACTCTTTATATTTTTTCTAGTTCTTTCCTGATTTCATTTTTTACATTTAAATCTTTAATTACTCTGGCATAGATTTCGGTATACAGTGCAAGGTAAGGAGCTAAAATTTTAATTTTAATTTTCCAAAATGACCATGGCATGAAGAGAGATGAGAGCAACAGGGGCTCAAAGCCTTTTCTTCCACTTCATTGGCTGTCACACAAGGGCTCCCAGAGAGCTTCTATCTACTCAGCAGACATTTGGCATTCCCCTTGGGAAAAAATGAGGATGAAAAAGTATAGACAAAATTATCATTAGATTGCATTACATTTCCCACAAATGCTAGTGAGTACACCACCTCAGCAGTAAAGGAGTTCCTTCTTGTTCTAATCTAGCTCACCATGGTCAGTAAATAATTCTTACGAATTTCAACATGGACCTCTAAGCCCTAGCTCTGTATCTACCATATTCATTTTTTTTTGCTTGAAGCCATTGTGGTTTCCCATCTTCTAGAGAGAAAATACCAGGGAGCTAGAACTATCCCATATTAGATATGAGCATCTTGACCTAGAGCAAAGGCAGTAACCTCTGATTGGTTCTAAAACGTTTTAGATTTATTGACTTATTTTCTCTATATGCTTTAGAACCTTTTTCATAACGACTCAGAGTACTACCACTGTCACACGTCTGGTTCTATGGTAACAGGTTACATTTCTGTATCATTCAAGTACCCTCTATTTATAACCATCATGATTTCTGCAGAAAAACTACACAGATACATCAGAGTGGGACTCTGTGATAAGAATAAATTGGAGATATGACAGATTTTGATCAATGTGGGCAGGGTATCTGCTATCGGATATTAAGAAAAGGGGGTCTTGTAACAGCATTTGGCCTATGGAGGCCAGCATTCCGGTCCTAGCCAGATTCCGGTCCTGACTCAACCATAAACTGACTATAGGGCAAGTAGACCATTTTCTTCTGATTCTTCATCTTCTAAATAAGGGAATACTTTGTATACTTTGTCTCTATTCAAGGCCTAGGGTTCTGATAAAGATAAATGACATCATAACTAAAGCTAACATTTATTGAGTATATGAGCTATGCACTGTGCTAGATGCTTTACATATCTCATTTGGTTGTTATGACAATCTACCAAAGTATATATTATTATGCTTATTTTATTTTATTTATTTTTTATTATGAAGAGATGAAGAGATGGACTAAATTAATTGTACAAGGTCACATAGCCTGTAGGTATTTTAAGGTAAGCTGAAACTTCAGAAAGATCCATGTTGTTCTAGGTATGTTTTGAAAATTAACAAATAAATGTAGATACTTCCAATTTCTGGTTTTACACATCAAGAGCTTGGAAGCTGTCACTCTCATACTCAGAATAAGAAAAAGTCTGGACAAACTTAAAATCAACTCTTCTTAGATCTATCAGAGAATTGATATCACAAGGCAAACTGCTGTTCTGAAAGATGCAGAGACAGACAGGTGGATATGGAGTATCATAGCTTACTAGGAGTAGAAGCTCACACTAAAGCACGAAGAGACTAAAAACTGATACTGAAGCCAGTATCAGTAAGAACACTTTAGAACTGGAAACAGCAGAGGAGAGAGTATAGCTCAGTGGTAAAGTACATGCCTAGCATGCATGAGGTCCTGAGTTCAATCCCCAGCACTAGCATTAAAAATAAATATATAAACTTAATTACCTCCCCCCAAAAACAAACAAGCAGAAAAAAAAAACCCTAGAAACAGATTGCTAGATGTTCAAAGTGGACTAACTCAAGGGTTAAAAATCTCAAGTGGGTCCAGTCTTAGGGGGTTCCATATACTTTTATTTATTAGTTTTACTTTCAAGAGCACCAAGTTCTCACTGGGAGGACTGGAGAAAAATTCTCTTGTTCCTTCTACCAAGAGGAGAGGGGAAGTAGCCATCTTGAAATATATCCAGTCCTCTCGATTCTCCTTAACAAGACCTGCCCTTAAGGAAAACTTTTATCAGAGCCTAACTGACCTAGGGGATAGGAAATATCCATCTTAGGTACACTAAAAGATTGAGACCTAATCATAGGACTACAGAATGCTTCCATTCTACTCACACTTTATCACCACATTAACAGGACTCCTGTATAATAACGGGGGATTACAGCTAAAAAAATTGCAAGTCTCAGACCCTATTAAGGAGTTTCAAGGGACACCCAAGGGCATCATGAAGAGAATAAAACAAGAATAATAGAGAAAATTTTAGCCCCTGACCCCACAACTACAGCAAACAGTAAACACATCCTAATTCCTAGTCAGATAAACATAAAACCTTACAATACTGGCCTATCTACCTCAGTTACTTTTACCCAGCACCTCATATCTGGCTTTCAGCCAAAAATTGCAAAGCATATTAAAAAGTTAAAAATAGTCTGAAGAGATAAACCAAGCATCAGAACCAGACTTAGATACAGCAGAGATTTTGGAATGATCAGATCTGGAATTTAAAATAGCTATGATTAATATGCTAAGGGTCCTAATGGAAAAACTGGACAATATGTAAGAACAGATATGTAATATAAGTAGAGAGATGAAAACTCCAAGAAAGAATCAAAAGGAAATGCTAACTCACATTTATATAGTCAGTTGATCTTTGATGAGGAGCAAAGACAATGCAATGGGACAAAGATAGTTTTTTTCAACAAATGGTGGTGGAACAACTGAACATCCACATGCAAAAAAATGAATCAAGACACAAATCTAACATCATTTGAAAAAATTAGCACACAGTGGGTCACAGACCCAAATGTAAAATGCAGAACTATAAAACTCCTAGAAGACTACATAAGAGAAAACCTAGATAACCTTGGGTATGATGTCGTTTTAGATACAACACCAAAGGCATGATCCATTTAAGAAAGAACTGATAAGCTGGACTTCATTGAAATTAAAAACTTTTGCTCTGTGAAAGATAGTGTCAAGAGAGTGAGAAGACAAGCCACAGACTGGGAAAAAAATATTTGTAGGAGATACATCTTATGAAGGACTGTTATCCAAAATATACAAAGAACTCTTAAAACTCAACAAGAAAACAAAAAATGTGATTAAAAAATGGGCCAAAGACCATAATAGATACCTCACCAAACAAGATATACAGATGGCAAACAAACATAAGAAAAGATGCTCCACATTATAGGTCATAGGAAACAAAACTTAAAATAGCAGTGAGATAACACTACACACTTATGTCCTAAATCTCAGACATTGATGACACAAGACCAAATGCTGTTGAGGATGTGGGGCAACAGGAACTCTCATTGCTGGTGGGAATGCAAAATGGTACAACCACTTTGGAAGATAGTTTGGTGATTTCTTACAAAACTAAACATACTCTTACTATACAATCCAGCACTCATATGTCTTAATATTTACCCACAGGAGTTGAAACTTATGTTCACACAAAAACTGGCACATGGATATTAATAGCAGCTTTATTCATGGTTGCCAAGACTTGGAAGCAACCAAGATGCCCTTCAGTAGGTGAATGGATAAATAAACTGTGGTGCATTCAGAAAATGGAATACTATTCAGCACTAAAAAGAAATGAGCTATCAAGCCATGAAAAGACATGGAAAAACCTTAAATGCATATTACTAAGTGAAAGACGTCAATCTGAAAAGGCTATGTACTGTATGGTTCCAACTATATGACATTCTAGAAAAGGCAAAACTATGAAGACAGTAAAAAGATTAGTAGTTGGTAGATTTTGGGAGGTGAAGAATGAATAGGTGGAGCAGAGAATTTTTAGGTCAGTATAACTATTCTGTATGATACTATAATAATAGATACATGTTTCCAAACTCATAGAATGTACAACACCAACAGTGGACCATAATGTAAACTATGAACTGGGTGATTATGATGTGGCAATATATATTCATGAGTTGTAACAAATGTACCACTCTGATGGGGAATGTTGATAATAAGGAAAGGTTTTGCATGTGCAAAGGCAGGGTACATATGGGAAATCTATCTTCCTCTTCAATTTTTCTGTGAACATAAAACTGTTCCCAAAAAAGATACAAAAGGAAATGCTAATTAAAAGAAAACAATGACAACCACAAGTCTGTATTCTTGTGGTTGCCATGGGGGTGGAGGGTGGGAAGAGATAGACTGGGATTTCAAAATTGTAGACTAGATAAACAAGATTATACTGTATAGCACAGGGAAATATACATACACAAAATGTTATGGTAGCTCACAGAGAAAAAAATGTGACAATGAGTGTGTATTTGTCCATGTATGACTGAAAAATTGTGCTGAACACTGGAATTTGACACAACATTGTAAAGTGATTATAAATCAATAAAAAATGTTAAAAAAAGAAAACAATGAAACTAAAAGTTGGTTCTTTGAAAAGAAACAAAATTGACAAACTTTTAGCTAGAGTCTCCAAGAAAAAAAGAGAGAGGACTCAAAATCAGAAATGAAAGAAGAGATATTGCAACTGATACCACAGAAATACAAAGGATCATAAGAGACTACAATTATGTGCCAACAATTTGGACAGCCTAAAAGAATTGGATGAATTCCTAGAAACATACAGCCTACTAAGACTGAATAAAGATGCAATAGAAAATCTGAACAGACTGATTATTAGCAAGTAGATTAAATCAGTAATCAAAAACCTCCCAACAAATGAAAGTCCAGGAACAGAAGACTTCATTGGTGAATTCTACCAAACATTCAAAGAAGAATTAATATCTATCGTTCTTAAATTCTTCTAAAAACTTGAAGAGGAAGAAATTCTTCCAAACTCATTTTGCAAGGCCAACATTACCCTGATACCCAAATCACATGAGGATGCCACGAGAAAATTACAAACCAATATTCCTGGTGAACATACATGCAAAAATCCTCAATAAAATATTAGCAAACCAAATTTAGCAATGCATTAAAAAGATCATATTCATCATGATCCAGTGAGAATTATTCCAGGAATACAAGGATGATTCAACATCTGCAAATCAATCAATGTGATATACCACATTAACAAAATGAAATATAAAAATTTTATGATCATCTCAATAGATTCAGGAAAAATATTTGACAAAATACAACATCCATTTATGGTAAAAACTCTCAACAAAGTATGTATAGAGGTAACTTACCTCAACATAATAAAGGCCACATATGACAAGCTCACAGCTAACTTCATACTTAACTTGTATTCCTCTAACATCAGGAACCAGGCAAGGATGCTCACTCTTGCTACTTTTATCCAACAAAGTATTGGAAGTCTTAGCCACAGCAATTAGGCAAGAAAAGGAAATAAAAAGGCATTCAATTTGCGAGAGAAGAAGCAACTTGTAGGTGACATATTACATATAGAAAACCCTAAGGACTCTATGAAAAACTTTTAGAATAATACTAATAAATAAATTCAGTAGAGTTGCAGTATACAAAATCAATATGCAAAAATCTCTTTTGTTTCTATACACTAATAATTAACTACCAGGGAAAGAAATTGAGAAAACAATACCATTTACAAGTGTCTTTTTAAAAAAGAATAAAATAACCAGAAATAAGTTAAACCAAGGAGGTGAAAGACCTGTATATTGAAAACTATAGGACATTAATGAAAGAATTGAAGATACAAATAAATGGAAATATATTCCATGTTCATGGATTGTAAGAATTAATATCATTAAAATGTCCATACTACTGAAAGCAATATACAGATTCAATGCAATCTCTACTAAAATTTCAATGGCATTTTCCCCACAGAAATAGCACAGCCAATCTCAAAATTTGCATGGGAACCACAAAAGACCCCAAATAGCCAAAGCAATCATGAGAAAGAATAAAAAAGCTGGAGGCATCATACTCCCTGACTTCAAACTATATTGCAAAGTTATAGTAATTAAAACAGTATGATATTGCATAAAAACAGACACATAGATCAGTGGAACAGAAGAGGGAGGCTAGAAATAAACCCACACATATATGGTCAATTAATTTATGCCAAAGGAGCCAAAAATACACAATAGGAAAAGGAGAGTTTCTTTAATATATGGTGTTGGAATAATTGGACAACCACATGCCAAAGAATTAAACTGCAGCACTATCTTACACTATACACAAAAATTAACTCAAAATGGATTATAGACTTAGAAGTCTGAAACCATAAAACTTATAGAAGAAAACATAGGTAGTAAGCTTCTTGACGTAGGTCTTGGTAATAATTTTTTGAATCTGACACCAAAAGCAAAAATAACAAAAGCAAAAATAAAGAAGTAGGACTACATCAAACTAAAAAGCTTCTGCATGGCAAAAGAAACCATCAACAAAATGAAAAGGCAACCTAGTGAATGGGATAAAATAATTGCAAAACAGGTGGCCAACAGGTACATGAAAAGATGCTCTACATCATTAACCATCAGGGAAATGCAAATAAAAATCACAATGAGATATCACCTCACACCTGTTAGAATGGCTATTATCAAAAAGACAAGAAATAACAGGTGTTGGCGATGATGTGCTGAAAAGGGAACCCTTGTTCACTGTTGGTGGGAATACAAATTGGTGCAGCCACTATGCAAAACAGTATGAAAGTCTTCTGAGAAATTAAAAATGGAACTACTGTTTAATCCTTCAATTCCACTCCTGGGTATTTCTCCAAAGAAAATGAAAACATTAACTCAAAGAGATATGTGCACTACCATGTTTATTGCAGCATTATTGACAATAGTCAAGATGTGGAACCAACCTAAGTGTCCATCTATAGATGAATAGATAAAGAAGATGTGGTAAATATATGTACATACACACATAAAAAAGAATGGGGGGTATACCTCAAGTGGTAGAGTGCATGCTTAGCATGCAGGAGGTCCTGGGTTCAATCCCCAGTACTTCCTCCAAGAATAAATAAATAAGTAAACCTAATTACTTCTTCCAACCACACACACACAAAAAAAAGCAAGAACAAAAAAGAATGGAATCTTGCCATTTGTAACAACACAGATGGACCTCGAGGGCATTGTTCTAAGTGAAATACGTCAGATAGAGAAAGTCAAATACCATATGATCATGTGTATATGTGGAATTTAAAAATAAATAAATTAAAAAGAATACAAATAAACAAACAAATCAAGCTCATAGATACAGAGAACAGATTGGTGGCTGCCAGAGGTAGGGGCTGGGGTAGGGGGTAGGAAAAATGGGTAAAATTTTTTTTAGTTTAAATAAACTGTATTTTTAAAAGTTGGCTATCAAAAACACTATAAAGTTCTTTTGATTATAAAGAATCTGTGAGATTGAAGATGTCAATAGAAACTTTCTACATGAAATCCAAAGAGAAAAAAAGAATGAAAAAGATAGAACAGAATATCCAAACATTGTGGAACAATTACAAATGGGGTAATATACACATAATGGGAATGCCAGAAGGAGAAGAAAGAGGAGGAACAGAAGAAATATTTGAAGTAATATCAAATAAGAGTTTTCTAAAAGTTATGACAGACATCAAACTTCAGATTCAACAATCTCAGAGAACACCAAGTAGGACAAATACCAAAAAGGTTACCCCTGGGCATATCATATTCAAACTGCAGAAAGTCAAAGATGAAACAATCTTTAAAGAAGTCAGAGGGGCAAAAAACACCTTCCCTACAGAAGGATAAAAATTGCATTGGTTTCTCTTCAGAAATCATTCAAGGATGAAGAGAGTGCCGTGAAATATTTAAAGTATTAGAAGAAAGGGCTGCTAAGTTAGAATTCTATATCCCACAAAATTACTCTTCAAAAGTGGAGCTGAAATACTTTCTCAGACAAACAAAAACTGATTGAATTTGTTGCCAGGAGGCCTGCCTTGTAAGAAATGTTAAAAGAAGTTCTTCAGAAAAAGTAAATGATACAGGTCAGAAAGTTGGATCTACGTAAAGAAAGGGAGAGCATTTACTTATTCTTAATTGATTTAATAGATAATGGTTCACTCAAAATAATAATAGCAAAGATGTATTGAGTGATTATAGCTTATGGATAAGTGAAACAAATAACAGAAATATTATAAAGGATGGGGGGAGGAATTGGGAATACCCTGCTATAAGGTACTTGCACTACCTGTGAAGTAGTATAATGTTATTTGAAAATGAACTTGGAGAAGTCATTAATGTGTATTTCAAACTCTGGGGTAACCACTCAAACGTTTTGAAAAAGTGTAATTGATATGCTAAGAGAGGAAAGAAAGTGGAATCATATAGGACAGGAAAGAAAGTAGAATCATGTAAAACACTTGATTAAAACCAGAGAAGGCAGAGAAGGAGTGGAAGACAGAAAAAGAAACGAAGAAATGGGCAATGAATGGAAAACAGTTACACATATAGGAGATATTAATCAAACTGTATCAATAATCACTTTAAATGTGAATGTTCTAAACATACTGGTTAAAAGACAGAAACTGTCATAGTGGATAAAAATACAATAACCAACTATATTGTCTGTAAGAAACATGCTTTAAATATAAAGACAAAGGTAGATTAAAAGTTAAGGGAGGAGGGAGGAGGGGCCAAGATGGCAGAGTAGAAGGATGCTCGTAGCTCACTCTCTCCCACAAATACACCAAAACTCACATCCATGGACCCACCGAGCCAACCAGAGCACATGCTGAACTCCGACATAACATTGGCCTCTTCAAAAGACAAAGATGCCACGAATCTGGCAGGAGAAAAGGAAAAAAGAAAGAAGAAAAAGCAAAACAGTGTGAAGCTGGTCCTACAGGGAGGGGTGGCAAAGGAGAAATAGTGCTCGTTTGCTGAATCTCCCTCTCTCCAACGGAGAGTTCAGTGGGACAGAGAGGGAACCTCTGAAGCTCAGATCTGTATGGAGCACCCCTGGACCAAAAGAACTAAGTTAATTGGGCACAGAGGGTCTCCACAACCCCCAGCCCTAGAGGCAATGCAGAAGGTGAGGGATGGGACAGGCTGCCAGAGCCAGGTGGAGGACTGGGGCAGGATGCACAGAGGCAACCCCGGGGGACTGCAGGGTAGTGTGCATCATGGGTGAGTGGGTACACAGGGCAAAACAACCTGGACCCTCCATAAAACAACATGGCTATTGTGCCCTGGGGGGAAGGGTGCCCTACCCTCATTTCTGAAAACCTGCCAAAGGTTTTGGAGAGAAGAGAGGTGGGGCTTAGCCACAGCTGCCATATCCTCCAGTGCTTAGCACCAAGGTGAAGCGGGGTCAAAACCTGAATCTGTACCTAAGGGCTTAGCAGTCTCAAAGTCAAGACGGAGACTTGTTTACAGCCTGAGGCAGACAGGATCTTTCTTCACTAACACCTCAGAGAACTTGCGCTGCCAAGACAAACAAAGAGCTGAGATTTGGCACAGAGCAGGGGCAGGGCTGTTCCTCTGTCTTCCTTGAGCCTGCCTACGGAGCGCAGACCCTAGGCGGAGTAGGCAGCTGCACAGAGCAGGGGAGCGACCAGTGCCGGGAGAGGGCAGGTGGCCACCCACCTTCCAGGCAGGAGCACAGCAGCTGACGGCAGTGTTTGGAGGGGGTGCAACCTGCCCGCCTACCTTGCACGAGTGCAGCAACTGACCGTGTCACTGAGAGGGGGAGTGACCTGCCCGCCACCACGTAAGACTGCAGCACTTCACCGTAGTGTTGGGAGGGGATGTGATCTACTGGCTGAGAGGCACTGGGAGCAGCACAGATGAGGGGCACCAACAGAGGGGTTCTGGAAGCAGCGAGCTGAGTTCACGAAACAGGGTGAAGATAGAAAGACCTCTCAATAAAATCATTAAGAGCACACACTCTCCATGAGAACACATCCCCCCATTTTAAAATCTGTTCTATTTTCTATTACCTTTTTAATTTTTACTTTTTAAACAATTGTATATGCTTCCAGTTTTATTTACTTAACAATTTTTCTCTTAAAATATTTTTACTATTATTATTTTTAAAAATCCACCTCATTTCATTTTTATTTCTCATTTCATTTTTATTTCTTGGTTTTGATCTCCTGTTATTGATTATATTGATTAAACAATACAAATATTGTTTTTTTTGTCCTTGTATCCTTTTTTAAAGGTTTTTAAAAGACATCTCAACTTGATTGCTATTCTGATTCAATTTGCTCTTCTATTATTGATAATACACTGTTTACAAACCTTTTTTTTCTCATTTCTTATAAAATTCTCTCTCTCTTTTTTAAGTTTTATTCCTGCATAGGCATTAGATAGACAAATAAATAAACTCCTTAAGGACCACAATAGATAACTGATACTCCTTAAGCCACAGTGCCAGAGAGATATGAGCAATATGAAGAAGCAGATGAACCACTCCCAATTAAAAGAGCAAGAGAAATCCCCTGAAAGAATATCAATGAAATAGACATTGATGGCCTACTAGATCAAGATTTCAAAAAAGGAGTGATCAAAGTACAGAAGGAACTAAAAGAGATAGTGTTTAGAGATATAAAATATGTCAAAAATGAAATTGAAGCTGTAAAGAAGAGCCAAGTAGAATTGGTAAACTCATTTCCTGAGATGACAGCTGATCTAAAGGCTGTAGAAAGCAGACTAGATAATGCAGAGGAACTAATAAGTGACCTAGAAGGCAGGACAACAGAAAGCACCCAATCAGAACAGCTGTGAGAAAAACAAATAAAAAACAATGAAAACAACATAATAAACCTATGGGATAATATAAAGAGTGCCAATCTATGCATAATAGGGGTTCCAGAAGGGGAAGAAAGAACACAGGGGATTGAAAAGGTATTTGAAGAAATCATGACTGAAAACTTCCCAAACCTAAAGAAGGAATCAGATACCCAAGTACAGGAAACTCAGAGGGTCCCAAACAAGAAGAATCCAAACAGACCACACCAAGACATCATAATCAAGATGGCCAGAGTTAACAATAAAGAAATGATCCTAAAGGCAGTAAGAGAAACACAGAGTGAGTTACAAGGGAACCCCCATAAGGCTCTCAGCTGATTTCTCTACACAAACACTACAGGCAAGAAGGGAGTGGCAAGATATATTCAAAGTTCTGCATGAAAAACAGATGCAGCCTAGGATACTTTATCCAGCAAGGCTATCCTTTAGAATAGAAGGAGAGATAAAGAATGTCACACACAAGCAAAAACTAGAAGAGTTTAGCAGCACTAAACCCATGCTAAAAGAAATATTGAAAGGTCTACTCTAAATAGATAAGAAGCAGGGTGCTACAGAAATGAGAAACTCATAACTGGAAAGGTGATGCCTATCATGAATTACAAATAGAATAAACATGAAATTGTAAAAGAAGACATCTAAACCATTAAGAGTGGGAGAGGGAAGCAAGAAAATATAGAGTACTTTTTTTCTTTCTTTTTAGAATTTTTTTTTCTCAGTAGGATGGGTTTGGGCTCATACTACTATCTGTTTAATAGAAACAGTTATAGTAATGGGTTAACAGACTTACAAAAAAGGGTAACCACAAGCCAAAAACTTACAAATGAGTCACAAAAACTAAATAAAATCCATGATAATACAAAGGAAAATTATCAAACCACAAAAGGAAGAAGAAAGGAACAAAGAGGAAATACCAAATCAACTGCAAAAATAAGTTCAAATACCAAATCAACTGCAAAAATAAGTTCAAAGTGGCAATAAACACACATGTATCATTAATTACTGTAAATGTTAATGGACTAAATGCTCCAATCAAAAGAAGTAGAGTGTCAGACTGGATAATAAAGCAAGAACCTTCAATATGTTGCATACAGGAGACCCACTTTAGGGAGAAGGACACATATAGATTGAGAGTGAAAGGATGGAAAAGGATATTCCATGCAAATGGAAAAGGCAAAAAAGCAGGTGTAGCACTATTGATTTCAGACAAAATAGACTTTAAAACAAAGGCCATAAAGAAAGACAAAGAAGGACATTTTATAATGATTAAAGGAGTAATACAAGATGAAGATATCACACTCAGTATATATGCACCCAATACAGGAGCACCTATGTATGTAAAACAATTACTAACAGAGACAAAGGGTGGTATTGATGGGAATACATTCACTTTTGGAGATTTTAACACTGCATTAACATCACTAGATAGATCTTCCAGACAAAATAAATAAGGCAACAGAGAAATTAAACAATACAACAGAAAAATTAGATTTGGTGGATATTTTCAGAGCATTACACCCCCCCCACAATAGGATATACATTCTTCTCAAGTGCACATGGGACATTTTCTAGGTTTGATCATGAACTTGGGCACAAAAGAAGCCTCAATAATTTTAAGAAGATAGAAATTTTCTCAAGCATCTTTACTGACCACAATGCCATGAAACTAGAAATAAACTACAGAGAAACAAAGGAGAAAAAAAGGAAAGCATGGAGATTAAACAACATGCTAGTAAAAAACCAAAGGGTCAATGATGAAATCAAAATTGAAATTTAAAAATACCTTGAGACAAATGAAAATGAAAACACAACCACACAAAATTTATGGGGCACAGCAAAGGTAGTGCTAAGAGGGAAGTTTATAGTGATACAGTCCTTCCTCAAAGAAGAAGAACAATCTCAAATAAACAATCTAAGCCATCAACTAAAAGAATTAGAAAAAGAAGAGCAAAAACCCCCAAAAGTCAGCAGAAGGAAGGAAATAATAAAGATCAGGGAGGAAATTAATAAAATAGAGATTAAGAAAAATGGAAAAAAAGCAATCAAACCAAAAGCTGGTTTTTTGAAAGAGTAAATAAAATTGACAAACCGCTGTCCAAACTCACAAAGAAGTAAAAAAAGAGAGAGCACAAGTAAGCAAAATAAGAAAGGAAAAAGGAGAAATTACAACAAATAACATAGAAATACAGAATATCATATGAGAATATTCTGAAAAACTATATGGAAGCAAAGTGGATAACCTAGAGGAGATGGACAAGTTTCTGGAAACATACAGTCCACCAAGACTGAATCAAGAAGAAACTGACCACTTGAACAAACCGATCACTAGAAATGAAATCACATTAGCAATAAAAAACCTCCCTACAAATAAACGTCCAGGACCAGACGGCTTCACCGGGGAATTCTACCAAACATACAAAGAAGAACTCATACCAGTCCTTCTCAAACTCTTCCAGAAGATTGAAAAAGAAGGAATACTCCCAAACTCATTCTATGAAGCCACCATCACCCTGATACCAAAACCAGGCAAAGACACCACCAAAAAAGAGAATTATAGGCCAGTATCACTGATGAACATAGATGCAAAAATCCTTACCAAAATATTAGCAAATAGAATCCAACATCACATAAAAAAGATTATACATCATGATCAAGTGGGATTCATCCCAGGGACACAAGTGTGGTATCAACAAGAGAAAGGACAAAAAACACAAGATCATCTCAATAGATGCAGAAAAAGCATCTGATAAAATTCAACACCCATTTATGATAAAAACTCTCACCAAAGAGGGTATAGAGGGAACATATCCCAACATAATCAAAGCTATATATGACAAACCTACAGCCAGCATAGTACTCAATGGTGAAAAGCTCGAAAGCTTCCCACTAAACTCTGCAACAAGACAAGGCTGCCCACTATCACCACTCCTATTCAACATAGTCTTGGAAGTTCTAGCCACAGCAATCAGGCAAGAGGGAGAAATAAAAGAGTTTCAAATTGGAAAAGAAGAGGTAAAAGTGTCACTATATGCAGATGACATGATACTACATACAGAAAATCCTAAAAGGTCCACACAAAAACTACCAGAAGTAATTGAAGAATTCAGCAAGGTAGCAGGTTACAAGATTAATGTTTAAAACTCAGTTGCATTTCTTTACACTAACAATGAATCAACAGAAAAACAAAGTAAAGAAACAATCCCCTTTAAAACAGCACCCAAAGTAATAAAATACCTAGGAATAAATCTAACCAAGGAGGTGAAAGACTTACACATGGAGAACTATAAAACATTGATGAAGGAAATTAAAGAAGACTTAAAAAAATGGAAAGATATCCCATGCTCCTGGATTGGAAGAATCAATATTGTTAAAATGGTCACACTGCCCAAGGCAATCTACAGATTTAACGCAATCCCTATCAAATGACCCAGGACATATTTCACAGAACTAGAACAAATCATAATAAAACTTATATGGATCCACAAGAGACCTAGAATTGCCAAAGCATTACTGAAGAGAAAGAAAGAGGCTGGAGGAATAACTCTCCCGGACTTCAGACAATACTATAGAGCTACAGTCATCAAGACAGCATGGTATTGGTACAAAAACAGACATATAGACAAATGGAACAGAATAGAGAGCCCAGAAATGAACCCACAAACTTTTGGTCAACTAATCTTCAACAAAAGAGGCAAGAATATACAATGGAATAAAGACAGTCAATGCAGCAAATGATGTTGGGAAAACTGGACAGCAGCATGTAAAGCAATGAAGCTAGAACACTCCCTTACACCATACACAAAAATAAACTCAACATGGATCAAAGGCTTAAACATAAGACAAGATACAACAAACCTCCTAGAAGAAAATATAGGCAAAACATTATCTCACATACATCTCAAAAATGTTCTCTTAGGCCAGTCTACACAAGCAATAGAAATAAAAGCAAGAATAAGCAAATGGGACCTAAGGAAATTCACAAGCTTCTGCACAGCAAAGGAAACCATAAGTAAAACAAAAAGACAACCTACAGAATGGGAGAAAATTTTTGCAAAAGATGAAACTGACAAAGGCTTGATCTCCAGAACATATAAGCAGCTCATACAACTTAAGAAGAAAAAAAAAAACCCAGTCCAAAAATGGGCAAAAGTCCTAAGCAAGCTATTCTCCAAGGAAGAAATACAAATGATCAATAGGCACATGATAAAATGTTCAATATCACTAATTATCAGAGAAATGCAAATCAAAACTACAATGAGGTATCACCTCACACCAGTCAGAATGGCCATCATTCAAAAGTCCACAAAGGACAAATGCTGGAGAGGCTGTGGAGAAAAGGGAACTCTCCTACACTGCTGGTGGGAATGTAGTTTGGTGCAGCCACTGTGGAAAACAGTATGGAGATTCCTCAAAAGACTAGGAATAGACTTACTGTTTGACCCAGGAATCCCGCTCCTGGGCATATATCCAGAAGGAACCATACTTAAAAAAGACACCTGCACTCCAATGTTCATAGCAGCACTATTTACAATAGCCAAACATGGAAACAGCCAAAATGTCCATGAATAGATGAGTGGATAAAGAAGTGGTGGTGTATTCATACAATGGAATACTATTCAGCCATAAAATGACAACATAACACCATTTGCAGCAACATTGATGTCCCTGGAGAATGTCATTCTAAGTGAAGTAAGCCACAAAGAGGAAGAAGATATCATATGAGATCACTTATATGTGGAATCTTAAAAAAAAAAAAAGAACGAAAATACAAAACAGAAACAGACTAATAGACATAGAATACAAACTTGTGGTTGCCAAGGGGGCGAGGGCTGGGAAGGGACAGATTGGGATTTCAAAATTTGTAGATACTGACAGGTATATGCAGAATAGATAAACAAGATTATACTGTATAGCACAGGGAAATATATACAAGATCTTGTGGTAGCTCACAGCAAAAAAAAATGTGACAATGAATATATGTATGTTCATGTATAACTGAAAAAGTGTGCTCTACACTGGAATTTGACACAATAGTGTAAAATGATTATAACAAAATAAAAAATGTAAAAAAAATAGAGGACACCCAGTTAAATTAGAATTTCATAAAACAAGTAATTTTTTATATAACTATATATTGCAAATATGCCTGGGGCACACTAAATAATTGTATCTTGTTTATCGGAAATTCAAACTTAACTGGGCATCCTGTATTATTTCTCTAGCAATAAATTCTAATAATATGAAAAAAAAGTAAAGGGAGGAGAAAGATATATCATGCTAACATTAATCCAAAGCAAGTTATATATAAATTTATGTATAATATATAAAATTTATATAATATAAAATAAAAAATAATTTATATAAAATATAAATATATAAATTTCAGACAAAGATGACTTCAGTGCAAGGAAAATGATCAGGGATGAAGAGAGGAATATACAGTGATAAAGGAATCAATTCTCCAAGATATAAGATCACTTTATGTGTATGTGCCTAACAATAGAGTGTCAAAAACTTGAGGCAAAATCTGACGACTCCTCTATTATACAGACTTCCACGTTCTATAACCAGTAATTGAAATATCTAGCAGGCCGAAAAATGAGTAAGGATTTAGTTGAGCTGAATAGCACCTTCAGTCAATTAGATCTACTTCAACATCTACTAAGATAAACATTCTGTGTCATAAAACATACCTTAACAAATTTAAAAGCAGAGATATCATGCAGACTATACTCTCACATCACAATGGAATTAAACTAGAAATCAGTAAGAGAAGGACAGCTGCAAAAATCATATATTACAGCAGGAGAAAGATCTAAATGATTGTAGAAAACATTTAGTCTAAGCTTCCACTTTAGGAAACTAGAAAAAGAAGAGAAAATTATATTCAAAGTAAGGCAAAGAGAAACAACAATAAAAATCAGAGCAAAAATAAATGAAATTGAAAACAAGAAAACAATAGGAAAAAAAATCAATTAAACCAAAAGCTGGTTCTTTGAAAAGATGAATAAAATTGATAAACCCTTACCCAGGCTAACCAAAAAAAGGATAGAGAAGACACAAATTACTAATATCAGAAATGAAAGAAGGTCCATTACTACTGATATCATGTATAGTAAAAGGATAATAAAATAATACTTTGAACAAACCTGCCCACAAATTTAATAACTTAGATGGAACTAGGTAATTCTTTGAAAGACACAATCAATCTAAACTCATACAAGGAGAAATATATAGTCTGACTAGGTAATATGTAAATGATAACTTCTCTATATATCAAAGAAATTGACTGTATAATCTGAATAGACCTGTATATATTAAGGAAATTGAATCAACAGTTAATAATCTTCTAAGACAGAAAGTACCAGGCCTAGATGGTTTCACTTGTGAATTTTACCAAACATTTGGAGAAGAAATTATGCCAATTCTGTACAGCCTCTTGCAGAAAACAGAAGCAGATGGAACACTATTTAATACATTCCATGAGTCTAGCATTATCTTAATATTAAAGCCAAAGACATTACAAGAAAGGAAAACTACACACCAACATCTCATTGAAAATAGATGCAAAAATCCTCAACAAAATATTAGCAAGTGAAATTCAGCAATGTTAAAAGAATTATACACCATAACTAAGTGTGATTTATTCCTGGTACACAAGGCTAATTCAACATTCAAAAATAAATGAACTTAATCAACCATACATCAACAGGCTTAAGAAAATCATATGATTGTATCAATAAATGCAGAGAAGTCATTTGACAAAATCAAACATCCATTCATGATAAGAGCTCTCATCAAATTAAGATTAGAGTGGGAAACTTCATCCATTTGCTTAAAAAAGTCTACAAAAAAATCTATAGCTAACATCATACTTAATGGTGAGAAACTAGATAATTACCTCCTGAGATTGAGAACAAGGCAAGGATGCCTCCTCTCACCAGTCCTACTCAACATCACACTGGAGCTCCTAGCTAATGCAATAAGGTAAGACAAGAAAAAGCTAATAGATAGAAAAGAAAGAAATAAAAATGTCTTTGTTTGCAGATGACATAATTTTCTATGTAGAAAATTCCATAACATTGACAAAAAAGCTCTTGAAACTAATAAGCAAATATAATAGGGCTGTGGGGCTGTGAGATATGAGCCCAATATACAAAACTGAATTGCTTTCCTATACTAGCAATGTACAGTTGGAATTTGAAATTAAAAAAACACTTTACATTAGCACCAAAAAGGAGAAATATTTAAGCATAAATCAAGTAGAATATGTACAAGATCTATATGAGGAAAACCATAAAACTCAGATGAAAGAAATCAAAGTCTAAATAAATGGAGGGATATTCCATGTTCATGGATGGGAGGACTCAATATTGTTAAGATGTCACTTCTTCTCAACCTGATCTATAAATTCAATGCAACACCAGTCAAAATTCCAGGAAGTTACTTCGTGGATATAAAAAACTGGATTCTACATTTTCTATGGAAAGGAAAAAGACTCATAATATTGAAGAATAAGAACAAAATTGGAGGGCTGATACTACCTGATTCAAAATTTAGCATAAAGCTATAGTAACCAAGATACTGTGGTGTTGATGGAATAGTAGACACATAAATTAATGGACCAGAATAGAGATACCAGAAATAGACCCAAACAAATAGTCAACTGATCTTTGACAAAGGTGCAAAAGGCAATCCTATGGAGAAAGGATAGTTTTTTTCAACAAATGGTCTGGAACAGCTAGACATCCACATGCCAAAAAAAAAAAAAAGAATCTAGACACTGATCTTGTATCTTCCACAAAAATAAAGTCAAAATGGATCACAGACCTAAATGTGAAACTCTAAAATTCCTAGAAGACACTATAGAAAAAAAAATCTAGTTGACTTTAGATTTGGCAATAGGTTTTTAGGTAGAACTTCAAAAGCACAATCCATTAAAGAAAAAAATGGTTAAATTGGAGTTCCTTAAAATTAAAAACTTCTGCTCTGAGAAAGATACTGTTAATCAAAAGACAAGTCACAGACAAGGAGAAAATATTTGCAAAACACATATCTGATCAAGGACTGGTATCCAATGTATAAAAAGAACTCTTAAAACTCAACAATCAGAAAACAAATAATTCAGTTTAGAAATGGGCCAAAGATTGAAATAGACACCTCATCAAAGAAGATATATAGATTGCAAAGAAGCATATGATGCTCAACATCATGCCATTAGGAAAATACAAATTAAGCCAATGGGATAGCACTATACACCTATTAAAATTGCTAAAATTCAAAACACTGACAGTAATAAATGCTGGCAAGGATGATGGGCAACAGGAACTCTCATTCATTGTGGGTGGGAACGCAAAATGGTATAGCCACTTTGAAAGTTTGGTAGCTTCTTACAAAGCTAAACATAGTTTTACTACACAACCCAGTAATAACACTCTAGGTATTTGCCTAAATTTGTTGAAAATTTATCTTCTAACAAAAACCTGCATATGAATGTTTATAGCAGCTTTATTCATAACTGCCAAAAATTGGAAGCAAGTAAGATATCATTCCATAGGTGAATGGATAAACAAACTGTGGTCTGTCCAAACAATGTAATATTATTCAGCAATAAAAAGAAATAAGCCATCAAGCCACACAAAAACATGGAGGAACCTTAAATGCATATGGCTAAGTGAAAGAAGCCAGTCTGAAAAGGCTATATACTGTGTAATTCCAATCATATGGCACTCTGGAAAAGGCAAAAGTGTGGAGACAGTAAAAAAATCTGGTTGCCAAGGGTGGGGGTAGAGAGAGTATATGGAAACTGTTTCTGCTCAGTTTTTCTATAAACCTAAAACTGCTCTAAAACATAGTCTATTAACTATGAAAATGAATTTAGAAAACATCCACTAGTTTAAAAGCAAAACTGAACTGCATGTAGTTCAACATGGACTTCTAAGCCCTAGCTCTATATCCACTACAGCCCTCTTCCATACATCTTTTGCCTCTGTACCTTCCTGCATTCCATATCCTCTGCCTGAAGTGTGCTTCTCCTGTCCATCTTTTTCTCAATGCTTATTTATTCTTTAAGGCTCAGCTCAGGCAACAATTCCTCTGTGTTCCCATAATAAACTATAGTAAAGTATCAAATTCTAATTTTCTGATTATGTGATTCTTCCATGTACTAAGTTGTTAACTGCTTGAGGACAAAGGCTATGCCTAATTCATCTCTGTATCTCCAGCACCTAAAGCATGTCTTTTATTGTAGGTGCTGAACACAATTTTTGTTGAATGAATAAATGAATGACTAAAGTAATAAACTTAGGATGTGAACAAAGATTCTTCTGACTCCAAGTTCATTGTACTTTCTACTGAATCATAATCATGCTAAGAATACCAATAACAGCATCAAAAATTGACAATCAAAAATTATCAATCAATTTATAGAGTTGTTTTGCAGCGCTAAATAAGTGAAACTGGTGTGCTCATAGTAGGTACTCAATAAATATTGAATTTCATTTGTTCTTTGGTTATACAGATAGTAGGCACCTCACTTTCTTGCTTTCCTCCTCTTAGAGAGTTACACCAGAGAACTGGACATGGCCAACATTTCTTCAGTAATAAGCAATAAAGAAGAAAGTAAGGACAATGGCTGGCAGATGAGGATTGGAAATTTTTATTAAAAAAAAAAAGAAAATACCTACAATATAGTCTGTATCTTCAAATCTTGTAACCTTAAGAGTTTATTTCCCATTCTGTCTCACACCCTAATAATTGTAAACAGAATGAATGCACAGATACGTGTAGCAAGTTCAATACATTTGAAGAAGATGGAAGCCATTAGCTTCAAAGAAGAGTGAGAATTTTGAATGAGAACCACATGGAATGCCCACGTTCAGAGCCCAGATTACAGTTTCAACACCTGCTCTAAGCATGACAATAAGACAAGAAAAGGTAGGGCTGTGCAAGTTGATTCCCACCCCACCCTATCACATCCCAATATCAAAAGTATTCCCTCTGTGAGAAGGCTTGCACTTTTCATTCAAGGATTTCCTCTCTAGCTCTGCAGCCGGGGCTCATGATTGGGGCCTCAGGCTTCACAAACATGACTTATGTTATGATCAGCTGTGAAACTTTCCTGGCTCAATTCTGGTTTGGTTTGGGAAAGACTCGAAAATATAAAAAATATCAAAATATGACTGTAGTTCAGGCAACATTAAAAAACGTTCCCACTAACTGCTGACATTTCAGATGCTTAATGGTCTCTCAAAGTTCCAAGAGGTATAGGTTTCTCCATGTCACCAGAGATGTTCCCAAAGTGACAAGTGTGTGTTCTAGTTAAAGAAATATTTTGCAACATTGAATCTTCGGTCATTTTAGCAATTACGATGAAAAAGCCAGGCCTAAGGGCAACAATCTCTAAAGAGGATTAGCAAGATGAATGGAGTGGACTGTGTGGTCTAGTTCGGTGAATTTTACACTGTGTTCCAGCGAGCACCAGGGTCCTGTGTGATATTAACAGATGTCATTTGAAAAAGGATTCCTTGGTCAAAAAGAGTTTGGGAAACATAGGTTTTAGGAAAAATAAACAGGTTTCTACACTGAGGACTTCTCAAATCCTTTAATACACAAGTGAGAAATGTGATTCTCCAAAATGGAATATGAAATGCAGCATTTCCCAAACCTATTTGGCCCCAGAACTTATTTTGAGAAATATACATCTCTTGTTGAATGAATGTTCTGGATTATACTGTTGGGGAAATACTGAGGTTGTGGAAAGAGCTTGAACTTTGTTATTCTTTTAGAACTGGGTTGGAATTCTAGTTGTGACATTCAGTAGATATGTGACCTTGGGCAATTTCCCTGACTTCTCTGAATCAATTTCTTCATTTATGAAAATTGGGATAATAAGATCTACCTCAAAAGAGATGTCAGGAGGAATACTATTCAGCCATAAAAAACAACAACATAACACCATTTGCAGCAACATGGATGTCCCTGGGGAATGTCATTCTAAGTGAAGTAAGCCGGAAAGAGAAAGAAAAATACCATATGAGATCGCTCATATGTAATCTAACAAAAAAAAGAGAGAAAGAAAGAAAAGAAAAAGACAAATGAACATAAATACAAAACAGAAACAGACTCAGACATAGAATACAAACTTGTAGTTGCCAGGGGGTAAGGGGGTGAAAAGGGACAGACTGGGGGTTTGAAATTTGTAGATACTGACAGGTATATATGGAATAGATAAGCAAGATTATATTGTATAACACAGGGAAATATATACAAGATCTTGTGGTAGCTCATGATGAAAAAGTATACAATGAATATATGTACGTTCATGTATAACTGAAAATTGTGTTCTACACTGGAAATTGACACAACATTGTAAACTGTCTATAACTCAATAAAATAAAATAAAATAAAAAGAGATGTCAGGAGGATTAAGTGAGATAATGCACAGTACTTAGCACAAGGCCTGGCACATAGGTACTCAGCAAATAGAAGCTATAATCATTGCATTCATTTCTCATTACCATTATCAAGCCACATCTGTGCCTGCCAGGCCTACCAGAACAGCTTCAAAATAGGTCTAGCCTGAGGACTCAAATGACTATATTTCTGACTGCGTTGGGAACTGAGTAGAAGAAGAGAACTGGACTAGGTGTCCAGAGATATAGCTCTGTGACTTATTTGCCGTTTGACCTTGGGCGAAGCACTTCACTGTCTGCATTTCTCTCTCTTTCTGCCAAACATAGGTATGGACTAGGTGACCTCTTACTCTAAAATTTTGTGAACCTCAGCTCTAAAATGCTATGTGAGAGATTATAAATTTATTGTTGAAGAAATCTGTAGTACAGGTTAAATCCAATTATAAAGGATGGTCCTGTATAACAAAGCTATTTTTATGATCCAGCAGATGGCTGGCAGAAACACTGCTTTGCCAATCTGGTTACAATGAACTCTGTATAGTGAATAATTCTGTATAACAATTGCTTTCGCTGGTCCTTGACCCCATAATCATCACTCTCTAACATAGCTCTAATCAACTAAAGAACTTGATTATGTGTTGTTTTCACTGTAGACATAGAGAGGGGAGCTGAGTTAAGCTAAGCTATAGAATTTCTAGCTGAGACATTTATGTCCAATTTCATCATTTTAGAGCTGAGGAAACAGGACTGGAGAGGTTAAGTAACTTGTCAGAGGTCACACAGCCAGTAAGTGGCAGAGCTTTGAATGGGTGTTTGGACTAAATGATTCATCATCTGTGAACTTAAAAGAGATCTCACTGAAAACTCTCACTCAGACCTTCTATAAAAATGTTAAATGAAACTGGAAATGGCTATTATAGAAACTCTACTGTTAATGCTTCCCAACCTAGCAAGATGTGCATTTTCCACTACCTTTCAGCCCTGTGTTCAAGCCCTCGTCATAGGATGGATAGTCCCTATAGTTCCACTGTGCATGGTGACACAACTTAAAGCATAATAAACTTTGCTGTAGAGCTTCAGTTAAAGGCTTTTTTCTTAAAATTAAAAAAATTGAAGTATAGTCAATTTACATACAACGTGCTAATTTTTGGTGTACAGCATAGTGATTCATTTCAAATTCTTTTTCATTATAGGCCATTACAAGGTATTGACTATAGTTCCCTGTGCTATACAGTAGGACCTTATTGTTTATCTATTTTATAATTAAATGTTTTTTTAATGTCTAAACACATTACACCCATTGGTCCCTTTAGATATACCCACAGTTTCTTCCACAAAGGCCTCTATTAGTCGTATATGTTTTTTTCATTATGAAACCATGAGGCTTATTATTTTTTTAAACTAGCTTAACAGAGAAATCTTACTATGAATATCAAAAGTTAGTCTTCAGGCTCTTGCTTTTCTGTACGTACATACTGTCTCATGAGTATATTTATTTCTAGGGCAACAACCCTAATGGAGAATCATTCTTCCTAAATCATAGCCCATGTCCCCAACTACCACTGTGACACTGCCACTTGAATGCATTTCCGTTTCCTGGAATCCACATGCTTCAGACTGAACTCGTCTTCTAAGTTAGTGGCTCTCAAATCTGGTTATACATTGAAATCCCTTGAGGGAACTTCAAAAACTCTAAATGCCTGGATCCCATCCCTAGAGATTCTGATGCAATTGATCTGGAGCTGGGCATGGACATGAGAAGTTTTAAAAGCTCTCCAGGTGATTCTAATGTGTGGCCAAACTTGAGAATCACTGCTTTAGGTCAAACCCTGAGTGCCAGTTCCTTCATTTTTGTTAATGGTAGCACCATTGTCACTTGGGTGTGAAATCTGGGGTATTCAATCTTCAGCTCTGGGGATCAATGAGATAATAGAAACAAAATCAAATTTTGGAAAGTCTGAGATGCTAAAAAATGCAAGGAATTATTTTCTGTGGTATGCACATGGATCAAATGGATTGCTTTAGTAGTTGAGATGTGTTAACTCATTAAACATGGTAAAGGTTACACTGGCAATTTATCATCCCAACCTTTTTTGTTGGGCAGAATGGAGGAATGAGAAAGAATCTGATTTGGGGACGTGACATAAATCATCAGAGCTACCCTATCCTCCTGTGGGCAGGTCAACCCTATCAATGGGCCCAGATGGCTGGTACCACATGCTGTTTCCAGAAGTAATTTTGTCAGCCTTGCTAAGGCTGGGTGGGTGGTCTTCTGATTCCCCTTCACTGGGGAGGAGTGCAGCCACGACAGCTAGCCAGCCAAACCAAACATACAGCAGTTACATTGAGAACCACACATCTGCAATATGACTCAAGACTGGATTCCAGAATAGTCGAAGATAGCAAGCTGTTGTGCTCCTGTGCATATGATGTCCCTTTAATCAGAGACAGGTTGCAACCTGAGTCACACTGGATTCTTCTTATGGGACAAACTAGGGATTTCCAATGTTCAGTTTGTGTGCACTCTGGTCATTTACATTAGTGCCTACCCTAGGATGGAAGTGCTGCTCAGTATTTTAATTTAAGAAGAGGCAATTCAATTTTATCTTTCTCCTAGGAAGGGTATACCTACCTGGCTTCATCTGAGGTTATCCTTCAACATGGTAAATGTTACCTTGCTTTTCTATTTTCAGTATTGGCACCCCCATTGTGCATATGTCATCTTCTACACATTGTATTCTGCAGAACTTTGTTCTGGGAAATATCTTTTCCTTTGCAGGGACACTGGATACATAATTGTCAGCCACAGAATTGCATACAAGCCACAGCTCCACCACTTACTAAGTGCTGTATGACACAGAAAATTGTTTCATCTCTCTGAGTGCATCTTCATTTGTAAAATGGGGATACTATTTCTTAGAGAGCTATAAGGATTATAAAAGATAACATAAAACCATGTATAAGATATTCTTTAGGCACTCAATAAATATAAATTCTTAGCAAAATTTCATAACTTTATAAATTTCATTCATCCCCAAACCAAGCAAACTGAAATCTCAGATAACCAAGACATTTAACCTAATGTGAATTGATGCTCAGAATGACAATCCTAAGGAACAACAATATTCTGAAATGGTCTTGAAGGATTTAACTTCCTGTAGAAAGCTTTTTCCTTATAGTTAATTCTTTCAATTATATTCATAAATGTTGTTTGAACAAGAGATGTTTAACACTATATTTGAACTATATGAAAGCAACAATATAAGACCTGGCCACCTTGGTGATCTCTCTTATTTGTCATATCTTTTCAATCATTTATCTTGGGCTTTATAGCTAAAGAATCATATCTGTAAAAATAATCATAGTCTGTATAATTCCCCAATAGTTACATTTCTTATTTCAGTTTCTTGCCCCATTGCCTTGGCTAGAACTTCAAGAATAATGTTGAACATTAGCAGTGATAATGAGCATCTTTGTCTTATTACTGATTTTGGCAGGAAAGCCTTCAATATGCATATATACCTTTAAGTACTATGCTATTTATTAGGCCAGGAAATTCTTAAGCAGATTAAATAATTCCCTTTTATTCCTAGTTTACTAAGAATTATTAGAATTGGGTGTTATATTTTTTATCAAATGCCCTTGTGGCATCTGAACTGATCATATAACATATCCTTTGAGCCAATGATGTAATGTGATATTAAGAGATTTCCTATTATTGAACCATCTTTGCTTTCCTAGGATAAACCCTACTTGGTCATGACATGTTATATTTGAACTATTTTTGCAGGGCTTGATTTGATAGTAGTTTATTTAAGATTTTTATGTGAGACAACTTTAATTTTTTTTTGGTGTTGTTTTTGGAAGGGTTTGTTATCAAGGTTACACCAATTTCATTAAATGTACTGAGAAGTATTCCTTCTCTTTCTTTGCTTTGTGCAGGTTTACAGAACATGGGAAGTATTTATTCCATAATATCCTGATTTGGGCCCAAGTCTTTTTATTCCCCTAGGATGTCATTAGGTGGTTTTTCTCTCTGGTAGAAAAAAATGTACAATAGTCTTCATTCAAAACACTTATTGCTACTCCTAGTATGTAGCGCTTCCTTGAGGGATTACTGATACACAGTCTCCATCTTATTCTGAACATTCATCCAGCCATGCTAACTTAAAAAAAAAGTCCATTGATCTCTTCTTATCTGTTTTCTGTGTGCTTTCATTTCAGGTACCAGTGTCATTGCCTCCAGAGGGAAAGATGAAAGATGAGGTGTGGAAGGAAGGAAGAGGGTGGATGGATTTAAGGAGCATGAGAAATGAAGTCTGGGAGGTTTTCTCCATAAATGTTTGCTTTAAGGTAGAGATGAAGCATAAATTGATCTTTGGAGGCAGGCTAGTTGCCAGCCAAGGTAGCTAATGTGAAAGTTGAAGAGATAAATATAATTTCAGTATTTATCACCATCAATTAATATTCACAGAATTATTGGCATGTCTTCATTTTTTTAATGCACAACTATAATTGAAACAGACTTATTATGGAAATGTAGTGATTAAATTTACAAATTACAGATACTGAGCTCAGATGGTAAGTACCTTATATTTTCTTGTGATGCTGTTTGTGGAGAGATCTTTGCCTTTTGTGTAGGAAATTAGGTCTTTGGATCTTCTTTCCCTAGGATGCTTACTTTCTGCATAGACACAGAAAGAAGTGAGGAGCACACTGGAACATGTGGGTTGTGATTGAAAGACCTGGTTATTGGGTGTCAGAGAGTGCAGGATATCATAAATTTTGGTTATTCCTAATAATTTCGGAAGTCAGTGCTTAGGCACTGCCCTACATCTGGAACAGGAATAGCCTGGAAAGCCCATCCTCCTGAGCAAGTTTGGACGGCTTCAAATTGCATCTTTCTAATTGGTCCACTCTTTTCCTCTACCCTTTCCTTCTCTAGCAGTGTTCCCACTTGCCTAATTTGCTGAGAGCATCTGGGTCAGTAACTTTCCTTGGACATTTAAGTTTATTTCCTCTGAGCTCCAGGTCTGTTATAAAATGCTTGTTGAAATCTAGGCTGTGATTCAGTGGGGTCTGATACAAAGCCTAGATATCGCATTGGAAAAGCTCAAGTTTTGCCCTTCTGTACCCAAATCTGTCACACTATAACAAATAACTGGATGGAAGTGTCTATGCTCTGTGAGGACTCTCTTCTTTCTGGCCTAGTGGTTGCCCCTTCTGCATTTGAGGAATGAGTCTAACAACAACAACAACAACAACAACAAAAACAGCAACAAATTAGATTTGTCATTTTATAGAAATTCATAAAAAAGTTGAACACATTATTTAAGAAAACTATTTTTAAACAAATCCCTCCCCTCCACATTAGCCCAACAGTCTACTGCTGGCTCTTCCCATTCCAAGGAATGAGGTCATGCTTTATGGGAGACATCTGCTTCTGAGGATATTAGTGCCCTGAGCATAGAACATGACTTCATTAGAGGGAATGGTGGACCAGAGAGATTCAACAGGAGACTCGCATATGTGACAGCAAAAATAAAAAGAGCCAACAGAGATTCTCCTCAAGTCTCTAGCCTTCAGGATAGATCGAAGATCTGGTGACTTCACTCTCCTGTGATCTCCTTTTGCTTTTAAATCATGAACTATGTACGAAAACTTCCAGAAAACTGTAACTCATAGCAACAACACCTGTATTTGTAAACAGAAAAGCTCTCTTCTCTCAAGGGATTGGATGGATTATATTCTGGGAAGAGACCAGGTGTTTGAAACTTTGGGGTTGCTACTGAATGCACACCCACGCAGAGTAAGCTCTGTTTCAAAAAAGCATTGTTTCAAACAGTGCTGCAGATGTATACGATGTCATCTTTCAGTTCTGAAAAGCAAATTCAGAACATTAGCAGGGATTCTGGCTTTCCAGGAAGACGATTTCCAGAGCAGTTTTATAGGATTTTTGACATATGTTGCTTCTAACCTTAATTTTTAAAATGAGCAGGTCCAATAAATCTGTTACCTACTAACCAAGTTCTGGTCTAGCTGCATCTGTTCCCATTTTATTTGATACTGTGAAGAAGTTTCAATAGACAGCTAAATATTTTGGTGTTATTCATAGTCTTATGCTCCTATTGACTAAGACTTTTTCAAGAAAACTCTTAAAATCACTAGCATTTTAAAGGGCAATAATTACTAGTTTAATTTACTAGGCTTTGCTTGTAAGGACTCATGATGCAGCTGGAATCACAGATGTGCAAGAGAATGTTAAAAGATCATGTGGATAGGTTCCCTTTGACCTAACAAGGGTAGGAGTTTGGAACATTATGGGAGGCTGGTTTGCAATCTGTTACTGTAATCTGCTTTAACCTCAAACCCCACCCAGGATCAAGAAATTCTTCCTGGTACATAATGGAAAGTGCTTTTGCGACCATTTACACTTATTGCCTATCATTTAGTTCATTGCACAAATGGAGAACAATTTGTCTGAGACTTCAAAAGAACCCATGGTGCAATAAAAAACAGCCATGAAATGTCCCCCTTCCTATGGTTTCATATACTCAAGGAATATAGACCTCTATCCTCTCCTCTCAAGATCCAACTTTCTATCCTTTTAGTCATACAGATTATTCTTTTCCAGAATTTCTTTAATTTACCAACCATTTTCTGACTGTCTGCCATATGCAAGATATGGTGCGAAGTGCTTCAGAAAAAATGGGCCCCATAACTGGCTGTGTTTGAAGAATTGTCTGGAGAGAAGTTTAAAAATACAGATTTCTAGGCCTCATCTTAGATCTACTGAATAAAATCTGAGGGTAGAGCAAGGGAATCTGTATTTCAAAAGCAAGCCCTAGGTGATTCTTATGTAGTCAGCCTGGTACCAGTTCAAGGATTAGAATTTAAGAACAAGGGCTTTAGGGAAGTGGGTATAGCTTAGTGATAGAGCACATGCTTAACATGCATGAGGTTCTGGATTCAGTTTCCAGTATGTCCATTAAAATAAGAACAAGGGTTTTGGGGTTGGCACAATAGGGTCATCTAGTGGGGTGCTCATGGTACAGATATGACAAGAACAGAAATGGTTACAGAGGATAGCAGATGAGTAAGAGAACTGCCACCACCCCCTTTGCATATCATTTTACAAAGTGAATTTGCAATTATTTTTGATTTAATCTTCACATTAACTCTGTGGGAGGATGAGTGGTAGTAGGTCCATTTTACAAGGAATACAACAGAAGTTCAAGGAACAGAAAATCACTAGTCTAGTATCTCTCAGCCAAAGGCAGAACCAAGACTCAAACTCAGGTCAGTTGATGCCAAACCTATCATTTTTGCCACTTATTACAACTTTCCTCATAACAGTTTTGGAAAGCTCAAAGGAGGGAAAAATGATAGTTCAATAAGAAATGAACATCCAAGGGTGGCAATATGAAAAAAATCACACAAAGGCTGATATCACATCAGCATTACATTAAGGGCCTTTAATATGTGAAATCCATTCTTGTACAAAATGTCTCCTGTCCCTCAAATGAGTGGCAGTAGTGGCAGGGATTCCTAAACCTCTACCTGGTAGCAAAGATCTACACAGAACCTGTGTTTCCTGGCACTTTACCTAGCAGCATAAGGTAGCCCAGTTAGGTAATTTCTGCCTCTGTAGGCACCAAGAGACATAGAGTGGAGAGTTCACCAGTACTGGGGGTCCAGAAAACAGGCAAGGGAAAACACTCTTTGTCCCATAGCTCTGACATTCTTGACCTTCTACTTAATGACACTGCATGGCCCATGGAAGCACCTTCTGCTTCCACAGGTGGCACCAGTAGAGAGCAAGCAAGAGCTGAAATAGAGCCAGATCATGAAGCAGGTCAGAGTAGCATTGTAAGGGCTCAGAAAACTAAATTGTTGTTGGAATTGTAACTCACAAAAGTAGGCCAAAATGAACACCCTAAACCTAGTCAGGTCTGCTGCCTGCTAAAATAGAAGATTTAAATAGGACCAAGAGTCTTCTAATATAATATCCAAGGATACAATAAAGTAATTCATCATACAAAAACCATGAAAATCACAATGTGAATGAGAAAAGAAAATCAACTCATGCAATATTGAGATGAATCAGATTGTTGGAACTGTCTGACACAGGTTTTAAAACAGTCACCATAAAGTTGCTTTAACAGTTAATTACAAATTCCCTTGAAACAAATAAAAAAAAAAAATCCCAGCAAAGAAATAGAAGTTATAAAAAAAGAATAAAATGGGAATTGTAGAACTAAAAATTAAAATAATTAATATAAAAACCTCACTAAATAGACTCAATAGAAGAGTGGAGATGGTGGAAAATGAAACAATGAACTTGAGGACAGATGAATAGAGTTTATTCAATATGAACTATGCACTGATAAGAGTGAAGAGAGCCTCAAGGACCTGTAGAAGAACAAAATAGCTAAAGTTGATACCAATGGAGGCCCAGAGAGGAGAAAGAGTGGAACTGAAAATGTATTCAAAGATATAGTGGCTGACAACTCCCCATATTTTGGTGAAAGACATTTTCTGATTCAACAAGCTGAGTGAACACCAAATAAGATAAACCTAAATGCACACACACCAATAAACATCATAATTAAACTTTTGAAAACTAAAGACAAAGAAATTATCTTGAAAGCAACTAGAGAGAAAAGATGCATTACCTTTAAAGGAACACCAATTAGAAGGTGAACAGATTTCTTATCTGAAAGCATGCAGGTTACAAGGAAGTGGCACAATTTTATTTATATACTGAAAGAAAAGAACTGATAACCACAGGTTCTATATACAGCAAACCTACTATTCAGGAATGAAATGAAATTAAAGACATTCTCAAAGGTAAATTAGAAGAATCTCTCGCTAGCAGATTTATCATTTAAAAGGCTAAAGGAAGGTCTCCAAACAAAAAGGAAAGGATAACAGAAGGCTGAGAGTTCAGAAAGAAAAGAAGAACAATGGAATGGGTAAAAATAAGGGTAAATATAATAAACTATCCAAATTTTCACAAGTTTCTTAAATCATATTTGATGGTTTAAATAAAAATTATAATAATGTCTGTTGTCATACTCAATGTATGTAGAGGAAATACTTTAGACAATTATATGTAAAAAGTGGGAAGGATTTAAATGGTCCTAAATGTAGTAAGGTTTCAATACTTAATTCAAAATGATAAATTGTTAATAGGTGTAGAGTGTGATAAGTTACACACACATACAGACATATACTAATATCTTGAGTAACCACTAAGAAAATTATATTACGTGATATACTTAAAAACTGTATAAATGAAACATGATGGGACCCTAAAAAATGTGCAAAAAACCCAAAGGAAGGCTAGAAAAAAGAGGAAACAAAAATAAATAATAAATAAATGGCATACTTAAACTCTAACATATCAATTATTACTTAAAATATAAACAGTATAAATATATCAACTAAAAGACAGAGATTGTCAGAGTGGATTAAAAAATAACATGACCTAATTATGTGTTGTCAACAAATATTTACTTCAAACATAATGATACAAGTTAAAAGTAAAAGAATGAAAAAAGGCATATCATGCTAACATTAATAAAAAAAAGGAGGACTGGCTACATTATTATGAGATGGAGTAGACTTTAGGGCAAAGAAAACTACCAGAGACAGAGAAAGATATCACAAATTGCTAAAGGATCGATATACAAAGAAGACATAGCAATCCAAAATGTGTATGCACCAAACAGCAGAGCTTCAAAATACATGATCCAAAACAGAATTGAAAAGACAGACAAATCCAAATTAGAGTTAAGAACTTTAACACCTGACTCATAGCAACTGATAGAACTACTAGACAGAAAATTAGCAAAAATACAGAAGAACAGAACACTTGAATCATCCAAGAGGGGCTTTTCCACTTATGAAAGACTCTCTCCACAACAACAGCAGAGTACATTTTTTTTTCAAGTGCCATGGAACATGCACAAAGACATCTCATATCCTTGGTCAAAAACTAAACTTCAACTAATTTAAAAGCACTTAAAGAATACAGAGTGTGTTTTCTGAGCAAAATGGAATTAGACAAGAAATCAGCAATACAAATAGGAAAAGGTACAAATACTTGGAAATTAAAAAACATACTTCAAGCAACCCTTGAGTAAGAGAAATTTCAAAGGAAACAAATAAACAAAAACCACACAGAACTGAATGAAAACACAACATATAAAATGTATGAGATGCATCCTTGTCTTATTTCTGATCTTAGAGGAAATGCTTACAGCTTTTCATTGTTGAGTATAGTGCTAGCTGTGGGCTTATGGTATATGACATTTATTATGCTGAGTTATGTTTCCTGTATAAGCACTTTGTTGAGAGTTCTACAATAAATGGATGTTGAATTTTGTCAAAAGCATTTTCTGCATCTATTGAAATGATCATATGATTTTGATTCTTCAGTTTGTTAATGTGGTGTATCACATTGATTGATTTTCAGATACTGAACCATCCTAATATCCTTGGGATAAATTCCACTTGATCATGATGTACAATACTTTTAATGTATTGGTGAATTCAGTTTCCTAATATTTTGTTGAGGATTTTTGCATCTATGGCCACCAGTGACATTGCCTGTAATTTTCCTTTTTGTAATATCTTTGTCTGGTTTTGGTATAAGGGTGATTCTGGCCTTGCAGAATGAGTTTGGAAGTGTTCCTTCCTTTGTAACTTTTTTTTTGGATTAGTTTCAGAAGAACAGGTGTTAATTCTTTGCTAAATGTTTGGTAGAATTCACCTGTGTTACCATCTGGTCATGAACTTTCGTTTCTTGGGGAGTTGTTTTATTACTGACTCACATTCATTACTGGTAATTGGTCTGTTCATATTTTCTGTTTCTTCTTGGCTCACTCTGGGGAGATTTTACATTTCTAGGAATTTGTTCATTTCTTCTAGGTTGTCTATTTTGTTGATGTATAACTGTTTGTAGAAACCTTCTATGATGCTCTGTATTTCTGTGGTGTTAGTTGTAATGCTTCCTTTTTCATTTCTGATTTTATTGATTTGGGACCTCTCATTTTTCTTGATAAATCTGGCTAAAGGTTTATCAATTTTGTTTATCATTTCAAATAACCAACTTTTATTTTCATTGCTCTTTTCTATTTTTTTTCTAGTCTCTATTTCATTTGTTTCTCTTGTGAACTCTATGATTTATTTCCTTTTACTAAGTTTTGGTTTGTTTGTTCTTCTTTTTCTAATTCCTTCAGGTGTGAAGTTAGGTTGTGTATTTGAGCTTTGTTTCCTGAGGTAGCCTTGTACCACTATAAACTTCCCTCTTAGAATTGCTTTTGCTGTGTCACATAGATTTTGGATTGTTGTGTTTCCATTTTCATTTGTCTCCAGGTATTTTTTGTTTTCTTCAGCGATCCATTGGTTGTTTAGTTCCACATTGTTTAGCCTCCAAGTATTTGCATTTTAAGCAAATTTTTTTCTTGTAGCTGATTTCTAGTCTCATAGTATTGTCGTTGGAAAAGATTCTTGATATGATTTCAATTTTCTTAAATTTACTGAGATTTGTTTTGTGGCCTAATATGTGATCTATCCTGGAGAATATTCCACGTGCACTTGAAAAGAATGTGTATTCTGCTGGTTTCAGATGGAATATTCTATATACATCTATTAATTCCATTTGTTGTAATGTGTCATTTAAGGCCAGCATTTCGTTATTGATTTTCTGTCTAAATGACATGTCCACTGATGTATGTGGGGTGTTAAAGTTCCCTACTATTATTGTGTTACTGTCAGTTCTCCCTTTATGTCTGTTAATATTGGCTTTATGTATTTAGGTGCTTCTGTGTTGGGTGCATACATATTTAAAATTGTTATATCTATTCCTTGGATTGATTCCTTGATCATTATGTAAGGTCTATCTTTTTCTCTTGATATGGTCTTTGTTTTAAAGTCTATTATGTCTGATGTAAGTATTGCTACCCTGGCTTTCTTTTTGTTTCCTTTGCATGAAGTAACTTTATCCATTCCCTCACTTTCAGTCTATGTGTCTTTAGATCTTAAGTGAGTCTCTTGTAGGCAGCATACATATGGGACTTGTTTGTGTATTCATTTAGCCACTATATGTCTTTTGATTGTAGCATTTAGTTAATTGACATTTAAAGTGATTATTAATAGGTATGTTCTTATTGTTATTTTGTTAATTGTTTTTGGGTTGTTTTGGTAGCTCTTTTTTGTTTCTTTTTTCTTCTTTGTTATCTTCCCTTGTGATTTGATGACAATCTTTATTGTTATTCTTGGATTCCTTTCTCTTTTTTGTTTATTATAGGTTTTTGATTTGTACTTATGAGGTTTATATACAGCAGTCTATATGTGATTATTTTAAGTTGCTGATCTCTTAAGTTCAAATGCATTTTTATTCTTCCTCTTCCATTCATTGTTTTTGACATCATCTTTTACATCTTTGTTTATGTGTATCCCTTAACAACTTATTTGGGATATAGACAATTTTATCACTTTTGTCTTTCAACCTTTCTACTAGCTTTATATGTGGTTGATTTAGTAACTTTACTGTATATTTACCTTTACCAATTAGATTTTTACCTTCACAATTTTCCTAATTCCAGTTATGACCTTTTGTTTTCTGCCTAAAGGAGTCCCTTTAATATTTCTTGTTAAAATGGTTTGGAGGTGCTGAGCTCTTTTAGCTTTTGCTTGTCTGTAACACTTTTGATCTCTCCATCAAATCTGAATGAAATGCTTTGCCAGGTTGAGTGTTCTTGGCTATAGGTTTTTATCTTTCATCACTTTCAATGTATCGTGCCACCCCCTTCTGGCCTGTAGAGTTTCTGCTAAAAAGTTAGCTGTTAGCCTTATGGGATTTCCCTTGTATGTAACTTGTTGCTTTTCCCTTGCTGATTTTAATATTCTTGTTTTATCTTTAATTTTTGCCATTTTAATTACAATGTGTCTTGGTGTGGACCTTTTTGGGTTCTTGTGTGGGACTCTTCATGCTTCAACTTGGATATCTGTTTCCTTTGCCAGGTTAGGAAAGTTTTCAGCTAATACTTTTAAAAATATATTCTCTGTCCCTTTTTATCTCTCCTTTCCTACTGGGACCTCTATAATGAGAATATTAGTATGCCTGATATTGTCCCAGAGGTCTCTTAATCTGTCTTTATTTCTTTTTTCCTTTTTTCTGTTCAGCTTCAGTGTTTTTCACTACTCTGCCTTCCAGCTCTCTGATCTGTTCCTCTGTATCATAGAATCTACTATTGACTCCTTCCAGTGTACCTTTAATTTCAGTTATTGTATTTTTCATCTCGGTCCAGTTCTTCTTCATATTTTCTGTCTTTGTTAAAAGCTTTTAACTTCTCTCTATGTTCATCCAATTTTCTCCTGAGTTCTTTAAACATCTTTATGATCATTACTTTGAACTCTTTATTGGGTGTATTGCTTGTCTCCATCTAGTACTTCTTTTGGGGTTTTCTTCCTTCTTTTGGAACATATTCCTCTGTCAGATCATTTCACTTAATTTGCTGGTTTTATTTCTATGTATTCAGTATGTTGGTTTCATCTCTCAAACTTGGAGAAGTGGTCTTTTGTAGGAGACATTCATTTTTGTCCCAGCAGTACATGTCCCTCTGTTCACCAAAGCTATATGCTCTAGGGGGTTTCCTATGTGGGTTGCCTGGGTCCTCCTTTTGTGGTGGGCTGACTATTGTGGGTGATCTGGTAGGTGTGGCTGGCACTCAGTCTGGTAGATTGCTAGGCTCTGCCTTGTGTGGAGGCTGTTGGCTGTTGATGGGTGGGGTGGTGTCATGATGCAGCCTATGGGTCCCGGGACTACTGCTGGCCTGCTAGTGGGCAGAGCCAGGTTCTAGGGTAGGTGGTTGTGGGGCTGGGGGTCTCAGAGTTTTGTGTTAGCTGGCTAGTTGGTGGGGCTGGTTTCTGACATAGCTGACTGTGGGGGTATCCCAAAGCTGGTGTTGACCACTTTCATTCAACATAGCATTGGAAGTTCTAGCCATAGTAATCAGAGAAGAAAAAGAAATAAAAGGAATCTAGATTGGAAATGAAGAAGAAAAACTGACTGCTTGAAGATAATATGATACTATACATAGAAAATTCTACAGATGCCACCAAAAATCTACTAGAACTCATCAATTAATTCAGTAAAGCTGCAGAATACAAAATTAATGTACAGAAACCTGTTGCATTTCTATGCTAATAATGAACTATTAGAAAAAGAAATTAAGAAAACTATCCCATTGACAATCACATCAAAAAGAATAAAATACCTAGGCATAAATCTGACTAAGGAGGTAAAATAAAATACCTGTACTCAGAAAACTATAGGACACTGATGAAAGAAACTGAAAATGACACAAACAGATAGAAAGATATACTGTGTTCATGGATTGGAAGAATTAATATTGTTAGAGTGACTATACTACACAAGGCAATCTATAGACTCAATGCAGTCCCTCTCAAAATACCAATGGCATTTTTCACAAAACTAGAACAAATAATTCTGAAACTTGTAAGGAAACACAAAAGACCCCAAGTAGCCAAAACAATCTTGAGAAAGAAGAACAAAGCTAGAAGTATCACGTTCCTTGATTTCAAACTATACTATAAAGCTACAGCCATCAGAACAGTATGGTACAGGCCCCAAAACAGACACATAGATCAGTGGAACAGTATAGAGAGCCTGCAAATAAACCCAAACTTATATGGGTAATTAATTAATCTATGAGAAAGGAGGAGAAATTATACAATGTGGAAAAGGTAGCTTCTTTGATAAATGGTATTGAGGAAACTCGACAAATAAATGCAAAAGAATCAAACTGAACTGCTTTTCTCACACCATGCACAAACATAAATTCAAAATAATTCAAGACTTAAATGTAAAAATCTGAAACCATAAAACTTATAAAAGAAAATATAGGCAGTAAGGTCTTTGATATCAGTCTTAATAATATATTTTTTGGATATGTCTCTCCAGGTAAAGAAAACAAAAGCAAAAATAAACAAATGACATTCTTTCAAACTAAAAAAGCTTTTGCACAGTAAAACCATCAATAAAACAAAAAGGCTACCTACTGAATGGGAGAAAGTATTTGCAAATAATATATATATAAGGATTAATATCCAAAATATACAACAAATTCATATAACTCAACAAAAAAAAAACAATTAAAAAATAAGCAGAGGATCTGAATAGACATTTTTCCAAAGAAGACATATAGATGGCCAACAGGCATATGAAAAGATACCAACATTGCTAATCATCAGGGAAATGTAAATCAAAATTATAGTGAGATATCAACTCACACATATCAGAATGGCTATTATAAAAAAGATATCAAATAACAAGTGTTGATGAGGATGTGGAGAAAAGAGGACCCTTGTACACTGTTGTTAGGAATGTAAGTTGGTGCAAACACTAGAGCGAACAGTGTGTAGATTCCTCAAAAAATTAAAAATAGAACTACCATATGATCCAGCAATTCCACTCTTTGGTATTTATCCAAAGAAAATGAATACACTAATTAGAAAAGATATATGTACCTCTATGTTCATTGCAGCATTATTGACAATAGCCAAGCTATGGAAGCAACCTAAATGCCCATCACTGGATGAATACTTAAAGAAGATGTGGTATCTATGAAGCTCTCAAAATTGTAAATATGGAATATTTATTCAAATCTGCTTTTGAATACCTTTATTTTACCTGTCTTGAAGACTGATTAATTTTTCAGAATTTAGCACAGGGAACTACATTCAATATCTTGTAATAAACTATAATGGAAAAGAATCTGAAAAAGAAAAAGATATATTATATATATATCTGAATCACTTTGCTGTACACCAGAAAGTAACAATATTGTAAATCAACTATACTTCAACAGAAAATTTCAGAATTGCTCCATAATATCACATGTAAATGAAATTAAAAGTCAATATTCACTACAAAGACCAAATTACACATTTGCACCACTTCCTTATTGTTAATATAAGTATAAAATAAAAATTTAACAGTAGAAAATGATATGGTATGTATATATAATTGAATAGTACTCAGCTGTAAAAAAGAATGAAATTGTCGTCTGCAACAACATGGATGGACTGAGAGGGTATGCTAAGTGAAATAAGTCATACATAGAAGATAAATACTGTATGATTTCATTTGTACGTGGAATCTGAAAAAACAAAGCAAATGAACAAACATAATAAAACAGAAACAGTTATAGATAAAGAAAACAAACAGGTAGTTGCTTGAGGTGGGGGAGGTAAGGGAAGGAAAGAAATATGTGAGGGAGAGTAAGAGATACAAACTTCTAGCTGCAAAATTAATGAGTCACAGGTATGAAATGTACAGTGTGTGGAATATAGTCAATAACTCTGTAATATCTTAGTATGGTGAAAGATCATAACTAGAATTATTCTGGTGATCATTTTGAAATGTATAGAAATATCAAGTCACTATGTTGTGTAACAGGACTAGCAGTTCTGTTAGTCAATTACACTTCAAAAAACAAACAAACTCATAGAGAAAATGAGATCATTGGGGGAGGGTAAAGCTCAGTGGCACCGTGTATACTTAATGCACACGAGGTCCTGGGTTCAACCCTCAGTTTTTCCATTAAAAAAACCTGATGACCTAATAAATAAACCTGATAACCTCCTCCCCAAAACAACAACAACAACAAGAGATCAGATTTGTGGTTACCAGAGGTAGGGATTGAGGGGAGGGGCAATTGGATGAAGGCAGTCAAAAGGTAAAGACTTCCAATTATAAGATAAACAACTGCTAGGGATGTAATGTACAACATAGTAAACATAATTAACACTGCCACATGTTACATATGAAAGTTCTTAGGAGAGCAAATCCTGAGCTCTTATTACAAGGAAAAATATATTTTTTCCTATTTCTTTAATTTAATCTATCAGTTGATGGATGTTCACTAAATTTATTGTGATAATCACTTCATCAATGTAAGTCAAATCATTATGCCATACAACTTAAACTTACATAGTGCTTTATGTGAATCATATCTCAAAAAATTGAGAATATGAAAATGAATATATGTGTATATATATGCATGATTGGCATACTATGCTGTACACCAGAAATGGACACATTTTAACTGACTATACTTCAATAAAAAAATTTCAATAAAACTGGAAGAAAAAATTTACAGGATGCAACTAAAGCAGTGCTAACAGGGAGAACTATAGCACTAAGTGCTTACATTAGAAAAGAGGAAAGCTTTCAAAGAAATAATCTAAATTCTTACCTTAAGAAACTAGAAATAGAAGGGCAAAACACACCCAAAGTAATCAGAAGGAAGAAAGACAAGAGTGGAAATTAATGAAATTGAAAACAGGCAGACAGAGAGAAAATCAGTGAATCAAAAATTTGGTTCTTTAGAAAAAATAAATAAAATTGATAAACCTCTAGCAAGACTGACAAAGTAATAAGTAGAATAGATACAAATCACCAATATAAGGAATGAAACAGGATCACTATAGATCCTGTAGCCACTGAATGGATAAGTTTCCTGGACTAGACAAACTTTTTCTTATTCTTCCCATTAAATACAACAATCCCAGATACTATATGATAAAACAAACATAAGAAGACTCTGAAAGGTGGAGAGGAGAAGAAGGCAAATTGTTTAGGAATTTTGGGAACTGAGGAACGACAGAGTGATAAGTTTCCCAGGGTTTATTTTTGCCTCATATATTCCAGACTTAGAACTGAAGAAGCTGGCAACCCAGGAAAACCAACAGGAGGAGATAAAGAAAAAGTCCTAATAAAATCGTCCTCTCTTAAGTGCAAGGACCAGGAAAGGAGCAGTCTGGCATGAAAGAAAAGTTTTAAAGAAAAACCTCTTTACTCTAGACAACACTCCAGAAAAATATCTGTGATCTTACCCTCAATCATGCCAGCAAAGTCCGAGTAGGAACCCTAGAATTCCACCCTTACAAAATTATAACAAGGTGACCCAATCGTGGGCTGATGTGGTGTCCTAAACAGGGAGCTGGGACTTTCACCCCTACCAGCAGGTAACTAGACTCCCCTACTTGCAGTGTCAGAAGAGACTGAACATGTGGTAAGTTGGAACTCCCATTCCTACCCAGCAGTAATGAGAAGCCCAATCTCTCCCAGGTATCAAAGGAAGGGACCCGCACTTCCACTTCTACCTTGCAGTAATGAGGTAGCAATCCCCTCCTTGTCTGACAGAACAGTGTCACAAAAAGCCAGCTAAAGCAGAAGGTTAGAATAAGATCCAGAGCCTTAAATCAAATGCAAAATGTCATGGTTTCAATGAAAAAAATCAATTGTTGTACCAAGAACCAAGAATAAATACCTCAAACTGAATGAAAAAAGACAATCTACTGAAGCCAACAGTGAGATGGTAGAGATGATAGGACTTTATGACGAAGATTTTTGAAGTAGCCATCGTAAGAGTGCTTCAATGAGTAATTATGAACATGCTTGAAACAAATGAGAAAAATAGAAAGCCTCACAAATAAAATCTCAGCAAAGAAATGGAAAGTATAAAGAAGAAACAAATCATAATATGAGAAGTGAAAAGAATATCTGAAATAAAAAACTCACCCAATGGGCTCAACAGCAGTCATATGAAGTTAAACTCATGAAAACTAAAGACAAAGAAAAAGCATTTGCAGCCAGAGAAAAACTGAAACCTTTCTTATGGGTGAAAAATAATTCAACTGGTAGTGGATTTCTTATAAGAAACCAGGAAGGCCAGAAGGAAGTGGCACAACATTTTTCAAGCACTGAAAGAAAAGAACTGTCAAACACTGGATCTTATACCCAGTGAAAGTACTGTTCAGGAATTAAAGGGAAATCAAGACATTTCAGATGAAGGAAACTAACAATTTGTCACCAGCAGACCTAACCTAAAATAATGGCTAAAGGAAGTTCTGAAAGAGAAAGGATATGATAAAAGAAAGAATATTGAGGCAAAACATTATCTGACATAAACCTTAGCAATGTTCTTCTAGGGCAGTTTACCCAGGCAATAGAAATAAAAGCAAAAATAAACAAATGGGACCTAATTAAATGTACAAGCTTTTGCACAGCAAAGGAAACCTTAAGCAAAACAAAAAGACAGCCTACGGAATGGGAGAAAAATATTTGCAAAAGATAAGACTGACAAGGGCTTAATCTCTGGAATATATAAACAGTTCATACAACTTAATAACAAAAAACCAAACAACTCAATCCAAAAATGGGCAGAAGACCTAAACAAGCAAATCTCCAATGAAGACATACAAAGGGCCAATAGTCACATGAAAAAAATGCTTAGCATCGTTAATTATTAGAGAAATGCAAATCAAAACTACAATGAGGTATCACCTCACACCAGTCAGAATCACCATCATTCAAAAGTCCATGAATGATAAACGCTAGAGAGAATGTGGAGAAAAGGGAACCCTCCTATACTGTTGGTGGGAATGCAGTTTGGTGCAGCCGTTATGGAAAACAGTATGGAGATTCCTCAAAAGACTAAAAATAGACTTACCATATCATTCAGCAATCCTACTCCTGGGCATATTTTCAGAGGGATCCTTAATTCAAAAAAGATACATGCACCTCAATGTTCATAGCAGCACTATTTACAATAGCCAAGACATGGAAACAACCTAAATGTCCATCAACAGATGACTGCATAAAGAAGATGTGGTATATTTATACAATGGAATACTACTCTGCCATAAAAAAGAATAAAATAATGCCATTTGCAGCAACATGTATGGACCTGGAGATTATCATTCTAAGTGAAGTAAATCAGAAAGAGAAAGGAAAATACCATATGATATCACTTATATGTGTAATCTAAAAAAAAGAAAAGAAAAAGACAAATGAATTTATTTACAAAACAGAAACAAACTCACAGACATTGAAAACAAACTTATGGTTATGAGTAGTGGGGGAAGGGGTTGGGAAGGGATAAATTGGGAGTTTGAGATTTGCAGATACTAACTAATATTGATAAAATAAACAGCAAGTACATATTGTATAGCACAGGGAACTATATTCAATATCTTATATTAACTTATGGTGAAAAAGAATATGAAAATTAATATATGTATGCTCATGTATGACTGAAGCATTATGCTGTACAACAAAAATTGACACAATATTGCAAACTGACTATACTTCAGTCTATCTATCTATCTATCTATCTATCTATCTATCTATCTATCTATCTATTGAATCTTGGAACATCAGGAAGGAAGAACAAAATAAAAGAATAAAAATAAGGTAAATACAATAGACATTCTCTTCTTGAACTTTCTGAATTGTTTTTGACAATTGAATCAAAAGTTGTAACATTGTCTTATATGGTTCACAATATATGCAGAAGAATATTTAAGACAATTATACTACGTATGGGGAGGAGACTAGAGACTTAAAGAGAGGTAAGGTTTCTACCGTTTACTGGTAGAATTCCAACACCAGTAGACTGATAAGTTATGTGCATATAATGTAATGCCAAGAGCAACCACAAAATAATCTACATAAAGATATATTCAAAAGCACTATTAAAGTGGAATTTTAAAAACTGTCAAGCACCCTACAGGAAAACAGGGAAAAGAAACCCAGAAATGAAAATCAGAGAATAAAGAGAAAACCGAAAAATTGGCAGATTTAAGCTCCAGCATATCAACAATGACCTTAAATGTAAATGGCCTAAAGATACTAATTAAAAGACAGATTGGCAGAGAGAATTGAAAAACATGACTCAACTACAGCTGTCTACAAGAAACTCATTTCAAATATGACAAGGATATACAGAAATGTAATTGAATTTTACATTTTGATCTTGTACTCTGAGATGTTGCTGAACTCATATATTAGTTCTAGGATTTTTTTTTGTAGATCTCTTTGGATTTTCTACATAGACAATTATATCATCTGCAAATAGAAATAGTTTTATTTCTTCTTTCTGATCAGTATGCCTTTTTGGCAAGGAAAAGAACTTCCAGTACTATGTTGGGTAAGAATGGTGAGAATATATATATATTCTTGCCTTGTTCCAATTTGGGAGGAAAACATTGAGTCTTCTACCATAAAGTATGACGTTAGCTGTAGTTGTTTTTGGTAGATGCGTTTGATCATTTTGAGGAAGTTCCCCTCTATTCCTAGTTCACTGAGGGTTTGAATCATGAATGCATATTGGATTTTGTCAAGTGCTTTTTCGGTGACAATTGATACAATCATATAATTTTTCTTCTTTAGTCTGCCAATATTTGGGGCTACATTTATTGATTTCCAAATGTTGAACCAGTCTTGCATAAAGGCTGGCATAAATCCCACTTAGTCACAATGTTAGTTGTTTTATACATCATGGCATTTGATTTGCTAATATTTTGATAAGGATTTTTGCATCTAATTTGATGAGTGAGAGATACTGATACTTAGTTTTTCTTTTTAGTGCTGTCTTGTCAGGTTTTGATATCAGGGTGATCCTGGTCTCATAAAATAAATTGGAAAATGTTCCTATCTCTCTTATTTTCTGTAAGAGATTATGTAAAATTGGTGCTAATTCTTAAAATATGTGGTAATGTTATTCAGCAAAACCATCTGGGCTTGGAGATTTCCTGATGGGGAGATTTTAATTACAGTGATTGAGCTCTATGTATTTTTTAACTTCCTTTGAGACTTCCTCTTAGACCCATGGATTATTTTGAGCCACGCTATTTAATTTCTAAGTATTTGGAAAGCTTTCTATTGTTCTTTTGTTATTGATTTCTAGTTTAATTTCATTATGATCAGAGAACATACTTTATTATTATAATTCTTTTTAATTTGATAAGGTTTGTTCTATGGCCCAGCATAGATTTTGTCTTGATAAATGTTCCATGGGTGCTTAAAAAATGTGTTCAGCTGTTCAGTTCTATATCCTTGCTGATTTTCCATCTAGTAGTTCTACCAATTGTTGCAAGTTGTTGAAGTCCTCAACTATATTTGTGAATTTTTCTATTCTTTGTTTCATGTATTTTTGAGGCCCTGTTGTTTGGTGTGTGCACATTTAGGATTGTTATTCTGATGAATTGATCCTTTTAATCATATCAATGTGCCTTTTGTCTCTAGTAATTTTCTTTGCTTGGAATTCCACTGTCTCATATTCATATAATACTCTTGCTTCTTTTTCATTAATTTTTGCATGGTATATCTTTTTCCATTCTTACTTTCAGCCTACCTATTTTGTTGTATTTGAAATGAGTTTCTTGTAGACAGCATTGAGTTGGGTAATATTTTATAATCCACTCTGCTAATCTCTGTTTTTTAATTTGTATATTTAAACCATTTACATTTAATGTAATTATTGATCTGTTAGTGCTTAAGTCTGCCATCTTATACTCTGCTTTTTGTTTCCTCTGCTTATAATTCCTTTTTTCTCTTTCCTGCCTTGTTGTGAGTAATTTGAACGTTTTTAGATAATTCCATCTTTATTTATATTTTTGAGTATTTCACTCAGTCTAGTGGTTCTTAGTGGTTGCTCTAGGTTTTACACATACATAACTTATGGCAGTCTAGTGGTATCACCGATTTAGCACTTCAAGTAAAGTGTAGAAACTTTACCTCCATTTAGGTCCATTTACATTTGTCAGATTAAAAAAAATAATACCTCTGTGGAGATGTAATTCATATCCATACAACACATCCATTTAACATGTGCAATTCAGTGGTTCTTAAAGTTCGACAAACAACACCACAGTCAATTTTAGAACATTTTCATTATCCCCAAAAGAAACCCTGTACCCTTTAGCAGTTCACTCCTCATTTCTGTCCAACTCCAACCCTAAGAAACCACTAATTTACTTTCTGTTTTTAAGAATTTGCCTATTTTGAGCAGTTCATATAAACTGAATCATAGAATGTGTTACTGGCTTCTTACACTTAGCACAATGTTTTCAAGATTCATCTATAGTGTACCACACAACAGGAGTATCACCAAATAATGCTCCATTGTATTAATATACCACATTTTATTTATCCATCCAACAGTTAATGGATACTTGGGTTGTTTCCAGTTTTTGGCCATTATAAATAATACTGCTGTGAACATTCATGTACAAGTCTTTGCTTGAATATCTGTTTCAATTTTTTGGTTTTATGCTTGGGAATAGAAGTGTTAAGTCATATGGTAACTGTATGTTTAGCATTTTGAGGAACTGCCAGACTGCTTCTTCCCAAATGCTGCATCATTTTGCATTCCTACCAGCAGTATATGATAGTTCCAATTTCTCCATGTTGGTGTCAACTCTTGCTATATTATCTATCTTGTTGATTATAGCCACCCTAGTAGGTATGAAATTGTACCTTACTGTAGTTTTGAGTTATATATCTCTAGTGGCTAATGATGTTGAGCATCCTCCCCACTTTTTCAATATAAGTACATCTTAATTGTTTTTAGCATTTCCTCTGTGTATATTGGGGACTACATCGGATGATGTTACAATTTTTGCCTCAATGATCAGAAATGATTTAAGAAACTCACAAGAATGTACACAGTCTATTATATTTACCCCTATTTTTACCATTGTGGTGTACTTCTTTCCTTTCTGAAGTTCCAAGCCTTCAGCTGTTATCATTTTTGTTTATAGAACTTCTTTTAGCCCATCTTTAAGGTGCAGGTTTGCTAGCAACAACAAATACTCTTCATCTGAAAATTCCTTTATTTTCCCCTTAACTCCTGAAGGGATATTCTTGATGTAGATCTGTGGTTGACATTTTTCTTTCAGCATTTGAAAAATGTTGTACTATTTCCTCCTGGCCTCTATGCTTCCAAATAAAAAATCTGTTGACTGTTGACTTAGTGTTCCCCTATAAGTAATATATTGTTTTTTTTTCCCTGGCTGCTCTCAAGATTTCTTCATTATCTTCAGTTTTCAGGAGTTTAATTATCTTGTATCTTGGCATGGATTTATTTGGATTTATTATATTTTGGTTTTACTCAGCTTCTTGAATCTGTAGCTTTATTTATTTTGCCAAATTTGGAAAGTTTTTAACCATTATTTCTTTTTTAATTAAAAAATTATAGTAAAATACACATAACATGAAATTACCACCTTTACCATTTTTAAGTGTACAATTTAGTAGTGTTAAGTACCTCCACATTGTTGTGCACTTAACCTCCAAAACTCTTTTCACCTTGCAAAACCAAAGCTCTAAACCTGTGAAGCAACAACTCCCTATTCCCTTCTACCCCCAGTCCCTGTCAGCCATCATTGTACTTTCTCTCTCTATGAATCTGACTACTCTCAGTACCACATAAGTGCAATCATACAGTATTTGCCTTTTTGTGATTTGTTTATTTCGCTTAGTACAATGTCCTCAAGATTTATCCATGTTGTAGTATGTGTCAGAATTTCCTTCTTTTTGAAGCCAGTCATTATTTCTTTGAGTCTCTTTCAGTACTTCTTTCTCTCTCCTCTCCTTTTGGATACTGATAATATGAATGCTGGATCTTTTGTTATTGTCCCACAGGTTCCCTGAGGCTCCATTCTTTTTTTCTAGTCTATTTCCTCTCTGTTGTTCAGATTGAGTTAATACTACTGCTCTGACCTCAAGTTCAATGATTCTATCTTCTGTTATCTCCACTCTACTATTGAGCCCATCCACCAAGTTTATTTCAGTTATTGTATTTTTCAGTTCTATAATTTCTGCTTGCTTCTTTTTTATATAACTTTTATATCTTTGCTGAGATTTTTATATACCTTTGTTTTGAGAGAATTTGTAATTACTTGTTGTATCATTTTTATTATGGGTACTTTATAACCCTTGTCAGATAAAATCTGATTCCTCTGGGTGTTGGTGTCTATTCTTATTTATGAATGATCTTTAGCTGTAAACTGGAGGTTTTTGTATACTATATTATGAGACTCTGGAACCTATTTATTCTTCTTTTTAAAGCAAGCAGTCCCTGTATTGAGGTATACTGTGAGGGCTGAATAGTGTGTATGTTCCTGCTGCATCCCACTGACATGACCCTGGCAAAAGTGGAGGACTGACCCACACTTCCTTATTGCAAATGGGTAGAGTGGAAGTTCAGTTACCCTCTTGGCTCTGCTGACTCTATCCCAGTGAAAGTGGGGCACTGATTCACAGGGCTTCTGGGTTCTGTTTTCTTGGAATGTAAGTGTAAGCTCAGCTCCCTGGTGGGCCCTGCTGACACCAGGCGAAGGGGGAAGAAGCAAAGTACCAATTAGCTCCACCTTTTACCACCTTGTTAAGACTCATTAATACTGGCTGGGAGTGGAGGGTCAGCTTCCCGCTGTGCCCACTGATACCAGGGGAGGGGGGATAAGTGTGCTGACAGCCCTGTTTCACACCACCTCTTTCATTTTCATTGCTGCTAGGTGAGTGTGGAGATTCAGCTTCCCAGTGAGGCCTCCCTGACACCAGGGTTGGGGGAAAAGTGGAGTGCTTACTAGCTCTGACATGCATCCTTCTGTTCAGTCTTTTTGATGTGGAGGGAGTAGAACCTCAGCTGTTTGACCTCACTGACATGGAGATGCGGGTAGAGTCCAGTGGCGACTAGCCCTGCCTCACACTAAATCATTAACTCTCCTTGCTTCTGTGTGAGTGTGGCTGCTTAGGTTGCTATTGAACTGGGCTGACACTATTCTGGAAGGAGAATAGTAGCACTGTCTCCTTCTGCCAAATGAGGGATTAGAAGGACTGCCTGCTCAGGTTTGCCAACATTACCCCAGCAGTGGAACAGGAGCACAACACTTTTTTTTTTTTTTGGTAAGAAGGGGTGGAGTGGAAGATTAACTTCTCACTAGGCTCCACTGAAGCTGTGGGGCAGTGGGAAGGGTGCATTTTTTCCATTACTGTTTGGGTAGAGTAAGGCAGGTATTGCCAAAAAGGTTTTCTGTAGTTAGGTGAACGTTTCTCCCTTTACTTTAGATATGGGGTTCAGGTTTTCCTTAGAGCTTTTTTTTTGTCAGTGACTGTTGGCAGTTATGAACTGGAGGATTCGGCAGTGACCTGTCTTGGATATAAAGGAAGCAAAAAGGAGACTGAGGGAGCCCACTTCTGTATTATTTCTTAAGTTTCGAGACAGTCTGCCTTGTTCTTTCCATCTTTCATGGTCTTATTTGTTATGTTATGTCCAGGAGTTTTTGGTTGAAAGAGGGAGGACTTAGAAGAACTGGCGTTTCTCCATCTTGGCAAAAATGTAAGTCCTCCTAATTTCTTTTTTAAGAAAAAAAACCAGCAGAGCACACACATCCTCAGAAATGGACTTTTTTTTGATATCTAAGGGGATTTCTGACAGCAATAATGATTTAAGGAATAAACCATAGTGAAAGAGTGTCAAGGAAAACTTAAAGAGGTGCAGATTTACTAGGTTTATGGAAGGTGATACAAGATACCTTTCCTAAATTCGCTGGAAATTTGTGGAATGTTGAACTGATCACTCTTGATGTGGCCCAAGTTCTCTTTCTATACGGTGCTCCTTTGTGGGTTTGTAAAGCTCTTTGTGCTTTTTTTAGTGGGGGAAAGATGTGAGTGGCAGGGAAACTTTAAGCTCCTTGTGTATAAAACAAGGTTTGACATTCACAGTTACTGTTAAGTAAAAGTTTAGACTGGTGGAAGTAGGGCCCCCTGGGGGGGAGCTGCAATAGCAGCTGCTTCAAGTCTCAAAAGCAATAGCAGCAACATTTTCCCATACTCACATTCTCAACTCTAAGTATTAGTGACTTTTCCTCGCTGGGAATCTTGTTGTAAAGTATGTAATTTAAAATTCATCATTTCAGAAGAGGCCCATATTTTATTTTGCAATCCCTGTCTTATATGCCATTTTCTGGTCCTTAAAACCAACACTCCCCCGCCCCCAAATCAGTATGCTTCGGATGCTGCTGCATTACTTGTACCAGGATGATGATAGCATTGGATGTGACAAGGAAAAAGCAATTGTCTGACCATTCTAAGTCATTTGGCGGCAGCATAGTTGAAAGAACTGTGGAGTCAAAAGACCTTGGATCAATTCATGCATCTGCCATGAACTAGCTGCGTGGATTTGGGTAAATTACCTAATCTTTCTGAGCTGCAGTTTGCTCATCTGTAAATCAGAATAATACTGAATTTATATGATTGTCATGAGAATTCAGTGACATAAGTGAGGGCCAAAAGTTGATGCTCAACAATTCTGAAAAAGCTTCTACAGAACATGATGAACCTCTGACAATTATGTCTGTATTTATCTAATATTTCTACCACTTACCATGTAATGGCTGCTTCCTGCTTCTCCCAGGCCTTAAATTCAATCTCTGAACTTATGTATGTTACAGCTTATGGGACAAATGGCCATAATTCACTTAGAACAGAAATAGATTGATATGCTCATCTTATCCTGATATTTATAATTACTTAATATTTCTAATCTCCAGAATATAACTCCAAGATGCTCAAAGAAAGGAAAAAAACATAACTTCAAAAAAATTTGCAATGCAGCCTAAATAGTTCCTGCTCAATTTTCTTCTATTTTATAGTACAGGATTATTTCTATAGTCCCGAGATTGTTTTTCTGGTGTAGAAATGGAGGAGGGGGAGGTTTGAATCTAAATTTTGAGTTTTAATGGTGTACCAATGATACTGTACATCACTGGCAATAATGTCCAAAGTCCTATCCAACTGACCTAAAAGGATCTGGTGGAACAGAGAGATGGGGATCACCAAGACAGCAGTTTGCTGGTGGGTCTATGTCTTATGGCTTGACTAAGATTCTAAACTTCCATTCAAAAAATTCACTTTCAGCTTTTTCCACCCAGAGAAAGTAAAGCAAGCTGATGCCCTGTAGCCCCAATGGAATACGCTTATGATTACAAAAAGCTTCAAAGCCAAGCAGTTCTAAAGAAAGCCCAGCCTGCCCAAGATTCAGGCAAAAGAAGGTCCACATGAGTACTTTAAAGTTAAGATTAGTCAAAAAGACAAAACGAATGCCTGTCTAGAGGGGCAAACTAAGACAAGGAAGACTATTTTTGTTTTTAGCTTTTCTTACCAAATGTTCTTTCTGCTCAAATTACTTAACATCTCTGAGGTTGATGTCCATGTCTTTATGTAAAATGAAAATAACCTCCATTTTATGTGCAGGGATGATGTGAGGATTAGAGTGCCTAGCACAGGGACTGGAACAAGGGAGGAATGCAAAAGCTGATAGTCGTTTTTAGAACAGAACTTGAGATCTATATCACAGCACTTGCATTATTTAGTCCAGAATAAAGGCATCAGATGCTTTAGTTTTTATGCAATAATTTCAAGTTTGCCTAAAATTAACATAATTTCATGGCTGAAAGGAAACTTTGAGGCTAACCAAGTTTTTTTTTTGTGACTTTAAATATATTTTTTATTGAAGTACAGTCAGTTTACAATGTTGTGTCAATTTCTGGTGTATAGCACAATACTTCCATCACAAAGGAACATACGCACATTCGTTCTCACATTCTTCTTCACCATAGGTTACTACAAGAGATTGGATATGGTTCCCTATTCTATACAGTATGAATTTATTGTTTATCTATTTTATGTATATTAGTTAGTATCTGCAAATCTTGACTCCCAATTTATCCCTTCCCACCCCCTTTCTCCCATAGTAACCATAAGTTTGTTTTCTATGTCTGTGAGTCTGCTTCTCTTTGGTAAATAAGTTCTTTTTTTAGATTCCACATATAAGTGATATCATATGGTATTTTTCTTTCTTTCTCTTTCTGGCTTACTTCACTTAGAATGACATTCTCCAGGTTCATCCATGCTGTGGCAATTTTTATTCTTTTTGGTGGCTGAGTAGTATTCCATTGTAGAAATATACCACACTTCTTTATCCAGTCATCTGTAGATGGGCATTTAGGTTGTTTCCATGTCTTAGCTATTGTAGCTAAGCAGCTATGAATATTGGGGTGCATGTGTCTTTTTGAATTAAGGTTCCCTCTGGATATATGCCCAGGAGTGGGATTACTGGATCATAGGGTAAGTCTATTTTTCATTTTTTGAAGAATCTCTATACTGTTTTCCATAATGGCTGCACCAAACTACATTCCCACCAATAGTGCAGAAGGGTTCCCTTTTCTCCATACTCTCTCTAGCATTTATGGTTTGTGGACTCTTGAATGATGGCCATTCTTACTGGTGTGGGGTGATACCTCATCGTAGTTTTGATTTGCATTTCTCTGATAATTAGTGATATTGAGCATTTTTTCATGTGCCTTTTGCCATTTGTATGTCTTCACTGGAGATTTGCTTGTTTAGGTCTTCTGCCCATTTTTGGATTGGGTTGTTTTTCTTATTAAGTTGTATGAGCTGTTTATATATTCTAGAGATTAAGCCTTTGTCAGTCTCATCTTTTGCAAATATTTTCTCCCATTCCATAGGTTGTCTTCTTGTTTTACTTATGGTTTCCTTTGCTGTGCAAAAGCTTATAAGTTCAGTTAGGTCCCATTTGTTTATTATTGCTTTTATTTCTATTGCCTGGGTAAACTGCCTTAGGAGAACATTTTTGAGATGTATGTCAGATAATGTTTTGCCTATATTTTCATCTAAGAGGTTTATAGTATCTTGTCTTATGTTTAAGTCTTTAAGCCATTTTGAGTTTATTTTTGTGTATGGTGTGAGGGAGTATTCTAGCTTCAATGATTTACATGCAGCTGTCCAGTTCTCTCAACACCATTTGCTGATGAGACTGTCTTTACTCCATTGTGTGTTCTTGATTCTTTAGTCAAAGATTAATTGACCAAAAGTTTGTAGGTTTATTTCTGGGCTCTCTATTCTGTTCCATTGACCTGTATGTCTATTTTTGTACCAATACCATGATGTTTGATTACTGTAGCTCTGTAGTATTGTCTGAAGTCTGGGAGGGTTATTCCTCCAGTTTCGTCCTTTTTCTTCTGTAATGCTTTGGTAATTCTGGGTCTTTTGTGATTCCATATAAATTTTAGGATTATTTGTTCTAATTCTGTGAAAAATGTCCTGGGTAATTTGGTAGGGACATCTAAGATTTTTAATTTAAATGTGTAAGAGTTTTGTTCTGGCAGAAATGTGATTTCATATAGTAATCAGGAAAAGCACACGTTGCAAGAGCCTAACAGCTAACATAGTTGAGTGTTATAGAACACTTACTATAGTAGGTCTTTGTAGGCAGAATTCAATCAATTATTAAAGATACAAGTATAGAATGGTTAGATGCTAAGGCACAGATAAATATCTACATAACTATAGTCTCACTCCATTTCTGCCAACTACAAGATAAGAAGGAACAGTCATTACAGAATGATGATGGAGAGGAAATACTGACTCCTTGTCCCTCAGTTTAGACCACCAGTTCTGCAGTGAAACTAAGATGGCAAAGGTAGTTACCACTGTTAAAGAAGCTATGAAGACATGAAATCATAGTAAAAGCAGAGTCATTTGTACTGTGACTAAACATCAAATCACATGGGGAGTAGAAGCATATCCTGGATTTTTCTTTTCTAAGTTGTAACAAGAGAAATTAAAAAAAATGAGGAACACAAGTGGCAAAAAAAGAAATAGATATCTGGGCCTTCATAAAAATTAAAAACTTCTGTGCTAAGAATGGTACCAACAAAAGAAGGGGCCAAGATGGTGGAGTAGAAGGATGCTCGTAACTCACCCTTTCACACAAATACACCATAACTCACATCCACAGACCCACCCAGCCGACCAGAGCACTTGCTGAACCCTGACAGAACACTGCCCTCTTCAAAAGACAAAGGTGCCACGAATCTGGTAGGAAGAAAGGGAAAAAGAAAGAAGAAAAAGCAAAACAGTGTAGGACTGGTCCTGCAGGGAGGGAGCAGCAAAGGAGGAATAGCGCTCATTCTCTGAATCTCCCCCCCTCTAGCGGAGAGGCCAGTGGGATGGAGGGGAAGTCTCTGAGGCTCGGATCTGTACTGAGTACTCCTTGACTGACAGAACTAAGGTAAACGGGCACAAGGGTCCCTGAGACACCCAGCCCAAGACGCGAGCTGGCAGCTGGGGGCTGGGACAGGCTGCTAGAGCCAGGCGGAGGACTGGGGCAGCTGCACTGAGGCAGCCCAGGGGGACTGCAGGGTGCTGGGCACCGTGGCTGGGAAGGGATACAGAGCAGAACAACCTGGGTCCACCATAAATTACAAAAAAAAAAAAAGCAAAGCAACACTGCTGGTGTGCCCAGGGAGCGGGTGGGGGGGGTGCCATAGCCTTTGTCTCCACAGACCTGTGGCGCCATTATTGGGACTTCTTGGAGAAGAGACGTGGGGCACAGCCACAGCCGCCATCTCCTCCTGTGTGCAGCGCCCAGGCGGGGGCGAGGCCGAGACCTGAATCCACACCTGGGGGCTCAGCAACCTCCTAAGCAGGACAGATTTGTTTACTGCCGAGGCAGATAGGATCTTTCTGCCCTGGTACCTCAGAGAATTTGCACTGCCAAGACAAACAAGGAGCTGAGTTTTAGCATGGAGCAGGGGCGGGTATGTTCCGTGGTTTCCTTGACCCCGCCTGTGGAGCACCAACCCGAGGTGGAGCTGGCAGCTGCACAGAGCAGCAGAGCAACTGGCACCAGCAGAGGGCCGGTGGCCACCTGCCTTCCTGGCAGGAAGGGAGGACCTGACTGTGGTGCTGGGAGGGGGTGCGATCTGCCCACCTGCCTCACCCTAGCGCAGCATCTGACCGCAGCATCGGGAGGGGGAGTGACCCACCTGCCCACCAGGTAACAGCTCAGCACCAGACCCAGTGTTGGGAGGGGGTACGATTTGCTTGCCGATAGGCACTGGGGGCAGCACAGACCAAGGGCACCAACGGAGGGCCTCTGAAAGCAGCAAGTTGAATTCACAAAAACAGGACAAAGACAGAAAAACTTCCTGACAAAATCATTAAGAGCGCACAGTCTCCAGGAGAACACATTCCTTTTTTTTTTTTAAAAAAATCTTTTTTTATATCTGTTCTATTTTCTATTACCTTTTTAATCTTTATTTTTTAAACAACTGTATATGTCTACAGTTTCAAAAATTCTTCTTTTAAAATCATTTTATAATATTATTTTTGAAAATACACCTCATTTCATTTTTAATTCTCTTGGTTTTCATCTCCTGTTACTGATTATATGCAGGTTATAAATATTGGTTTTTGAGTTTTTCTCCTTTTTCTAAGGTTTTTAAAAGAAGTCTTGATTGCTATTCCGTTTCAACTTGCTCTTCTCTTATTGATTATACACTGTTTACAAACCTTTTTTGAACCACTCTTTTGAAATTCTCTCTCCCTTTTTTAAACTTTTATTCCTGCATAGGCTTTAGGTAGGTAAATAAATAAACTCCTTAAGGACCACAATAGATAACTGATACTCCTTAAGCCACAGTGCCAGAGAGATATGAGCAATATGAAGAAGCAGATGAACCACTCCCAATTAAAAGAGCAAGAGAAATCCCCTGAAAGATCAATGAAATAAACATTGATGGCCTACTAGATCAAGATTTCAAAAAAGGAGTGATCAAAGTACTGAAGAAACTAAAAGAGATAGTGTTTAGAGATGTAAAATGTGTCAAAAATGAAATTGAAGCTGTAAAGAAGAGCCAAGTAGAATTGGTAAACTGAGATGACAGCTGATCTAAAGGCTGTAGAAAGCAGACTAGAAAATGCAGAGGAATGAATAAGTGACCTAGAAGACAGAACAACAGAAAGCACCCAATCAGAACAGCTGAGAGAAAAACAAATAAAAACCAATGAAAACAATATAAGGGACCTATGGTACAATATAAAGCATGCCAATCTATGCATGATAGGGGTTCTAAAAGGGGAAAAAAGAACAAAGGGACTGAAATGGTATTTGAAGAAATCATGACTAAAAACTTCCCAAACCTAAAGAAGGAATCAGATATCCAAGGACAGGAAGCTCAGAGGGTCCCAAACAGGAAGAACTCAGACTCACACCAAGACATATCATAATCAAAATGGTCAGAGTCAAGGATAAAGAAATGATCCTAAAGGCAGTAAGAGAAAAGCAAAGAGTAAGTTACAAGGGAACCCTCATAAGGCTCTCAGCTGAATTCTTTACACAAACACTACAGGCAAGAAGGGAGTGGCAAGATATATTCAAAGTCCTGCATGAAAAAAAGATGCAGCCTAAGATACTTTATCCAGCAAGGCTATCCTTTAGAATAGAAGGAGAGATAAAGAATGTCACAGACAAGCAAAAACTAGAAGAGTTTAGCAACACTAAACCCATGCTAAAAGAAATATTGAAAGGTCTACTCTAAATAGAAAAGAAGCAGGGTGCTACAGAAATGAGAAACTCACAACTGGAAAGGTGATACCTATCATGAATTACAAATAGAATAAACATGAAATTGTAAAAGAAGACATCTAAACCATTAAGAGTGGGAGATGGAAGCAAGAAAATATAGAGTATTCTTTTTTCTTTCTTTTTAGAATTTTTTTTTCTTGGTAGGATGGCTTTGGGCTCTTACTACTATCTGTTTAATACAAACAGTTATAGTAATGGGTTAACAGACTTACAAAAAAGGGTAACCACAAGCCAAAAACTTACAAATGAGTCACAAAAACTAAATAAAATCCAAGATAATACAAAGGAAAATTTTCGAATCACAAAAGGAAGGAGAAAGGAACAAAGCGGAAATACCAAATCAGCTGCAAAAATAAGTCCAAAATGGCAACAAACACACATGTATCATTAATTACTGTAAATGGTTTCAAAATTGTAGAATAGATAAACAAGATTACACTGTATAGCACAGGGAAATATACACAAAATGTTATGATAAATCACAGAGAAAAAATGTGACAATGAGTGTGTATATGTCCATGAATGACTGAAAAATTGTGCTGAACACTGGAATTTGACACAACACTGTAAAATGATTATAAATCAATAAAAAATGTTAAAAAAATTAGTGTAAATGTTAAAGGACTAAATGCTCCAATTAAAAGAAGTAGAGTGGCAGACTGGATAATAAAGCAAGAACCTTCAATAAGCTGCATACAAGACACCCACTTTAGGGAGAAGGACATATACAGATTGAGAGTGAAAGGATGGAAAAGGATATTCCATGCAAATGGAAAAGCCACAAAAGCAGGTGTAGCAGTACTGATTTCAGACAAAATAGACTTTAAAACAAACGCCATAAAGAAAGATAAAGAAGGACATTTTATGATTAAAGGAGTAATACAAGATGAAGATATCACACTCGTTAGTATATATGCACCCAATATTGGAGCACCCAAGTACATAAAACAATTACTAAGAGGGATAAATGGGGAAATTCAAGGGAATACAATCATTGTTGGAGATTTTAACACTGCATTAACATCACTAGACAGGTCTTGTGGACAGAAGATAAATAAGGCAAAAGAGAAATTAAATGATACAATAGAAAAATTAGAGTTGGTGGATATTTTCAGAGCATTACACCCCCAAAATAGGATATACATTTTTCTCAAGTGCACATGGGGCATTTTCTAGGATTGATCATTTACTTGAGCACAAAAGAAGCCTCAATAATTTTAAGAAGATAGAAATTATCTCAAGCATCTTTACTGACCACAATGCCATGAAACTAGAAATCAACCAGAGAGAAACAAAGGAGAAAAAAAGGAAATCATGGAGATTAGACAACATGTTAATAAAAAAACCAATGGGTCAATGATGAAATCAAAGCTGAAATTAAAAAATACCTTGAGACAAGTGAAAATGAAAAGATGAGCACACAAAATTTATGGGATGCAGCAAAGGTAGTGCTAGGAGGGAAGTTTACAGCGATACAGGCCTGCCTCAGAAAAGAAGAACAATTCAAAATAAACAATCTAACCCACAAGCTAAAAGAATTTGAAAAAGAAGAGCAAAAAGCCCCAAAAGGCAGCAGAAAGAAGGAAATAATAAAGATCAGGGAGGAAATTAATAAAACAGAGATTTGAAAAAAATAAAAAAATCAATCAAACCAAAAGCTGTTTTTTGAAAAAGTAAATAAAATCGACAAACCGCTGTCCAAACTCACAAAGAAGAAAAAAGAGAGAGCACAAAGAAGCAAAATAAGAAAGGAAAATGGAGAAATTACAACAAATAACATAGAAATACATAATATCATACGAGAATATTATGAAAAACCATATGGAACCAAAATGGATAACCTAGAGGAGATGGACAAGTTTCTGGAAACATACAGTCCACCAAGACTGAATCAAGAAGAAACTGACCACTTGAACAAACTGATCACTAGAAATGAAATCGCATTAGCAATAAAAAAACCTCCCTACAAATAAACGTCCAGGACCAGACAGCTTCACTAGGGAATGCTACCAAACATACAAAGAAGAACTGATACCAGTCCTTCTCAAACTCTTCCAGACGATTGAAAAGGAGGCAATACTCCCAAATTCATTCTATGAAGCCACCATCACCCTGATACCAAAACCAGGCAAAGACACCACCAAAAAAGAGAATTATAGGCCAATATCACTGATGAACATAGATGCAAAAATCCTTACCAAAGTATTAGCAAATAGAATCCAACATCACATAAAAAAGATTATACATCATGACCAAGAGGGGTTCATCCCAGGGACACAAGTGTGGTTCAACATATGCAAATCAATCAATGTAATACATCACATCAACAAGAGAAAGGACAAAAACCACATGATCATCTCAATAGATGCAGAAAAAGCATCTGATAAAATTCAACACCCATTTATGATAAAAACTCTCACCATAGTGGGTATAGAGGGAACATATCTCAACATAATAAAAGCTATATATGACAAACCTACAGCCAGCATAGTACTCAATGGTGAATAACTCCAAAGCTTCCCACTAAAATCTGGACAAGACAAGGATGCCCACTATCACCACTCCTATTCAACATAGTCCTGGAAGTCCTAGCCACAGCAAACAGGCAAGAGAGAGAAATAAAAGGGATCCAAATTGGAAAAGAAGAGGTAAAAGTGTCACTATATGCAGATGACATGATACTATATACAGAAAATCCTAAAAGGTCCACACAAAAACTACTAGAAGTAATTGAAGAATTCAGCAAGGTAGCAGGTTACAAGATTAATGTTTAAAAATCAGCTGCATTTTTTTACACTAACAATGAATCAACAGAAAAAGAAAGTAAAGAAACAATCCCCTTTAAAATAGCACCCAAAGTAATAAAATAAATAGGAATAAATCTAACCAAGGAGGTGAAAGACTTACACACGGAGAACTATAAAACATTGATGAAGGAAATTAAAGAAGACTTAAAAAAAAATGGAAAGATATCCCATGCTCTTGGATTGGAAGAATCAATAATGTTGAAATGGTCACATTGCCCAAGGCAATCTACAGATTTAATGTAATACCTATGAAATGACCCAGGACATATTTCACAGAACTAGAACAAATCATAATAAAATTTATATGGATCCACAGAAGACCTGGAATTGCCAAAGCATTACTGAAGAGAAAGAAAGAGGCTGGAAGAATAAGTCTCCCAGACTTCAGACAATACTATAGAGCTACAGTCATCAAGACAGCATGGTATTAGTACAAAAACAGACATATAGACCAATGGAACAGAATAGAGAGCCCAGAAGTGAACCCACAAACTTTTGGTCAACTAATCTTCAACAAAGGAGGCAAGAATATACAATGGAATAAAGACAGTCTCTGCAGCAAATGATGTTGGGAAAACTGGACAGCAGCATGTAAAGCAATGAAGCTAGAACACTCCCTTACACCATACACAAAAATAAACTCAAAATGGATCACAGACTTAAACATAAGACAAGATACAACAAACCTCCTAGAAGAAAATATAGGCAAAATATTATCTGACATACATTTCAAAAATTTTCTCCTAGAAGAAATAAAAGCAAGAATAAACAAATGGGACCTAATGAAACTTACAAGCTTCTGCACAGCAAAGGAAACCATAAGTAAAACAAAAAGACAACCTACGGAATGGGAGAAAATTTTTGCAAATGAAACTGACAAATGTTTGATCTCAGAATATATAAGCAGCTTATACAACTTAATAAGAAACAACCAAACAACACAATCCAAAAATGGGCAAAAGACCTAAACAAGCAATTCTCCAAGGAAGACATACAAAAGATCAATAGGGACATGAAAAAATGCTCAACATCACTAATTATCAGAGAAATGCAAATCAAAACTACAATGAGGTATCACCACACGCCAGTCAGAATGGCTACCATTCAAAAGTCCACAAAGGAGAAATGCTGGAGAGGCTGTGGAGAAAAGGGAACTCCCTACACTGCTGGTTGGAATGCAGTTTGGTGCAGCCACTGTGGAAAACAGTGTAGATTCCTCAAAAGACTAGGAACAGACTTACTATATGACCCAGGAATCCCGCTCCTGGGCATATATCCAGAAGGAACCCTACATCAAAAAGACACCTGCATCCTAATGTTCATAGCAGCACTATTTACAATAGCCGAGACATGGAAACAGCCTAAATGTCCATCAACAGATGACTGGATAAAGAAGATGTGGTATATTTATATAATGGAATACTATTCAGCCATAAAACCGAAAACATAATGCCTTTTGAAGCAACATGGACGTTCTTTAAGAATGTCATTCTAAGTGAAGTAAGCCAGAAAGAGAAAGAAAAATACCATATGATACCGCTCATATGTGGAATCTTAAAAAAAAAAGAAACAAAAACAAAACAAAACAAAACAGAAATACAAGACAGAAACAGTCTCATAGACATAGAATACAAACTTGTGGTTGCTAAGAGGGCAGGGGGTGGGAAGTGACAGAGTGGGATTTCAAAATGTAGAATAGATAAACAAGATTATACTGTATAGCACAGGGAAATATATACAAGATCTTATGGTAGCTCACAGTGAAAAAAAATGTAACAATGAATACATATATGTTCATGTATAACTGAAAAATTGTGCTCTACACTGGAATTTGACATAACATTGTAAAATGACTATAACTCAATAAAAAATGTTAAGAAAAGAATGGTACCAACAAGAAAGTAAAAAGACTACTCACAGATGGGAGACAATATCTACAAATCATATATCTTATGAGAACTGAATCCAGAATATAGAAAAAAACCTCATTGATAAAAAGACAGCCCACTTGAAAACCGCATAAAGGATCTGCAGAGACATTTCTACAAAGTTGATATACAAATAACCAATAAACATGTGAAAAGATGCTCAACATCATTAGTCACCAAGGAAATATATAGTAAAACCACAACAAGAGACCTAATTAAACTTAAAAGCTTTTGCACAGCAAAGGAAGCCATGAACAAAATGATAAGACAACCTACAGAATGGGAGAAAATATTTGCAGACAATGTGACTGACAATGGGTTAATATCCAAAATATAGAAACAGCTCATATAGCTCAATGCTGAAAAAAACCCAACCTAACCAAAAAATAGGCAGAAGACCTAAATAGACATCTCTCCAAAGAAGACATACAGATGAAAGATGCTCAACATTGCTAAGTATTAGAGAAATGCAAACAGAAACTACAATGTAGTGCCACTTCATACTGGTCAGAATGGGTATTATCAAAAGTACAAAGAATAAATGCTGGAGAGGATGTGGAGAAAGGGAATCCTCCTACACTGTTGGTGGGAATATAAACTGGTGCAGTCACTATGGGAAACAGTATGGAGGTTCTTTAAAAAAAACAAAAAATAGAGCCACCATATGATCCTGCAATCTCCCTTCTGGGTATATATCCAGAAAAGATGAAAACTCTAATTCAAGAAGATATATACAACCCAATGTTGATAGCAGCACTATTTACAGTAGCCAAGACAAGGAAACAAGCCAAATGCCCATCAACAGATGACTGGTTTAAGAATGTGTGGAGTATTAGCCATAAAAAAGAATGAAATATTGCCATCTGCAGCAACATGGGTAGAGCTAGAGAATATTATATTTAGTGAAGTAAGTCAGACAGAAAGACAAATATTATATGATATCACTTATATATGAAATCTAAAAAATAATGCAAATGAATCTATATACAAAACAGAAACAGACTCACAGACATGGAAAACAAACTTATGGTTACCAAAGGGGAAGGGTTGGGGAAGAATAAACTAGGAGTATGGAATTAACAGATGTGAACTACTACATATAAAATAGACAAGCAACAAAGACTTACTGTCTAGTATAGGAAACTATATTCAATATGTTATAATAACCATAATGGAAAATAATCTGAAAAATGTATGCTGTACACCTGAAACTAACACAACATTTTAGAGCAACCATGCTTCAATTAAAAAAACATAATGAGAGACCACTTCACACCCACTAGATGGCTATAGTAAAAAAGACAGATAATACCAAGTGTTGGTGGGAGAATACAGAGAAATTGGAACCCTCGTACACTACTAGTGGGCTTGTAAAATGGTGCAGCTGCTTCGGAAAACAGTCCAGCAGTTCCTAAAAGGTAAAACACTGAGTTACCATTTGACCCAGAAATTCTACTCCTGGGTGTACACCTAATAGAGATGAAAGCATATTTTCTTTTTTTTTGATATATTTAAATATATTTATTGAAGTATAGTCAGTTTACAATGGTGTGTCAATTTCTGATGCACAGTATAATGCTTCAGTCATCCATGAACATACATATATTTGTTTTCATATTCTTTTTCACTGTAAGTTTACTACAAGATATTGTATATAGTTCCCTGTAATATACAGTATAAACCTGTTGTTTATGTATTTTATATATATATATATTAGTTAGTAGCTGCAAATCTCAAACTCCCAATTTATCCTTTCCTACTCCCTTCTCACCCTGGTAACCATAAGTTTGTTTTCAATGTCTGTGAGTCTGTTTTTGTTTTGTAAATCAGTTCATTTGACTTCTTTTTTTTTAGATTACACATATAAGTCATATATGATATTTTTCTTTCTCTTTCTAGCTTACTTCACTTAGAATGACAATCTCCAGGTTCATCCATGTTGCTGCAAATGGCATTATTTTATTCTTTTTTATGGCTGAGTAGTATTCCATTGTATAAATACATCACAACTTCTTTATCCAGTCATCTGTTGATGGACATTTAGGTTGTTTCCATAACTTGGTTATTTTAAATAGTGCTGCTATGAACATTGGGGTGCATTAAAATTGCATCTACATTTTCTTTAAAAACATGTGCATGGATGTTCATAACAGCATCATTTATAACAGTCCAAAGTGTCAACAACTCAAGTGTCCATCAAGTGATGAATGGATAAAATATAGTGTATCTATACAATGGAATATGATTCATCCCCCAAAAGAATGAAGTACTGATACTTGCTTCAACATGGATGAACCTTGAAGTCATTATGCTAACTGAAATAAGCCAGATACAAAAGGACAAATATTTTATGATTTTTCACTTCTATGAGGTACTTAGGGTTGTCAAGTTCATAGAGACAGAAAGTAGAATCATTGGTTACCAGGAGCTGGTGGGAATGGAGAATGGGGAAATAGTTTAATGAATACAGAGTTTCTCTTTGGGAGGATGAAAAAGTTTTGGAAGAGTGGTGATGGTTGCATAACATTGTGAATATACTTTATGCCACTGAATTGTATCCTTAAGGATGGTTAAAATAGTAAACTTATGTTATATACATTTTACCACAATAAAAGAGGAATGAAGTATTTATACAAGCTTCAAAACGGATGAATGTTTATAATATTATGCTAAGAGAAAGCAGTCAGACACAAACAGCCATATATTATATGAGTCCATTGACATGACATGTCCATAACAGGCATATCTTAAGAAAGAAAGTGGATTAGTCATTGCCTAGGATGGGGGAAGGAATGGAGCAGTTGTGGAATGACAGCTGAAGGGTTTCTTTTTGTGGTGCTGAAAATGTTCTAAAGTTGATTTTGTTAGTTGTGCAACTCTGTGAACACTCTAAAAACTAAGTAGTTGCACATGTTAAATGGGTAAATTATATAGCGTATGAATTATATCTCAATAAAGCTGCTTTTTAAAAAATTAGGATTATAACAGTCAATAATTAGTGAGCAACCAACGTATTACTTAGGTTCATGGGAATTTTTCTGTGTGTGTATCATTTTTTAATATATTTGTATACTGTGTTTAGCTATTTTAATAAAGTATTCTATTTTAATTTTTTAAAAGATAAAAGCGAGCTAATATTTTTTTCTCAAATAAATTACATCTGTGTCTAAATGGCATTTTGGACTCTACTGACAAAAGGCTAAAGTACCTTGTCGCTACACTCGCAAACTACAAAAGAAGCAAACAGGAAATGAATGTTCTTCTGAATGTTGGAACTGCAAATAAAATGACATCTTAAGAACCTCATATTTATATGGTATTTAATTTACAAAGCACTTTCTGATATATTTCTGATGTACTGATCTGTTAATATCCTTGTGAGGTGATCAGGATGGATGTTAGGCCATCCCCAGCCCTTCCCCCAAGAAATTAAACAGACGTTCGATCCACCTCAGTCTCACAGCTACTTAGTGGCTGAACTGGATTTGAATTCCAAATCTATTCAACCAAATGCTCTGTCTAATCTGCCACTCTGTTCAATAAATTAGACCACACAGTACTCCAATCACAGGACACATTTCTATATAATAAAGGCAAACCAAAAATGTGAAAAATTTATAAATAGGCCATTAATATACAAAACTCTCACAAACTGTCTGTTTGTGTTTCTATCTCCAATTTATGTTTTTGTGAACTTTGAACAAGTGTACGATGTTATGTGTACTTATGGCTTTTTAACAAAGGCATAAATGGCATAAGATAAAGCCAGACAGGGTTTGGGGCACATGGGTTCTAGGTAATAATTTTGTTGATAGGTATTTTCTGGACATGTGCATTATATTACTTTGGAATTAGATCTAGCCATGGTCTCTTCAAGGAACTGCTGACCTAATGGGAGGAGGAGGAGAGGCAAGACAAAAACAAATATGTGACCAATAAAGAAACATATAAATTTGAATTGAGGAGTAAAGAGAATTAGGTTAGAAGAAAAATTATAGCACAGGGAACTATATTCACTATCTTGCCTATAATGAAGAAGAATATGAAAAGGAATATATACACACACACACACATTTATATGACCAGGCTGTACACCATAAATTAATACACTGTAAACCAACTATACTTCAATTAAAAAAAAGAAGAAAAATTATAATGGACTGGAGGGTAGATAGGATGACTTTGAACAATGACAGAAAGTTTCAGAAAAGCCTTGGTTGGAATGCCTAGTTCAAGCCTGACATTTCGCTGTAAAATGGAGAGGAAAGAGATCCTAATCAGCATAGCAGAGTGCAGTTTGTATTTATTTTTCTCATGAAAGTCTCTACAAATGCAAGGACTGGAATCATATAGAATATTATTTAAAAATTCATTGGCATATTTCTTAAGAATATGATGTTGAATGAATTTATTTCACTTAATGGACAATAAGGAAAAATGTCCAATTATTTGGTGTTTGTTCCAAGTAATGCATCCCAAATCTTTGAACTTCTCAATCAATAATGTGAACAAAGAAAACAACTTCCGTAATCTCCATGGCACTTAGCCCAACCTAGGGTGGTGGGGGAAGCTTATTCCTTTATCAATGATTTTTATATAGAGCCTCAGGCAACTTGCAAGGAACATTTTCAAGATCACGCACATAATCCAACTACCTCTGACCTCCATTAAACTTTCCCAGGAAAAGAGAGAAATCTATGACTGAAGGAAAATGGATGCATCTTGTCTTCTCCAGGTCGTTACACTCCCATCAGAATCCTGCTTCACACCCACTGGGAGAAACGATCGGGTAGTTTGTTGGAGATCAATACACTGAAACAGTGATTCTTAGTTCTGATTTTACACTATCCCATTGGGTCTCTGATTTTTTTCCAGGGGTATTAGGGAATTCTGGAAACATTCATTTCAGTTCATTTTAGCTTTTAGTATAAATATATGCCAAACGGCACTTTTTGCGGGGAGGAGAAGGAGTCTTGGCCAGGGAAAGAAACCCCAAATCCAGCTAACAAAAGAGTATTGTAACTCCAGAGGTGGGAATTACTGCTTTAGCTCTCGGCTTGGCATGAACATCAAGCCATGGTTTTCCGTTGCTTCTCTGGTGTCATAGAAAGGGAGAAAGAAGATGGATGACTTTGATGCTCATATTTTAAAACCTTAAAAACACATATATCTAGAAATTGTACTCAGTTGTTAATAGTGGTTATGTCTGCGAATGGAGGTTGTGGTGTTACTTTCCTTGTGTCATATCATAAATTTCTCTAATGCTTAACTTTATTTTAGAAGAAGCATGTACTGCTCTTGTACTCATTAAAACTTTCAATTGAGGTTTCAGAAATCAATAATAAAATAAATAGGAATTATTAAGCCTAAAAAGACATATTAAATAGCTTTAAGTCCAAAGACAGTTGTTATAAATATAGACTGGTGCTACAGAATTCTTACAGCATTACTGTCCAACAGAAATGTAATATAAGCCAAAATGTGAGACACAGATGTAATTTTAAATTTTCGATTAGCTATATTACAAAAGTAAAAAAAGTCAGCTGAAATTAATTTTCATGGCACACTTTATTAACTCAATATTCCCCAAATATTGCTTTGTTGGGTACTGAGTCTTTGAAATCTGCTATGTATTTTACATTTACAGCATATCTTCATTCACATGGGCTATGTGAATTAATAATTCTATGAATTGTTCTCACCCGAATGAAACTATATAGCGTGTGAGGGAGAAGGCAGATGGCGATCAGCCAGAGGGAGTTCCAGTATGGGTTAAAACTAGTAGGAAGAGCAACTGGTAGGGATAGGGCTTTGTGAACGGCAGTTGGTCCTAGTTTTCCAATCCTATTTTGCTCTACTGGGCTGCAGCTTGTAGAGTTAAAGCTTGGAAAAGTAGCAGTGAGTAAAGCTGGGCCCTGCTGGTGAAGGTTTCCATCCAAATTTTGACAATGTCAGCACATCTAGAGAACGTGGGTCCTGTCTTCCCTAGACCCTCCACTCTTGTCTCGTTTTCAGCAGTTAAGCCCTTTCCTCTGTATCCCCTAAATTGTCTTTCTGCACTGGGCTATGTGCAGGTACATACTAGAGGTACTGGCAGGGCAAGACAAGAACTTGACTTTTGGTTTATATGAAAGCATTCTCTGAGAGTGGAGGAAAGGTGGAAAATTCTAAACTAAAGAGCTTCACCCCCCACCCCCGTCTTAGATGGCATTACAATTCATCAGTGAGTACAGGAAAAATAACCTCTAGGAGTTAGGGCTTAGCATAGCTGTCTAATGGAAAAACATGAATCTGGGACTGTTAGCTGGACCAACTACAAGGGAATGATTCTGAAGGAAGAGGTGCTGAGGAATTTATATGAAGTTAGAAATGAGAAACAGCAATAGGAAGTTCAGGGCTTAAGCCAAGTGGCTGGCATTGAAGAAAAGGAGAATCACACAGGTGCACATGGGGCTATAGAACTCGCATTGCCCAGGGCTTTACATTCTGAAAAGTGTTTTTCACATCACACTATATTTAATCCCCACGGTAACCCAGTGAAGTAGGTATTACCATTTTATAGGAACCAAGGCTGAAAGACAAAGTTTCACAGCAACTAAGTAGCAGACCTGCAACTTGAACCCAGGTCCCTAAATGTGAAACAAAAGTTGGTTTTATTGCTCCAGTGATTTACAACTGAGGTATTAAAGTCTGTTGCTAATACTGTGCTGCTAACAAAGTACTGAAGTAATGATTTACTTAAAAAAAAACTGGAATAGATTTAATGGTGTTTCTGTAATAGTGTCACTCTCATTTGCATTCTGATTTCTTGAGCAGAAAACAAAAGAACCTAGTTATAGCCAGCATTCTAGGAAAGTGCATGGAACCCCAGGGACCCCAGGGAGGGAGTCCCACATGGGAGACTATACACGCTGCAAATTTTGCTTATAAAAGGTCAAGATCTGCCACACTATACACCATAGCTGTTAGAAAGGTAATTTGATGAATGAAGAGTAAGATACTAAATATATGATGATAAATTACAATGTAATTTTTCTCTCTTCATTTGTGTTTAGATGTGAGGATGGAATTTCTCCATTGAGAAATTATGTCCATTGCCTAGAATTGCCCTTTAAAGAGGTTGTTTGATGAGAGGAAGGTATAGCTCAAGCGGTAGTGTGCATGCTTAGCATGCATGAGGTCCTGGGCTCAATCCCCAGTACCTCCTCTAAGAATAAACAAATAAATAAATCTAATTACCTCTCCTCACTTGGGAAAAAAACCCAAAAATAAATAAAATAAAATCTATCTCTTCCTCTCAATTAAAAATAAAAAGAAGCTATTTGGGGACAGCATCATTACTGTGGCACAGGAAGAGAACTGGAAAGGACCCACATGAACAAATATTTATAACAACTCCTTTCCTCAATCTCTCAATAACTTACCAAGTATGTGCCATCATATACAACTCCTGTGGCTTCATGGACATCTGTATTGTCCAATGCCTGTCTCTTAAGATCCTTCAAATACAGCCTTCTCTACTAAAAGAGGGGAATGGTTTAACATGGACCTGTAGCATATTTTCCTTCAATCAGCATTCACTAACTACCTGACTGTTTGCTTCTCCTAGCTAGTTGCCACATTAAGGTAGAAGGAATCCCTAATCTTTTGTGACTTATCATCTAGCTGGGAAGATGAGAGAAGTACATGAAAGAGATCTAGAAAATCTAAGTGTCTTAAGCATGTACGTGGAAGAATGTAAATTAAGAAGATGCACTCTCTGGATGAAGGTTCATTAAAGCCTCTTAAAGACCATGAAGATTTAGAACTGGATCCTGAAAGGATGGATAAAGATTAGAAGTGAGGTAGTAAGAAAGCAAACTATGGTTACCAAAGAGAAAAGGGTGAGGAGGGATAAATGAGCAGTTGGGGATTAACAGACACACATTACTATATATGGAATAGATAAGCAACAAGGACCTACTGTATAGTACAGAGAACTATATTCAATTTCTTGTAATAACATATAATGAAAAAGAATCTGAAAAGAAAAAATATATGTATGTATATGTATAACTGAATCACTTTGCTGTACACCTGAAACTAACATTGTAAATCAATTACGTTTCAATAAAAAATTTTTAAAAAAAGAAGTGAGGCAGTAAGAAGGCAGTCGAGGAAGGGGAATGATTTAGTAAACTCAAGAGGCTGTAACCAGCAAGATCTGGTGAAAAAGGTAAGACCGCTGATATTGCTGCTTGGCTGCCACCCATGGCAATGTTATATGATATATTAAGCATAAGTAGGTCTTTGGTTTTCTTGTAATCTCTTACTTTCTTGAAATTCCCACACCAATAAACTCTTATAATAAAACTGCATTGTTTTCTGTATTCAATTTTTATGAGAAATAACTCCATATCTGTACATCACTGTAGTTTGCATAATATTTGTGCATATATCATTTTGTTTGACCCTTACAGCAATCTTGTGAAATGACATGGAAGCTGACTTGCTACAAGTTAGAGGACCAGTAAGTGGAGAGCTCAGGACTTGAATCCAGATCAGTTTCAGTGCAATCTTCAACCTTGACATGTCATTTTGACCAATAATTGATATTCATAAATGATATTCTTAAGGTTCTATAAGATTCTGGTGTATATCTTGCATCAGGAATTATTTAATTATGCCCTGGGTCATTTATTATGTTTAGAATATTTGCTTATTATTCAAAAGTTAAAAACCCATATGAAATATTTTAGAACTTATAATCTTTAAGCTGGCTGTTAGTAGAATTGGTTGAATACTGTACCTCAGATTTCTTTCTATTTACAATGCTATCTGGTCCTCACCTGGCAGCTTCAATGCACAGTGAACACCTCACTTTCTTGGCACCACATAAGAGGTTCCACAGAAATGAGTTTTCAGGGTAACTAGAACTTAATCCACTGATAGCAGACTTTGAAATCTGGCAGAAATCTTTCTGTTTTGAGACTTCCCTGTCTTGTCATGTTAGATAAAGTTGTCTATTAAGGGCTAGGCATCAGTATGAAAATACTCTACTGGACCATAGAGTGAGATGCTCAGCGTCTTACTATGGCATGTAGGGAAATCTGAACCCCTAAATTAATGGTCCCAAGTGTCTTCACTTTTCTAGTTATTCTGCTTTTAGAATAATTATTTTCCTTACACTGCTAACTGTGCCTTTGTAGGATATCAGTTTTCTCACATCTGGTAGACCCTTTCTCCCACTCTAATTGGTTGCCAGACAACTGAACTCATTAGTACATTAGTAGGTACCTCAACTTCACATAAAACACTATACCAAGCACTATTTACAATAGCCAAGACATGGAAACAGCCTAAATGTCCATCAACAGATGACTGGATAAAGAAGATGTGGTATATTTATACAATGGAATACGATTCAGCCATAAAAAATGACACCGTAGCACCATTTGCAGCAACATGGATGTCCCCGGAGAATGTCATTCTAAGTGAAGTAAGCCAGAAAGAGAAAGAAAAATACCATATGAGAGTGCTCATATGTGGAATCTAAAAAAAGAAAGAAAAGAAAGAGACAAACAAACATAAATACAAAACAGAAACAGGCTCATAGACATAGAATACAAACTTGTGGTTGCCAGAGGGGAAGGTGGTGGGAAGGGACAGAGTGGGAGTTCGAAATTTTTAGATACTGACAGGCATATGTAGTATAGATAAACAAGATTATACTGTATAGCACAGGGAAATATATACAAGATCTTGTGGTAGCTCATGGTGAAAAAGTATGTGACAATGAATATATGTATGTTCATGCATAACTGGAAAATTGTGTTCTACACTGGAAATTGACACAACATTGTAAACTGACTATAACTCAATAATAAAAAAAAAACACTAAACCAAAAGGCTTAGTGAGGTAGGTGCCACTCCTCTCCTACAGGTGTAAAGTAAGAAGCCTCAGTGGATTGAGATTTTGTTCCCAGATCACTGGGTTTCATCTTCCCTCCTTTTAGGGTTCTAGGCTGTGTTCTGAATATTTGAGGTTGCTAAATAAAAGACTAGTCAGGGTATACTGAGAATAATTATATTTTGTTTATAAAACTCACATTGTGTATCTTTCCACAAGATGGACAAAAGCAGATATAACCATTAAACTATCAATAGTGATTGACAGCAGTTTGTGATATCTAATTTTTAACTCTTTAAAAAATTTTTATATATTTATTAATTTTTAATTGAAGTATAGTCAGTTATAATGTGTCAATTTCTGGTGCACAGCATAATACCCCAGTCAGGAATGTGTATATACACACACACACACACATATATACACATATATTTGTTTTCATATTCTTTTTCATTAAAGGTTATTACAAGATATTGAATATAGTTCCCTGTGCTGTACAGAAGAAATCTGTTTTTTTGTCTATTTTTATATATAGTGGCTAACATTTGCAAATCTCAAACTCTTAAATTTATCCCTTCCCACTCCCTTTCTCCTGGTAACCATAAGATTGTTTACTATGTCTGCAAGTGTGTGTCTGTTTTGTAGATGAGTTTATTAGTGTCCTCTTTTTTCTTTTTTATTAGATTACACATATGAGTGATATCGTATGGTATCTTTCTTTCTAATTCTTTAATTCTTAATTCATTGGTGGGAGAAGAAAAAGAATCTTATTTAAAATAAAGACTCCACTTTAATCTTTAACAATGCTTTATGTTTTTCTAAGTGCTTTAGCTTGTGTTGTCTCTTTTGATCACCACAATCCTGTGAGATAAGCAGGATAGCTTTTTTTCTCAACTAAAAAGTGGCTAAGTGATTGTGATATTTGAGAAAAAGCATTCTCATTTATTCAATCCATAACCTGAGAAGTAGATGGATTAGTTCTATTCTTATTTTATAGTCAGTATTAATAATTATCAATTATTGGGCACCCGTTAAGTGTCAGCATTGAGTTAGGTATTTTACTATATCTCTAGCCTTTATAATGTCTTATCAAAGGAAGCATTATTATAGTCTTTAGGTAATGAGAAAAGTTAGTCTGAGAGAGGTTATATGACTTGGCCAAAGCCACAAAGCTAAAAGCAGTAGAGTTAGAAACTGAAATTAAGACTGTGATTTTAAAATTTAAATCAGATCTATGTGGCTTTAAATTCTATGCTTTTCCTTACCCCAAGGTATCTAAGAGGGAAACCAAGGGTTAGAGAAGTTGCTTCTTGATATCAACTAAGTTTTTCTTTCTTGTATGTGTATTTCTTCCATGAACTGGGAACTTTGTTGTACGAAATTTGGGTTTTGTTTCTGATAGACTCTGGATTTTGTACACGATGCTAGGGGGTGGGGAAAACAGATTATATTCAAAATGCTGAACTGAAACTTGAAACCAATCTCTGAGATAAAATATTTGTACCACAAATATACCCTTTTCCTTTAAATAGGTTACAATGTAAACCTATGCTTTTAAAGAGCTTTGGAGATAACTTGTAAAGATAATGTGCTTTACAAATCAATGACTTTATGAGTCATGTAAGAAATTTGTCTTTTCTTTTGAACAAAATAGAAATTTAAGTGTGTGGTTTGAAATACAACATTTCATTTTGGGTAGCATGCAATACATACTTTAAAATTTGATCATTTCAATGTAGGTTTTTTCTTTTTTAAGAGAGATGAAAGATATCCGAAATTCTAGGAGAGAATCAAATTGCTGTATTTACAATAACTGAACATCCTCTCAGGATATACTGTGAAGCTATCATGAGAAACACATTCTTTTTCCATTTCCTTTTTAAGAAATCATATTTCTAAACAGATTAGGATCAAAACACAGTGAATTACCAAGTCAATCTTCTTCCCGCTCTTCTGGCACAATGCAAGATAATCATGCACTGAATTTCATTTATAAAGATGACACTACTAAGTAGTGTCAGGCCAGGCCCATGAGTTGTTTTGCTATAGGGAGAATAGATCTGCACAAAACCACCTTCTTTCTTGTACACCATTTGACAACTAGCATAGATTGGTTACATGCCTCAGTTGGGGTATACAGAACTCCCGTGAGGCTAGATCTTAAACAACTGACCTAATACACCATAGTACTAGAGTAATCAAAGGGGCTGCATACTGGAAGCAGTGGTAAAATGCAGCCAAGATTCATAAGCCCACAGCAAAGCACCCTTGGTCTTTCACCATTTCAAAAATAGCTTTCTCTACATTTCTGGACATGTTAATGGCATCGGATCTGTGTCTTCTAAGTCAGCTTAGAGTCCTCAACAATAAAGGAAGTAGGATCAATCGTTGTTTCTAAATTACATTGAGGGTCCAAATGGTGCTACTATGCACCAGAGATTAGTTAAGTACAAGATCAGGAAAATAAAAACTGTTACCAAAGGTAAGAACCATTATACATGGCTTATGTCTTATAATTAGTAAACAAGGAAGAATTATATTTGCCTTGCTAATATTTATTTCTCAAATGGAGGGCAGAGGAGAGATGTAGTGAGATGGGGGAGATGCCAAGATAATTTGGGATTAAAATACCATTGATCAAATGCTTGAGTGAGCATATGAAAGCCCTGAGGTGGTTCTGGACTCTTGTCACATTTTCTTTGCCCAATAGCTCTGGCTTCCCTCAGTCTTTCCTTTATGTCTCCTATGTTACACATCAGGTTTTCTAAGCCAAGAGGAGAGTCAGAAAACCTAGGGGAGTGGTGCACCTTTGCACTCTCTGTTCCCTTTGTCAGAAATGTATCTTCTGCTTTTCTTCATCAAAGGCCCATTCATCCTCCAAAAGCCAATGCAAATTTCACCTCATCCATTCATATATACATGCCTAGTATGTGTCAGGCATTGTGCACTTCTCCTTGGAGACCCATTTAATATATTTGATTGGCCATTCTGTGGCTCCTTCCTCTATACTTCCACTGCAATCATATCACACCTCCATATCAGTACTTACCACCTTTGGGAAGTATTTACAAGAATTTTCTTATGAAGATCATGGACTTCCAGAACTAAAGAACCTTATATTACCAATTTTTGTATCCTTAAATATAATACACTGTCTTACACATGGTAGAATACAGTAAATCTCTAGCAATTATTCTATTCTCCCCTCCTTTTCATTTATATATATATATATTTTGGAGACGGTTTTCCTCTAAAAAAACCCCACTATTTTTTGTTTGTTCTTTTTAGGGGGCAGTTATTAGGTAATTAGATTTATTTATTTATTCATTTTTAAAAATTGAAGTATAGTCCGGGCAAGATGGCGGAGTAGAAGGACGCTTGTAAGTCACCCTCTCCCACAAATACACCAAGACCCACATCTACAGACCCACTCAGCCAACCAGAGCACCTGTGGAACTCCAACAGATCATCGCCCTCTTCAAAAGATAAAGACGCCAAAAATCTGGTAGGAGAAAAGGAAAAAAGAAAGAACAAAAGGCAAAGCAGCGCGGGACGAGTCCCTCGGGGAGGGAGCGGCAAAGGAGGACTGGCGCTCGCTCGCTGGGTCTCCCCTCTCCAATTGAGAGGCCAGCTGGACGGAGGGGGAGCTTCCAAGGCTCGGATCTGTACAGAGCAGCCCTTGTCTGACAGAACTAAGTTAAACGGGCACAGAGCGTCCCCCGGATACCCAGCCTGAGACGCGGGCCGGCAGCGGCGGGCAGGGCCAGGCTGCACAAGCCGGGCGGAGGATGGGGGCGGCTGCATGGAGGCAGCTCCGGGGGACTGCAAGGGGCTGGGCGCCGTGGTTGTGGGTGTACAGGACAGAACAACCTGGGCCCTCCATAATACAGCAAGGTGGATGTGCTCTCCGGGGAAGGGTGCATACCCCCATCTCTGAAAACCCGGGGAAACTTTTCAGGGGAAGAGGGGCGGGGCCCAGGCAGAGCCGCCATATTCTCCGGCGCTTAGCACCCAGGCGGGGGCAGAGGCGAAACCTGCATACGCACCGAAGGGCTTAGCAGCCTCAAGGGCCAGACTGAGATGGGCCTACAGCCCTGGGCAGTTAGGATCCTTCCATTCTGGTCCCCCAGAGAACTTGCTCCACAAAGACAAACAAGCAGCTGGGTCTTGGCTCGGAGCAGGGACGAGGCTGCCCCTCGGTCTTCCCCGAGCCCACCCGTGGAGCGTGACCAGGGCGGAGCGCCGGCGCAGAGCGCACAGCCGCACAGAGCAGCGGAGCTACCGGCGGCGCAGGCAGGGGGAGAGCGGCCCCCCGCCTGTCGGGCAGGAACACAACTCCTGACCGAGGTGCTGGGAAGGGGCACGACCCGCCCTCCTGCCTGGCCAGTCTGCAACATCCGACTGCGGCATCCGGAGGGGCAGTGACCCGCCCGCCCGCAGCAGAGGAGAGCTGCATCTGACCCCGTGTTAGGAGGAGGCGCGATCTGCTTGCCAACAGCTGCTGGGAGCAGCACAGAAGAGGGCGCCAATGGAGGGCCTATGAAAACAAGCTGAGCTTCCAAAACAGGACGAAGACAGAAGGACATCACATTAAAAGCACACACACTCCAGGAGAACACCGACAACCCCCCCTTTTTTTTTTGTTTTTTTTTTGGGTTTTTTTTGTTTTTGTTTTTGTTTTTTTGTTTTTTGTTTTTTGTTTTTGTTTTGTTTTGTTTTTTTTTAATCTGTTTTTACCTGTTCTATTTTCAATTACTCTCTTAATTTTTACTTCTTAATTCATTTCTATTTCTCTGGGGTGTTGATGTCCTGTTATTGATTAGACACAGGCTTCAAACACATATATTCATCTCCCCACCCCCCCTTTTTTTTTTAAAGGTTTTAAAAGGACGTCTCCACCCGATTAATACTCTGCTTCAACCCGCTCTTCTATTATTCATTATACATTGTTTTCAAACCCTCTTTCTCCCTTCTTTTAAAAATCTTTCTCTCTCTCTCTTATTTTTTTCTCTTTTCTTTTCTTTTTTTCTTTTTTCTTTTTTTTCCCCTAAGTTGTATTCCTAAATAGGCATTAGATAGATAAAATCCTTAGGATCCAAAATAGACAACTGATACTCCATAAACCACAGTGCCAGAGAGGTATGAGCAAGATGAAGAAGCAGAGAAACCTTTCCCAATTAAAAGAACAAGAGGAATCCCCTGAAAGAAAGATCAATGAAATAGACATCGATAGCCTACTAGATCAAGATTTCAAAAAAGGAGTGATCAAATTGCTGAAGGAATTAAAAGAGATAATGCTTAGAGAAATAAGATATGTCAAAAATGAAATTGAAGCTATAAAGAAGAGCCAAGCAAAATGGGAAAACTCATTGACAGAGATGAGGAATGATCTAACAGCTGTGCAAAGCCGACTAGTTAATGCAGAGGAACGAATTAGTGATCTAGAAGACAGGGCAACAGAAAGCACCCATTCAGAAGAACTACAAGATAAGCAAATAAAAAATAATGATAATAGCATAAGGGACCTATGGGATAATATAAAGCGTCCCAATCTTCGCATAATAGGGGTCCCAGAAGGGGAAGAAGGATCAAAGGGGATTGAAAAGGTTTTTGAAGAAATCATGACTGAAAACTTCCCAAACTTAAAGAAGGAATCAGATATACAAGTACAGGAAGCTCAGAGGGTCCCAAACAGGAAGAACCCAAATAGACCCACACCAAGACATATCATAATCAAGATGGCCAGAGTCAAGGATAAAGAAATGATTCTAAAGGCAGCAAGAGAAAAGCAAAGAGTGAACTACAAGGGAACCCCCATAAGGCTCTCAGCTGATTTCTCTACACAAACACTACAGGCCAGAAGAGAGTGGCAAGATATATTCAAAGCCCTGAATGAAAAAAAGATGCAGCCTAGGATACTTTATCCAGCAAGGCTATCCTTTAGGATAGAAGGAGAAATAAAGAGTTTCACAGACAAAAAAAAGCTGCAGGAGTTTAGCAACACTAAACCCATGCTAAAAGAAATATTGAAAGGGCTATTTTAAATAGAAAAGCAGCAGGATGCTACAGAAATGAGAAACGTACAACTGGAAAGGTGATAACTCATGAGTTACAACTAAAGAAAACACGAAATTACAAAAGAAGACATACAAATCACTGAGAGTGGGAGAGGGAGGCAGGGAAATACAGAATTTTTTTTTCTTTCTTTTTTTAAATTTTTTTAACAGTAGGATGGGTTTGAGATCATGTTATTATCAGTTTATTAAAAACGGGTATAGGTTAATAGATTTACGAAAAAGGTTAACCACAAGTCAAAAATTTACAAGGGAGTCACAAAAATTAAATAAAATCCATGATAATACAAAGGAAAATTACCAAACCACAAAAGGAAGAAGAAAGGAACAAAGAGGATATACCAATTCAACTGCAAAGATAAGTTCAAAATGGCAATAAACACACATCTATCATTAATTACTGTAAATGTTAATGGACTAAATGCTCCAGTCAAAAGACATAGAGTGGCAGAGTGGATAATAAAGCAAGAACCTTCAATATGCTGCATACAAGAGACCCACTTTAGGGAGAAGGACACATATAGACTGAGAGTGAAAGGATGGAAAAGGATATTCCATGCAAATGGAAAAGCCAAAAAAGCAGGTGTTGCAGTACTGATTTCAGACAAAACAGACTTTAAAACAAAGGCCATAAAGAAAGATAAAGAAGGACATTTTATAATGATTAAAGGAGTGATACAAGATGAAGATATTACACTCGTTAATATATATGCACCCAATATAGGAGCACCTAAGTACATACAAGAATTACTAACAGAGATAAAGGGGGATATTGATGGGAATACAATCATAGTTGGAGATTTTAACACTGCATTAACATCACTAGACAGATCTTCCAGACAGAAAATAAACAAGGCAACAGAGAAATTAAACACTACAATAGAAAAACTAGATTTGGTGGATATTTTCAGAGCTTTACACCCCCCAAAAATAGAATATACATTCTTTTCAAGTGCACATGGAACATTTTCCAGGATCGATCATGTACTTGGACACAAAAGAAACCTCAACAAATTTAAGAAGACAGAAATTATCTCAAGCATCTTTACTGACCACAATGCCATGAAACTGGAAATCAACAACAGAGAAACAAAGGAGAAAAAAAGAAAAGCATGGAGATTAAACAATATGTTATTGAAAAAACAATGGATCAATGATGAAATCAAAGCTGAAATTAAAAAATACCTTGAGACAAATGATAATGAAAGCACAACCACTCAAAACCTATGGGACACAGCAAATGCAGTGCTAAGAGGGAAGTTTATAGCGATACAGGCCTTCCTCAAAAAAGAACAATCTCAAATTAACAAGTTAACCCACCACCTGAATCAATTAGAAAAAGAAGAACAAAAGGCCCCAAAAAGCAGCAGAAGGAAGGAAATAATAAAGATCAGAGAGGAATTAAATACAATAGAGATTAACAAGACCATAGAAAAAATCAACCGAACCAAAAGCTGGTTTTTTGAAAAAGTAAATAAAATCGACACACCTCTGGCCAAACTCACAAAGAAGAAAAAAGAGAGAGCACAAACTAGCAAAATAAGAAAGGAAAATGGAGAAATTACAACAAACAAAATAGAAATATAGAATGTCATACGAGAATATTATGAAAAACTATATGGAACCAAACTGGATAACCTAGAGGAGATGGACAAGTTTCTGGAAACATACTGTCCACCAAAACTGAATCAAGAAGAAACTGAACACTTGAACAATCCGATCAGTAGAAAGGAAATAGAAATAGCAATTAAAAACCTCCCTACAAATAAAAGTCCAGGACCGGACGGCTTCACCGGGGAATTCTACCAAACATACAAAGAAGAACTCATACCAGTCCTTCTCAAACTCTTCCAGACGATTGAAAAGGAGGGAATACTCCCAAGCTCATTCTATGAAGCCACCATCACCCTGATACCAAAACCAGGCAAAGACACCACCAAAAAAGAGAATTATAGGCCAATATCACTGATGAACATAGACGCCAAAATCCTCACCAAAATTTTAGCAAATAGAATCCAACAACACATAAAAAAGATTATACATCATGACCAAGTGGGATTCATCCCAGGGACACAAGGCTGGTTCAACATACGCAAATCAATCAATGTAATACATCACATCAACAAGAGAAAGGACAAAAACCACATGATCATCTCAATCGATGCAGAAAAAGCATTTGATAAAATTCAACACCCATTTATGATAAAAACTCTCGCCAAAGTGGGTATAGAGGGAACATATCTCAACATAATAAAAGCTATATATGACAAACCTACAGCCAGCATAGTTCTCAACGGTGAAAAACTCAAAAGCTTCCCACTAAAATCTGGGACAAGACAAGGATGCCCACTATCACCACTCCTATTCAACATAGTCCTGGAAGTCCTAGCCACAGCAATCAGGCAAGAGAAAGAAATAAAAGGGATCCAAATTGGAAAAGAAGAGGTAAAAGTGTCATTATATGCTGATGACATGTTACTATATATAGAAAACCCTAAAAGATCCACAAAAAGGCTACTAGAGCTGATTGAAGAATTCAGCAAGGTAGCAGGTTACAAAATTAATGCTCAAAACTCAGTTGCCTTTCTTTACACTAACGATAAATCAACAGAAAAAGAAAGTAAAGAAACAATCCCCTTTAAAATAGCACCCAAAGTAATAAAATATCTGGGAATAAATCTAACCAAGGAGGCGAAAGAATTATACACAGAAAACTATAAACCAGTGATGAAGGAAATTAAAGAAGATTTTAAAAAATGGAAAGATATTCCATGCTCTTGGATTGGAAGAATCAATGTTGTTAAAATGGTCACACTGCCCAAGGCAATCTACAGATTGAATGCAATCCCTATCCAATTACCCAGGACATATTTCACAGAACTAGAACAAATCATAATAAAATTTATATGGAACCATCAAAGACCTAGAATTGCTAAAGCATTACTGAAGAGAAAGAAAGAGGCTGGAGGAATAACTCTCCCAGACTTCAGACAATACTATAGAGCTACAGTCATCAAGACAGCATGGTATTGGTACCAAAACAGACATATAGACCAATGGAAAAGAATAGAGAGCCCAGAAATGAACCCACAAACTTTTGGTCAACTCATCTTCGACAAAGGAGGCAAGAATATACAATGGAATAAAGACAGTCTCTTCAGCAAATGGTGTTGGGAAAACTGGACAGCAGCATGTAAAACAATGAAGCTAGAACACACCCTTAAACCATATACAAAAATCAACTCAAAATGGATTAAAGACTTAAACATAAGACAAGATACAATAAACCTCCTAGAGGAAAACATAGGCAAAACATTATCTGACATACATTTCAAAAATTTTCTCCTAGAAGAAATAAAAGCAAGAATAAACAAATGGGACCTAATGAAACTTACAAGCTTCTGCAGAGCAAAGGAAACCAGAAATAAAACAAGAAGAAAACCTATGGAATGGGAGAAAATTTTTGCAAGTGAAACCGACAAAGGCTTGATCTCCAAAATATATAAGCAGCTCATACGACTCAATAAGAAAAAAATAAACAACCCAATCCAAAAATGGGCAGAAGACCTAAAAAAGCAATTCTCCAAGGAAGACATACAAATGATCAAAAAACACATGAAAAAATGTTCAATATCACTAATTATCAGAGAAATGCAAATCAAAACTACAATGAGGTATCACCTCACACCAGTCAGAATGGCCGTCATTCAAAAATCCACAAATGACAAATGCTGGAGAGGCTGTGGAGAAAGGGGAACCCTCCTACACTGCTGGTGGGAATGCAGTTTGGTGCAGCCACTATGGAAAACAGTGTGGAGATTCCTCAAAAGACTAGGAATACACTTACCATATGACCCAGGAATCCCACTCCTGGGCTTGTATCCAGAAGGAACCCTACTTCAGGATGACACCTGCACCCCAATGTTCATAGCAGCACTATTTACAATAGCCAAAACATGGAAACAACCTAAATGTCCATCAACAGGTGACTGGATAAAGAAGATGTGGTATATTTATACAATGGAATACTACTCAGCCATAAAAACCGACAACATAATGCCATTTGCAGCAACATGGATGCTACTAGAAAATGTCATTCTAAGTGAAGTAAGCCAGAAAGAGAAAGAAAAATACCATATGAGATCGCTCATATGTGGAATCTAAAAAACAAAAACAAACAAACAAACAAAAACAAAGCATAAATACAGGACAGAAATAGACTCATGGACAGAGAATACAGACTTGTGGTTACCGGGGTGGGGGCGGGGTAGAGGGTGGGAAGGGATAGACTGGGATTTCAAAATTGTAGAACAGATAAACAAGATTACACTGTATAGCACAGGGAAATATACACAAAATGTTATGATAAATCACAGAGAAAAAAGTGTGACAATGAGTGTGTATATGTCCATGAATGACTGAAAAATTGTGCTGAACACTGGAATTTGACACAACACTGTAAAATGATTATGAATCAATAAAAAATGTAAAAAAAAATTGAAGTATAGTCAGTTACAATGTGTCAATTTCTGTTGTACAGCATAATTTATTTATTCATTTTAATGGAAGTACGGGGATTGAACCTAGGATCTTGTGTATGTTAAGCATGCTGTCTACCACTGAGCTGTAGCTTCCCACCTTTTCATTTATATTTGCTATTTTCTATTGACTCATCTGATTTGATTCTCAATCCTTCTGTCCCTGTTACTCTACTAAAATTGCTCTTACCAATGTTGCCAACAACATACTTCTTACTGAATTCAAGGGATAAATTGGTAAGATGTAAGCCTAGAGCTGCTCGTAGCTATTTCTGCCACCTTATGGAGAGAAACTGCCTGAAGATTAAGGCCAATACAAAGGAAAGCAGAACTGAGACAGTCCTGATGACATCATCTGCGCTCCAAGATTCAGTCATGTTTTAAGCTAGCTTTGTCAAGGGCTTTATGGTCATAAATGAGCCAATAAATCTTATGTCTTCTTCTTTTTACAAAAATCTGAATCGAGTTTAAGTCAGCTGTCACTTGTAACTGAGAGTCCTAACATAGTTAACTATCTCCATATCTATATTTCCAGTCGAGATATTTTTCCTGAGCTTAAGATGCATATCTCTAACTGCTTACAAGTTTTCTCCTCTTGAATTTCCTACAGGTACCTGAGACTTAACCTGCCTAAAACCTCAAATTTTCCTACTCTGATCATTATCACAGTGAATAGTACAGCAACTTGCCAGAAACCTGGGTGGTTTCCTTGGCTCCTCTTTTTCTCCCTTCAATCAAACACCAAGTCCTGATTTTTTTGACCAATTAACTAAATCTGTCTATGTCTGTCTCCATTGCAGCTCTTCTAATCCAGCCCCCATAATTCCTTATATGTATCATTGCAGCAGTCTTCTAGCTGCCTTCTTTGTCTCCCTCATGCCCTCTTCAGTCCATTTTTCCTTCCCATTGGATCCAATTTTTCATTTATTACATTTTAAAAATAAATTACAGTAACACATGCTTATTGTAACAAGTCAGACAATACAGAAATATGCAAAGAATCACTGAATGGTTCTCCCTTTTCCAGCCAATTCCCTTCCACCTGAGGTAATCTGGAATTCTTTCTGCTTCCCACATCTATTTCTATGCTATTTTCTATATATCTATGTCTATAAAACATTTTTAGAGTTTTAAGATCTTTTTCTTTTTAATGAAAATGTGATCATATTATACACATTACTATGAAGCTTGCTTTTTATTACCTACAAAGGAACATGGCTAATTTTTCAGGTCCATATATGAACCTCTAACTCATTCCTTTTAATAGCTGTCAATATTATGGCTTTGTCATACTTTACTCAATCAACGATTTCCTTATCCATTGATATTAGGGCTAGCCCTCTTTCTGTCACTAAAATAGTGCTGTAATAAACATCCTTATATATAGATTTGACCTATGTAGTGGTATTCTTATACCTGTAGGATGGATTTCCAAAACTGTATCAAAGGTATCCTAATGGTTAATTTTACTAAAGTTGGATTAATATCTAAAATGGGTATAACATCTTATATTCTCAAATGTGACATATTACATTAACAAAATAAAAGATAAAAATCATATCATCTCAAAAGACGCAGAAAAGCATTTGACAAAATTTAACATCCTTTTGTTATAAAAACTCTTCACAAATTAGGTATAGGATGAATACATCTCAACATAATAAAGGCTGTATATGACAAGCCCACAGCTAACATTATAGTTAACAGTGAAAAGTTGAAAGCCTTTCCTTTATGATCAGGAACAAAATAAGATACCCATTCTCACCACTTCTAAACAATATAGTACTTGAAGTCCTATAGTCAGAGCAATTAGGCAAGGAAAAGCAATACAATGCATCCAAATTGAAAAGGAAAATCTAAAATTGTCTCTGTTTGCAGATGATATGGTCCTGTACATACAAAACTCTCAACTCCACCAAAAAACTGTTAGAAATAATAAATGAGTTCAGTAAAGCTGCAGGATACAAAATCAACAACAAAGATCAGTTGTGTTTCTATATATTAACAATGAACTATACAAAAAACAAATTAAGACAAAAATCCCATTTATAATAGCACCAAAAATAATGAAATACTTAGGAATAAATTTAACCAAGGAAATGAAAGATCTGTACACTGAAAACTACAAAGCACTGATGAAAGAAATGGACAGACACACAAAAATAGAAAGATATCTTGTGTTCTTGGATTAGAGGAATTGATACTGTTAAAATGTCCATATTACCTGAAGCCATTTTTTAAGATTCAATACAATCCCTATCAAAATTCTGATGTAATTTTTCACAGAAACAGAAAAAATAAAATTCATATGGAAGCACAAAAGACCTCAAACAGCCCAAGCAATTTTAAGCAGAAAGAACAAAGCTGGAGGCATTACATGTACTGATTTCAAAATGAATTACAAAGTTATAGTAAACAAAACAGTATGGTTCTGGCATAAAAACAGACATATAAACCAATGAAACAGAATAGAGAGCCCAGAAATAAATCCATGCATTTATAGTCTACCAGTCTTCAACACAGTTGCCAAGAGCACAGAATGGAAAAAGAATAGTCTCTTCAATAAATGATGCCAGGAAAACTGGATGTCTACATGCAGAACAATGAAATTGGACCCTTATGTCACAGAATATACAAAAAATAACTCAAAATGGATTAAAGACTTAAATATAGACCTGAAAGTATAAAACTACTATGAAAAAATATAGGGGAAAACATTCTTGACATTGGTCTGGGCAGTGATTTTCTGGATATGACCTCAAAACCACAGGCAACAAAACAAAAATAGACAAGTGGGATTGCATCACACTAAAAAGCTTCTACACAGCAAAGGAAGCAATCAGCAGAGTTCAGAGACAACCTACAGAATGGGAGAACATGTTTGCAACCACATATCTGATAAGGAGTCAATATCCAAAATATGTAAGGAATTCAAACAACTCAGTAGCAAATAAGTAAGTTAGTAAGTAATAACCTGATTAAAAAATGGGCAAAGGATTTGAATAGTTTTCCAAAGAAGACATACAAATATCCAACAAATATATGAGAAGATGCTCAACTTTACTAGTCATCAGGGAAATGTAAAGCAAAACCATGAGATGTCACCTCGCATCTGTTAGGATAACTATTATTAAAAGGACAAGAGATAACAAGTGTTGGTGAGGGTGTAAAGAAAAGGAAACTCTTGTACACTGTTGGCAGAAATGTAAATCAGTATAGCCATTATGCAAGACACAACAGAGGTTTTTCACAAATTAAAAATAGAAATACCAGATGATCCAGAAATCCTACTTTGGGATCTATATACAAAGGAAATGAAATTAATATCTTGAAGAGATATCTACACTCTCATGTTCATTGCAGCATTATTCACAGCAGCCAAGATATGGAAACAACCTAAGTATCCATTGAGCGATGAATGGAAAAAGATAACGTTACACACACACACACACACACACACACACAGAGGAGGTGGTTGCCAGTAGCTGGGGGTTAGGAGATATGTTGGTGGTGAGGGTGTTGGTCAAAGGGTACAAAATTTTAGTTAAGCAAGATAAGTAAGTTCTGGAGGTCCAACGTACAGCATGGTGTCTGTAGATAATAATACTGTATTAATATACTTGAAATTTGTTAAAAGACTAGATCTTAAGTGTTCTCACCACAAAAAAGGGTAACTATGTCAGGTGATAGGAATGTTAATTAGCTTGATTGTGGTAATCATTTCACAATGTATGTATATCAAAATATCTCATTGTTCACCTTAAATATATGTACATTTATTTGGCAATTATACTTCAATAAAGCTAGAAAAGCACACAATTTTTATTCTTTTCACAAAGATATGGGGTTTTCCACCTAATTAGCATAGGATGTTACTATATTATCAAATTACTGCTATTGTATTTGGGTGATGGGTAGAAAAATGACATGCATATTTTATTTATTTAAAACTTAAATTTTCTTTGTTTATTTTAAATTAGTAGTACATGTAGATGCTAAAATATTGGCTATATTCCCTAGGTTGAACAATACATCCTTGTAGCTTATTTTATACATAATATTTTGTACCTCTTAATCCTCTACCTTCATCTTGCCCCTCCCCCTTCCCTCTCCCCACTGGTAACCACTAGTTCCTTCTCTACATCAGTGAGTCTGTTTCTTTTCTGTTATATTCACTAGTTTGTTGTATTTTTTAAGATTCTACATGTAAGTGATATCTTACAGTATTTGTCTTTGTCTGACTCACTTCACCCAGCATAATGACCTCCAAGTCCATCCATGCTGTACACCAGAAACTAATACAACATTTTAAATCAACTGTACTTCAGTTAAAAAGCAAACAAGCAAACAACCAACCCATTTAAAATATGTGCAGAAGAACTGAGCAGACATTTTTCCAAAGGAGGAAATGCAGATGGCCAACAGGAACATGAAAAGCTGCTCAACATCACCAACATCAGGGAAAGGCAAATCAAAATCACAATAAGACACCATCTCACACCTGTCAGAATGGCCATCAACAAAAAGAACACAAATAACAAATGTTGGCAAGGATGTGGAGAAAAGGGAAAAGGAACCCTTGTACACTGTTGGTGGGAATGTAAATTGGTGCAGCCACTATGGAAACAATATGGAGGTTTCTCAAAAACCCCAAAACAGAACCACCGAATGGCCCAGCAATTCCAATTCTGGGCACATACCCATGAAGAACAAAAACATTAATTCAAAAAGATATATACACCCCACTATTAACAGCAGCACTATTTATAATTACCAAGACATGGAAGCATCCCAAGTGCACATCAACAGATGACTGGATAAAGAAGATGTAGTATATATATATGTAATGGAATACAACTCATCCATAAAAAAGAAGGCTATTTTGCCATTTGAGGCCTTCATTCACTTTTTTTTTTTGCACTTCAAACCGCTAAATTTTATAACTGGCATAAACACTTCAATTGCATCAAAAATAACAAAATATTTAGAAATAAACCTAACCAAGGAGGTTTATATTCTGAAAAGTGTAAAACATCGATGGAGGAAATTGAAGATGATACAAAGAAATAGAAAGATATCTTGTGCTCTTGAAGTGGAAGAATCAACATTATCAAAATGGCCATATTAACCAAAGCAATCTACAGATCCAATACAACCCCTGTCAAAATACTCATGACATTTTTCACAGGACTAGAACAAACAATTCCAGAATTTATAGGGACCCTAAAAGACCCTGAACTGCCAAAGCAATCTTTTGTAGGTCTTTTTTCCCCTCCTCTTTCTTCTTTTTCTTCTCTTTTCTTATGGTTTGATGACTAGAGAAGTTCTTTTAACATTTGTTGTAAAGCTGGTTTGGTGGTGCTGAATACTTTTAGCTTTTGTTTATCTGTGAAACTTTTGATTTCTCTGTCAAATCTGAATGAGAGTCTTGCAGGATAGAATATTCATGGTTGTAAGTTTTTCCCTTTCATCACTTTAAATATATTGTGCCATTCCCTTCTGGTCTGTAGAGTTTTTGTTTAAAAAATCAGCTGATAATCTTATGCGAGTTCCCTCATATGTTATTTGTTGCTTTTGTCTTGCTGATTTTAATATTTTCTCCTTATCCTTAACTTTGGTTAATTTGATGACTATGTGTCTTGGTGTGTTCCTCTTTGGGTTGATCCTGTGTGGAACTTTTTGCATTTCCTGGACTTGGGTGACTGTTTCCTTTCCCAGGTTAGGGAAGCTTTTGATTATTATCTCTTCAAAAATTTTCTCATGTCCTTTCTGTCTCTCTTCTCTTTCTGGGACCCCTATAATGCAAATATTACTGTGCTTTATGTTGTCCCAGAGTTCTCTTAAACTATTTTCATGTCTTCTCATTCTTTTTTCTGTTCTGCAACAATGATTTTGACTAATCTGTCTTCTAGCTCACTGATCCATTCTTCTGTCTCATTTAGTCTATTCTTGGCTCCTTCTGGTGTGTTATTCATTTCAGTAATTTTATTCTTCAACTCTGTTTGGGTATTCTTTGTTTTCCAACTCCTTGCTAAAAACTCTGCTCTGTGTATCTATACTCCTCTTGAGTTCTCTGAACATCTTCTTCATCATTACTTTAAACTCTTTTTTGGATAGATTGCCTATCTACTCATCACTTATTTCTTCTGGGATTTTATCTTGTGCCTTGGACTGGGAGCTATTCCTCTGCCACCCCACATTGTTCTTGCTATTTGTATTTTTAGGTAGGTTAGTTACTTTCTCAACCTTGGAGAAGTGGCCCTCTGTGGGAGACGTCCTATGTGTCCCAGCAGTATACTCTTGTCACCCAAGGACCAGGATCCAGCCAGTCCCAATATTTGTGGATTCCTTCCCCAGGCTTTGGGATTTTCTTATTTCTGATATCTGCCCCCGGTGGATGAGGCTGGACTAGAGGCTTATGCAGGTTTCTTGGCAGGAGGAGTCAGTGCCTACCCACTGCTGGGTAAAGCATGGTTGTGGTCCTCTGGTGGGTTAGGCTGTGTTTGAGGATCAGGAAGTCTGTTGATGGCTGATGCTGTGTTCCCACCCAGTATGTTGTTTGGCCTGAGGTTTCCCAGATCTTAAGCCTACAGGCTGTTGTTGGGTGGGGCTAGGTCTTGGTGCAATCATCCAATCAAGGTGTCAGTCCCCAGGAACGCTCCCGGAATGTCGGCCACCAGCTTTTATGTCCCCTGGGTGAGCCACAGCCATCCCCTACCTCCTCAAGAGATTCTCCAAAACCAGCAGGCAGGTCTGGTCCAGGTTCCTATGAAGTCACTGACCCTGCCCTTGGACCTGGCACATGTAGGATTCTGTGTATGCTTCCTAAGAGAATGAAGTCTCTGTTTCCCCCAGTCCTGTGGGGCTCCAGGAATTAAGCCCCTCTGGCCTTCAAAACCAGATGTACTGGGTCTCCTCCTCCCAATGCCAGGATTCCAGGTTGGGGAGCCTGACATGGGGCTCAGAACTCTCACTCTTGTAGGAGGGCCTTTGAAACTTAATTATTCTTCAGCTTGTGGGTTGCCCACCCAGGGGTAATGGGGCCTAATTATATTGTGAATACAGCCCTCCCAGTGTCCCGCTATGATTCCCTCTTTGTGTTTCCAGTTGAAGAAGATCTTTTCTGCTAGGTTCCAGTCTTTTTTTTTCAATAGTTGTTCAGCAGTCAGTTTTGGTTTTGTCGTAGTCATAAAGAGAGGTGAGCTCGTAGTTTTACTACTCGGCCATCTTTACCGGAAATTCATTTGATCTATTCTTGATATTGATCCTTTGCTTGCCCATTGCCTTCAGGATAGTTTCTACATCCCATAAAATGGGTGCCCAAGGCCCTGCATTATTTGGCCCCTGTTGGCCATTTCACTTATTATCACTTTTCCTTTAGAAACCCACACTAATCATGCACACTTTTTTTTGGTTCCCCAAATGAGTGAAGCTCCCCTTTACTGTAAGCCTCCCAACATATATGTTCTTGCTGCCTGGTTGACCCTTCCCTCAAATCTTCACTTGGCTAACCCTTGAGCATAGGTTGCAGCTCAGATGTTACCCCCATTAGGATTTTTTCCTGACCTCCCAGGTATAGATCAGATGCTGATGTGTCCCATAGCATCTGATGCTTATCCTATTATCCCACTAACTAGCCTGATGAGGGTAGGGTCTTATCTTGTTCACCACTGGGTCTCTAGTGTTTCAAGCTGTGACCAATAGACATTTATTCAATAAATAGCTGGTACTTAATACACATTTATTGAATGAATAAATGAGACCGAAGAGGCCCTGTAGGTCTAGGAGTAGAATCTTGGGTAAGGCAGGGCTGCATAAGCAATATACTACAGAGCAACAGGAGTCTTCTGCTACATATCTACATCTGCCTGTGATATTTTGAGTAGCCGTACAAAAGGGTACTGACAGTTCACCACTTTACCAGCAGATTAACCTTAGCCTTCACTTCTTGAAACCAAACACAAGCTCTTAATCCTTACTGAGCCTATTCATGGATGCTGATGAAAAGGTTCATTTGACCATGCAAACTGAAACCCTGAGTATTTCATCATCTAGACATCATTAATTGGCTAAAACTACTCTAGCTATTACCAGCTATATTATATTATAGAAATCAGGAATAGTTACAAGCAAATTATAACAATTAGATCATCTATTCTAATAGTTTAACATATTTTTCTTATCCTAATACATTTGAGGATATGATATAATCTCATCAGTAAGAGTACTACTTTGCTATAGTTTTCTTAATGGGGTGCAGGGTGGTCAGTTTCCAGGGGTGTGTATACCTTGAACAAACTCCTTAGATGATTTTGAATCTCTTATATCTGAGTTGAGAATCACTGATTCTAGTCTAACCTTTAGAGAAAGCTCAGATCTAAGAAGTAAAGTTAAGACTTGCCCAAGGTCACACTGCTAGTATAACTACTAATGGCAGGGTTGAGCTTAGAATCTTGGTCTTCTGGCTTAGAATTCATAATATTGCCTAATATTAAGAAACAAATAACTAGAAGGAATTTAAGAGAGAGTGAGACAGACCAGAAGCACCTTTAGAAAACCCCAGGAAACTGGGCCTGTGACCTCCTTTAAGCAAGTAAGATTCCTCAAAGATATCTTACCTTTACAGCATTTTCCCAGTGGGAGGTGGGTATGTTCACACTTTACCTCATAAGATGCTGTATTGCTTATGTCTGTTACAATGGGTATGTATTATTTTTGTAATTAAAAAAAATCTCATAAATATTTTTAAGGAACCTAATCTTTAACTAATCTCTACACTCAGTTCACTTTAGGACTTAGGTGCTAAGGACAGGAGTTTGGTAGCTGCACCAACTACTCACGTCTTACAAGTAGCTGGTATTCTAACAATGATTGTTAACCAAGTATCAGTGGTAAAAGGCTGTTGAAATCATTTTGTGCAGGGCTAGTTCCATGAATGAAAATATAGCTTTAAAGGGCATTTTGGAGTATGAGCAAGCTAAGCATTTATCTTATTTGATACAAAGTCACTTTCCAGAGTATTCTGCTGTGGGCACTTAGGCTGTTGGCTTCCATGACTAGGAGACAACCCTGGGGACTCTACATCTGAAATCCACAATTCTCTTCCAGTCTACACACATCAGAAACCCTCAAAAGCTTTAAGTTTGTCTTTTGAACAAGCCCCTAAGACTCTATCAGCTCTCAAAATGATTTCAGTCTCTCTCATTTGATACTAGCATGGTGATGGCTCACTGAAAAGCAATAAATACAAGAGCAACACTAGAAGGAGGGCACTTCTTAATTCTAGCTAACATTTGTGTAGGCGGAAAGTCTGTTTCTTTGAGACAATAGCCTTTCATGTTCATATGTATCAACTTAACGGTAGCTATGCCTTAGTCCATTATTAGTTTTAAGAAACGAAGGACAAAGGATATATTTCAGTCTTATTTGTTTTTTCCCTTTACTCTTTTATAATAGCAAAAAAGAATACTAACTTTTTTTATCTGTCCAAAAATAAACTACAAGGAGATACTACAGAAAGACACATATACACAGCCAGCCAGAGTAAGAGAGTGACATAGAACTGTACAGATGTGATCATTTATTGTGATGAGGCAGGCCACAGTTTGAGGCTTGGAGTCCTCTTCCTATGGGCTTGGATAGTAACAGTCAGTACAAAAAAGGACACACTGGCTTAAAGAGGGTATCTTTGTAGAAATTATGGCTATCCATAAATTAGTGAATATGAGTGCCTACAATGCCTGGGAGGCCATGCTACAATGTTCATTTTCCAGAGAGAATTTAGTAATAGCTGTTAATAATTCCTGAAGCATTTTGGCATACATTAACACTTTTGATCATTATGAAGACTGCATGAGGTAAGCAGAGCTAATTATTTCCATTTTATAGTTAAGAAAACTGAGGCTCAGAGGGATATCACTCCTCCAAGGTCACATGGCTGATAAGGTGGCAGTAACATCAGGATCGGGATCCAGAGATTGTGACTCGGTCTAGTACCTTTACACAATACTGTACTTTTATTTTTATTCTCTTACTAGGAGAGAAACACGGGTGAATGGCAGGTATGGAGAGATATTAATATTTTGATTGATTCCTGAGAGTGCTCCTACAGGAAGAGAACAGATGGTTTTAGAGTAATATTTATAAACAATAGAAACTATCTCCATGGGAATTCTGGACTCATGTTATCTGATTCTAAGACTTCATGACCCTCTCTTTCATTCTCACTAGAAGATAAAGCGCTGCAGATTTCTGGAGTACACTGCAAGAGATGAACATGCAAGCCACCTAGAGCTATTATTACTTCAGAAACATCACAAAGATGGGTCTCAGCAGGAAATCCTGGCACAGATTTCTGGAACTGTTGTGACTCACAACACTTACACTGAGGGGATCACGCTTTCCTTGCAGAACAACAACAATCTACAGTGCATATATATATGAGCAAAAATGAACTTAAAACCTATATCAAATATTTTTGGTCAACTCAAAACTGGAGCAGTAAATTCAAGGTAGTGATACAGTCAAGAAACAGACTTCACTCATTTTCTTAAAGTTATAAAGTGCCAAGATTTATATTGGAGGAGAAATAACCCTGTGTTTGGGACTCCTGCATCCTAGTCAATGCCTTCATTTATAGAGTAATCCAAATGAAGAAAATAAGATGAATTCAATCATTTCTTGAATGATAGATAGGTCAGAAAGATTGGATATGCTCTGGATATATACAATGACTTTTTATGGCAAGATTGACTATGTCTATGCTAGGCTTCTAGTCAACTAGTTTGGTAGTCTGGTGAAAACAAGAAAATCGGTTTCTGTAGCCTGATTTATTCTTGGTGAACCTAGGCAGGCTCCTAAAGATCTCACACTCCTTGCTTTTCCTAAATGTGAATGAACCATTTATTAACACTTTTTTTTTCTCTCCCACAGGGATTAGTGAAGATCATCAAACTTAATACCTACAGCTCCTATAGAGAAAATCTAGACTCCTACCCCCTGCCCATCTGTTGTTCGATCATTCATTGAGCAAATGTTTGAGTGCTTTCTACACACTGGTGCTGTGTAAGGTAAAACTCTAGGACCCACTCTCACTACCCTGCCTTTGTTTCTCTTTCACCTGTTGCCAACAAATGTATCTGCTTCCTCATTAAAATGTGAGGGTCTTGTCTTATTCATCTTTATACTCTTGGTACTGCGTACAAGTCTTGTTAAATGATAATAAAATAAAGTTTGGGGAATTGAAGTGAAATCCAAGGATAGTAATAGATCAAAAAAATTATATAAGGAATTAGAACTGATTTTCCTGCTATCTTTTTAAACTTATCTCTATTTTTGACTTTTGAAAAATTTCTTCCTGAAATCCCTGTCATGTTCTTAAATGTTCAAGATAAATGACTTTTTCTTTGATACTTGTGATGCAAACCTGAGCTGGATAGCTAAATCTTTACTATAATACATCAAGTAATGTGGATTTAGAATCAACGCCTGATAGCTTTTTTTTTTTTTCGGTCTTAACTCACCCAACTCTGATTTCCCTACCCCTTCTGATCTCTTACTCTCTTCATATGATTTATAGATTGACTCATTTCTTTGATGAGAAGTTTTTATTTTTTATAAAACAGGGTCATCTCATTGTCTTGAGACACAGTGATATACAGTATAGACTTACCTATCCAGCTGCCTCTTTAACGCATATACTTGGTATATAATAGACACCTCACAGTTAGCATGCCTAACTGAATTCTTGATTCCTTTTCTACCCACATTTACCCTTTCCCTCTCCTGTTTTTCCCCATTTCAGAAATGGCAATCTGACTAGTCTAGTTCCTTAGGTTCAAAACTGTGGGGTCATCCTTGGCTCTTCTCTGTCTCTTATACCCCTTTATCTAATCAATCCCCAAATCCTGTCAGCTATTCCTTCAAAAATCAATCCACAATCTGATCACTCCTTCCCACCCCCACTGCCACCATGCTGGTCTAAAGCACCATCCTTTCTCACCTGGGTTATTGTTATACTCCCCCAACCTGTCTTCCTGCTTCTGTCCCTTCTGCCTGCAGTTATTTTCAATACAGCATCCAGAGGGATTCTGTTAAAACCTATGTCAGATCCTATCACTCCTCTGCTCAAAATTCTCCAATGGTTCTCCATCTCACGTAGTGTAAAGGTCAGAGTTCTCATCTTGGCCTATGACAAGACTTTAGACTTGACTTTGCTCTCTGATCTCATCTCCTTCTGTCTTCCTCTTGCTCGCAGCCACGCTGACCTTTCTGGAACATATCAAGTATTCTTCTGCTTCAGAGCATTTGTATTTCCTGTTTATTCTCTCCTTCCCTACCCCCACTCCCTATGGCTCCCATGGCTCACACCTTCATTTCATTCAGGTTTCTTCTCAAATGTGCCCTTATTAGAGGGACCTTCCCTAATGACTTTACAGCACACATCACGTTCTCTCTCTCTTGCCCTGCAGCTTGTTCTCCACAACACTTTTTGAAGGCAAGAAGAAAAATATATTGAGTCTACCACAGGCCATGTCCTTTTCTAGACAATGAGAATGTAAAAATAAACAAGCATCCATATCCTTATGGCATTTTCATTCTAGTATTATATAAGCTGCTGTATTTTCTCAGTAATTATTTGGTGAGTGTACTGAATAAATATAGCATACACTCAGCAGAGTAACAGGAATGGTTCAAAAGTAAAGGAGATGTGGATTGGCTCATCACCCTTTAATTCATTGGAGCACTCACCCCATCTAAAGAAATGGTTATGTAGCCTCCCAGGTGAAAGGTTGGAAATACAATCAAATCCCAGGACCGCCATACATTCTTAGGAGCTCTTGGTTTCCTCCCAGCTACGCTGTTTAAAGAAAATACCTGGGATTGCATGAGAAATTTGGCATTGGCACAAAGTGAGTAGATTCCAGTGACTGGCAAAAGTATCAGACCAGGAAGACATTAGATAAGAAGTGCTAAAAATTAATGAGAGGCTTTGGCCTTCACCAGAAGGAGAAACTATTTTGGATCAAAACAGAATAAACACTGTAAGGAAGATCAGTAGCAGAGATGCTGGTAGCCGGATCCAGATAAAGTGGTTTGGGAGAGCGGAGGAAGCTCCCTCTTTATAAGAAAACTTGGGAGGCCAGATGAAGAGCTAAACTTTAGAAGCTATTAGACTTTCCACGTGGAGAGGAAAGGAAGACAATGCCCATTACAGAAGGTGATATTGCTGTCACCACCTCTCTTCTCTCCTCCTTAGCAACTGGGGAATATGAAAGATTTGTGGTACTGGGAACAGTTTCAGAGGAAGAGTCAAAAGTGGAAAGACCTACATGCATCAAAGAGTAAGATGATAAGGACAGGAAAGTGACCATGATTCTCAGTTCTCGGCTTTCACATCACTTTTTGAAGACTTCCAGGAAATTGGCTGCAAGCATTATGTGAATAATGCATGCCTGTAACTTCATGGACCACATTTCGTAGGCTCGAATTTGGTCATCAATTGTATGCAAAGTGTCTGCTCTAGAGAATGACCCCACTGGTCCAGTTCTCAGTTCAAGGGCTCAAAGCTGCTGCCACCTCCATTGACTAGAAACATCTCACTTATTTCTGACTCTCTTTTCTTTATTACAGGGTCCTTGTTCTGAGTGATTTTTTTCCCCCAAACTTCATCCAGTTTTACCACTTCTTGCCCCAACTGACAAAGCCCTGGCCCCATTTCTTCAATTGCACATGGCTTCTGGAACTGCTCCTATCATTGGCCCTTACTTACATTGACAAATGTCAGCTTAAAAAAAATCTCATTTTCACCTTCATAAAGTCATATTACTTTCTAACCTCCCAGAGGTGTATCTTTGGCAGATTTAGCCAGACACATGCTGTCTTTGAATCCAGGTGGCTTTGCAACAGCCCAGAGCTATGCATTCTACAAACTCCTTCTTATGCGAAAGAGGTAGTATTCTGTCAACTGACAGAATGATGTTGAAATAGTGATTCAAGGACCCTGTCCAGGAGCTGGCTCAACATTTTGTTAAGCCCCACAAAGTGTATTGCTAGTTAAATCTGTTTCACCCTCAATATGGGTGGTTTTAATGGCACACCATAACCTAGCTGAAGGGGCAAGCAACACCATCAGCTACATTACAAACACTGAAAATTTGCTAGATATTTGGCTGGATTCTGGGGCTATACAAACAGAAAAGAATCCCTGACTTTAAGGAACTTACAGATGAGTTCTAGAAGCTCTAGTTCATATATTAGCATGGTACTAATACCAATGTTGATATAATTATCATTGGATCTGAGACATCATGTAAAGTGCCACCGTGGCACAACACTGTCAATTCCAAGAATAAGACTGAATTCTCTTGGTGGCCTTAGTAGATATAGGATGTCCCCAGGAGAGATGAAGTCCTTATGGAGGGTGATCTTGAGAGATACAAATGCTACCATGACTCTCAGACATACTGTGAATGGACTAAATGTATCTGGGGTTGGAGGAGAAAGGATCCCTGTATAGTCAGTTCTATGTCAGAGGAGTAGGTTAGATAGTTTAGGCTGGAAAAAGCTGTGTGACCTTAGCTCTGTGGACAATATGTGAACTGGTGAAGAACACTTGAGAAGGTAGATCTCATAAGGCTACTCTCATTAACTGGTATATGATAAAGGATCACCCAAATAGACTTACCATCTGCTCCTTCACTGCTTTTGCTTCTTTTATTGCGACGAACACGCTTACTTTCCTCTTCAGGGTATGACTTTTCTTCTGGGATGAAGAAATTCAGAAGGGCCATCTGTAAAAATAACAAGTAGATGAGTCAATGGTTGACCCCAGTCAACCATAGTCAACGTTAAAAACTGGCTCTCTGTTGACAGTCTACCTTCACCTTAAATTCAGTGTGTCTAAAACCTAAGCCCATCCTCCCTCCACTGGACAAATTCTTTTATTTTTGTTACCATTATTATTCCAATCATGTAGGCACAAATTTTTGGTTAATCTCTGAATCCCCTCTCTTCTGCTCCAAATATCTAATGAATAATCCTTCAAATCCCAATTCTCCATATAATTCTGGGGTTCAGAGAGCCCAGTCATAGATTTCTAACTTTCCTCATATACTACTGATGTCTGCCCAGAAGTAAACTTGAGTTTGCTACTCCCTCTTGGACTTCATTACTGTACATCCATGATTTTTCCACATTCCTCTTTATGCTGAACTTTTGGCTTGTTCCCAGTATGCTTTGCATCTGATTATGATTGGATGGTACTGTTTATGTCAATGCCCTTCTGGGAGTTAGTCATGCCAAGGCCCACAATTATTCTCTCCCTTTTCTAGATTCCTACAGCACTTGTGGTCTATAAAATTCATTTTGGTACTTGGTCCTCTACTGTCTTATGATGATCTCTTAAAATAATACAACATGTTTCATATGTGAATGAGCCTGGTTTCACTAATGATAATCACAGCTTAAATATATACTTGCTGAATTGAATAATAATCTTTCAGCACAAGTGCCTGCCTCTTTGTGGTTAAAAAAATATGTGCTTGAAGTAAACAGTAGGCAGAGTGGTAGGACTGAAAGTGATTCCAAACCTGACTCTGCCACTTTATAGCCGTGTAACCTTGGGCAAGTTACTTAAGCTTTAATTTCCTCATCTATAAATAGGGATAATAATAGTACTTTGCTCATAAAGTAGTTGTTGGGTTTGCACAGTACCTAGCATGTAATATGCACTCAATAAATGTTAGTTATTATAATTAAAATTAATATTAAAAAAACTAGTTTGGGGGTTAAAAAAGAAGAAATGAATTTGCATTTTCATCTTAATGTTGGTTCAAAAAATAAACAATTCTAGAATCCTCATGTCTGCTGCATCTCTGATTAATTGGAAAAAAAATGGGTTGGACTCAAGAAAGCCCCAATACTCTTTACAACTTTCTTCAAAATCCTGTGATTTACTGTTTACATAGAACAAGTATATCCTATAGTTTTAATATACAAGATTAGCATCTTGCAGAATATATTTGTGTATTAAATATCTAATAAATGAATGTATAGGTAATCTTCAACTTGCCATAGGGTTGTATTTAAAAACACTTAGGTTGAATCATATGAAACTACCATTTTTGTATGTCAAGCATGGTGGAATATCAGCAATTTCACATGGTTCCACTAGGCAGAATTTTGTCACTTGGCTGGAAATGTACTTTCCCATAGAATCAACATAATAACGTCTGGATAGGTTTCCAGATAAAGCCCATAGAAAGTTACTTAACCTGCAATATAAATAAACTATCATACTAGTAATAATATAATCCTAAACTGCTATTTGCAATAAAATCTCAATCATTTGCAACTCTAGAAGAACAAGTCATCCTGGATAGAAGAGTTTTCTTGATAACGTTGAGTGCTGAAACTTACTTCAGCTATTTCAGATAGAAATTAGTCTACAATATACAATGTAATTCAGTGCTTACTGAATATAGAGAAGATTATTTGCCTGTATATTAAATGGCCCCAGTCCACTATGGTTCTGAGGTTTTTTTTTTAATTATTATTATTACAATTACATTACAGAGCAAGACACGCTTTGTAGGAGAGAAGCATAAAGTTCTCTGGGAGCAAGAGGAGAAGTACCTAATACAGACTGGGGATGGACAAGGCTTCTGGGAGGAGGTGCTATCTCTGTGAGGCCTGAAGGATGCTGAGGAAATTGAAAAGGAATTCCAGGCAAATGGAGCACTGTGTTTAAAGGCTCAGAGGAAAAAGAGAATAACAGTTTTGGAAATACAAGTAGTTTAGAATAAGTGATAGGAGGTGGGGAGGAATGGGAAGGAATGAAACAAGAGACACTAAATCAAGGCCAGATCATGCTAAAGAATTAAGATTTATCCTGTAGCAGGGAGTCCTAGGAAGGATTTTTCCTTTTGTAAACTTTGTACCTTACGAAAATTTGAGCTATAGTTTACATATAGTAAAAGCCCACATTTTACGCATATGGTTTGAAGAGTTTTGAAAAATGTACACACCTTTGTAACCATCACCCACATCAAGACACAGAACATTTCCATCACCGCAGAATTTTCCCTTGTGTCCCTCCCAGTCATTCTTCAGTGCTACCCAACCCCAGGCAACCACTGTTCTGATTCCTATCACCATAGCTTAGTTTTTTCCTATTCTAGAACTTCACATAAATGGAACCATACAATATTATGTGATTTTCATGTTGTTTCTTTCCCTCAACACAATGTCTGTGAGACTCATCCCTGTTGTGGATATCAGTAGTTCATTTCTTGTTCTTCCTGATTTTATTGTATGGGTATACTATAATTTTTTTCATGTATTTGCCTGTTGAGGGACATTTGGATTATTTCCAGTTTGAGGCTATTATGAATAAAGCTGATATAAACATTTATGGATGAGTTTTTGTGGGAACATATGTTTTCATTTTTCTTGGGTAAACACCTAGAGGTTAGACTCTCTGGGTTACAAGTATTTGTTGTAAGGAACTGCCAAATTATTTTCCAGTGACTGTACCATTTTATACCCACTGGCAATGTAGGAGAGTTTCAGTGCTCCACATCTTCACTACACTTGGTAGTCTCAATATTTTTAATTTTAACCATGCTTGTGGCTGGGAAAAGGTGTTTCATTGTGGTTGGCTTTTGAGTTCTTAAACTTCTCTTTAATTCTTTTTTTAATTGAAGTATAATCAGATACAACGTGTCAATTTCTGGTGTAGAGCATAATGTCCCAGTCATGCATATATATACATATATTCATTTTCATATTCTTTTTTATTAAAGGCTATTACAAGATATTGAATATAGTTCCCTGTGCTATACAGAAGAAATTTGTTTTTTAATCTATTTTTATATATAGTGGTTAACCTTTGTAAATCTCAGACTCCCAAATTTATCCCTTCCCATCCCCAATCCCCTGGTAACCAAAAAATTGTTAACTATGTATGTGAGTCTGTTTCTGTTTTGTAGATGAGTTCATTAGTGCCCTCTTTTTTCTTCTTTTTTTAAGATTCCACATATGAGTGATATCATATGGTATTTTTCTTTCTCTTTCTGGCTTACTTCACTTAGAATGACCATCTCCAGGTCCATCCACGTTGCTGCAAATGGCATTATTTTATTCTTTTTCATGGCTGAGTAGTATTCCATTGTATAATGTAGCACAGCTTCTTATCCAGTCATCTGTTGATGGACATTTAGGTTGCTTCCATGCCTTGGCTATCGTAAAGAGTGCTGCTATGAATTCTTTAATGCTTTTATTGTCTCTCACCTTGCTGTCAGCTATCAGATTTTACTTCACCTACCTGGAACATCTTTTCTAGTCCCTTCAAATTTGCTGCTTATAATCTCCTATACGCTTGACATCTCATTAAAACTAACTAGAATCATGTACCAACAAAATGAATTGGCAGTCAGTGCGTTTTTGAATGGCTCTTCCAATAAGTAAGAGGCATATTCTCTGGCGGCTTAGAGGCCATTTGTTTACTGCTTATTCCTGGCTGTGGTCTGGGTAGGTGAATCTATCAGATAACTGAGTTTTACATGGGTATGTTATTACAGTATAATGCTATTCCTAGGGGAAAATGATTTTGAAGCCCAAGTGGAGACCATCACCCCACTATCACCAACCACAGTTCTAGAATTTTCTTCATACTCTGTTTTCCCTCATGGGCTCAGAACCTATGGGGATTCTGGCAGGGCCTCCAGCACCTTCTTGTGTCCCAGGGGCAGCAGTAGGAGACTGTGCTCACACAGTAATTGTCCCAAAGGGTCTGATAGGAGCTTGTGAGAACTCAGGCTCCCAGGGGAGCAGAGCTGAGGGAGAAACTGGCTCCTGCAGATAGAAGCAACAACTCCAGCTCCCATGGGTGGTAGGAGTGGCTTAAAGTCCTGTAAGAGAGGCTGCTGTTGTTGAGTATGGGTCATTCTTAAGTCAAGTATTCATTAGAAGCGGACTGTCTGTATATGAAAATGCTTTGAAGAGAACATAGTTTCTATTTTCTCAATGGAAACAACATAAAACATGGCTTATACTGAAAGAGGATCCCTATTCACAGTGCCCTTATTTGAGTCTCAATTAGAAGTAGGAGGGAAAGCTATCTTCTGTGTAGTATAATGGTAAAGACAAAAATCAGTGCTGCTTGTACCAAAAGTCAGGAATTCTAGCTTTAGCTTTGCATTCATTATCTGGCCTCCAGAGGCAAGTTGCAGAATACGAACAAAACATCCTTCTCTCTTTGAATATTGCTTTCCTATTGCACAAAGGAGGAGGCATCAGGAATGTTGGCCACAGCCACACATTTTGCTCAAGGGAAAAAAAATCTAATTCTTTACACTTTATTAGCTGATTACACCCTTGTTTCCTATGGTAAAATTACATGGTAAACAGCATCTGCAGATGACAGGGATCTCAGCTGGAAACAATTCGTTAATAGTGATACGTGAGGGATACATTCATTATTGCTAGTGACTCTCCAGATATGGCTACAAATGTATTTTTTCTAATATCTAAACCCACACAATTATTGGTTACTATTTTATTTTTACCATGACAAGGAATAAATTTAATTTATTTTTATATTTCATAGTAATATATTTGATTGTGTTATATGATTCATAGGAAATTACAAGCTTCCGGAGGGTGGAGGCCACATTTTATCCAGTTTTTGTATTCCTATTGCCTAGCTCTGGGCCTGGCACATAGTAGGCCCCTAATAAGTATCTATCTGTTGAAATAATAAGACTATCAGTAATCCATTTCATAAAGCTAGGATTTTATTTGACTCTAATTGGACCACATTTTCTAGGATCAACCATGGAGAGGCAGACTAAGGACACATTATACTACTGGTAGTAATCCAATCAAATGGATCTGAAGAGTGAGTTTCGGTAGGTCATTGACTCTCAAAGTTTGGTGTGTGTCAGAATCACTAGGCATGTGTGTTAAAATGTAGAATTCTGGGCCTCTCCTCCCCCAAATCTAGACTGAGTAAGCTGAGAGGAGACACTAGACTCTGACTTTTCAACTTGCTCACTGTGGGATTCCGAGGCAGGTAGTTCTTGAACCACATTTTGAGAAACTGTTATATTATTCAATCCTCAATGGGTTCATTATTTGGAGACTGAAAGGACTAAATCCTCTTTTGCCACTGGTAAAATAGGGCTCTCAGATAGATAGTGCTTTTCACCTCTTATTCTGTCATTCCTAAAGTTAATCTGTTTATAGAAATTGGTACTTCATCTCTCTCAAGAGGAGGCAGGTACCTACCAGGCTTTCTAAAATTGGCAAATCACCTATTTTTTAAGAAAGGTTTCTCTTTCAATGTTCTTGAGTAAATTATTTTTTATTGACACCACTGCCGTCACTACTACCATCCATCAGTGATCAGCTGGGACCTTCAAATTAAAAAAAAGAAATATTTATACCCTGGGATATTTAACAAAATCTCCAAGTGATTCTCCCTTAGCAATGTGTGAGCATCCCAGTTCCAATGAGTAAAGTAGGGCTGCCCAAACTAGTTTGATGGGTATGTCATAGCTATAAAATGAATATAGAAGCTGGCATTGAATATAATTTCAATCTTACAAGAACTCTTATCTCAACATAGTCTGAATTTCAACAAGAGGTCTGGAGAGGGTCACTAAGGGTGCTGTTGTATACGGAACAAACAGTGAGTAGTTATCACATGGAGGGCGCTGAACTGGACACTATGTTTAACATACACAAACAACACACAAATAATCCTGAGTTGCTTTATTGTGCACTGATAGCACTATATAACAGGAGGCAGTAAGGTTTTAAAAGCAGTGTGACAACAAGGGAAGCACAGTATGTGCTGTTGCTGAATCGAGTAAGCCAGCTCCTGAGAGCGAGCAAACAAGAACACTTCAACATTGATCATAGCATCCCATGGAAGCTGCCACCAGCGGGATTGGTGTAGAGGTGGCAGTAATCAGCCCAAGTGCCAAAGGAAATTGGCTCCTTGGACATCTCTGGTGTGAGTGCCAAAGATTGTTATTCCCTATTGTAAATATATCTGATGATGATTGAAATTATGTAGTAAACCTAAACATGGAAGCTAAGCAGAATCAACACTTTCCACATAGAACTAAAAGCAGTCGCTGAATTCTGCTTTCTAGGTAGTTTAACTTAAAAATCACGGCCCAATAATGCAAGTGAGTTTAAAGTAGAAAGCAAAATAAAAAAGAACAGTATCTTTCTTTGAGGAGATTACCATAGTGTGGCACTGGCAAGAAATTATACAACAGACCAGTTCAGTCTCTGGCTTTTCCTCCTCCCATTTTTGGGCTGTACAGATCATTTAACACTTATCAAATAATGCCTTATATCTCTTTCATATAAATTTGTCTTCTCCCCATTGGTAGTAAGGTCCTCAAAGGTAGCTCTATTTGTAGGTACAGAACCTGAGAAACCTGTGTGGACTTGTTCTCTGGATAAGGTGAAATCTGATTAAGATGCACATTAAGGGGAAAGATGAGTTATTTTAAACACACAACTAACACAAATGAGTAAAATGGATGCCTACTCTGATCATCTGTTTCCTAGGTTTGGCTCTGTTCCTAACATCCAGAACAGAGCTGGAAAAAATAGACAATTACTGAAGCGAGTCTCATCAATGGACAATGCAAGTTTATCTAGCTTTTGTATCATTTGAAATTCACACCTGCCACAGATGTCACATCTACCTCATTGAACTGTTTTGTTGTCAGCGTTGGAGTCATGCTTAATGTGAAATGGCAAGAGAGAGGACCAGCACTACTGAGATTCTGGAAGTCAACTGGTGTATGAACATTAAAACAATGTTTCACTGTTAACGTGTACAGAGATTCAATGACAGAAGGATGCCCAAGCATCTTCAGGATGGTGAGCTTTACAGCATAACCATAAGAAAGGGTGGCATAAGAAATACTCTAAAGGATGCACTGAAGCATAGCTTCAAATAGCACGACATAGTCGTGGTCTGCTGGGGATAACAGCAGCAGAGGCCAGCTTGGAATGCAACAGTATGGAATTTGGAAACTTTCTGAGCAAAGGCTTTTAGCTGACCACAATTTGAACACAGAAATAGACAGTGACAGGCTCTACAAATAGAAGCTGCAGCCACAAATCAAAGAGCAGTTTTTATGTATGTCATATAGAAAGGACGTTTGGTTGCTGAGATTTGCAAATATTAACTACTATATAAAAATTGATAAAAAATAAATTTCTTCTATATAGCACAGGGAGCTATATTCAATGTCTTCTAATAACCTTTAATGAAAAAGAATATGAAAATGAATATATGTATATATAAGCATGATTTGGACATTATGCTGTACACTAGGAATTGACATATTGTAACTGATTATACTTCAATAAAAAAAAATTAAAGAAAGGGCTTTTGGTTGAAGATTTAGTCTTTGCTCCCTCCAAGTGTGAAATCAATAGTGACATCTTTGAATAAGGAGAAGGGCAGCAAAATATACTGGACATCACTGCCAGATTCCCTTGAGAGAATCTGCTTATTTAATATGTAATCCCCCATATTTCTAAAGTGAAAGGCACTTTGACACATAAGGAGAAAAACATACACTTTCACTTGTAATACCTGTGAATCACTTAGGGCTATCATTTGTGAATAGAATTCATTTATAAATTAGAAGGTCCCTATAGAACTTATTATATAAACACCAGGATAAAACCATCTCACCAATACTGAGCTCTGGATTCAGAAAACATTAGCTTAAGTACATCCTCTTAATTATGAATTCTTAAATGGTTCTTGAAAATTTTATAACAATGTTGCAGTTTACCTTTACAAAGCTGGACCAATGCAGGTTAAAGGAGCATTATGACCAAAATGAGACTGCCTGCATCATCCATTTAGTTTAAACTACAGTTTTTCCCTTGTTCAAAATTTCACTATGGTGGGGGAGGGTATAGCTCAGTGGTAGAGCGTATGCTTAGCATGCACGAGGTCCTGGGTTCAATCCCCAGTTCCTCCATTAAAAAATTAAAATAAATAAATAAACCTAATTACTTCTGCCCCCGACACAAAACAAAACAAAAAACAAAAACCCCACAAAATTTCACTACCACTAGCATTCTATAAAATCCCTTCTGGTTCCCAGTGGAGACCTAAAAAACATAAACTACCTCTAAGCCATGTCTGACCACCACATTCAAGATCAAGTATGGAGGACGGGTAAGAGTGAGGTAGCTAGTGAAAAGAGAGTTGCAACAGTTTGAACTTGACGGGAGGGGACTAGGAAATGGGTAAGAAGCAAATGAAGAAACAGATGGCTACTGATTCTAAAAGGGCAAAAATGTTCTAAACATTGTGGAATAATTAAGCAGTGAGAAGGATTTTAGGGAAGGATGAATCATATCCAGTTTCAGTTGATGCTAAAATATGTTTCAGAATAAAGTTTAAGTTATAGATAGGGCTCACAGTGAAAGAAAGGATAGAAACAATGAAACAATGATCCAACATACTCATGGGGTTGGGTAGATAACAAGGATGTGAACACAGGTACATGACCAGTGGACCATTAAACCAGGACTGGCTCACAGGAATGTGAGTATAGAAAGAGAATCTCAAAGGGAAAGGTCAGGCAGGATAGGGTGTACATACCATGAATTGAATTCAAAGGAGAGTGTAAGATACAAGTGTTGTAGGGGCAGAAAAGTTAAACAGTGCTGATACGAACAGCAGAAGATTCGGCCAGCAATAAATGTTGGTGAAGCACAAACCTCAGGATAGGGGAAAAATGTAAAGTGCCTGGGACACAAGTCCAGAACTTTAAACACTGCAAAACTACAATCACCAAGGGCAGAAGAGGCCTGCTAATAAAATTTCAAGGCCAGGAAGACCATTTCACTGTGAGATTAGATAAATCTAAAGTTACAGTGCTGTCCTTAGATAACTTGGCATTTTAGTGCCTCTTGTATCCAAGTGTGGTTGGGGCCCACCTTGAAATAAATACAAAACAACTGGTTATGTGACATAATAGTAGACCAATACTGCTTCTGTAGCTGTAAAACTAGGAGAAAAAAATTCTTAAAAAAGTATAGATATTGATTAGAATCCAGCATTAGGGTGTTTCTATAGAAATCTTCTTTTCTCAGAGGAAAATTCCTGACTCCTGCTTATAACCATGACAGTGAGTGAAGAAAGCCTCATGCTGAGTACTGTCTCATAAATCTTTTCCATAGCATCTCAACAGTTACCCACTCAAAAAGAAATTAGGAAAAAATATAAACAAATGAAATGAAGTATAGCAAAATACTCTATTCATTAAAGTCAATTTTATGCATATCCATTGTTTGATTGTTAGTTTAGGGACTAAAACTATCTTTCATGGAGCAATGGGGAATTAGATTTCACTGCTGTCTACTAAAGCTTTCACAGACCTTTAACCCCAATGAATCCTCTAATTTCTATTAATGGGTAGACAATATAGGTTTATCCAATTTATAGTTAATTGCTTCTAATTACAAACATTTCCCCTCCAAATCATTAAGGTTATGAACTTTAAGATTTGGCAAATATATAGACATCTGGATCAAGGTGGTTGACTAACCAATTTTACCTCCTCTCTTTCCCAGGATCCCATGAAGCAAGTAACAACAACAACAAAAAAAGATAAATGAAGAAAACAATAGAAGGAATCAGCAGTAAAGAGATTTCAATATGTTTCTGAAAGGCAGAAAGTAGATAGGATGCTGACCGATAAAGAAGGGCCGAGAAAGTGACAGAGGAGGTGCTTACAGCCTGGAGGATGCTGGTCTGCCCTGTAGGACCCCAGAGAAGTTTGCAACTTGGAAATGCCAAGTAAGGGAGAGGATGAGAATCAAATGTTGGAAATAGGCTGAAAGCCTGGGTACTGAAAAATCATCTCTTGCCCTAGTGTATAGATCCCCTAGTATTCAGGCATTTATTTCCAAGGCAAAAACAAAAAACAAACAAACAAACAAAAACAATCAGAAGATTCTTCTCTAAAGAGATTGTCATCTAAGAACAATTGAAGTAGCTAGTATGGGCATGAGTGCCCCAGAGCAAAGACATTTATGTTCTGGAAAGTCCTTTATAAGATATGTGATTTGCAAATATTTTTCTTCCTATCTATGGCTTGCTTTTTAGTTATCTTAACAGTGTCTTATAAAGGGCAGAGTCCCCAGTTTTGATGAAGTTCAATTTATCAGTTTTTTTCTTTTATTGATAATATTTTTGGTGTCATATCTAAAAAATTCTTTGCCTGATAGTTCAGGAATTTACATTTAAGTCTATGATCCATTTTGAGTTATTTTTTGTAGAATGTGAGGTATTAATCAAGGGGTTTTTTAAAATAATGATGTCTAAATGTTCCAGCATGATTTTTATTAGAAAGACTATGCTTTCTCTACTGAATTGCCTTACACTTTCGTTAAAGATCAATTGACCACATATGTGTGGACCTATTTCTGGGCTCACTATTCTGCTCTTTGATCTACTGTCTATATTTATATTAAGAACTTATTTACAAAATAGAAACAGATTCACAGACATAGGGAACAAACATGATTACTGGGGAGAAAGGGGAGGGAAAAATTGGGAGTTTGGGATTGGCAGATACAAACTACCATATATCAAATAGATAAACAACAAGGTCCTACTGCATAGAGCAGGGAACTATATTCAATACCTTGTAGTAACCTATATGAAAAAGAATATATGTGTGTGTGTATAACTGAACCACGCTGTACACCTGAGACTAACACAACATTGTATACTTCAATAAACATTACTGTGTCTTGATTACTGCTGCTCTCCAATGAGCTTTGAGGTCAGGAAGCGTAAGTCCTCCAAGCTTTTTTCCTCCCCTCAAAGTTCTTCTGGATATTCTAGGTCCTTTGCCTTTCCAGGTAAACTTTAGAATTGGATTGTCAATTTCTACAAAAAAATTAGGATAGATCAAGTTGGGGAGAACTGACATCTTAACATTATTTCATATTTTTGATGCTATTATGAAAGATATTTTAAATATCAATTTCTGACTGTTAATTGCTAGTATATATGAACATAATTAATTTTTAAATAGTGACTCTGTCCTGTGAACTTGTTATATTCACCTGCTAGTTTCTAGAGGTTGTTTTGTAGACTTTGTATGATTTTCTACAAAGATGATCACATTGTCTGCATATAAAGACAGTTTTATTTCCTTTCAAAACTGGTTGCCTCTTTTTTTTTTCCAAAACTGGTTGCCTCTTATTTATTTTCTTCTTCTCTATTGCACTTGTTAGAACCTCTGGCACAGTGCTGACTAGAAATGATGTGAGGAAACATACTTACTTTGCTCCTCATCTTAGAAGGAAAACATTCAGTCTTTCACCGTACAGTATGATGTAAGGTCATGGAGGAAAGTCAGTGAAATCACAGAGGAGGGAGTTATTCTGCTTGGGATAGGGAAGTTGGGGCAGATGCCTTTTGAACTGGCATTTGAAGAGTAATCAGGAGACTTCTAGGCTGAGGTGAGAGAGAAGGGCATTTCAGAGAAGTGGCTACAACTCAAGGCAGTGCTTTAGAAGTTTTCCCACACTTCCAATACCCTCCTTACTCATTTTAGAGAAATTTTGCATTCTATTACAATAAATATTTGTTTAATATAATGAAGTGATTTTCTATAACCCAGAGTAGACTCTACGCTCCAGGAATACACATCTTGGACCCTGGCAGACTACTGCCAGCTCTGTGTGAAAGAGCTGAAGGTCACTGGTAAACAATCAGAAACTAGGAGCAGCTTCTTTGGGGTAGTTGTTTAACCTCAGAATCATGTCAGTCAAACATAAGGCATGCAATTAGAAATACTCTAGCTTCAAAGCTTGTATGTTTGCCTAAGGACCTAAATTATCATTTGCTCACTCTCTGATTACCCCAGATCCATGATTAGCCAAGTTCTACCTAGCACTGCCAAAACCCAGCTTTAAACAAGTTTTCAAATTTCTTTGGCAAATCAAGTCAGCTGTACAGTATCTTGCTGGGGTCTTCAGTTGACATTCAACTGGGGACCATGCATAGCCCAGTTCTAAGAAATAAATAAAGTGAAGAATCATGTTAGTACTGAGATCCTTGAGCATTTGCCAGTTGGATTTTTTGACTTGTACTAATAATGTCTATTGAAATAGTAATCAGAGACCTCATCTCTCATCAGCCGATACCCAGTTGTGTGGAAAGTGCTGCCATATAGTGCTTGAGAGTTGATTAGAAATGTTTTGCTTATTTCTTGCCAATAAAGGTCAAATTCTGTTAAAACAAATACCTTTAACATATAATGGAAGGTTTTGTAGAATGAAGACACTTCTAAGTGTAAGTTGGTGGCACATTTATTTCTAATAACACCCAGTACAGTGCAAAAGTTGGTGGCACATTTATTTCTAACACCCAGTGCAACACACCAAAAACTACCTGAATTTCCATAAAACCCCAAATCATTCACTTAATAAACACTTACTGATAAAATACTGTGGAGTGCAAAAGATACTAGACAATGTAATAGAGATATAAATATAGTAAGATATGGTCCTTGCCATCCACATAGTCACAGTTCAGCAGGATGGCTCTTAATCAGGTTCAAGTATCAGAATTATGTTTCAGAATTGACACAGGCAGTGCTGAGATCACCACTTAAGGAAGTAACATCTGAAGGGGCTTCTGAAGGCTTAGTAGTTTGATAGAGCTGGAACTTAAGAGGCATCCAAGGCAGAGGAAATAGCATGTAAAAATGTATTAAAAGCATGATACTTAGCTCTAAATTTTCTTATCTATAAAATGGGAATAATAATCACCTCATAGGGTTGTTGTGAGAATGAAATGAGTATACGTGTGGAAGTGCCTGGTGCATCATAGATGTTTAATCAATGTTGCATTCTTTGCCTTAACATTTAAGATTATTTAACCAATTAACTTTTTCCACCTAGTGTGACCCTGAAGAAATGGCACACAGAATGGATAAGATGTAATTGGGAATCAAAGGGGAAAGACAAATTTGAAGCTTGGAAGAGATGGGGCAACGTCGCGGTACTGGGTATGCCCAGAGAGGGAGGACATAAGTTAGGGTTACAGGGCAATCAAAGTCAGATGGAACTAAGAGTTTTAAAAGAAATTCTGTATCTGTGAGTCACATTGTGATGGGAAAAGGAATTAAAGTGACTCTGGATATCTGGTCCTAAAGTGAGAAGAAATACAGCATATATATTCTGAGTACATTTTTAGTCTCTCTCTGTTATTTCCATGTTCAGGAGTGACAAGAGAAAGTAGGGTGCGTGTGTGTGTGTGTGTGTGTGTATGTGTGTGTGTGTGTGTGTATGTGTGTGTGTGTGTGTTTAGTGATGATAGTGAAGGAGGGGAGAAGAAAGGGATGCTCTGGATACATCCAGAAAAACAATTATCTTATAGGCATCTTGCTTACCAATAAAACTCCCTCTACTTTCTGCACAACAATCACATTGGATTGATTCTCTGCCACCAGTGACTTAGCATTCACTTTAGCAGATGCTTCCTTTGCCTTTGTTGTAGCTAATTAAAATCGAAGCACAAAATCTACACATTTATCAGAAAGTAGTAGCCTGAATTTAAATAGCTTTTTCCAATATAAAAAAGGCCTAAGATTTTATCAGCATTTGCTCCCTCAATTCCAATAAGGGGAGAATTGGTTAGTAAAACAAAAGCTATTGTTTAAAGCGTTCATAGACTGTAACCAATCAAAAGTGGGTAAGATTGTCACTAGTGAAATTTAAATTAAAACAGCAATAAGGTAGCACTACATATCCATTAGGAAGGCTAAAATTAAGGGAAAAAAAACCCTGACAATACCAAATGCTGGCAAGGATGCAAAACAACGGGAACTCTCATTCATTGTGAGTGAGAATGCAAAATAGTAAGGCACTTTAGAAGGCAGTTTAGAAGTTTCTTACAAAGCTAAAGATACTCTTAACATACAACGCAGCAATTGCACTCCAAAATATTTACCCAACTGATATGAAATTTATTTCTTTACAAAAAGTAGCATGTGACTATTTCAGCAGATTTATTCATAATCACAAAACACTAGAAACAATCAAGATGTCCTTCAATTGGTAAATGGATAAACAAACTGTATACATAAATATAGTGGAATACTATTCAGTGAGAAAAAGGAATAAGCTATCAAGCCACACAAAGATGTGGATGAACCTAAAATACATCTTGCTGAGTAAAAGAAACCAGTTGGAAAGGCTATATACTGCATGATTCCATTTATATAACATTTTTGAAAAGACAAAAACTACAGAGATGGTAAACAGATGATGATTGGTGGTTGACAGAGTTTCGAGGAGGAGGAGGAGGCAAGGTTGAATAGGTGAAGCACAGGGTTATTTTTAGGGCAGTGAAACAATTGTGTATGATACTGCAATGGTGGATACATGACACTATTCATTTCTGAAAACCCACAGACCCTTACAGCACAAAGAGTGAATCTTAGGTATGCAAAATTTAAAAGTCATCAGGAGATTGATCTCAGGATGGAATGCACATTGTCACAGAAGAACTAATTATATTACATATGTATGGAACAACCTCACTGAGAGGAGAGTGGGGAGAAAAAGAGCTGACCTAAATGACTTTGGAAATGAGTAGAGTTCATCAGACTAAAGACAAAAGAAACTGTAGATAAGCATATACTTTATTTGATAAAGTTGCCTCCATGGAGGTATGGGTTAACAATTCTGAAACCACTATACATGTGTATTGAAATTAGATGATTACATGTTTTTTTTTTGAGGGGAGGTAATTAGGTTATTTATTTATTTAAGTGGAGGTACTGGGGATTGAACACAAGATGCATGCTAAGCACGTGCTAAACCACTGAGCTATACCCAACCCTTGGATGATTAAATGGATGGTGGATGGGAGTGGGAGGTTATAGGCAGCAGAGGAGAAAGCAAGAACGATCCATATGGTAATGGGTTAGAGTTGGAGACATCAGTATACACTCATGTTTAGCTTACTATACATATAAATGGTTATATATAGAAATGTATATGTGTATAAATACTGGCTAGTATATACACATATATTTCTTTTCTCTGTCAGCCAAGAAGGCCTAGAAGTAATGACAACCCACTGGGAAAAAGCACTCAGGTCTTGCTTTTACTTTACACTCTTTTGGATGGTGGGGGATTTGGTTTATTTATTTATTTAACGGATATACTGGGGATTGAACTCAGGACCTCATGCATGCTAAGCACTGCTCTACCACTGAGCTATATCTTGCTTTAAATGCCCTTTTCCAATAAAAAAGAATCAGGGGGTCCTTGGAGAATTGGTTAATGATAGGACTGACTGGGGCAGGAAATATACATATGAGCTTTTAGCATGTTATAGTGCCACAAAGAAGTAGTTAGTAAATGTCCACATGGATGGTGGTATGTCAAATGGACACAGGAGCCAACTGAGAGAGCTCCCAATAGCCAAAGCTGGAACAATTTGAACAAAAAGTAAAGTAGTATTGGATTATAACCCAAAGTATATTAAAAAAATCCTTATGTCTCTATTTATATAAACAAATGATTAAGCAAACAAATAAATGTGTGAGAATACACAACACCCATGTAGAAGAATCCCAAATAATTCATATAGCTAGTTTACCCTCGAGAAGGTAGAATGTAACTCCTCGCTCATGACTTTCAAAGAGTACAGAGTGAAAGGGGGGAAATGAATAATTTCACAGTTGAGAAACCCAACACTAGCCCAGCCGGGTGACCAAGGTTAACATTAACAGTGATAAGCCACGTTAATAGTATTTACTTTTAATATGATGTGTTGAGAATGGCATTTTACCTCTGTGGTCTTCCTCCCCCAAACTTTATAACCCGTGAGAAAAACATCAGACAACTTGAGGGACATTCTACAAAACAGCTGACCAATACCCCTCAAAACTGTTAAGACCATTGAAAACAAGGAAAGTCTGAGAAATTGCCATTGTCAAGAATAGACATAAGAGACCAGGTGTACACTATGGCATCCTTTATGGTACCTTGTAAGAGAAAAAGGACATTCTGCAGAAACTAAGGAAATGTGAATAAAGTATGAATTTTAGTTAATAAGAATATATCAGTATTAGTTCATTTGATGTAACAAATGCACCATAACAATATATTAGGGGACACAGAGATAGAGTACATGGGAACTCTGTAGTATATTTCAAAGCATTTTGTGAATCTAAAGCTACTTTAAAATAAAAAGTTTATTTAAAATATTGCATTAAGGTCTTCTTTATCTAGGAAAAAACTGGACAAAGGAATATATAACCTAAGGTAAAACCAGAAGAACTTGTCAAAGCAATGGTGAAGAAGCTAAAGATATTTGCAGAGTGGGATCACCCTATGAAAATCCCAGCACAAAGGAAAAGGAGAAAAGTATGCATACAAAAGAAGCTGCTTTCACTGCAGTGACATGCAAAATCTTATCTGGCAAGGTTAAATAATAATGCTCTGGAATGTCATGATAGCACAATAGGAATTAGCCAAATAACTTAGCCTGCAGTTACCCACAGACTAATTTGTTTTCTGAAGAACCACATTCCAAAGTTTACACAAATCAAGAAGCCCACAAAGATTTATGTTTAGTGTCTTTTTTTTTCTTTCAAATAATACTAAAATTGAACTTTTTTAGATATGAGATACAATTTGAAAGTTCATTATTGGAGATTCCAAACATAAATGCTATGACTTTCTATTTGTTTACAATCCCACTCAGAATCCAAGATTTTCTCACCTCCAGATTTGATCATTACAATTGAATTCATGGTAAGTCCAAAAGGAAGTGCTCTTCTATAGCCACTATTGGAATTAAATTTTGCAAGAACCACCAGCACCAATAAAAACAAAATTATGTAGATCTGTGTACTAGATTGGACTTGAGGTAGCCATTATATAAGGTAAAAGGCAAGACCGTTGGAGAAGGTGGGGGGAGGTGGGAGCTCAGTGGCATCAGATGATTATTTCACACCACATATACTTGTTAATCTGGATGAGATTAAGGTTATAAGTGTCTGCGACTGTCTCCTTGAGAAACAAGTTGGCAGTCTTATGGTTCTGAGTTTCCCTGAAATATTTATTCTGTTATCCCTTTGGGTAATTATAGCTTATTAGCCCTAGTTATATTCTCATGTTGCATAGTAAATTATTCTCCTCTCTCCTTGGTGTTTACACCCTTCAGACAGTTGTGCCCCACCCCCTTCCCCCTTAGTCATCACTTAGATAAATTGTATAGACAAAATTCTTTTAATCTTTGCTCATAAATCAATCCCTCTGGCCTCTTAATCATTTTTGTTACTCTTCTCTGAACTCTCTCCAATTAATCTATATCTTTCCAGTTAATGAGTTTGGAGAAGCTGAATAGCCCAGGTGTGATCCTAGTTATGCTTGGTGTCTATGTGTTTGTAAATGCACCCAAGGAAGGGTGTTTTGTAATGGGGACAAAAAATGTTAATAAATTAACAGTGGCTTTTCTGCTCCATTTTATAGTACTCAAAATGGTAAATTATCCTTCAGCTATGGATTTTTTCATCTTCAATGGCCATTTCTCCAGTTCAAATTCTCTTAGATCACAAAATTTATTATAGTTCCTGCTGTTAACCAGTCACAAATACTTCGAGTATCTTTCAAAAATAAATCTATTTAAATTGAATCCAACCAGTTACTTTCAAAAGAACCTTACATTTAATTCTTCCAGAGATTTTTTTCAAGCCAGTCTATGTATACAGATACCACCAGAGTTGACTGCCTTCATTGGAGAAACTAGGATGAAGTTTAGAAATGGTTTTGAAAAAACTGAAAGGATATTAACTCACTTGACTGCTAAAGGAATGAAGGTTCTTTGTGTAGGAAAAAAGTAATACATTTTTAGAGAACTGTCATTTTATGGTAAAGACAGATTTTAGAATAATTATTTCTTTCCAGAGAGTTCAACTTACCTTTCACTTTTAATAGGTATTCAGCTTTCTTTAGCAGAAGTGATGGGTTAGTCTACTCTTGATTTCAGGAAATAATTCAGTTTGGGGGTAATTCATCTCCATGAGTACTTACTAGCATTAATTCCCTTTCATTTCCTTCCTGCTGATATTCATTTGCCTATTTCAGTGTAGTTAAGCCCACAAGAAGGTATATGGTTAACAGATGGTTACTAAGATTCTACATTGTGCAGAAATTGTAAATTACAAGAGGTTACAGAATAGGCTATATATAAAAAGAGAACCTCAAGATACATTTCACAATTGCATAGGGGCTGGTGATCTTTTGGAGATAGTAAAACACAAGGCATATAAAAGCCTGACAATGACTTAAAACATATTGCATTAAAAATGGTATTATTAAAATGCAGAAAACCAAAGTGGCAGGGGGAATTAGGAGTAAAGGAATGATTAGCATAAAACAAAGTTAAACTGGGTTGACTTGATGGAGAAAATGAAAAGTGAAATTAGTCAATGTTCCTCCTCTGGCATGTAGTTTCTGATGAGAAAATTTGTTCAAACAATAGCTAAAGACAAGTTTGAGGATTCTCTGTGGATCATATTTATCCACGATATGATATTCCTTTGCCTATTAGCACAGACACTAGGAATTGGGCTTTGTAAGCTTACTGTGGTTCTGAAATATTCTCTTATTTTTGAGTTCAAATCTTTAATCTCTATAAAATCAAACATAAAAATGGAAATACAACACAGTGGGAAAAAGGCAACACATTTTCTGTAAGTAGAAATCGTACCTTGATTCATTTACAAGAGTTCTCTCGGGAGGTAAATAAGGATGGGGTTATTGAGAAACTAATGGGTGCCATTTATTTGGGTTTTCAATACTTTCCTTTTTCAAGATCACATACCAAAGATTGCTTAGAAATAAAAATGAGTTAACACAGAAGTTGTGGGACCAGCAGACCCATTTTAAGGATAGTAAACAGAGGAGATTGCTTTAGAAAAAAATAGGAAAAATTTAAATGATGAGAACTGTCCAGATCTGTGTTGATACTGATGACCATCACTTATTGAGTTCCTATTAGGCACCAGGCAACATCCCAGGTATTTCCACAAAGTTCTTCTCAAATTTTTCTATGAAAGTAGCCACAAGAGCAGAAGAGACTAATGCTACTAATGTCTGGGAGTATGTACTATAATAGAAAATTCCTTTGGTTTATCATATAAAGTCACATAAACATTGCATTATACTTCATAATGCATATGTCTTACTATAAAATAATGCTTTAAATTATTAGCCATTAATTAAAACAGTCATAGAAGGAAAATAGTGCATGTTTATCCTATAACCTTTCTGTAATTCCAGGCTTGTATCTCTGATCTCACTTAATTGTCACATTAGCATCTTGAAGTAGTAGTTATTCCCATTTTGTAGATGTGGAACTTGGAGCTCAGAAAGATTATCAAACTCAGATGTATCTGCTGTCAAAGTCTACTTATGGTATCATACACCACTTGAGATTGAAGAATTAACTAATTGGAAAAGGTGTTGAAAACTATCTTGCCCAACAACTTCATTTGACTCATAGGAAAACTGAGGCCAAAAGAGGAGCTATGATGTGGAAGCCACGTTAATTAGAGATAGAACTGGGATCAGAATCTAAGTCTTCATCTGGAAGACCTTATCTGCTCTCTCCTATCCTAGATAGGTAAGGTGTTACTATTATGAGCTCCCATAGCACCTCTCATGTCCACGTTTAGTTTTCTTTCTATTATTGCTCATTTAGTTGTCTGATTTCTCCATTAGACTTTTAAAAGTACTATGAAGGCAAGGACTGTGTCTGTGTTGCTCATGATCTTATCTCTAGCACTTGGCAAAGTGGCAGGTGCAGAGCAGTCACTCAAAATAGTTTTCATATGGATGTATACCTTTTGTAATGCTCTTTTTATTCATTATATCATACAATTTTAATATTTTTGCCAGTGATCTAGAAGAGTATGGGTTTAAAACTGTAGATGACACAAAGTTCCCTCTGTGTAAGATGCTTTCACAACAGGGAAGTATTACAAAAAGAAAGGCCTAATGTGACTCATGAAAGGGTAGAAAAGGTCAAATTTCTCATGAGAGTGAGTAGGGTAACATATTTAGGAGGAAGAAGAATTTGAATCATGTAAGATTCGTCTCTGAGCATCTACTTTTAACACAGAAATGAGATCTAAGAGCCCTGTAAACTATTCCATGAAGATGTTCTAGTACATCATTCAGAAAGGTCACTAGAACTTACCATATGATTCAGCAATCCCATTCCTGGGTATATATCCAAAGGGAACTCCAATTCGAAAAGATACATGCACCCCAATGTTCATAGCAGCACTATATACGATAGTCAAGACATGGAAGCAACCTAAATATCTATCAACAGATGACTGGATAAAGAAGTTGTGGTATATTTATACAATGGAATACTACTCAGCCATAAAAATAAAATAATGCCACTTGCAGCAACATGTATGGACATAGAGATCATCATTCTAAGTGAAGCAAGCCAGAAAGAGAAAGAAAAATACCATATGATATCACTCATATGTGGAACCTAAAAAAAAAAAGACAAAAAAGACACTATGAACTCATCTACAAAACAGAAACAGACTTGCAGACATAGGAGAAAGAGGGTGGGAAGGGATAAATTTGGGAGTTTGAGAAAAAATAGATTAAAAAAACCTAAGTTTCTTCTGTATAGCACAGGGAACTATATTCAGTATCTTGTAATGACCTTTAATGAAAAAGAATACAAAAATGAATATATGTATGTCTATGCATGACTAGGACATTGTGCTGTACACAAGAAATTGACACATTGTAACTGACTATACTTCAATAAAAAAAATTTTAAAAAAAGGAAAGTCATTAGAAAGAAAGGCAAAAGTGACTTTCTTCCTCTTATGCAATGAAACTTGTTGATGGAATATCATAGGAACCTAAAGGAAGATTAGCAGGAAGTTAGAAAATGTTTAGTGGACATCTACAGGAAAATTTAATTAAGGTGATGGGAGCAATAGGTATTATATGTGAAGAGACAAGAGATAGGATTCACCCATCTGGAATAAGAGTATTACTGATATTTAAAAGTAACATATAGAGATGGTCTGGATTTGGATCTAGAAACCCTATATTTAAGCTGTAGCTCTATTACTTCCTAGCCAGGTAACATTAGAAAGGTCACTTAACCTTTCTGAGTCTCAGTCTCCTCTTCTAAAATGTTTGAGTAGATACACAGTAGGATGATTTCACTTCTGGTAATGACCAAGTAAGCTCCTGTCAAACCAACCCTCTTGTAGATAACAAGTGTCAATTCTGGATAAAATAGAAAAACAAAACTACCTGAAGACACTGTAAATAAAAGCAGGCAGATGGAAGATATAGGAAGAACAGACATTTTAAAAAAAAGGAAATTCAGTAAGTTTCCCATTTTGAAAAATGGCTTTTGGCACTTTACGGGAGGGTGGGACAACTCATATAGAAATCTGTGGTCTCACTGGCTTGAAGAACTAGAGGACCAAGTTCTTGGGCAATCACAGCCATTGGGAACTGAGAGAAAATCCTACAAAGAAGAGAGACAGAGGGATATCCCAAATTCTGCCTATAAATTCTGTCTGAATCTCTTGTTGACTTCTGAATTGTACATGTGCAGAGCAAATAACAAGCATCCCAGCTTAACCTAAAAGTACTGAACTTAGATTTGAGCTGCATCCCACTGTAGAGGAGATAGGGTTTACAATTTGAGTTCAGCTAAGTTAAATGCCTATTTAAAAAAATACTCTTTAGAGGAACATAACAGAACCCACAGTGTCTATAATGCAATCTTCTATAATAGCCAGAAAACAATCCAAAATTATTTAATATATTAAAAAAATGAGAAAACGTGATTCATTCACAAGAGAAAAGACAATCAACAAAAACCAACTCTAAAATGATACATGCATTTGAAATCAGAAGACAAGATTTTAAAGCAGCTATTTTAACTATGCTCTGGGACATAAAAGAAAATTTATTTGCCATGAATGAAAAAGATAGAAAATTTCAACAAAGAAATAGCAACTTATTATTTAAAAAAACAAATAAACATTTCAAAATAGAAAAATCCAATGTCTGAAATAAAAATTCATTCCATGGACTTAACAGCAGCAGTCCATGAAAATGACAAAATAGTCCATGAATTCGATACATTCAGAGAAACTGTCCAATATGAACAATACAGAGAAAAAAGATGGGGAAAAAATAAGCAGAGCCTCAGAGACCTGTGATGTATCAAATGGTCTAATGTATACGTAATTGGAATCCTAGGAATGGAGAGAACATTGAGACAGAAAAAAACACTAAAGAAATGTTCAGAATTTCCCCAAATTTGGTCAGATATAAATGTATAGCTTTAAAGATTCAAGAGTACAGTAAACCCCTAGCAAAATTCTCCCTCCCCCCACCCACACACAATATAGGCACATCAAAGACAACCTGTTGAAAACCAAAGTTAAAACCCGTGAATAATGCCATCTACTTCACAAGTACTTTCAAAAAGGAACAAAGATAACAGGTATGAAACTGCTCAGCACATAGGCAATACTAGCACATAGCTCAATACTGTTGAATTATTTACCTGAAAGAGATATGCAAGAATACTAAACATTTGTGCCAAGGAAAATACATCCTACTTTACCCAACCAAGGTTAGTGAATTTATTATCATTATTATACTAAAAAATGGTTTAGACTGAAAATAGAAATGTGTAAAAAAAGGTTCAAAAGAAGTTATGTACATTTGTAGACAAGGGATAAATCTATAGTGGTTTAATAGAGGATACTAGAATGTTTGGACTATATCCTTAATCTTGTCAGGTAATATCCTAAATTACAAAATAGTGCTTGATACATCTGTAAGATAGACTATTTCACTGCATAGATGGTGGAGACAGAGCAGTATACCACTTATACAAAATAATTATCAACATATTCCATTAAAAATATAGTTGTGACTGTTTTTTTCCCCTCAAACACATAGATACAAAAGAAAGGAGCAAATTACATATATATATATATATATATATATATATATAAATATATATATATATATTTGCTCTGATGGCACAAAGTCTTGAACAAATCAGCAGGGTTTTGATCATCACTATGGATGCATTACTAATTTAGTACATCTTTAAACTGGTATGTGGAGAGGAAAGAAAGGAGGAAAAGTATAAGAAGAGGGAAAATAAATATTTTTGGGGAAAAGTCTTATAGATATTTGTGACATGACTTTGGGAATTACTGAGTTTCCCCTTGAAAATTATGATAGAAGCAGTTGTTGACAAGGAAAACTGCCAATACAGATAGTATCATAGAACCTCAGAGTTGAAAGGGACTTCAGAACTCATATTGTCTAAATTTTGTTCCAATGAAAGAATTATCTTAATAGTCCCCAAACAGTCCCCCAATAGTCATCTAGTTTCTACTTGAATTCCTCTGATAGAGAGGGAGCTCACAACCTTACTACACAGACCACTGCAATGTTAAACAGAAAAAAAATTAGAAAATTTGTCTTAAGCTAAAATCTTCCTTCCTATTCTTCCTCCATTTGTATTCAATTCTTCCCTCATTCTTTTAATTACTCCTATATATGCCAGGTTTTCAAATATTTAAAGGCCACTACCATGTCCCAGTAAAATCTTTTATTCTCCAGACTAAACAAACAAACAAATAAAACAAAAACACTCATTCTTCATTGAACATGTTTTCCAGACTATTAGTAAATCTTCCTGCAGATGCAATATTTTCCAATGATTCTTGAAGTATGGTACCCAGCCTTGGTTAGTACAAGATTAGCCAATGAAGAGTACAGTTGACCCTTGAACAACATGGGTTTGAACTGCACGGGTCCACTTATACAATGGATTTTTTTCAATAAATGCATACTACAGTACTACACCATCCATGGTTGGTTGAATCCACAGATACCAAAGGCCAACTGTAAAGTTATATGTGGATTTTTGATTGCACGGAGGGTTGGCACCCCAACCCCTGTGTTGTTCAAGGGCCAACTGTACATGGCAACTATGACTTTAATTTTGTTGGCTGTAATTCAAGCCTTTCTTAATCCTCTGAGTCCTGATTTTGTCATTCACGTATTAGCTATTGTTTCTAACTTTGTGTGATCTAAAAATTTAATATGTATACCTTTGATATCTCTGTCCAAGTTATTGATAGAAATGTTGAAAAGGATAGAGCTCTATGGTAAGCCACTGCATAATTGTTTCACAGTTGATATAAATACACAGAGTTCAACTAACTATAAATCCCCCTAACTGCTATTAAACTTCTCTTTGTCCTGTTTCCACAAAGATAACACAAAACATAGGGTTTACTGTCTTACCGGATCCTTATTTTTTGATGCCTTTTCCCTAAAGTCTAATTTTGATTTCTATCAAGAAATGACACATAAATATTCTTTTCTTGGTGAAACAACTTGGAGATCTTGATGATCATTATATTCTTTAATAATGGCTATAAACTATCTGATTGAAAATCAATTTTAGAATTATGCTGGGAATAATTGTTAAATTTCCAGGTCCATAGTTCCAGCAAATCACTCCCACCACCACTACCACTCTTCTTTTGAGCAAATCAGAGCATTTGTCCATCTCTAGTCTTGTGGAACTAAATTTTTATGATGCTTCAAAAACTGGTAAAAGTAATTTTGTGATTACTTCTGCAGCTAAGTGCTCTTAGATCCAGTTCTTCTGGGCCTGGAAACTTATGCTACTCAAAGGGAATAGATGTATCTTTTCTAACTTTTCCTCTATTTTGAGCTTCAAATTCCTCCTTAACCATGTTCCATCCACTTTTTTTGTTTGAACATCATTCCTGTTGGTAGAGAAGTCTGGATGAAGAGTTCTGTCAGCTATCACTTCATAGCATGGAAAGTAGGCCTAGCTCTTCCTTATTTTTACTCTAAACAGAACTAAATATAAGCACACATTTAATGGTCCTTAGCATTTTTTTTTACAAGGCTCTGCCCTTTCTGACACTATTCTTATAATCACGTCCTTCTCTGCAATGTGTACTTGGTTCTATGTTTGTCCAATTATCATATCATATCATATCATATCTGAGCTTATCAGAGAACTTCCTGTGCAGTCATACAGATCAGTGGTGCTATTTGGGGGCTAGGGAAGGGAGAATTAGGTGGGGTTTCAAACTACAGTCTGTCTTCTGCATCCATGGGTTCCACATCCACGGGTTCCACATCCACAGATTTAACCAACCATGGATCAAAAATAGATACAAGACAGATCCCAGAAAGTTCCAGAAAGAAAAACTTGAATTTGCCATGTGCTGGCAATGACGTTGTATTATGCATTATAATTAACTGAAAGATTATTTGAAGTATATAGGAGGATATGCATAGTTTATATGCAAATCCTAAGCCATTTTATATAAAAAACTTGAGTATTGTGGATTTTGGTATCCGTGAAGGTCTTGGAACCAATTTCCTATGGATGCCAAGGGATAACTATACACATTTTTCTCTACAAATGGTGATATGTGTTACTGTAGCTTCTGAAGTGAACACTATTACTAGGTATAAGTCATATTCCTTCTGGTGTGTGTCCCTTCTGTTGTATTAGGGCATAAGAAATGTTGAGTATGACTGTTTTAGGTACTCCCTTCCCTTCTTTATTGTCCAGAAATTAGGAGTTTTTGATTTTGAGACTCTCTCATCATTTAAAAATGTAGTATGTCAAGACAATGGGGACATATTTATCTTTCATTCCTTTAATTTTTGAAATATGCTTTTTTAAAGCATGTAATAGATGTGGGACCATTAACCACACTTCTTTACTTCATTACTACAAACTCTAAAATGAGAAACTCACTTTCTCCCAAGGTTCCTATCACCACTGTCTTACCAACCAGCTCTTCCTGTTCAGAATTATGAACAGAGTAGCAATTTCTTGCTTGAATTATTATACAACTTGAGAAATGAAATTGTTATCAAGGCAACAATTTTAACTGTCATATACTTATTGAATATGTTCTATGTTCCTAGCTATGTGCGGTAATACAGAGAAGACGAGATATAATCTTTCTTTTTTCTTCTACAAAAATGCTGTAGAACTTGTACTCTTTGCAATCTGGGATTTTTTTTTGGAGGGGGCCAATAAGCCTGACTTTAGGGTGCTGTTGTCAATTTGCACTGATGATTACGAATACAGGCAGCAACACTGTAATAGATCCCATCATTCTGGCTCTCAGGAGGGAACAACAGAAACAAATTTTGAAAGCCACAGCATTCCATGTCACCACTTCCAATTCAAAGCTTCACAAAATCCAATTTGAATGGCAGATGTGTCAGTATGATATCCAGAGAAGAGAATAGGAAGGTAGACACTTGCAAATTTAACTTAAGGGAAGCACTTTCACACCATCACCTCAATCTGATATTTTAAAAATTACCTTAAAACGGAATTATTCTGCTTCTTTGTGTCCTTGTGCTCAAAAGATCCTCCCCACTGTTTGTGACTTGGGATAGCCCTTCTTTGGGGTAGGAAGGAGTAAGCCATTATTATGCAAAAAAGTATAAATGCAAATTTGTGCTCTATAGGAGATCAAGCAGGAAACTGACTGCAAGGATAGTACACTGCATGAAATGTTTGAACCCAGGCAATCTCCAAGAATTAATAGGAAGGTAGTTGAGGGTTGCTGAGGTGTAATCTATACTCAAAGATAAATAAAAGGCCATTGAGGACCTTGTTTCATCAATAACCAGGCAGAGTTCAGCCAGAAGACTCTATTTAGGTTGGTGATAGAAGCAAATACAGGATCTAAGATAAGACTATCAATCTCATAGTTCAGTCAATAAATATTTACTGAGTACCTTCTATGTGCTGAGTGATACCTTAGGCACACAAGATACACCAATCTATAGCAGTGAATCAGACAGCCTGGGTAGTCTCCTCCTTCATGGAGTTCTTGACTTCTGGTGAAGTCAAGGGGGAAAAAAAAACACTTGGGCTGGTAAGGGTTAGTATGGGTCAACATTGACAGAAAGGGGAAGACTCAGTGAAACTGATCCAGACAACAACAGGTTCTAACATTATACTGTGTACATATAATTTTCCAACAACCATAGTTCATATTCTGAAATTCCTCATACAGTAGCAGTCTCTCAAGTTTTCAATGACTGAGTGCTAGCTACTGAAAAGGGGTACTGAGAAGAAAATAGTCCAGAGTTACAATAATAAAATCACAGCCCAAAGAAGAGGCTGACCTTAAGCTCAGTGAGGTGGCACAAGAAATGACCCAGTAGAAAAAGTTGGAAGCTTCATTTGAAGTTTCTGGATTTTAAGGACTTATTTTTAAATTTCAGAGGAGGAAACAGACAGTTGAACTAGTAATTGGTTACATTCCCCAAAAGAGGTTGTTGATAGTATTGTACAAGTATAAAGTACATAAATATAAAGTCTTAAGTATAAGGTCTTATATTCCTAGTGTTTGGGAGAGAAGGTAAAGGCAGGAAAAGAAAACCGGTAGCTAAATAATAGACCCAGTTGCTTAGTCCACTTCTCCCCAACTATCCTAGCCAGTGCCCCTGCCCTCCTTGTCAATCAGTTGGCTGGTCATTTCATTTAACCTTTGATTTTCCCTGACAAGGATAAAGCATGTCCTGCAAAAGGAAGCCTTTCCTGGCAGTGCTGCATCAAAGCAGAAAAATAAATGTTTAGATTTGTTTTCATCGCCTGAAAATCTATGCTGTGGGGGGTGGCTGTGGTGGTGAGGGAGTGTAGAGGAACTTTAGAAGAAAAAATGTGAAAGTCAATATGCAGTATGTCAGCACCATTGGTTTTAGCATGTAAGCTACAAATCTCCAAGAACCATGTCTTTTGAAGCCAATTGCTTCAGACTGGGTTCAGTATGTAAGCACTTAATAAACATTTCTTGATGGCAAAAATTCAAAGGATATGTAAGAAAAGAGCAAAGATGTGAGCCCAACCAGCTCTCATTTTATTGATGAGTATGAGTTAAAGCACTTAGAGGGGGCTAGATTAGATGATCTCAGAAGACCATTTCATCTCTAAAGAGCTTTGAATGTAACTAGTTTGGTTCAGAGAATTCAAATGTCTAGATGCACACATGTAAGTAGCATACCAACAAAATATTCTATTTGGTTCTGAAAGAACATGAATAGACAAAAATGAAGTAAGACCTTAAAAGACTCACTAAGTCTTTCTTGTTAGCATGTTAGTACATCTTACAATTGTACATTTGTCTGAGTTGAGTGCCTTAAAAATAACACTCAGAATAGAATGATCTCAATCTCTTCTAAAGGAGCATAGAAAGCTGACCTTGAAGGTACAACACATATTTAAATTTGATTGAGGGCAAAACAATAAAAATATTTAGTAATTAAATTTAACTAAGGAGGTGGAAGATCTCTACTCTGAAAACTAGAAGATCCTGATAAAAGAAATCAAAGACACAAATAAATGGAAAGGTATCCTGTGTATATGGATTGGAAGACCAAATATTGTTAAAACATCATTACTACCAAAAGTCATCTATAGATTCAATGCAATCCCTGTCAAGATTCCAATGGCATTTTTAATAGAACTAGAAAAAAAAACCACTCCTAAAATTTATATGGGACCACAAAAGACCCTGAATAGTCAAAGAAATCATGAGAAAGAAGAACAAAGCAGGAAGCATCACTCTTTCTGACTTCAAGCTATACTATAAAGTTACAGTCATCAAAACAGTATGGGGGAACTATATTCAATATCTTGCAGTAATCCATAATGAAAAAGAATATGAAAATTAATATATGTATGACTGAAGCATTACGATATATACCAGAAACTGACACATTATAACTGACTATTCAATTAAAAAAGAGTATGGTACTGGCATAAAAACAGACAAATAGACCAATTGACAGAATCAAGAGCCCAGAAATAAACCTAAGCATATATGATCAACTAACATTTGACAAGGGAGCCAAGAAGACTCAATGGGGAAAAGATAGTCTATTCAATACATGGTGCTGAGATAATTGGATATTTACTTGTAAAAGAATGCAACTGGACCCATATCTTACACCACTCACAAAAATTAACTCAACATGGGTTAAAGACTTAAATGTAAGAACTGTAATCATGAAACTCCTAGAAGAAAACATAGGAATAAAGCTCCTTGACATGGGTCTTCTTAATGATTTTTTGGATATGACACATAAAGCACAAGCAACAAGATAAGAAAATAAGTAGGACTACATCAAACTAAATAGCTTCCAAACAGAAAAGAAACCATCAACAAAATGAAAAGAAAACCTATGGAATGGGAAAAATATTTGCAAACCATATATCTGATAAGGGAGTAAAATGTCCAAAATACATAAAGAACTCATACAACTCAATAGCAAAAAACCCCCAAATAACCCAATCAAAAATGGGCAAAGAATGTGAATAGACACTTCTGCAAAGAAGATATATGAAAGGCTAACAGGTATAAAGATACTCGACATCACTAGTTATTAGGGAAATGCAAATTAAAACCACAATGAGCTATCACCTCACATCTGTTAGAATGGTCATCATCAAAAAGACAAGAGATAACAAATGCTGGTGTCGATGTGGAGGAAAGGGAATCCTTATTTACTGTTGGTGGAATTGTAAATTAGTACAACCACTATGAAAAACAGTATGGAGGATCCTCAAAAAATTAAAAATAGATCTGCCATATGATCCAGCAATTTCATATCTGGGAATATATCTAAAGGAAACAAAGACACTAACTTGAAAAGATTCCTGCATTGTCATGTTCACAGCAGCATTTTTTAAAATAGCCAAGCATGGGGGCAACCTAAATGTCGATCAATTAATGAATGGATAAAGAAGTTGTGGTGTATACATACAATGGAATTAAGCCATAAAAAAGAGGAAATCCTACAATTTGCAAAAATGTGGATGGACCTTGAAGGCATTATACTAAGTAAAATAAGTCAGACAGAGAAAGACGAATATTGTATGATCTCACTTACACGTGGGTATGTGGGATCTAAAAAAATCAAAAACAAAACAAATTAAAAAACAAAAACAAAAACAAAACTCATAGGAAAAGAGACCAGACTTGTGGCTGAGGGGAAATTGGAGGAAGGTGGTCAAAAGGTACAAACCTCCAGTCATAAGATAAATAAGTGTTAAGGATGTAATGTAAAACATGATGACTGTAGCTAACACTACTGTATGATATACAGGAAAGTCGTTAAGAGAGCAAATCCTATGAGTTCTCATCCCAGGAAGAAAATTTTTGTTTTGTTTTTTTCCTTCTTTTCTTCATATTGTATTTGTATGAAAAGATGGATGCTAGCTAAACCTACTGTGATAATTACTTCACAATATATGTAAATCAAACTATCATGCTGTATGCCTTAATCTTACACAGTTATGTATGCCAATTATTTCTCCATAAACTGGGGGAAAATTGATTCAGTACAATAAGTGATTGCTCGCTCCATGGGAAGAGATGCCTCCTTAGGAAAAGGGAAACTGCCAAGTTTCTCAGCAGGGTCTTAAATTACCAGCTCCAGTAATTACTGGATTTTACTCCAAGATCCTGCAATGGTAACTTACTGCGCAAAGTGATGGCTAATATTGACATTCTTTCAGAGTAAAATAAGAATAAACCTAGAAATGTAGATGAAATCCTTTAAAGAAGCAATTAAAACATCAACAGTTGTTAAACTGCCAGATCAAATAACTCTGAATATCAAACAGAATTTTTTTTTAATGTTGTAGCTTTAGAGGAAAAGGAACTCTGCCTTTGCCCCAACATGCAATATTTAAAATTGGGATCAGCTTGTTGTTTCATTACAGACTGTTCCCTATGGTTCGGCATGTGGCTTTGTCTCCAGCAAGAATGAATCAGGGAAGGGGTCAAATGAACAAAAGCAAAGAGGAAGACAAAGAATCAATAGTCAAACTCTACACCGCCTCTTCAGAACCAGTATGTTGTTATGTATTCCTGAGGGAAGCTATAAAATCTGTATCTCCAAAGAGCTTTGTCAATCAGGGAGCCTCCAAAGCTCCATGTATAGAGTATTTGCAAATTCCATCTGGCCAGACTCTGCTCCAAGGAGTTCAGGGAGATAGAGGAAGACAGGCTAAGAAAAGCTGTCACCTATGAAATGGAGAGAAGAGAATATGTCTATAACCAGAGATGATTCACGTATGAATTCTCAATTCTCTATTTGGGATATTGCAATTCAGAATTCAACTCTAGCAAATACTAGTATTATGTGCCACATGCTAGTTGAGGGTAGAGTTTTACAGCTTTTGAATGCCCTGGTTGAAGAAAAACCAAATGCTTTCAGCTATGAGATCATACCTGATTTCATTTCAACATACAGTGTGTTCTATACCTACTATGGTCTAGGTATTGTTGGAAGCAGAGGGATGAGTAAGAAATAACTTCTCCCTCCAAGAAGTGGTCTAGCAGGAACAAGAGGACATATATGAGGAACTGCAGTGTAGGAAGCATGTGTGACTAGAAACTAAAATGGTGCTGGGGTATCGTGGAAAGCTTCTCACTTTCTTTTTTCCATTGGGATTCTGCGTACAAGTGGAGTTCCCACTTTCTCTTCTCGCATCATTCACGGTGGTTAGTTAACTCCACCTTAAGCCATCACATATTCTCTCAAGGACCCATACTGTCCCTTTAAATAGTTCTTCCTTGCTCTCTCTCTTGCTCAGTTACTTCAAGATAACCTCTCTCTCAGTCAATTTGTTCTATTTGTGACCCACAAATGACCATAATCATGGCTGGATAGTTATAAGAGCACTGTTAGTGAGACCTGTATCAAGGAAAAGGAAAGCCATCCTTTCTGAAATGAAATTAGACATAATACCTGTGCCATCAACTTCCACTGTCCATTGAAAGTAACTAAAAGTGCTCTTCAGAAACAATCTTCCAAAGCCTCCATCTATCTTCTCAACCTGTAATTAACTCTGCTATTCTCATGCTGCAGCATTCAAGGTGCTGCTTCTTATTCAATTTTATTTCGGCTTTAATTACTAGTACTGAGACAGCACTCTTGCACATGACTTATGAACTGCGTGCACAACATTTCAGTTCTATCACAGGTTGATTTCAATTTTTGGGGCTCACCTGGGACCTCCCCCACCACAGTAACACCATTTCTATAAGAAAACATGCAATTGCCAAACAACCAACTGAAAAATGATCTTTTAGAATAAAATCATCCCATAAACTGAGGAAGCTGTGCATTAGGAACCCTTTTAGTACTTCATGAATGGGGTCTAGCAAAGCTACTTCTAAAGTAACTGCTAAGTACATCTCATTTTCCAATTGACTTATAGTACCAGGAAAAAATTCAAACTAGAAATATTTTTTGGGGTCCCTAAATATAATGATATCACACTGCCTTACCAGTATAGGTTCAGTCCACCATAGGCTGGAAACTATAGCATGACAGCATAAGCTGCAGAGAGAAGAGGGTGACTGGGAAGTTATTATTTCTTATTCTTGTTAAAATAGTTCCTCTGCGCTCTAGAATTTCACTTGGAAGGCCATGCAGCAACAGAACCAGATCTCCAGTGAATGCTCATTTTCCCACACCACACTGATTGACCAAAAATAACTTTTATATGACAAATACATTCCTACTGAAGAACTGCCATGACAACTAAACCACTGGCTTGTGTGATTAGACTATAGAGAACTGATGAAATACATATGCCATATATGATGCATAACTGCCATACAGACACTTCATGAGGTTGAGTTTGCAGCCAAGATGTTAAGAATAAGCTAACTGGGGGTTCTATGCATCGAGCAATGGGCTAAGTATGTTACATGGATTGACTCATTTAATAGTCATGGCAGCCTTCCTTGTGTGGTTAGCATTTTATATATGAAGAAACTGAGGCACAGAGCACTGAAGTAACTTGTCCAAGGTCACACAGTTAGTTAGTCGTGGAGTCTGGATTTGAATCCAGACAGTCTGCATTAAACGGATAAGATCTTAACCACCATGCTATGCAACAATGCTGCTGTTGATTATAACAGGGAAGATAATAATACAAGTAATAATGGTGACAAACAATAATATAACATTGACTATTCAAGGCGTTGTTCCGAGTACTTTCCATATGTCAACTCATCTACTTCTCAGAACAATCCTACGAGGTGGGTACTATTATTATTCCTCTTTATCAAGTGGGGAAAGTTCTGCACAGAGACGATTAATGACATATCTAAGGTCACACCACTAGGAAGTTGATGATCTGCAATTCGAATCCAGGCAGTCTGGCTCTGTTATAACACACTGCCTCTGTAACAAAAATCGCTGGGGTGTAACTGGCAGAAGTAGTAGGCTAGACGTTTAGAAAACAATTCAGGACCAACTATTTCCTAGCTCTGAAATCTTGCAAGATATGTTACGTCTCTTAGCCTCACTTGCTTTATCTGTACAATAGACAGCAATTTTAAACTCACAGGGATAGTGTAAGGATTAAACAAGAATGTATGTGAAACTACTTTGGAGACTGTAAAGTGCTATATAATTGTATGAAATTAATGAACAAAGTAGGTAGGAACAGTTAAGAAATTTTATCCATGAATGAGTGAAAAATTGTGCAGAACACTGGAATTTGACACAACACTGTAAAATGATTATGAATCAATAAAAAATGTAAAAAAAAAGAAATTTTATGTGTGTCTATGTAAACTGTAATAATTGGAATATTCAATACTCAGACAGAAATTATGACCTCTCTCCTATTTGCAACATGGTCTTTTAGAATTTTAGAACTTTAGGTCATGCTATGGGAGTGGTGTAGTTCTGATAAGGTCTCAGGTCTGATCAACAGATTTGAGGTCTGCAGTTAGGCTAAGGACAGTTCATTACCAAACAAAGACTGCTGCAAATGGCAAACTGGAACAATGGTAAAGCAATTGCTGGTTGCTAGGATTAACATGGACTGGTTGATGAGGCCATGGCAGCAAATCTAGCCCACCAGATGTCCCTACATTGTGTGTCTCTCACAGAACTAGTTCTGTCCCTGGGAATGAGCAGTAGTGCTGGAGAAGAATAGAAGTAGTTCTCAAATATCTCTCTTCAATACATTCCTCTGTGGCTTGTTCAGTGGTATGATCTCACAAAAGAACCATCCACTAGAGCTCAACAGTTCTATTCCCACTACAAAATAGCTTTTCTTCAGGACTATACTCCATAACGGAAGAAAACACTTAAAAATCACAGTAAGAATGGCAGCCACTAAATTACAGGGGTGCAAATGTCTGCTCCTGAAAGCCTTAGTCATTGCAAAGAGAAGAAAGCAAGAGAACTCTGTTTCTATCAAAGCCTGGTTCCAGATACATCAGACGACACAGTGGCACTTGTTATTCCGGCTGATGAAAACAAGAATGGGGAAAAGCTGATGATGCATGTGAACCATCACTCTGTAAAGGAAACCTGTTCAGGAGGTAGAGCAAAACCAGGGCAGTTCCAATTTTATTCTTTTCATTAAAAAAATTATTTAAGGATATGACAATACTTAAGATTTTTAATATAAATATATTCACAAAACAGGAAGAAATTCTCTCCAGTGGTACTTTAGAACAATTTTTAGAGGGTGAGAAAATTTTTCTTCAAAGGAACTATTAAACAGAAATTAAATTTTAAAACATAAAAAGTAGAATTTTATGTTATATGTTTTTAACCACACTTCCTTAAAAATACACACACACACACACACACACACATATATAAAATGGAACTTCCAGTTGAAATGACTTGAGTAGGGGAAGAATAGAGCCATGTAGCCAAACCCCACCCCCAAATCGGGAATCTCTAGTCTGAAAAAGAAATCACTGCATTATTATCTTATGTTGTTCAGATTGTTTATTAAATAATACGACCCTGTACTTATTTTCACCCTGATATTCATGTCCAGTTTGAGAGCATGCCAGTCAAATTTAATCTATGCTTCTACCTCCTGGAGAGTCAAAATCATTAAGACCATGGTACCATACATATCTGCTTGACAGACATGAATGTAATTGTTTTTGTACCTCAATGGCATAGGCATCTATAATATTTTAGTGCCTCCCAGCGTTTTTGTCTGTACTGAGTAAGTGGGCAATAGGATCAAGCTCTGACACACTGCTGTAGAGGCAATAAGGGATGAATCCCTGCCCCCCCTAATGTCTTCACAGGGGATGACTTAACCAGATGAGTCCCTTAGGAATCAGCAGGGTAAGAGAGGGGCAGCATGGGGGCTATGAGACCCAAAGGGACTCATTTGAAGAAAGACTTTTTGTCATTAAGCACCTATCTCTCCAGAAGCAAGTAACTGGGGATTTAGAGAAAGTAAAGTGTTCCCTAGTCCACTGAGGTAACTAACTGACTGTTGAGAACAAATAGCTTCTGCCAGTAGTTTAAGTAAAAGTAAAACCCTCAAGGATTAAATGGAAGAGTACACCTAATTTTAATAAATCTTTGAATGTTCGGATCCTGCACTTTACTCTCTAACTCAAATTTTCTCTTATTTCTCTCTTGATATTTCATTCTCAAAAGGCAGAGTGGAGAAGATTTACAAATGAAGAAAAGGTACATTTGCATTCAGAATTTTCTTTTCTATCAGGTTCCAAGGTTTGAACTTAAATACCTTTGGATAAAGAAAAAACAATCCCAGGCAGTTTTTACACCAGCAGTTCAATGTTGGTATTTATTGTCTTGAAGGGGGTAGGGGTTATGAAGGTGAGTGGAGAGAAGGGATGTATGTATATCAAGGTTTCTAGAAGCCTTGAGTTCCTACTGTAAGGAAAGAGGACAGGTGAAAAGAAAGGGGAGAAGCCTAGGCTTATGCTAATCTTTCTCCACCTCAGATCTCAAGTAGGTGGAAAAAAGCTGAGGTTCCTTTGATTGTAGTCCTTTGTCTATCCAGGCTAGGGCAAGTTAATTTACCTTGAAGAGAAATCCTGTTATTTCAAAGCAAGAATGAAAAATGTATATATAAAATGGAAAACCGATATGAAATTAAGCAGAAAGTTCCTTAAATATTTTTCTTTTCAAAATGTGAGTTGTAGAGGGTAGTAAATATAGGAAAATAAAGGTAAACATAGTTTTAAAAATAACTAATTTTATATTTTTGTCAAATCTATCCCAAATAATCAAGAGAGAGAGAGAGAGAAAGTTTAAAGGCATGAATAAATCAAATGGACTGAAGTAGCAACATGGCATAGTGGAAAGGGCATGGAACTTGGAGTCAGGAGACCTGATTTCTAGCCCTGCCTCTGCCAGTAACTCAGGGTGGCTTGCCTTATGCAAGTGTTTTAAACTCCCTGTGCCTCAGTCTCTAACCGCCTGCAAAATGAAGGGATTTAACTAAGTTGGTAAAGTCACTTCTAACTCTAATATTTCAAAATGTGTGAAATAATATGGAACATGATATGGGTTGAATTGTGTCCCTGTCCCCAGTTTCATATGTTAAAGCCCTAAACCCCTAGTACCACGGAATGTGATGCTAATTGGAGGCAGGGTCTTTAAAAAGGTAATTACATTAAAATGAGGCTGTCAGGGTAGGCCAAAATATGACTACTGTCCTTATAAGAAGAGGAGATTAGGACACACAGAGAGACACTAGGGATACATGCATAGAGAAAAGACCATGCGAAGGGGCAGGAAGAAGGTGGCTATCTTCAAGTCAAGGAAAGAGACTTCAAAAAAACCAGTGTGGCTGATACTTTAGTCTCAAACTGCCATCTCTAAAACTGTAGGAAAAGAAGTCTCTGTTTTTAAGCAACCCAGTTTGTATATAAGCCATAGCAAACTAATATACTGCATCATTTGAGTATAAACTCTATTCCAAAAGGAATAAACTTTTACATCTTAGGTAATGAATTGTACTCAGGGTGATTTTGCTGGAGGTTCAAATTTCCTGGCTCTTATTTCAGAACTTATAGGCTTCTGAAGCTAGACACAGAACAAATGATAATTACCATCTTGGAAGGTTGCATGCAGCCCATAAAGCCAAGTGTCAAGGGGACTGAACGAGCACAATGAAGAGAAGACGGGGTGTGAACAGTTTAATCATAACAACATTTTATTTTTACTCTTTTACCTAATTTATAATCAAAATGGCATTTAGTTTTTGGTTTTAAAATAGTATGTCTAACATCAAGGTTTGATATCTTGGTCTTCCAGTTGGCATGTTCTTTGTTGGCTTTAGACTTGGGCAGGGAGATGACGACAGAGTGCGTTCATCAGTGTGTGTGTGTGTGTGTGTGTGTGTCTGTAGGTCAGAGAGGGCTACAGAGAAAGAATTGGGGGAGGAAGGCTATGAAAATTTACTCTCACCACTGAAAACTAAACTTTAAGTACCCCCAACAAAAGAGGAGTGGTGGTAGAATAGATTTTATCTGCTGGAAAGTACTTTTACCAATAGTTTAGCTAGACAATCAAACCTCAAAGTGGCTGACTAACCACATTTGGAATAATTTTGCAAAAACTGAATTCCACAAGAATATAGTCAATAGCTATGTAAAATCTTTGTATGGTGACATATCATAACTAGACTCATCTTGGTGATCACAGAAGCAGTGAATCGCTATGTTGCATAACAGGAACTAACATAGTGTTGTAGATCAATTATACTTAAAAACAAACTAACAAACAACCAACTTATGGAAAAAGCGATCAGATTTGTGGTTACCAGAGGCATGGGTTGGGGGGAGGGAGAATTAGATGAAGGCAGTCAAAGGTACAAACTTCCAGTTATAAGACAAATAAGTATTAGGGATGTAATGTATAACATGATAAATATAATATAACATATTAATGTATATATTATATTAAATATAAATATATTAATAAATATAGATATAATAATAAATATATCATGTAACACTGCTGTATGTTATATATGAAAATTGTTAGGAGAGTAAATCCTAACAGTTCTCATCACAAGAAAATATATTTTGCATCTATATTAGATGATGGATGCTCACTAAACTTATTGTGATTATCATTTCACAATGTATGTAAGTCAAATCATCGTCCTGTACACCTTAAACTTATACAGTGCTGGATGTCAATTATATCTTGAGAAAACTGGATGATTAAAGAAAAAAGAATCACACTTAGTTGAGGCTGAAGGGGACCTCACAAGTTATCTGGTCCATTTCCCTTATTTTACAATGGGCAACTTGAAGCTTAGAGAAGATGAGATCTGCCCAAGGTCACATAGCAAGTTAGCAGCAGAGCTGGGATTTAAACTAAATTTTTTTCTTCAGACAGCTTTAAATTAACATGAAACTGTTTTTTTTTTTTCTAATCTTTGCTGTCGTTACATAGAGTAACAGAAATTTTCAAAGGGACTGTGACTTCTAAAGGTCTCCATAAGCCAAAATAACAAACAAAATTACAAAGCAATAGAGCCAGAGGCAACTTATTATTTCTGTATATTCTCTATTTATTTGGAAAATAAACTGTTCAGAAGTGAAACAACAGCACAGGATGGTGGAAAGGACTTTTTGGCGTCAGCAGACTAGGGTTCTTGAATCAACTCTGTATCATAAGCTAGTTGTGTGATTTTGGACGAGTTACTTAACCTATCTTGGATTCAGTTTTCTTCTCTATACAATGAGGGTGTAGTGGGTTGAACAGTAGCCCCCAAAAAAGTTCTAAACCCTGGAACAAGTGAATGTGGCTTTATTTTGAGCAAAGGTCTTTACAGATGTAATTAAGGATCGTAAGATTAGGTCATCTTGTATTTAGGGTGGGCCCCCAAATCCAATAACAGGTATTTTTATATGCAAAAGGCAGAGAGAGATTTGAGAGGATCAGACACAGATGGGAAGGTGATATGAAAACAGAGGTAGAGATTGGAATGATGGGTCTACAAGCCAAGGAATGACAAGAATTTTCTGTAGCCACCAGAAGCTAGGAGAGAGGCGTGGAACAGATACTCTTAGAACTCCCAGAAAGAACAAAACCTGGTAACATCTTGATTTCAGACTTCTAGCCTCCTGACGTATGACACAATAAATTTTTATTTTAAGCCACCAAGTTTGTGGTAATTTGTTATGACAACCTTAGGAAACTAATACACTGGGTGAGTACAGATCAGATGTAAGGTTGCAAGCAGGTAAATGAGTGAAATGGGCTGCTATGTGTAATAGGAGCATAGGTGTAATAATTAATGAAAATGGAATAAGCATCTTGCTGTCAGAGAGAAAATAGAGCGATGATCTGATGAACACTTTTCAGTCCCGGACTATCATTACCCTTTAAGAATGCAGACCCAGTATTGCCAGAGGACTAGGATTTCAAGAAAAATTTAAAATTCAATCTTTTATTTGAAATCTCTCCATTAAAAAATGAAGGAAACATTTTAATTAATAAAGTACTATGTGTCAAACTAAATTTAAGGGCTAAATATTAGATGATCTTTAATGTGCTTATGGCTCTGGTTTTCTATGTTTCAATTGGTTCATCCTAGCATTGTAATATGTTATTAGAGCTGGAAGACTTTTGTGGTCACTAGTATTGTTGGGACAATAGCAGCTGTGGTCACAGCATAACTATGACATTTTTGTCAGTTCATGTCTAAAGGAGAAGTCATGGTAAACACTTCTTATGGGATTATTTAAAATTTACAGGTAAGAATATTTTCCTATTAAAATACACCTCAGTAAGTTTGATCTCTCGCTGCATCATTTCCACTTACTAAAAGCCTTATTGGGTATGAAAGAGAAATTGAAAGAATGTAATATTAACTCATATTTGGCAAAAGACATTTACACCAGAATCTATCCTGTCCAGCAGAAAATGCATTAAAAAACTCAGTTAACTTTCTAAAAAATATATGTGCAGTAAAAAAAAAATCTATCAAGCCATTAAAGACATGGAAGAAACTTAAAAGACATATTACTAAATGAAAGAAGCCAGTCTGAAAAGGCTATAAACTGTACGAGTCCGACCAAATGACATTCTGGAAAAGGCACAGCTACAGAAACAATAAAAAGATCGTGGTTTCTAGGGGTTTGGGGAGAAGGACTGAGGGAGAAATGAACAGATGGAGCACAAGGGATTTTTAGGGCAATGAAATTATTCTGTATGATACTCTAGTGGTGGCTGCATGTCATCATGAATTTCTCAAAACCCATAGAATGTACAACATCAAGAGTGAACCCTAATGTAAACTATGGACTTTGGTTGAAAATAATGTGCCCATGTTGGTTCATTGATTGTACCAAATATGCCACACTGATAAGGGATGTTGAGGGTAGGGGAGTATATATGTGTGGGTGGGGAGGGCTGTGTGTGAACTCTTTGTATTTTCTGCTTAATTCTGCTGTGAACCTGAAACTGCTCTAAAAGAATAAAGCCTATTTAAAAAAAACTCAGTTAACTTTCTATATATACATATTTGCAAGCATTTATCCAAGAAGCATGCATGTAGCTTATATTTGCAGTAATAAAGTTAAGGGCATTCTGAAAATGTGATATGTATCCCCCAATACTTTGTTGTGAAACAGTATCTTATTAAGTTTATTATCATTTTGTACTCAAAAGACACGAAGATTAACAGGCTTAAAGTTTAGCTTCTGAAGACAACCACACACGAATTTTTCTCCCCTCTCCTTTTCTAATAGCCCTTGCACATTCACTTCAAATTAAAATTTTCTTCCCTCTCTTTTTCTAATAACACCTTGTGCACTCACTTCAAATTAAATACAAGAAAAGAGGATGCTGAGACAAATCAATGAGGAAAGAACAGTCTTTTGAAAAAATGGTACTGGGATAACAAAATATCCACATGCAAAAGGATGAAGTTGGACTCCTACATTATTAAAAAATATATAACTCCAAGTAGGTCATAGAGCCCCAAATGAAAGAGCTAAAACTATGAAACTGCTAAAAGAAAGCAAAAATAAATCTTCATGACCTTGGGCTAGGTGATAGATTTTTAGATACAACACCAAAAGGGTAAGCAACAACAAAAAGATAGATAAATTAGACTTCATCAGAAGTAAAATCTTTTTGCTTTAATAACACAATAAGAAAGTAAATTGAAAACCTACAGAATGGGAGAAGATACTTACAGTCGTATACTTTGTAGGGGACTTTTATCTAAAATATACAAAATAAATCGTGGTGATGATATGGAGAAATTGGAATCTTCAGACATTGCTAGTGGGAAAGCAATATGTTGCAACCACTTTGGAAAACAGCTTGACAACTCCTCAAAAAGTTAAACATAAAGTAACCATATAAACCAGAAATTCTACTCCTAAAAATATATCCAAGAGAACTGAAAACAGGTATTCAAACAAAAACTTGTACAAAAATGTTCATAGCATCACTATTCACAATAGCCAAAAGGTGGAAACAACTCAAATGTCTATTAACCAATGAACAGATAAACAAAATGTGGAATATCCATACATTGATTGTTAGGAAATAAAATATAAGGAAGTACTGGTACTTGCTATGACATGGATAAACCTTGAAGGTATTATGCTAAGTGAAAGAAGCTAATCACAAAAGACAACATTTATATGATTCAACTTATAGGACATATCCAGAACAGGCAAATCTATAAAGTAGAGTAATGGTTGCCTAGGGTTGTGGGGAGGGAGGTATGGGAATGTGGAATGACAGCTAATAGGCATGGAGTTCCTTGTTGGAGAGATTAAAATGTTTTAAAATTAGATTGTAGTGATGGTTGCACAACTCAGTGAATATACTAAAAACCAGTGAACTGTATACTTTAAGTGAGTGAATTATATGGTAAGTGAATTATTTCTCAATTCTAAAAGAGCAAAGAAGAGAAATGTTTCAAGTATGTATCTCTCAGCTTAGTATGTTTTGTATTTATTCTGTTTCAAATATTAACTATGACAGCTAAGGCCAAGAAACTATCTCAGTAAAGACATCACTTTGCATTTAGTTATTCCTCACTACAGCTGCCATTATCTTTACCATGATATCTAAAAGATTTATTTTGACACTGTGTAAGTTCTGTGGTCAACTTATATTGAGGTGAAACAAATGTGAAAAGATCATAATTCTTTAAGATTAGCCACGGAAAGTACAGAAATACATGTCTTCAACAGAAGTAGTTTCATAAAATTTCACAATATCTGTAGCAACAATTTAAATCTTTAATTGCTGAGTGAAATAGTGAACACAGAGATGACTATCATCTTTTAAGATGGTGTTTATGTCAATCTCTATTGCTCTATAGACCAGTCTGCAATCAAAGATTATGAGATATACACACACACTCTAACACATTCAGAGAAGAAAACAATCTATTGTTAAGAGACAAAACAATTAAAAGAACCAGGCTCTGACAGGGAATTTAAAACAATTACAATTAATATATTAAAGACTTTACTGAAAAAGGTAGACAGCATGCCTGGACACATGGGTAATTTCAGCAGAGAGATGGAAACTATAAGAATAAATGAAATTGATATGTAATTAAAAACACAGTAACATATCTGTCCTATAATACTTTGAGATAAATTCCTTCCATAGTTTGTTGAGAGCTTTTATCATGAAAGGGTGTTGAATTTTGTCAGATGCTTCCTTTCCATATATTAAGATGAGTATGTGATTTTTATCCTTCATTCTGTTAGTGTGGATCACATTAACTGATTTGATTATGTTGAATAATCTTTTCATTCTAGGGATAAATATTACTTGGTCATGGTGTATGATCCTTTTAATGTGCTATTGAATTTGGTTTGCTGGCTTTTGATTGAGATTTTTGCATCTATGTTCATCAGGGATATAGTAGTTTCCTTATCTTATAGTGTCTTTGGCCTTGGTGTCAAAATAATCCTGGCCTGATGAAATTAATTGGGAAGTTTTCCCAACTTCTTCAGGTTTTTGGAAGAGTTTAAGAAGGATTGATGTTAATTCTTCTTTAAATGCTTGGAAGAATTCATCAGTGAATTCATCTGCTCCTGGACTTTTCTTTGTTGGGTAGTTTTAAATTACTGATTCAATCTCTTTGCTCATTATTAGTTTGTTCAGATATTCTACTTCTTCATGATTCAGTTTTGGTTAGGCTGTATGTTTCCAGGAATTTATCTATTTTCTAGGTTATCCAATTTTTTGGCATATAACTTGTCACAGTAGTCTTTCATGATCCTCTGTATTTTTGTGGCATCAGTTTTAATATCTCTTCTTTCAGTTCAGATTTTGTTTGAGTCTTTCTTTTATTTTCTTTCTTTCTTTCTTTCTTTCTTTCTTTCTTTCTTTCTTTCTTTCTTTCTTTCTTTCTTTCTTTCTTTCTTTCTTTCTTTCTCTTTCTTTCTTTCCTTTCTCGCTCTTGCACTCTCTTTTTCTTTTGTTTTTTTCTTTTTCTTTCCTTCCTTGCTTTCAGTAGACTTCCAAAGGGTTTGTTAATTTGTTTTATCTTTTCAAAAAACAACTCAATTTTGTTGATTTTTTTTCTATTTTCTATTCTGTATTTATTTCTGCTTTATAATCTTTATTATTTCCTTCCTTCTGCTACCTTTGGTCTTAGTTTCTTCTTCTTTTTCTAGTTGCTTGAGGTATAAAGTTACTTTGTTTATTTAAGATCTTCTTTTTCAATGTAGGAATTTATCATGATAAATTCCCATCTTAGTACTTCTTTTACCATATCTTGTAAGATTTTGTATGATGTGTTTTCATTTTCATTTGTCTCAGAAAATTATAATAAAGGCCACATATGGAAAGCCCACAACTAGGGGGGAGGGTATAGCTCAGTGGTAGAGTGCATGGCTAGCATGCACAAGGTCCTGGGTTCAATTCCCAGTAGCTGTGTTAAAAAATAAACAAATAAATAAACCTAATTCCCTCCCACCCCAATAAAAACATAAATTTTTTAAATGAAAAGCCCACAACTAACATCATACTCAATAGTGAAAAACTTAAAAGTTTTCCTTTTAATATCAGGAAGAAGGCAAGGAGGTCTATTCTCACCATTTCTATTAACATAGTACTTAAAGTCTTAGCCAAAGCAATTAGGCAAGAAAAAGAAACAAAAGGTATCCAAATTAGAAAGGAAGAAGTAAAACTATCTCTGTTTTCAGGTGATATGATATGAGTAGAAAACCCTCAAGACTTCCCCACAAAACCCTATTAGATATATAACAAATGAATTTAGCAGAAGTGGTTGCATTTCTATAGACATATAACAAAGTATCTGAAAAGGAATTATGAAAACAATCCCATTTATAATAACATAAAAAGAATAACATTAAAAAAGAACCCTGCTACACTGTTGATGGGAATGTAAATTGATACAGCCAATGTGGAGGACAGTAAAATAAAAATAGACTTACCATATGATCTAGCAATCCCAAAAACTTAAAAAACTAAAAATAGACTTACCATATGATCTAGCAATCCCACTCCTGGGCATATATCCAGAGAAAATTATAATTTGAAAAGACACATGAACCCCAGTGTTCATAGCACCACTATGTACAATAGCCAAAACATGGAAACAACTTAAATGTCCATCAACAGATGACTGGATAAAGAAGATGTGGTATATACAGAGAATGGAATATTACTCAGCCATAAAAAAGCATGAAATAACGCCACTTGCAGCAACATGGATAGACCTAGAGATTATCATATTGAGTGAGGTAAGTCAGACAGAGAAAGACAAATATCATATGGCATCACTTTTATGTGGAATAAGGACAAAAAATGATACAAATTCTATTTATAAACCAAAAACAGACTCATGGACATAGAAAACAAACTATGATTACCAAAAAGGAAAAGGCAAGGAGGGATAAATTAGGGGTTGGGGATTAATGCACGCAGATTTCTATATATAAAATAAACAACAAGGACCTACTGTATAACACAGGGAACTATATTCAATTTCTTGTAATAACATATAATGGAAAAGAATCTGAAAAGAAAAAATATACATGTATATGTATAACTGAATCACTTTACTGTACACCTGAAACTAACACTGTAAATCAACTACACATCAATAAAAAAATTAAAAAACAAACAAAAAAGATTCTTTTAAAAATACTTTCTAAAATTTATTTATTTATTTATTTATTTATTTATTTATTTATTTATTTATTTATTTATATATATAAGTGGAGGCACTGGGGATTGAACCCAGCCTGGTGCCCACTCCCCAAGAATAACATTATTAGGAACAAAGTTAGCCAAGGAGGTTAGTAACCTAACCCCTTATTCGAAAATAAAATAAAATAAAATAAAATAGTACAGAACATTGATGAAAAAATTAAGGAAGACACAAATAAACAGAAAGATGGAGACATCCTATGTTCATAAATTGGAAGACAATATTGATAAAACGTCCATACTAGCCAAAAACAGCCTACAGATTCAATGCAACCCCTATCAAAATTCCAATAGCATTTTTTTAACAGAAAAAGAAAAAAATCATAAAATTCTTATGGAACCACAAGGACCTTGAACAACCAAAGCAATCTTGAGAAAGAAGAACAAAGATGAAGGCACTGCATTTCCTGATTTCACAATATATTACAAAGCTACAGTAATTAAAATAGTATGATGCTGGTACAAAAACAGACCTATAGATAAATGGAACAGAATGCAGAGTCCAGCAATAAATGCACATATATACGGTCAACTCATCTTTGATAAGGGTGCCAAGAATACACAATGGGCAAAGGATAGTCTCTTTGATAAATGGTGTTGGCAAAACTGAATATCCACATGCACAAGAATGAAATTGGACCCTTATCTTAGAACATACACAAAAATCAGCTCAAAATGGATTAAAAGCTTAAGTGTAAGATAAGAAACAGTAAAAGTTTTCTAGAAGAAAATACAGGGGAAAGCTTCAAGACATTAGTCTAAAGCAATGCTTTCTCAGATACACCACCAAAAACACAAGCAACAAAAGCAAAAATAGACAACTGGGACTATATCCAGCTAAATGGCTTCTGCACAGCAATGGAAACAATCAATAGGGTGAAAAGTAACATAGAGAATGGGGGAAAGTATTTGTAATCATATATTTTACAAGGAGTTAATATCCATAATATATAAGGAATTCCTACAATGCAATAGCCAAAACACAAAGAACCCAATTTTAAAATGGGCAAAAGACTTGAATAGACATTTCTCCAAAGATATACAAATAGCCAACAGGTATATGAAAAAATGCTCAACATCACTAATTGTCGGGGAAATGCAAATTAAAACCACAGTAAGATGTCACCTCACATCCATTAGGATGGCTATTATTAAATAAAACAAAATAAGTGATAACAAGTATCAAAAAGGATGTGAGAAATTGGAACCCTCTGTGCTGTTGGTGGTCACCTGAAATGGTGCAGCTTTTATGGAAAATGGCACGGAGTTTCCTCAAGAAATTAAAAGTAGAACTACCATATGACCCAGTAATTCTACTTCTGGGTATATATCTAAAAGAATTGAAATCAAGATCTTGAAGAGATATCTGCACTCCCATGTTTATTGCAGCATTTTTATAGCCAAGATGTAGGAACAACCTATATGACTATCAACAAATAGATAAAGAAAATATGGTTTATAAATACAATGGAATATTATTCAGCCATGAAAAGGGAAATTCTGCCATATGCAACAATATGGTAAACCTGGAGGACATTATGCTAAGTAAAATAAGCCAGTTACAGAAGGATAAGTACTACATGATTCTACTTATACGAAATATCTGAAATAGTAAACACATAGAAGCAGGGAGTAAAATGGTGGTTGCCAGATTTTGAGGGAGGGGAAAATGGAGGGTTACTTTTAAACTGGTATAAAGTTTCCATTACGCAAGATGATTAAGTTCTAGAGATCTGCTGTACAACATTGTGCCTACAGTTAACAATACAGTATTATATACTTAAAATTTTGTTAAGAGGGTTGATCTCATGTTAAGTAGTCTTACCACTATTTAAAAAAAATAGGTAGCGAAAAACACATAATGAAAAAGTATTGTAGAAGTATATTATATATATATATAATTATACATATAAATACATATATATAATTTTGGTGTCAGCTTATGAAAATTTGAATTTTTTTGTAATTTTATTTCATACTTGTCACATTTATTATATAGCAGGAGCCTTGTACCTCTTAATCACCTATTTCCCCCATCCCCTCCCTTCTGGCAACCATTTGTTTGTTCTTTATGTCTGAGCCTGTTTTATTTGTTTGTTTTGCTTTTTAGATTCCACATATAAGTGAGTATTGGTATCTGTCTGCTATTCCACATAGCATAATATACTCTAGATCCATCCATGTTGTTGCAAGTGACAAGATTTCATTTTTAAGACTGAGTAATATTCCACTGTATATACACACCACAGCTTCTTTATCCATTCATCTATCAATGGACATGTAGGTTGCTTCTATTTCTTGGCTATTGTAAATAATGTTGCAATGAACATTGGAGTGCATATATCTTTTTGAATTAGTGTTTTTGTTTTCTTTGTATATATAACCCAGAAGTGGAATTGCTGTGTTATATGGCAGTTCTACTTTTAATTTTTTGATTTAATGTTCTGTCTCCCATAGCTGCACCAATTTACATTTCCACCAACAATGCATGAGGGTTCTCTTTTTTCCACATCCTCATGAACACTTGTTATTTGTTGTTTTTTTGATGATAGCCATTCTGACAGCCATGAGGTCATATCTCACTGTGGTTTTGATTTGCATTTCCCTGGTTATTAGCAATGATGACCATATTTTCATTTGTCTGTTATCCATCTGTATGTCTTCCTTGGAAAAATGTCTATTCAGGTGCTCTGCTTATTTCAAGTTGTTTAGGTTTGTTTGCTTGTTTGCTTTTTGATGTTGAGTTGTATGAGTTCCTTTTTTTTTAAAAGCTGAAGTATAGTTGATTTACAATGTTGTGTTAATTTCTGGTGTATAGCACAGTGATTCATAAATATATACCTTTTCATATTCTTTTTAATTATAGGCTATTACGAGGTATTGAAGATAGTTTCCTGTGCTGTATGAGTTCCTTGTGTATTTTGAATATTAACATCTTGTCAGATATATCATTTGCAAATAACTTCTCCCATTCAATACACTGCCTTTTTGTTTTGTTGATAGTTTCTTTCACTGTACAAAAGCTTTTTGGTTTGATGTAGCCCTGACTTGCTTATTTTTGCTTTTGTTTCCCATGCCTTAAGATATGTATCGAAAAATAAATTACAAAGACTAATTTCAAAGAGCATGCTGCCTAGGTTTTCTTCTAGAAGTTTTATGATTTCAGGTCTTACCTTTAAGTCTCTCATCCACTTTGATTTTATTTTTGTATAAGGTGTGAGAAAATTAGTTCAATTTGATTCTTTTATATGTAGTTATCCAGTTTATCCAATACCATTTATTGAGGAAGCTGTCTTTTCCCCATCGTATATTCCTGCCTCCTGTATCATAGACTAATTGATCATATGAATTTCAGTTTATTTCTGGGCTCTCTATACAGTGTTCTATGTGTTTGTTTTGTGCCACTACCATATGGTTTTGATTATTGTAGCTCTGTAATATAGTTTGAAATCAGGGAGTGTGATACCTTTAGCTTTGTTCTTCTTTCTCAAGATTGTTTTACTATTTGGGGTCTTTTGTGTTTCCATACAAATTTTAGAATTATTTGTTCAAGTTTTGTGAAAATGCCATTGGTATTCTGATAGGGATTGCATTAAATCTGTAGAGTGCCTTGGGAACTATGGTAATTTTAACAATATTAACACTTCCAATTCATGAGCACCATATAATTCCCATTTATTTGTGTTATCTTCAATTTCTTTCATCAATGTCTTAATAGTTTTCCAATTACAAGTCTTTTACCTCATTGATTAGATTTATTCTTAGGTATTTTACTCCTTGTTTTCCTAGTTTCTCTTTCTGATAGTTCATTGTTACTGTATAGAAATGCAACAGATTTCTGTGTATTAATTTTTTATTCTGCAACTTTACTGAATTCATTTATTAGTTCTAATAGCTTGTTTGGTAGTATCTTTAGGATTTTCTATATATTATAATCATGTCATCTGCAAACAGTGACAGTTTTACTTCTTCCTTTCCAATTTGAATTCCTTTAATTTCTTCTTCTTTTCTTTCTTTTATTTCTTCTATTGTCTGACAATTGTGGCTAGGACTGCCAACAATATGCTGAATAAAAGTGGCAAGAGTGGGCATCTTTGTCTTGTTCCTGATCTCAGAGGAAATGCTTTTAGCTTTTCACTGTTGAGTATTATGTTGGCTGTAGGTTTGCATACGTGGCCTTTATTATGTTGAGGTATGTTCCCTCCATACCTACTTTCTTGAGAGTTTTTATCATAAATGATGTTGAATTTTTCAAACGATTTTTCTGCATCTATTGAAATATTCATATGATTTTAATTCTTCAATTTGTTAGCATAGTGTATCATGTTGATTGATTCATTGAAATTGAACCATACTTGTATCCTGGGGATAAATCCCACTTGATCCTGGTATTTGATCCTTTAAATGTATTGTTGAATTGGGGTTGCTAATATTTTCTTGAGGATTTTTGCATATATGTTCATTAGTGATACTGGGCTGTAATTCTCTCTCTCTCTCTTTTTGTGGTGTCTTTGGTTTTGGTATCAAAGAAGTGCTCACATCTTTAGAACGTCTTTCCTTCTACTAATTTTGGATTTTATTTGCTTATCTTTGTCTAGTTCCTTTAGATATAAGGTTAGATTGTTTATTTCATATTTTTTTTATTTCCTGAGGTAGGCTTGTGTTGCTTGACATTTCCCCTTTAGAACTGCTTTTGCTGCATCCCATAGTTGGATCATTCTGTTTCAAGTTTCATTTTTCTCCAGGTATCTTTCTTATTTCCTCTTTGATTTCTTCAGTGACCCTTCATTTGTTTAGTAGTGTATCATGTAGCCTCCAAGTATTTGTGTTTTTTGCAGTTTTTATTCTTGCAATTGATGTTGAGTCTCATAACACTGTGGTTAGAAAAGATGCTTGATATGATTTCAGTTTTCTTTAACTTATTGAGACTTGATTTGTGACTTAGCATGTGATCTATCCTGGGGAGTGTTTCATGTGCACTTAAAAATAATGTGTATTATTATGCTTTTGGATGGAATGTTCTATATATATCTATTAAGTCCATCTAATGTGTTCTTGGAGGCCAGTGTTTCTTAATTGATTTTCTATCTGGATGGTCCATTACTGATGTAAGAGAGGTGTTAAAGTTCCCCACTATTATTGTTTTACTGTCAATTTCTCCCTTTATGTTTGTTAATATTTGATTTATGTATTTAGATGCTCCTGTGTTGAGCAGGTATATATTTACAATTGCTATATCTCCTTCTTGGATTGATCCCTTTATCATCATGTAACATCTTTCTTTGTCTCTTATTGTTTTAAAGTCTATTTTGTCTTGTACTTTTTTAGAAAAGGAATCTCTGTGATTTTCTATTTTTGCCATGAGTAGCAAGTTATTATAGCAGTTTAATCATGGGTCTGGTAAGTATTGCTACCCAGTTTTCTGTTCTTTTCCATTTGCATGGAGTGCTTTTTTCCCATCCTCTCACTTTCATTCTGTGTGTGTCTTTTGATCTCAAGTAAGTCTCTTACAGGTAGTATATATATGGGTTTTTAAAAAACCTTTTCAGTTGTTTTATGTCTTTTAATTGGAGCATTTAGTCCACTTACATTTAAAGTAATTATAGATTGGTATATACTTAATGTCATTTTGTAAGTTGTTTCCTAATTGTTTTTGTAGTTCTTATTGTTTCTTTCCTCTTCTTTTGCTCTCTTCCCTTGTGATATGATGACTATCTTTAGTGTTATGTTTGGAACCCTTTCTCTTTTTTGTGTGTGTATGTATTAAAAAATTTTGGGTTTTGATTACCATGATACACACAGTGATATATAACTATTTTAAATTCATATATATATATATAAGATATATATACACACACACATATATATGACTATTTTAAGTTGATATCTTTCATTTGAATGTAGTTTAATAACCCTGCATTTTTACCACTTCATTACCATATTTAATGTTTTTCACATCATATTTCACATCTTTTTGTTTTGTGAATCTTTGAACTACTTATTGAGGGTATAGTTGATTTTACTATTTTCCTCTTTCAACAGTCTTATTTGCATTGTAAGTGGTTAATCTACTACCTTTACTGTATGTTTGCCTTTACTGATGAGATTTTTTTCCTTTTGTAATTTTCATATTTCTAGTGATGATCTTTTCTTTTCTTCTTAGAGCAGTCCCTTTAACATTTCTTGTAAAGTTAGTTCAGTGGTGCCGAACACTTTTAGCTTTTGCTTTTCTGTATAACTCTTTAACTCTCCTTCAAATCTGAATAATAACCTTGATGGGTAAAATATTCTTGGTTGTAGGTTTTCTTCCTTTAATCACTTTAAATGTGCCATGCTACTCCCTTCAAGCCCGCCAAGTGTCTCCTGAAAAGTCAGCTTCTAGTCTTATGAGAATTCCCTTTTATGTAACTAGTTGTTTTTGTCTTGCTGCTTTTTAGATTCTCTCTTTATCTTTATGCTTTATTATTTTAATTATTGTATGTCTTGGTGTGGACCTCTTTGCTATGCTTCCTAGACCTAGATGTCTGTTTCCTTTTCCAGGTTGAGGATGTTTTCAACTATTATTTCTCCAAATCAGTTCTGTGTCCCTTTCTCTCTCTCTTCACCTTCTGGGAAATCTATAATATGTATATAAGCATGCTTGATGTTGTCTTAGAAGTTTCTTAAACTATCCTCATTTAAAAAAATTATTTTTCCTCTTTTTGTTCAGTTTGGGTGATTTCCACTACTCTGCTTCTGGTTTGCTGATCTGTTCCTTTGTGTCATCCAATCTCCTGTTGATTCCTTCTAGTGTATTTTTTAATTTCAGTTATTGTATTCTTCAACTATGTTTGCTTCTTCTTTACATTTTCTAACCCTTTTTAAAAAATTCTCATTATGTTCATCCATTCATCTCCTGAGTTTGGTGTACATGTTTATAATCATTACCTTAAATTCTTTATTGCATAGATTGCCTACCCCTAATTTATTTACTTTTTTTTCCCTGAGGTTTTGTCTTATTCCTTCGTTTGGAATATATTCCCCTCTCTCCTCATTTTGCTTAGTTATCTGTGTTTATTTCTATGTATTAGGTAGGTTGGTTACATTTTATGATCTTGAAGGAGTGGCCTTATGTAGGAGATGTCCTATGGGCTCAGTAGCACACTCCTCTCTGGTCACCAGAGCTATATACTCTAGGGGAGCCCCCTATGTGGGCTCTGTAGGCCCTTCTGTTGTGGTTGGGTTAACTACTATGAGTGTGCCTGTAGGTGGGGCTGGTCCCTAACCTGGTTGGTTGCCACGTCCTGCCTTGGTGCAGTGGCTGCTGGTGCAGTGATTGGTGGGGATGTATCCCAGCATGGCTGGCTGTGTGGCCCAGGGTGTTCCGAACGCTGGTGCCAGCCTGCTGGTGGGTGGAGCTGGGTCTCATGGTGGCTGGCTGTAGAGTCCATGGGGGTCAGTTAAAGACTTGATTTTATCATTTAAGCAATGAAAGTCATGGGAGCATTTTATACAGGAATAACATGATATCTCCAGAAAGACAATTTGAAAGATGTATTAGAAAGACAGATGAGACTGTAGGCAGGGAAAAGTTAATCCTGATGAAACAGGAAACTGAATTAAGCCAGTAGCAGTTAGGATGGGTGTAGAGCATTGACTCCAGAGATGTTATAGGGCTAGACTGCATAGGGATTGCTTTCTGACTGGATTAAATTAGTCAAGGAAAAGGAAGAGCTATGGGTGACTCTTAGGTTTCTAGGTTGGATGTGTAGCTTCTGCAGAAATGAGAATTTCAGAAGATAACAGGGATTCAAGCATTTCTTACTCCTTTGGACCTTGTAATAGTAAAAAAAGTCATTTCCAGATGTACCCTTTGAAGCAGATCAGCTCTATTAATAAGCCACAGCAGTGCTGTGTACTGTTATCTTATCCTTCAGAATATAAGGCCACATCCATATGTGTGGAACCAACAGACCAAGGCACCAGCCATCTGTTTTCTAGGATTGTCTTAACAACCAATGGGACTCATCACATGATGGATTCAGTCACGGCAATTAATATTGATTATAAAGATGGGAAAAATGAGCAGTTTGGCCATGCTTATCACAGATCAGTATGCAGGTCAAATATTGATATGGCTTCAATCACATCCTCCCATCATTAATCATTATCCACTGAAAATTATGAACATATTTACCAGCAAGGAAAGAAAAATATATACTAGTTAAAGTCGTGTGTTGTGTCCCAGCATATCTGCCGTATGCATATTTTTTTAACTGGTTGTCTCTTTATGAAACTAGCATTGAAGCATTTTCTACCAGTTCATACCAACAGTTGTTTTTACAAAGGTTGATGTTTTGTTACAACTACCTAATTCTTCATTCATTCATTCATTTCTTCAGTGTTAGAAAAAAATATATATTTAAAAGTCCCTAATATCAAGGACCTTTGGCTAACTTGCAAAAAAAGACACTCACCTGTGGAAAACTAAACGGTGAAAGAGTTAAACAACACTACCAGAAAATTTGCATGTTAGGTGTCAAATGAACTAGGAGTTCAAAGGAGGAAGAAATCCTCATGGGCTTGAGTGGTAATCACAGAGGAGCTGGAAATTGCTGTGGGACTTGAATAATGGGAAAGATATGGGCAGGAAAAGGGGATAGTGTACAAAATTTTGAAGGTATGAGTAAAGCATTGAGGGAGCAAGTGGAAGGAACATGGTATGTTTCAGGGATGATCACATTTGGCTAGTCAATGCACTATAAAAGCAACGAGACAGTTACCCCTTGATATCACAAATATTTAAGATATTTCAAAGTGTCAATAGGACGTTCAAAGGCTTAACTTAATTTTGCACTGCAAGTAGAAGATGTCTCAAATCAAAGGCAAGATTCCCAAAGCTTTAGATCATCATTTTTCACAGGGTAACTATGCCTTTGAAAAATGATTAGAAACAATTGTTGTTGTCCTTGAATCTCAGAACTTCAATATAAGAAAGGATAGAAATAATATGCTCAAATTTAGATATCTATAAGTGAAGATTAGTATATTTCCATATTTTACCAAGTTCTTAACACATTTAAACTGCCGAGATGCAAAAGAAGTTGTGTGGGCCTCCTTCCCAGAAGTATGTACTTGTTCCATTTACTGTACATAAAGTGATCTTTCCTAGCTACTCTGTATGTGCATGTGACTTGTCATTATTTTCCCAAAGGGTCAGGAGGGGAGAAAAAAAGACAAATTCAAAGAATGAGTAATGGAAGAGGAAAAGGAATACACAGGAATTCATTATATAAATAGGAAATGTGTGTGTATGTGTGCACGCACATGTGTACACATGTTTTCTCTTTCACTGTCTTATTTTTCTCTATCACTCGTACTTTCTTTTCTGATTTACTTTTTTACCTCAAGCCAATAAATATACAGATTAAGAATGTGTGCATGATATCATGCTATATTATGCACATGTTACAGAGGGCATGAAAAGAACTCCTATCATTCAGTGGATTATAAACTAAATCATACTTAACATTTAAATCACAATATAACATAATAGAGGAAATGTCAAAATGAATGCTACTGACAAACTGAAATAGGAAATGAGTTCAACAGTACTTCAGAGGAAGGTGAAATCACTGTGGACTGAGAGTCACATATGATAGCTTCCCCAAGGTAACGTTTTAGCATCTAGATTCTAAATCATACTCGGTTGTACCTAAGGATCATATATGGAACATTTGTTTAAAATGTAGATTTCCCATCCCCAGAAAGTCTGATTCAGTAAGTCCACAGCAGAGCCCAGAAGTCTGCATATTTAACAATTTCAGATTATTCCAATGCAGGCGTTCCTCAGAATATAGTTTGTGAAACACTGAGTACCAGCGTGAAGAATAAATAGAATTTGAATAGTCTTGATGGCCATTCCAGATGAAGGATGAATCTGGGATTCCATTGGAGGGCAGTAATGTAAGTGAGGTTGCCAGAAGCTAAGTAATGGGGGGAATGGTAGAAGATAAAGCTAAAAAAAAAGTAGTGGGAAGAAAAATTATGAAGTATCTCAACTGTGTGCCAGAAAGTTTACACATGACCTTGTAAATGGTGTAGAGCCAGTGAAGATTTATCTAATAAGACCTTTTAGTAAGGGGAACTGACTATACTGATCCCTGAATTCCTACAATAATGCCAATCCCAAAAGAACAATTCTGGACTGTAGGCTTCCCAAAGGCTTGTCAGTAGACCAATGTATAATCAAAATCAAATTTCAACTGGCCTGAGGTAAAATGAAAATAATCAAGACAATGTGGTGAGCCTTTTGTAAAGCTACAATTATTTATTTTTTGATTTTAAAATATTCTTTTACACTTAGTTTATTAAATGTCTTTTGCAAAGTATAACATAGGTAGTTGAGCATATGAAAAGATATTCAACATCATTAATCACTAGAAAAATGTAAAATTAAAATTAGTATGAATATACAACTACACACCTATTAGAATGGCAGAAATTTTTTTAAAAAGTAGTGTCATACCAAATGGTCACAAGGATGAGGACAAAGTGGTACTCTCATACATTGCTGATGGAAAATAGTTTAGCAGTTTCTTATAAAACAAAACATACACTTATCATATAACTCAGCATAGTCTTAGGTATTTATCCCAGAGACATGAAAACTTACATTCACACAAAACTTGTACATGAATGTTTATAGTAGCTCTATTGAGAATCACCAAAATCCAGAAACAAATCAAACGTCTTCAGTGTGTGAGTGGATAAATAACCTGTGGCATACCCATACCAAGGAATACTATTCAGCAAAAATGGAATGTGCTATTGATACAAGCAAAAAGTTAGATGAATCCCAAAGGCATTGTACTGAATGAAAGAAGCCAGTTTCAAAAGGCTACATGCTGTATTTAAGCATTTACTTATATTCATATAATATTCTTGAACAGACAAAACTATAGTGATAGAACAGATCAGTATTTGCTAGGGATTAGTGGAGAGATGAGAGTATGATAACAAATATGTAGTATAAAAGAGTTTTTTTGAGGGATGGAACTGTTTTGTCTCCTGAATATGGTGAAAGTAAATAAATCTATGCATGTATTAAAAGCCATTGAATGGTACAACCTTACCTCACAAGCAAATTTTACTGTATGTTAATTAAAAAATTAAATAGTAAGCATTCATTCATCAGTTCTCCCAATATTTTTGAAATCATGCTTGTCCAAGAACCTGGCATGTCTGGCATAAGCCACTGAGGGGCAGATGTCCTTAAGAAACTTGCTCATCAGTGCTAGAAATGTACTTGCATTACTCCTGTCTTCATAAGCACCAATAACTCTTCCACTTCATTCTTCCAAATTTCATACACATGACTTATTCCATGGGGTGATTCTCTTATCAATCAAAGCTCAAAAGTGTCTGGTTCTCTACTCTCATCAACATCTGAACAAGCTACTTTGGTCTCTGCCACTCTCATATACTCAAAATTTCCTGCTTTCTTCCTTCAATTTTGCAGTGAAGATTATTAGGTAAGACTGAAGGAGCAATAAAGTTTGGGGCTGGTATCAGTGGGTTCCAAAGCACTCTTTTCCCATGGAATCTGAAAAGACCAAGATTTCCTTTCAGTACATTCAAGGAATTAATTAGACAAATGTCTCTGAGGCTCTCCCAGGTGCCCAGAATCTCCCAAATATTCCTGGAAGTCATATACTTGGTGAAATGGGGACAAACCTATATTCGTTCTCCTCAACACTAACAAGTCAAGTTGGGGGAGAGAGAGCACATTTTTTTTGTTGTTTCCTAACACTGGCAGTCCCTTCTCAATTTTTTCTTTCTTTCTGGTGACTGATGGAATTAACACAAACAATAACATTAAGAAAAAGTGGAATTTCTGTGAATTAACTTTCCCTCTAGCCCTCTGTTTTCAAGTGTAACTGCTTATTTAAAAACTTTATTTGAAAACCTTTGTTGAGCCTGGTCATTAGTAAATCAGACCATGTTTGAATTTCACAAAACTTGACTCCTATATTAATTACCTATTGTTGCTCAACCAACAACTCCAAAACTTAAGTGTCCTAAAACAACAAACATTTATTTGCACGCACAGTTTCTGGGTTCAGAAATTCAGGAGCACCTTAGCTAAGTAGTTCTGGCCTTAGGGTCTCTTTAAGGTTGTAATCAAGATGTCAGCTGAAGCTGTAGTCATCTCAAGACTTAACTGGGGCTGGAGGATTCCTCTAAGATGGTGCACTTACATGGTGATTGGCATAAGGCCTCAGCTATTTGCTGGCTATTCATAGGAGGCCTCAATTCTAGCCTGTCCATAGAATATTTAAGTACCCTTTTGCCATCACATTGGTTTCCTCCAGAATAAGTAAGTGTCCAAAAGGGAGCAAGGTGGAAGTCTCAATGTTTTATTAAGACCTTGCCTTGAAACTCACACTCCATCATCTATGATGTCCTGACAGATCAGCCCTATTCATTGTGGGAAGGACCAACAAGGGCATTAAAACACCAAGAAATAGGGATTAAATAGGAGCCATCTTGGAGGCTGGCTAATACTACTCCAGATGAAAGTTTCCTAATTTCTCAACCTAACAGATTTGATCAAGGCTAAAGGCTAACCAATTAACCCTAGCAAAGGAAGGGTAAAACAGATATGATACCTAAGGGTGCTAATTGTTCTTTCTCATTAGAATGTCAAGTACTTGGCAGATAAAGCCTTGTACATGTAAGGCTGAAGCTATAATTAGGCACTGAGAGACAAAAGCATGTCAAAGATAAAAGTGAAGAATAAGTATCCTGAAAATCCACAAATGAACAGAGACCAACGTCACTGATTTTCCACTTACCCAAATGTATGAAAAATGTATCCAAAAATCAGACAGATCTCTTTGTCAAAAAGACCATCACTAATACCAACTGTAACAAAACTAGATGTGAAAGGTTGTCCACAATTAAACTATCATATAAGCAACGTCTCTGTTTCAAATTAAAGATGTAAACTAAAAACGTTTTTTCTGCTCCATTGTGTTTGAACTAGAGCTGCCCTAATATATGAACATGCTTGAATATTTCTGAAGTTTCCAGAAGAATAACTATAGTTGAATATGCTCTGTATGCTATTTTATGAGTCCCATGAAAAGCCAAGTTTATGAGGTTACCAACTGGTGATAATTACTTACTTTCCTTTCCCTCATTTCCTTCTTCTCCACTCATCAAGACTTTAATTACACATTCCACGAGAATCAAATTTAAGCCTGAAGAGGAGAAATGTACTTATGCTGAGGTCACTCCTGGGAAACAATGAGTGAAACTAGGCTGTAGCTGATGCCAATTATGTCAGGTGGCGGTGGGGAAGAACTCACTGGTCATCATTACAGCAGGTTTCATCATCCTTATTTCAAGACATTTTTATATAGGATTGAATCAATTGTGCTTGTGGGACTTGAGACAAAAGCAGATGTGGAGTGTTTTTAAAAATGTATGCAAAGGGAAAACATATGCAAGTGGTGGCCGAAGTTTACAGAGATCCAGCCTAAAACCTTTGAGAGATGAGGCACTATATCACAGAATTTGTTCTACTAGGTTTAGAAGGTCTGGGTTTGTGACAATGTGGTAGGCTGATTAATTTTTTCCAATGTACCTCAAAGCTGAGCTACAAGGGATAGGCACACAACATTTAAGAGTACTGAGGAGGGTGGGTATAGCTCAGGGGTAGAGAGTGTGCCTAGCATATGTGAGGTCCTGGGTTCAATCCCCAGTACCTCCATTAAAATAAACAAATGAATACATCTAATTACCTCCACCCTCCAAAAAAAAAAGAGTACTGGGTAGTTCTGCCAAGGCAGGAAAAACTCACTATGCTTGGGAGTATAACTCTGCACCAGAAATTCAAACACCTTGATTTCTATTAGAAGATCAATGCAATAGCAGCTCCTTTATTTCCCACCACTTCTGTAAAAGGGACTAATAAAAAGTCCATTTAAATTTTTCAGAAGTCAGAAAATAGTGATACCAATCCATGAGTTCTTTCAGAGTCTATCTTTTAAAGACGTGAGAATATTTAAAGTTTTCTCATTCTCTCTTCAAATTTTCCATCTCAACTGGGCCAAAAGTGGACGAGAGATCTGTTCTTGGTGCCTAAGGACTATAAAAGGCCAGGTTAAAAATTCACTTTCAATCATATTTCTTTTTCATTATATTTTACTTCTCTTCCCTCATTTTTAAGGGTGTTATGTATACTCTGCTTCATTTTAATGAAGTCTTTATAATCCCATTGCACATATATGATACTTTACAGCTTACAAGGTATTTATCTGAGGTAAGCAGGGTAAGTCTTACCATCCCCATTTTACAGATAAGGCAAGTGACTTACCCAGCTAATTCAGAACAAAGTCAGGATGGAAAAGACCAATCCATTAATTCCAAATCTAGTGTTCTTTCCACTCTGCTGCACTGACTGAGAAATATTTTATATAATAAAATAAAAGGTAGAGTGAATATCTTTCGAGAGGGAAATGGCCAAATAGAAAATAGAGACAACCTATTAAAATCCAAGTGTCTGTGAAAGAATAAAATTAGAGAATTTGGACTGTTGAAGGATTGCTGTGATGGTTTGGGGAGGTTTTACCTTAATTTTCTTTTAGAGGAAATTCTATTTCTTTCTTCATTTATTTTTATCAAATGTATCTTACTAGTCCATAAGCTCCTTTAAGGCACTGTCCTCATTATATGTATCTCTGTATCCCTCACCTTACAATCTCTAGCCTTGAACAAGTTAGATGCTTAGTAAACAAGTTGTTCCAAGAAATGAATTCAGTCTATGTAGAGATGGTAAAGAAAAATTTCTGTCTTCTCCAAGTCAGAGAAACAGAAAAATAAGACTGAAAGCATCCTGTGGAAAAACCTATTCTTTTCATTGCCTTTAGGTGGGACTAAACTCAGCACAGCCTAGACTACAAAAAAAAAAAAAAAATCATCTAGATCCCTTGTTACCAAGAGCTCTCCTGGGTGGGAGATGCCACAGCCCCTTTCGTCACAAATTTGTTGCTTTTAAGACTCTCATCTCCAAAAGTTGATTTCTATAATTTACTCTAATTTAGACCCCTTCCTGCTTATTCAGCTTTCAGTGAAGACTATGAAGTGCAATTATTCTACCTGAAGAAGAAAATGAGTTTCCTTAGTGTTTCTCCAATAATACTGTATCTCAATTCTCCTAAATCTCTCCAAGTTCTCCATATCCCTCAAGACAAAATTTGGAGCACAAATCTTGGCACTCCAATGAGGATTTTTGAAATTCTTGTTGCTTTATTTTTAGCACTATTCCCCATAGTAAGCATTGACATTGGCATTTCTTTTAGTTAACTAGACTCCTAAGGTACATCATTTCTTTTCATCATGAAAATAATACAGACATGTTAAAATTCAGGAAAAAATAGCTGAGTCCACCATCCCCATACAAAATTCCTTTTATTGTGCATATACACACATATCTCACTATAGCATACAGGCTATTGTATTCTTTCTTTTCCACTTATCCTAACAAAATATTTATGTTTCTGCATAATATTCTTGATGTTTATGATAACTGAAAAAATATTACACTGAACTGAATAAAAAAAATTCATGTTATTAGTTTCCTATTTTGGAACATGTTAGTTTATTTGCTACATTCTTTTTGACAACATTTCACTCCTTTTGTTCATTCATTAATTTATTTAACAAATATTTATCAGGCTCCAACCATATGCCAGGCACTGTTCTATGTTCTGGACACACTGAGGTAAATAAGATAAGCAAGGACTCTGCTTTCATTGTAGTAGGGGAAGACTGACAGACAATAGAAAAGAAAATTAACTAAACATGATATTTTCTATGAAGGAAATAATCAGAAATGAATAGGTTTGGAGATCTCTTTGAGGAGGTACTGTGTGAGCTGACACCTGTAAGAGGAGTAACAGCCATGCATAAGCTTGGTGAAGAGTTTTCCAGGCAGAAAGAAGACCATGTGCAAAGCCTGAAATAGGAACAAGCTTGGTGAGTTTAAGGGAAAGAAAGAAAAGGCCAGTGTGCCTGGAGCACAGCTGAATTCAGAGAAACATTGTACCCAATGAAATTCTAGAGAGAGAAGGGAACCTACAGTTGATGCTACGGAGGTTGGAAATTATTCTCACTGCAGAGAGTGGCTACTGTAGAGTTTTAGGCAAGGGGTCTATAAGTAAAAACAGCAGACTGAATGTTACCATAAATCCCTTCTCTTTTTGTAACACTTGTTAACATACTGCAGCAGAGTTTGGGGCCTATAACCAATTAGAGCACATGTTACTCCCCAACCCTAGCTGCTAATGCCATTCCTCAACTAATTCACCATCTGACTAATAAACTCTTCTTGATGCCAGAAGTGGCTTCCTTGTTCCACCCTCAACCTCCATCACATACAGTTCTTTGTCAGAAGCAAACATTTGTGGGATATTCTCTAAAAAAGTAAGGGAGAAACTTACATGGATGGTCATGAAGAATGCATAGACACTGAGTACTGAACAGAATATCTTCAAAAGGAAATAACGTACTAGACTTCTGACTAGGCAAAGGAATAAATGCATATTGTGATGTGACAAGTTAAGGCCAAGTAGCCCAGTACTTTTGGACAGAGATAGGCAAAGGGTGCATGATCTTTCTCTCAGTTGATTGGGTAATGCCATGTGATAAAACTAGCAAATGGGATTTCAAAAGCTTCATGGAAGAATGAAGTGAAGAGGCTGGGGTGTTTAGGGTAGTAAGTTCTAAGCCCAAGTTATAGTGTTTGGAAGAGTTCAACTGTGAGTGTAGGTTAAAAAGATGAAGGGTATAAATAAATCCATTTCATTAAGAGGGGAGGATAGATGATGAATAGAAGCAAAAGGAAATGAGCATGTCTGAAGTGGCCTGATGAGTGGCTTTGAAGCCATTTGGACTTAATCTTTATAAACAGAAAGTAACTTTTAGCCTGTTTGTACCCATACTATTGAAAACAGCTGGACAGAAATTTAACAGAATTGATATAGTATAACTTAAAATATAGGCTAGGATGTGCCTCGGAGTATACCCCATAACAATTGTGAATCACTCCATTGTATACCTGTAATTTTTATAATATTGTACATCAACTATATTTCACTAAAAATAAAATAAAACAAAATGTCAATTAGTTGGATTCATAAATTTACATTTTCTATAGCTGTTATAATATACAAGGGGTTTCTAAGTATCTACAATATTGGACTTACTTTTTTACATCGTGGATATTTTCAAGGAATTAGACTAAGAAGATGCCATTTTGAAAATGAACAAATCTAGATTGGCAAACACTAAAAGCAATGAGGATTTTGAGACTCTGAAACTCAGTCTGAAAGGAATAATCACTCAATGGCCAAAAAAGAGATACGCAGTCTGGGGGCCAAATGAGATACATGATATGAACATCATCTGGTAGTTGATTGGAAAGGTAGTATGCTCTTTCAAGAGCAACTGACATTTAATGTAAGGAATGCTTGATCACCCAAAGTGCAAGACAGCATTCTCTACTAGAGTAGACAAAACAGAGTCCCACTAAGAGGCTATATGCTTACTGACAGGAAAACCCTATTCTTTATCATAAAGTAGACTCTGAAGTTCAACATGAGGAGGTATGTGGCTATCAAAGGTGAGACATATTCTCCTTACAGTGTTGAGATACTATGGCAGAGAAAGTAAACAGTGATTTCAAAGAGGAGCCCCAAAGAAATCCAACATCTGCATAATGTCTGAAATGTGTCACCAGTGTTAAGCTCTAAAATGGAAAGGTCAACTTACACATGAAATGGTAAGATCATATTGGGATCTTTTCCTAAGTTCCCCGGTCCCCTTGAAATCTTAATTCGAATAACAACATATGGAATTTACACAGCACTAGGTCCTACCACAGCACATTTCAACAGGGTATGGTTAAAGGGACAATTAATTCCATAGACATTGCCAATCCCCTTGGGTGACCCCTTTGCTTTCAAAGATCTGCATTTCCTGGTGAGTGGGTACTTCCATGACTATTCATAAATCACAAGGGCAGACCCTTTGAATTGTAGGCACTGGCTTTCAATTGAGCTACTTGTCACATAAACAACTCTCCATAGCATGTCACAGAGTTGAGTAGAAACAGGGATTTATTCATATGCTCCTTGCAGAATAGAAAGAAAAACACGATCTTTTTTTTAAAGCTATGTTACAATTATAAAAAAAATTACAATCCCATTTCAAAAATGTTTCTATTATCCTTCATTGAATTCTGGTTTATGAGTCTCTTAAGCAGTGCCAGATATTTCAGCTAGTCTTTAATACAATGAAAAGTCATCATCTCATGGAACAATAAAACAAAAGAATCTGAAATAAAAGCAAGAAGATAGGTTTTGCAGCAGTGACACAGAATTGTGTGGCAGCACTATGGACTGACTAGAAATAAGGAATAGAGAACTGGAGTGGGCCATGAATTTGACTGTAGTCTTTGATTCAACTGTGCACTTGCCTTTAGATTGTTATCCAGACTTTATTTTTCCAGTTTGCTGATGAGGTACATCAGACACATTATCAAACTTGCTAAAGAAAAGATATGTCAGGTTTCCAATTAGAGCATTAAGGTAACAGCTTATCTAGCGAGTCAACTTTGGAGGGTATACTAAAATAGAATTTTCCAAACTGTGCTCTGAGAAAAACTAGTATCTCATAAGATACTAGTAGTTTACCTATAAAAAAAGAGTTTCTTATCAAGTAAGTTTGGACACAATGGGTAAAAAACGGTAAACAACAGTTTAATGTGTATTACAAAGCTTCAAGGCTCCACATACAGTATGTGGTGTTCCCCAAACTTCTTTGACTATAAGATCATCTATTCTCCTCAAGCAAATTATTCATATCTTATGTTACACTGGGGTTCAGAACCCCAGTTTGGGTAAAGCAACCCTACAAACATATACATTCCAGGCCTCAGAATATTCTACCAGAGGCTGGCATTTGGAAACACTATATTTCAACACAAACCCAGTTATCCACCTAATCGTTTCTGCAAGCTTTTTTCATATCAAACACTGTCCTACTCACTATTTTAAGTAAAATGTCCATGGCTTACCCAAAAGATACACTATCCATTTTCATAGTTTTATTTTTTTTAGTGGTTAAAAGTCACGATGTTACACAAGTCTTAATTTTCCATAAATTAACTTCTTCCCTCTTCTCTTTTTAATTTTCAAAGGCAATCTTACATGGCATCTATGCAAATAATTTTCCTGAAAGTTTAATATTTTGAGGTTTATGCAGAATTGGGTTATTTTTTCAGCTTCTAGGATTTCTCATACTTGGAGCTAACAGCCACAATTATAACACATACATGTGGCTAACTCACCTAATAAATCATTACCTCATCAGCTGCCAGTATTCTGGCATTTAGGAAAAAAATCACAAATTTTGCTGAATACTGCTTTGTGGCTTTCAAAAGATCAAGAATTCAAGGCTCAGATTAGCAGGTGTGGATATGAACAGATTTTTGTCTTTGGGAGGAAACAAGGAGACATTCTGGCTTTGAGTAATTCAGTTAAAAACTGCAGTAAATTAAGTCATTTATTGATAGAAATCATTTTGTTGATGGCAATTTATGACACATCACTCAAGAAAAATATTTTTAAGATAAATAGAAAAATATATTGGGAAGAAGCAAAATGAAAAAGGGTGACAGAAGCAGGAAGTCTAGGACTAATGAAAATACTTCCATGTCATTGTCGGTAAAAAACTGATCAAAAAGTCTGCCCAAAATACATTAGGCCATACTGTTGAATACAGAAAATAAAGTAATGGCAAACTATAACCCAGGATTATTGAAAACTGAAATGTTTTCATAAGATGTGCTTTTAGAGAATTTATGAAAAGAGAAATGCGGCTTGATGCTAGTAGCACCCATATATAACTAATGAAATTCTCTTTAAAAATCATTTAAGAGGAGGGGAAAAAAACAAAAGAAACATAACTAGTAAGCACTGAACTAAGGGCAGGCCAAGGTAAGGCAGTAGACCCTGAGGGTGGGGGTGGGGGTAAAATGCCATAAAGATAATTTCCATAGTGATTTGAAAAACAGGTACTACTGTAATTTCTCAGGTGTTTCTATTTCTGATTCCATCAGTCAAGTGATTAAGTTATAGCAAATCACTGGATACAGCCCAAGTAAGCAAGCACTTACATATATCTTTGCAAACAACCATCTGTTATGGTCATCACTTATCCTTAAATATAGCACACAAAATTTTAATTGCAGTAACATTCTTTCCCATGAATGTTCCAGTCTTTGTCTTTATATTTTAGAAAACTATCATTATTGAAACCAGTGTCAGAAGATGGACTCCTTTTTGACACATAATACAAATTAAAAAATGATCAATCCTGGACATCCAAATACTTGATTTTGGGTGGTGGAGAAGTGCAAAATGTCTGAGTGAGGAACTTCGAGCCCCAGAATGGCATTAATGTAACACAAAACCCAACCTGTGAGAGAGGGTCTTTTTCCATCCACATAACAAACATTTACCAAGTTCCAACTTGATGCAAGGCATGGTGCTGGGGACTAGGGATTAACCTATGAATAATGCAGACAAGGTTCCTGCCTTTATGGGGCTTATATCTGAGTAGAGGAAAACAGAAAAAAGCAAACAAGGAGATTGCAGAATATAATAATTTCTCTGAAAGTGATATGATAGAGAGTAATGGGGGATGTTGATGGAGGGGTAGGGATGGACTATTTTAAAATAAGATGGTCTGGGAAGGCCTTTCTAAAACGACGGCATTTAAGCTGAGATATGAGTGATAAAAAATGGCACTGTTATTTGAAGCTCTAACTGGGGGAAGTATACTCTAGGCAGAGCAAACAGAAAGAGCTAAAGGGTACACTGACTGTCATCGAGCAAGATGGTAGAACAATCAAAAAAGGTGAAAAAGACTATTTCATCGATGGACTAATGAAAAATATATAACAGGTAACATGACTACCATTCAAGACCTTTGACATCTTTAATATAATCACAGAAGGATGTTAGAACTCATTTACTCTAATATTTCTCACAATGTATTACACACAGATAGCCATTGCTCTACTGCTTAAACACCTTCAGTGTTTAAGGCATCTCACTCAATTGTGAGAAACTAGAAAGTCTTTTTCTTAATCTGAGCTGAAATTGGTTTTTTGTCAATCTCTTTTATTGACTCTAATTCTGCCCTTTCAAATATTCAAAGGCAAGTAGTATACTGCCCCTCAGTGCTCTGTTCTACGATTCAGGTCCTTCAACTGTTGTTTAGGGATTCCAGATCATCTAGATGTTATGATTCTTCTGGACACACTATAGGTTTTCTTAAAGTATAACTAATTTACAATATTATATTAGTTTCAAGTGTGTAACATAATGATTCAATACTTTTATAGATTATATTCCATTTAAAGTTATTACAAAATAATGGTTATATTTCCTTGTGCTGTACAATGTATCTTTCTTGCTTATGTATTTTATACATAAGCAGTTTGTATCTCTTAATCCCATTCCTCTATCTTGCCCCTCCCCCTTTCCCTCTCTCAAACCACTAGTTTGTTCCCTATTTCAGTGAATCTGTTTCTATTTTATTATATACATTCGTTTTATTTTTTATATTCCACACATAAGTGATAATATAGAGTTTTTGTCTTTCTCTGTCTTATTTCACTAAGCACAATACTCTTTTGGGCCATCCACATTGTTCAAATGGCAGAATTTCGATTTTTTACAGCTAAATAATATTCCATTACACACACACACACACACACACACACACACACACACACACACACACCACATCTTCTTTATCCATTCATCTGTTGAGGGACACTTATGTTGCTTCCATATCTTTGCTATTGTAAATAATGCTGCTATGAACTCTGGCATGCATGTATCTTTTCAAATTAGTGTTTTCATTTTCTTTGGATATATACCAGGCAGTAGAATTGCTGGGTCATATGGTAGTACTATTCTTAGTTTTTGAGGAACCTCCATACTGTTTTCCATAGTGGCTGCATCAATTTACAATCCCATCAATAATATACTAGGGCTCCCTTTTTTCCATATCCTCACCAACATTTGTTATTGTGGTCTTTTTGATGATAGCCATTTTGACAGATGTGAAGTGATATCTCATTATGGTTTTGGTTTGCATTTCTCTGATGATTATTGATGCTGAGCATTTTTTCATGTGCCTGTTGGCCATCTGCACATCTTCTTCAGAAAAAAATCTATTCAGGTCTTTTGCCCATTTTTTAATTGGGTTGTTTGTTTCTTGGATATTGCGTTGTATGAACTTTTTACATATTTTGGATATTAACCCCTTATTGGTCATATTCACTTGCAAATATTTCCTCCCATTCAGTAGGTTGTCTTTTCATTTTGTCTATGGTTTCCTTTGCAAAAGCTTTTAAGTTTAATTCGGTCCCATTTGTTTACTTTTCCTTTTATTTCTTTCACTTTAATATTGCTATGATTTATGTCAAAAAGGGTTCTGCTTATGTTATCTTCTAGGAGTTTTATGGTTTCAGGTCTCATAATTAGGTCTCTAATCCATTCTGAGTTTATTTTTGTATATGGTGTGAGGAAATGTTCTAATTTCAGTCTTTTACATGTAGCTGTCTGTTTTCCCAGCACCACTTATTGAAAAGACTGTCTTTCTCCATTGTACTCCACTGTATATTTTTGCCTCCTTTGTCAAAGATTAATTGATCTTAAGTGCATGGGTTTATTTCTGGGTTCTCTATCCTGTTCCACTGACCTATTGTATCTGTTTCTGTGCCAGTACCATGCTGATTTAACACCAATACCAGTCAAAGACATTACAAAAAAAGAAAATCCCAGGCCAATATGTCTGACAAATACAGATGCAAAAATCCTCAACAAATATTAGCAAGTCAAATTAAAAAATATATAGAGAATCGAACACCATGATCAAATGGGATTTACTCCAGGGATGCAAGGATTGTTCAATATTCACAAATCAATGTGATTGTGATGCACCACATTAACAAAAGGAAGGATAAAAAGTATTTCATCATCACGACAGACACAGAAAGAGCATTTGACAAAATTCAACATCAATTCATGATTAAAACTCTCAACAAAGTTGGTAGAGAGAGAACACATCTCAACATAATGAAGGTCATTTATGACAAATCCACATCTAACATCATACTCAATGGTAAAAAGCTGAAAGCTTTTCCTCTAAAATCAGGAATAAGACAAGGATGCCCACCCTTGCAACTTCTATTTGACATAGTATTGGAAGTCCTAGCCACAGAAATCAGACAAGAAAAAGAATTAAAAGGTATCCAAATTGGAAGGGAAGAAGTAAAACCATCACTATTCACAGATGACATGATACTATGTTAGAAAACCCTAAAGTCTCCACCAAAAAACTATTAGAACCAATAAATAAATGCAGTAAAGTTGCAGGATACAAGATTAATATACAGAAATCTATTGCTTTTCTATACACTAATAATGAACTATCAGAAAGAGAAAGCAAGAAAACAATCTCACTCAAAATCACATCGAAAAGAATAAAATACTTAGGAATAAATGTAATTAAGGAAGTGAAAGACCTATATTCTGAAAATTATAAACATTAATGAAGGAATTTGAAAATGAAACAAAGAAATGGAAAGACATCCCTTCCTCTTAGATTGGAAGAATTAATATTTTAAAAATGTCCATACTACCCAAAGCAATCTACAGATTTAATGCAACCCCTATCAAAATACCCATGACACTTTTCATTTGAACTAAAACAAATAATCCTAAAATTTATATGGAAACACAAAAGACCTCAAATTGCCAAAGCAATCTTAAGGGAAAAAAATGGACACACTATAGTTTCTTAATAAGTTATTTTAAAGTCATACTGCCTTTAGACACACCCACAAAATTTGTAAGGTAAAGACTTAGGCCCCAATTGTCAATAACAGAATTGTAGCACATTCACCAAGTATATTCAACAGTCACCTGTTGACCACTTGTTGTATGCAAAGTATGTTAGGTGCTAGGGAGATTTAAAATCGAATTAAAAATGGTTCTTCTCAGAAGAAGCTTGCACTCTGGTGGGAGCAAGAGTCATGGACTTAAGTGCTCTAAAATAGGCATAGATACAATAAAATTGGCACCCAGAAGAAAACATGTGTTGCCAATGGGCTAGGAACCACTGCCATAATACTCCAATTTATTAACCACTTGCTGGCATATCAGACATCCATCTGTATGCTTACTCCTATCTTTACACACAAACACAAACACACACACACACACACACACACGTCAGAATTGTGGCACTAAGATTTGAACTGCTGTCAATTCTGGACTAATATTAAAGTTAAGCTAATGAAAGGTAATTACCAAATTAATATATTAAGGTTCCTTTTAAATTATTAGCGAGACTAACCATTTAGGATATATTTTACTCTGATTACAGAATGTTAGCATAAATTATCTTGGATGAATCTGGATCACAGTTGTGAAATCTGAGATACATGATATTTGAATTTTGGAAATTCAAACACTATCATTACTGATAGCTACTCACAGCTTTATTAAAGGCAGAACATTTGAAACAGACTTGTGTGTGTGTGCACACGTGCATGTGTGTGTGATGCCTATGGTGATTAATAGGTTATTTTTTATAACTGGTCTGTATAAGTAAGTTAGAGGAGGCTGATAAAACGGTTAAGTATAACTAGCTAGACAGCATTGCAGGTATTTTGACAGAGGGAACCAGATCTTTTATCCAACATTTATTCTAAGTCTTTTTAAAATGGAACTAGTTTCTGAGGTGGTTCCAAATCAGGGAAATAAAGAAGGGGTGTTTGAAATTTAGTTTGATTATTTTGTTTGAAAAGAAATTTCTGTACAGTATAGGTTGTTACTTAATACTATAAATATGTGGGTATACATGTACACACTATCCATCCCTGCATTGTGACGTTGTCTTTTACCTACTGAGCAATTTTTATGAGCAAAATGTAGCAACATGCTAATACTTCTTTTCTTATTTTACTTTCATTGACGTGCACAAGGAAAAAGAAACTTCATAATTTAGAGGGACAAGTTGTATACATTATCATGTCAAAGCAAGACAATGCAAGGGATATTTGTAGAATGCTAATCACCACCAGCCTAGGAAACTCCTTTAGTACAGAGCTTCTATTCTCAAGTAGTCAGATGTTTTTACCCAGGCCTGAAAGCCCAGATGGTGTACAGCTGTCAGACAGCTGTCTTTGTTGAAGTTCTTTAAAAGAAATGTTCATCATCTATTAAATGGAAAGAAATTTTCCTAAAGGTTGAGAGAAAAGGGAAACAAGAATATACCATTGAAAATTAACTTCAAAGTTGAAAATAGTAAAAAAGTTATTTTGTGTTCTTAAAGTAGCTGTATACTTCTGATATTTATGTTGCTTCCTTCCCTTTCCTCCCTCAATAAATATGTTTTTGCCAGGCACTATACTGGGAGCTGGGGATTCAAAGATAAATAAGGTAGTCTCTGCTCTCTAGGATTTCACAATTTATTAGTGGAGATAGTTATAAAATTAAGTAAGTGTAATACAGTATAATATATTCTATAATAGCAGAAAATATTATAGCTAGTGATGTTGCAAAGGAAGGAGTGGTCAGCTATGCCTGGGCTGTCAAAGAAGGCCTCACAGAGTGGAGATACATGAACTGAGTCTTGAAAACAGTAGAAGTTAATTTGGCGTCAGGAGGGTGATTCCAGGCAGAGTGCTAGCATGTGCAAAGGTACAGATATCTAAGGCAACATGGCCCTCTCAATAGTTAGACAGAGATGGAGTATAACTGTGTCTTAGAGAATGACAGGGGGTAAGACTGATGAATGAGGATGGCAAGGGTTATGTCAAGGTGAATGCATGGAGCAGTGGTCATGAGAAAGGTGGTAAAGGTTTGCAGTGGCAGCCACTGCCAACAGGAGAGGAAAGTATTAAGGACACATACAAGGATCGTTAAATGGTATGCTAAGGGCCCAGTCGAGGTCTTTAGAAACCATATTTTCATAGTATTAGCAATCTGCACAGTTGTGTCATTTGCTCCAGCAGCATTCAGCTGTTATGGTAAGAGGAACACACAGTTCCATAATCTGGAGAATAAGACCATTAGAAACTCAAATTGAATATTAATTAGAAATATATCAAATATTCTCCCAAAGTAATTCCAAGTCCAAAAATAATTTTAAGAGTACCAAAAGCTCTAAGTATTTAAGCTCAAAATGAATAAATTAGACTAAAGGAGGCAGGGGATCTACTTGTGCTTTTGTTTTGCTTCACGTATCTCAAAGTATTTTAATATGGTTGTTCTCAATTTATTCCTCTCCTAGTGAGGAAGATAGTAAAGGTATTACCATATAATTATTACTCCCGGCACCATGTACACACTTCTAACAAGGCAATTACCATACCATATTGCAATTGCAGACATATACGTCCTCCACCAGATTGTGAGCTCTTTGAGAGCAGCACCTTGTTCACTATCTCATAGAAAACACTTGAAAACCTTTTGTTGGATGGATCAATTTACAGATGAAGACTATGAGGCACAGAATAAGATTCACTCAAGAAAGCACAACTGCTTTTGTTATAGAATACAGTCCACTGACGCAGACCAGAGGTCTCGGTTTCTGTGAGGCAATATCTGGCTTTAATTTCAGATTGATAAGAAATCTTTATAAATAAAACCATATATTTTCAAAATTAGAGCATAAAACTAATGCTACATAGGACTCCTAAAAAAAGAATTGCATAGTGTAAGGGAAATATACAACACCATTACATTTTAATTTTCAATATAATGGCAAAAGAAGGCAGCTGAATTTAATAAGAAATCTGAGATTATTAATACCAATATTTTAAAAATACTGGCAGTTAAAAAAGTGAACATGTGTTCTTCTTCATTCTAGTCTTGTTTAGCTGGCAAGCTTTTGCTTTGCCTTCTCCTGGTGGCATTCGAATTTGTTTTTAGAGACGAAAATGACAATAAAGAGTCTGATTCCATCTTTGATGTATAACTAATGATAGCTTTCAAGCCCCGCTCCTCTTACCTTTCCCCTTTTTTGTCTCACATCAGGGCAAGCTGATAAGAAAGGCCTAGGCACTCCTTCTCATAGTGCTGGAAAGGAAGTTCAAACCATGCAACTCACAGCCAGCATAGTAAACTCTACCACCTAATCACCATAAAACCCAAAGCCACTTGCCTCTGCCTTTACTCAAGCCATTTCAGACCAGCTGGGGAGACAGTTCCACTCTCCTCCAGAAAACCTCATTATGTCAGAAATAAACCTTTTCAAAGCCTTCTAGTGCATGTATGGCATTGTCAGACATCAGTATTTGAGATGAGGGAATTAATTGATCCTACCCCTCACAGGGCAAATATAAGATAAATGGCACTGTGAGTAGGTTGTTGAAGCAATAGCCATCACCACCCAGGGTCTTCATTCTTTTGCTTTCTGTATGCTGTCTGCTGGTGAGGGTACACCTTGAGCTGTGCTGCTGCCTGCTGGCCAGCTTGTGCTATGAGTTGTGCTGTGCTACACTGTAAGTGCCAAGTCCTACTGAGCCTCTGTTATGGATTTAACCAACTTAATTCAGAAGTTTCAGTAAATGACATTTAAGGATTGGGATATGGGATTGGGGCCCTCCTTAAAGTAGCCCTGGGTTCTGTACGTTAGCAGGGGCCTATTTGTGTGTTTCATATTGAATCATGTGTTTTGATTTCTAGCATAAGGCATGGCTGATGCTAGGCTCCAGAAAATGACTCATCCGAAGACTGTTGGTTTTATGTGTTAACAAGGTCTCAGACCTCATTTTATAGAGTGTTCAGGGGCAAAACTGTACAATGCACGAGTCCATTGGATGGTTGCTTATATGATGAAGAGTAGTCATCATGTGGCAAGCTGAAGTCCACGCTCGAAAAATCAGATGGTTCATAAGGACCCTATGAAATGCCTTTGCAACTGCTGCTGCTGCCTGTATTACAAAAAAAAAAAAAGATCCTGATCGTCAGGGTTATAGAAAGATATCCATGGCACCCAGTAGTTACATATGAGAAGCAGCCTTGAATACTTTACTCCTATTCATTTTAAAGGTCTAGAGGACACCATTACCCTACTGGACAACTGTAAAAAGGACCAACAAAGACTGGGTTCATCTGAGTGCCATGGCTTGTCAACATTCCAACAGGCTAAGCCAAAGTCAACTTAAGCCTGGGGTCCTTAAATCCAATTAAATGATGATCACCAATGTGAGATTAACTTTAACCCTGATGATGCTGAATTAGGACTCCCTGCAGGAAGAAACTTATAAATATGAGCAGGGTAGAGAGAACATCCTCCCATCAAAGTATGGCCAATAAAACCACGAAAACAAAAGAAAAAACCTTGATGAAGGGAGAAAAAAAAAACTAAAATGGAGACCTATTATTTTATTCTGGCTAGAAATCCAAAATTAACTAAATTTTTTATGCATTGGAAAGGTAAACAGTGTGCCAATTGGCTTTTACTCTACAAAGATTCTAAATTAATTTTAACATCTACTGAGATGCACCAACTGGCCAAACTTCATTGCCTCCAATTATAATTATACCTGAGGATCCCACTAAATTTAAACAAGGTACTCCTTATACTTTTAGGGGAGTTACCAAACACAAAATAGAGGATAAACAAGTATGCCTCACCTTAACAATGGGAGCTACTAGCTTGTCTACATTCCCCATGGTCATAGTGCTCACTGACCTAAAATATCTCATAATGGGCATTGATGCTGTGACTCAAAGAGTAACAGTTTGAAATAAAATTAAGCATTTGGCACTTACATGAAGCTTGACAAATGGTACCCCAAGACCTCCCTCCCACACAGTTTAAATAATTAATATGGTGCAATATGATTAAAATAAGGCCTATAGGAATTAAGACCCATTATATAAGACCTACTGAAGAAAGAGATCATTATTACCACTGTCTTGCCCTTGAACAGCCCAATTTGGCCAATGTCTAAACAAGATAAAAATGAATGACATTTGAGAGTGGATTACCAATCTTAATGCTATGGTACTCCTAATTAAGGCCCCCATATGCAATAATCAATAAGGTCCTACTGTGTAGTACAGTACAGGGAACTATATTTGATATGTTGTAATAGCCTATAATGAAAAAGAATATGAAAAGAAATATATATGTGTATATATCTATATATCTAAATATATATATCTCTGAATCACTATGCTATATACCAGAGACTGACACAACATTGTAAGTCGGCTATATTTTAATTTAAAAAAATCCCCAATAATATTAAAATTACTGACTCTATCCAATCAACAACTGAAAAATATTTTGCTTTCATAGATTAGGTTAATATTCAGTGCCTATTTCAAAAGCCTCTCAGATGCAATTTGCCTTCATTTCAAATCGATACAATACACATTTACCTGGCTACTCATGGGGCATACCTCAACAGCCGTGTTATCAGAGTATTTGCCAGCAAGATCTTAACTACATCCAATTTTTGCAGGTATGACACCTGAGAATCTTAGGGTGGGGGCTAAGACCAACAATCATAGCACACAGGATGGGGGCTTTGGGTGATGCAGTATTGATTGACCTAAAGACTGAATTCAGCCACATGGGCAATCAATCAACCAATCATGTCTATGTAATGAAGCCTCAGTAAAAAGTCTGGACACCAAGGCTCAACCTGGGTTGCCAATACTCTGTGTGTATTGACACATACTGATGCTGGGAGGGGAACTCATCCTGAGGACAAAGGAAGCCTCATGTTTGCAACCCTCCTTGATTCTGCTCTATGGGTCTCTTCTTTTGGTTGGTTTTAATTTGTATTCTTTTCATGTAATAAAGCACATACAGTAAATAGACAAGATACAAATAATAAAAATAATGAAATTAACAAAATAGGGATGAGAAAAAAGAGGAAGCCAAAATACAACAGTACAGTTGCTGCTGTCATTGGTTATACAATTTGGTTCGGTGTATCCTGTTAAGACGGCAACTTATATTTATATAAAGTTTCATAATTTACAAAATATTTTTTATTCTTAAAAATTTTATTCATAATCTCATTTACCCCTTATACCCACTTGTAGAGGATGTATTTTTCTTAGCCCCATCCTATACTTGAGGAAATTGAAGATCAGAGATAGTGATTGATTGATTTAAGGTCTCTGGTAGTATCAGGACTAGGAAGCCAAATCTTCTGATTCTAAAGTTCACATTAATTATACTGACACACTCAGGTCTTCTCCTGCTCCTGCTTCTCTCTTTAAATGGTATCTCTCTGAGTATTCCCTGTTAATAACCAGATGAGTGGACACCGATAGCTCTGATCCAATGCACGACAGGAACTGTTTCCCAATCTATTCAATAAAGGAAGTAGACCAGATGGCATCTTAGGTACTGTTACATGTTGAAAGCGTATGGCATTAGAAGTGGTTGCTAGGTAAACACACACAGGATCAGGTCTAGGAAATAACTCTGCAACTTGTCTTTAGATTATCTACTCTAAATGGGAGAACTGTGGTAGCAGAGGCAAAGACTAAGAAATCAATTTCCTCTCATCTACCATCTAAAATCTGCAATTATTACTTGTGTTTTTGAGACATGGTAGAAGTATCTAGTATGCCCTCCTCCAGTAATTCATATCCTACCCAGTATCCCGAGTTCAATTCCAATCATCTTCATAATGTTTTCCCAGACCACTATAGCCCATAGCCATTTCTTCTTTCTCTCACTTCCATCAGTACTTATCTGTTCCACTCATTTTAGTCCTTACTCATATACAGCAGTATTTTTTTATTTAGCAGCATCTAGAACAATAGCTGTTCAAAAAATACATGTTGTTATTTTCAATTTTTCCTAATTAGTGGATTGAATCCTCTTAAGATCTTATATGCCAGAGATTTTAATTCTCCTTATCTATAACATTTTCTTCCTTGTTTCCATCCACAACTGTATGTCATTCATTACTCAGTCACATTTCCAACTACTGTTTACTCTTCTTAATTGGTAGAGGTGTGGAGAGCATATATCCACATAATTTCTCTGTAAAAACACTGGGCAAACAGAAGTAATACAATAGAAATTGCATCATTCTGTTCTCATAAAGTCCAAAGCAAGCTGGATTTAGCCAGAACTTAACCAGGTTCTTCACAAGTCCTGTGAGCCTTAGCATGGTTTAGTCTCTACCTACCCTTTAAGCCTCCTCTTGCTTTATTCTCTCTCTCTTCCTCTCTCTGCTCCAGCTATACCTGAATCCTTTCATTTGTTCAAATTTGCCATGCTCCCTCCTCCACAGGACCTTGTTCATGTTATTCCTTCTGCTTCAAACTCTCTTACCTATTTCCTCTTCTATCAACTTAACTCCTGCTCTTACCTTCAGATCTCAGCCTTATTATCACTTCCTCAAGAAAGCCTCCCTCATTGTCAGGACTGAGTTAAGGCACCCTACCATGCTTTCATGGCATCATATTTCTCTCTTTTGTAGCATCTAACAGAGTCATAAAATTTACGTTTATTGGTGAATTCTGATGTCTCTCTCTCCCACGAAATTATTGTAACCTCCATGAGGATGGGATTCATTGTCTTTGGTCTGCCCCACACCACTGTACCTTCAGCACATAGCACCGTGCCTTGCATATTCTAAGTCCTCAACAAATACTTGTTGGATGAATAAACATGTACTTCCAGTTCTTGAAAAACGTCATGAGTAATTTGATTGGGATTGCATTAAATCTGTAGATTGCCTTGGGCAGTATGGCCATTTTTAACAATATTGCTTCTTCTAATTCAAGAGCATGGGATATCTTTCCATTTCTTTAAGTTGTCTTTAATTCCCTTAATCAATGTTTTGTAGTTCTCCATGTATAAGTCTTTCATCTCCTTGGTCAGATTTATTCCTACATTCACTACATATACAAATAGAGAAAAAAAATATCTTCTGTATAGCACAGGAAACCACATTCAATATCTTGTAATAATCTTTAATGAAAAAGAATATGAAAATGAGTGTATCTATACACACACACACACGATTGGGACATTATGCTGTACACCAGAAATTGACATTGTAACTGACTATACTTCAATTAAAAAAAATGTACTTCCAACAAAATACAAAAGGGCCTTAGCTTTACTGATAATCCCAATGTTAAATACTCTCTCCTGTTCATAGAACCAGTCAAGACTACTCATTTAGAAAATACTGTCATCACAGGCATACCCTAACACCAACAATAAATGATCTTTCTCCATTATACAAAGAAAAAAACTGAAGTCTAGAGTGATTAGGTGACTTCCTCAAGACAGAGCAAGGTTTAAAATCTAGATATCTTGATTACTTATCCAGTGCTCCTTCTACTACATCACAAAAGGTAGATGGTACAATAGGAAGATTATGGATTATCAGTTCAGGTAACCTGACCTTAAATTCTGTTTTATTTACAGTGTGACAATGGATAAAGTACTTAACTTCTCCAAGCCTGTTTCTGTCTGTATATTGAAGATAATGTCTATCATAAAGGGTTTTTGTGACAATAAGAACAAATATAGAGAGCCCCCAGCATCATGCCTCGCACATAGTAGGTACTCAGTAGATGTGGACATGCTGTTACCTGAACCTCAGTTTGGGCATCTTAAAATTCAAGCTTCTGTATATTGTGTTTTCCTCTATCAGAACATATTATATACCAAGGCAAACACATGCATATAAATAATTTAGGACATCTATTTGTCATTTATACAGCTTTGAGTCCTTTTACACATACAACATGTTCTGATCAGTATTGTCTGAGTTAGAGTACAAGCAGGGACAATAGCTGTTTAATCTCAACCAGTATCCTGGGCACATGGTTGCATAATTAAAGCATTTTGTGTTGGTGCTGAGTTTAATAACACAACCCGTTGTTAATTGCTGCAGTGAGTTTGACTTTAAACACAAGAGGCGAACCAACATGGAAACTCCTACCTGGGAAAGAGTTAAAAGTTTGTATTAGTTTAGTTGAGCTTTGTCTCACTTTTCTAAGCAGAGAGGGTAAAATTTTTTTAAAAAGATTTATCTTGGAAAGACATTTTTGGAGAACAAAAGAAAGGATATACCCAGCTTTAAAAATAGCCAGTGGCCCAGTACAACAACATATGTCTGATTGACAATAAAGAAAGTTAATTTCATCCATATCTGTTCACTCATTTAACAGAGATTTGAGTACTTTCTCTGCACCACATACTGTAGATTCAGTAGTGAGCAAAAGCAGACATCACTCCTTTGAGTGTAGTGGGAGGGACTGACTACTTAACTACCTGAGCCCCTCCAGAGGCAAAAAAGGCTAGGATGTTTCTTAATTTCAAGGTTGCTGAAGCTCTTCCTAAACTTCTTGTATAGGAAGATACAGAACAGAATTTGACATTAAATTAGTTGGTCCAGGACATGTCTTTGGAGAATTAGGATGTTTCAGAAAGCCCCTGTTAAACGAAATCCTTACCTCCAGGCAGTCCCAGAACAGAAAGCCAAGGTCAACTAGGGTGATAAGACGCAAAGCTCTGAACCAAGAGTAGAAATATGGTGCCACTTTCTGACTTTAGGCAAGTTACTTAACTTCTGATCCTCAGTTTCTTCATCTGGATAATGTTCCAGCTCAAACAGTAACAATAACATCAATAACAAAGATTCTATGACAATATTTATAATGAGGCATCAGGGTATTCTACATTTCTATGCTAATTTGGTAGATACATACTGTAAACTTTTCAACCATTCTATGTAGTATTAAAAACTACATATTTATTTTGGTAACACGTTTTAATGAAATTATTTTTACAAAATCCAAAGTTTGGAAGGAGTACTAAGACCATTTAGTTACATGAAAATCATTCCCCTAGCTAATCATGTTCGAGGATTGCCTATCCTAATTCATAAGGTTTTTCTCAGGAGTAAGATTCAGCTATCTCCCTTGGTTGATTGACAAAGTAATTAATAAATCTCATTATTGAGCATTTTTTCCTTATGTGTAACCAAACACTCCCAGTGTAGTTTAAACCTGTATCTTTTAGCTTTGCCCTTGTGAGACGAGAACTGGTGGTTGGCATCCTCTTGTAATAATACTTTGTAGATGTGGAGACAATGATTAAATAACACCCTCAGTTTTCTCAGGACACTAAATAACTCTTTGTTTCCAACTCTGATTTCTATGATCCTTTGAGTTGTACAGCTCAAAGAAATAATCAGACATCTTGTCTACTTGATGTAAATGAAATATCAGAAAGTAAAGCACATCCTCTCTCAAATGTAAGTTAGAATAGTGATGATTAAGAGCAATATAATTCAATGATGTTAGGTATCATGCATGGTATGTGAACAATTTTTCTAAAACAAATTTTTAAAAAATCATGCTTTGAATACTATTTTTCAAATGTTAAAAAGACAAAGTGCATTTTAATACAGAGAATGTTCACAGAAAGGTTGGTATGGATGCAGCTTAGAAATCTTAGTATCTGTATCAGCTATACATAATTATTTCAGGCATCTTCAAATATCTTAACATACCAAAAGAAAAACAGCAACTACTGAATCTTCTCTTTGATTACTTAGGTTTGCTTCCTTCAGGTCTTTAAATGTAGGTGATTGGTTCCCAATCATGTAGAACCTATTTGTAAGCCTAGCACCTATCTACAAAATATCCTGGTAGTCAGGGACAGAATAAAGAACTCAAAATAATTTAAACAGAGTGGGGCCAGGTAGGTGTTAGACCAAGGGCAAAGCTTCTGACATTGCAAAAGTTTTCTTTCAGTATTCTATGGCCTTTATGCATGATTTTCTTTTTTATTTTAATGAATTTAGGTGAAACTGAGAAAAAAAGCACAGATGTTGCCAGACAGTCCTTGGCAAGTGCTCATTACAGTTTGACAATGTGTTTAAATAGGCCCAACTTTTGCAGTCATAAGAGTTGTTCCAAATTTCTCTGGGAAGTGACTTGCCTAAGGTCATACAGTTGGTTAATGGCAAGCTAGGGCACCCTCCTGACTCTAAATCCAATCTAATACTATTTCTTTTAAAAAATTAAAGTATAGTTAGTTTATAATTTGTCAATTTCTGGTATACAGCATAATGTTTCAGTCATACATATACATACAAATATTCCTTTTCATATTTTTTTCATTATAGGTTACTACAAGATAGCAAATACAGTTCCCTGTGCTACACAGTATAAACTTGTTTGTCTATTTTACATACACTAGTTAGTATCTGAAAAATCTCAAACTCCCAATTTATCCCTTCCCACCCTCTTCTCCCCCTGGTAACTATAAGTTTGTTTTCTATGTCTGTGAGTCTGTTTCTGTTTTGTAAATTAGTACATTTGTATCTTTTTTTTTTTAATTTCACATACAAGTCATATGGCATTTTTCTTTCTCTTTCTGGCTTACTTCACTTAGAATAATGGTCTCTAGGTCCATCCATGTTGCTGCAAATGGCATTATTTTATTCTTTTTTATGGCTGAGTAGTATGCCATTGTAGAAATACACTGCAACTTCGTTATTCAGTCAACTGTCAATGGACATTTATATTGTTTCCATGTCTTGGCTATTGTAAATAGTTCTGCTTTGAGCATTGGGGTGCATGTATCTTTTTGAATTAGAGTTTCCTCCAGATATATGCCCAGAAGTGGGATTGCTTGGTCATGTGGTAAGTCTATTTTTAGTTTTTTGAGGAATCTCCATACTGTTTTCCATAATGGCTGCACCAAACTACATTCCTACCAACAGTGCAGGAGTATTCCCTTTTCTCCACACCCTCTACAGCATTTATCATTTGTGGACTTTTGAATGATGGCCATTCTGACTAGTGTGAGACCTCATTGTAGTTTAGATTTGCATTTCTCTGATAATTAGAGATATTGAGCATTTTTTCATGTGCCTATTGGCCATTTGTAAGTCTTCATTGGAGAATTGCTTGTTTAGGTCTTCTGCCCATTTTTGGATTTGGTTGTTTGGGTGTTTTTGTTTTTGTTTTTGTTTTTTGGTATTAAGTTGTATGAGCTGTTTATATATCCTGGAAATTAAACCTTTGTCAGCCACATCATTTGCAAATATTTTCTCCCATTCCATAGGTTGCCGTTTTGTTTTGCTTATGGTTTCCTTTGTTGTGCAAAAGCTTATAAGCTTAATTAGGTCCCATTTGTTTATTTTTGATCTTATTTCTATTGCCTGGGTAGACTGCTCTGGGAGAATATTGTTAAAATTTATGTCAGAGAGTGTTTTGCCTATGTTTTATTCTTGGAGGTTTATTGTGTCTTGTCTTATGTTTAAGTCTTTAAGCCATTTTCAATCTAATACTCTTAACAAAACATTTTTTAATGTTTAAAATTTATAAAATGGAACAAAGGATAATACAATGACTACGCATGTCCCTACTACTCAACTTAAGAAATAAAACATTGCCAATAGTGTTGAATTCCTATTGTGTACTCCATCCCTGATCACCTTGCTCTTTTTTGCCCAAAAGTTAAATGCCATCTTGAATTTTGTGTTTACCATTTTCATGCCTTTCTATGTATACTTCTAAGTAAAAATATATATATTTCTAAGTAATATATAGAATTGTTTGAGATATTTTTGAACTTTATATAAACTGTTCTGTTATGTACATATGTTATCCTGCAACTTGCTTTTTTTGTTCAGCACTGTTTGTGATATTCATCTATACTGATTCATGTAGCTCTAGTTCATTCATTTTCCTCTACTGTATAGTATTCCTCTGTGTGAGTATACTATAGTTCATTTATCTATTCATCTGCTCATTGAGATTTAAGCTGTTTCCAATTTCTTGCTATTAAAACAATGTGCCTTTAAAAATACAGTTAACCCTTGAAGAATGCAGGAGTTAGCGGCACCTCCTCAGATTCAACCAACCACAGATTGTTTAGTACTGTAGTACGTATTTCATGGAAAAAAATGTGTGTACAAGCGGACCCACATAGTTCAAAGCCAGGCTGTTCAAAGGTCAAGTGAATATTCATGTGCATGTCTCCCAACTTATCATGAGAGAATCTCTCCAGGAATTCACCTAGAAGAAAAAGTGCTGAGACATAGGTTATACACATATTTGACTTTAATAGATATTGCCATATTGTTCTCCCAAGGGGTTGACCTATTTATACTCCCACCAGCAGTGTAGAAAATGTCTCAATGTTCTATATTCTGGCCAAAAAATTGGAACTGCCAGACTTGGTAACTTTTGCAAATTTAATGGTGTGAAATGTTAACTTGGTGTTAACCTGCATTTTCCTGATTACTAATGAGAATGATCATACAGGTTTTTGCTTCTGTTTATTGATCATACAGGTTTTTTCTTCTGTGAACTGCCTATTCAAACCATTTTTTCTAATGAGTATCTTTTATTTTTAAGTGATTTGAGAAATTTTAGGTAACAGCCCTTTATCTGTTGCATGTGTTACAAGTATCTTCTCTCAGTTTGCAGGTTATCTCTTCACATTATAATAGTATCTTTTGATGAACAGAAATTTAAACTTTTAATGTGTCAAGTTTATCAACTTTTTATGTTATGGTTGATCACTAGTTTAGCTCAGGAATTTCTCTACTCCAAGGTCATAAGTACATTTTCCTATACTTTTACCTAAATTTTTATAAGTATTGTTTTAATTTTTTTCCCTATTGCACTGTAGTTATTTGTTTCAAAGAATGTAGTGCATGCAGGAAATACTCTTCATTTTACTTAGCTGTCAGGCTCAGCTCTGGCCAACAAGGGACACGTCATAAATATGGCTAAACAAAGCACTCCCTGGATCTAATCTGGAACTGTGCATGACCTTTTAAGTGATAAAAAGAGTCTCCACAATACTCTCAGGTGCAACATGGTTCTGGAATTGGTAAATGTACAGAGGTCATGGGAAATATGAGACTTTGAATCTCTTTAAGAGTAACTTCTCAAATACGCTTTGCTTCAAGGAATAGCAAAAGTGTGATATCAATGAATTCTATAAAAGCAAAATTTACTTTCCTAAAAAGTAGAGACCTTCTCTAACATTTTAAATTAAAAAAAATGTAGTGACGAATGGATTGACAGTTACTATCATAACATACCATATCGGTGGCTGATAGAACTTCAGACACTGCTTTTCCTTTGTGTAATTTTCTCAATTTCTTTCCCTTACTGACCAGCCTCTAGCCTCTCTTAGAACACTGAACGTTTTTCCATACCTGGGAACCCACTGATTCTACAGATAGCACCACAAACTTTTTTGATTTCTTATGATGTCTTTTGGTGTGTGACAGTTTTACAGTCTACCAGAAAGTCTTAAGAAATTCCACATCAAGTACTCTAGCTTAAAAACTGCTAAGGTATCAGGTTGTTTTTAATGATTTAGAGAATAGTATTAAAAATAAAATATACTTGTTCTTTGGCCCAAAAATTGCACTTCTGGGAATTTGTCCTGAGGAAATAATTAAGGATGTACACAAAGATTTAGCTAAAATTATGTTTACTGCACCATTGTTTGTAAGATCAAAAACTTGGAAATAATTTGGATGTCTAACAGGAATACGTTATTAAGTATGTCAGGGAACATCCATATTATAAAATACTAAGTAGCTCCCCTTCTGAGCTTCAGAGGTTCACGTCCAATTCAACAGTTCTACCTGGTTATCCAAGGATGAGCTTCTGATCATCCTCTCACAAACTTAGTCCTTATCTCAGTGAATAGCACCAACTTCTATCCAATTCTCCAAGCCAGAAACCTCGAAGTCATCCTTAACTTTTCTTCTCTCAACATCTCATTAAATGAATCACCTCGTCTTGTTTATTTTACCTTCTAACTATCTACTGAAGCTAATCTTCAGCATCTTCACTGCCAACACTCTTGTCTGAGCCTCCATCAACTCACTTCATCAAATGTAATAGCCTCTTCACTGGTCTTCTCACATCCACTCTAGTCCTCCAAAGCATCCTCTGCACTGCAAAAAAGGTCTGTAGTTTAGTTATTAGTTTCCTAGTTTTAATAATTGTACTATGGGTTATTTAAGATGTTATCACTGGGGGAATATGGGTAAAGGATACATTGGAACTCCCTGTACTGTTTTTGAAACTTTTTCTGAGTCTAAATTATTTCCAAATAAAAAGTTAAAAAAAAATTAATGTGAAACTGATCACAGTATCTCCTACTTACTTAATGCCCTTCAGTAGTATCCTATCACTATTAGGCTAAAGGCTAAAACCCTCACTATGACTGACAATGCCCTGCAGAGTCTGATCTTTGCCTACATCTTATCTCTAGTTTTTTTTCTTTTTAAATCACCCTTCTCTTTGTTCTCTGTGCTTGCCACACTAGTCTTCTTTTGGTACTATGAATATACCATGCTTTTTTATGGTACTGAGTCTTGGCACAGAGTGTTTCTTTCATCCAGAATCTCTCCTAGTCACTCCCTTTTTTGCCTAGTTAACCCCTGTTCATCCTGCAGATTTCAACCCAAGCATTTGTGTGAAAAGCATTTAATAATATTTGTTTTGTGAAAAAATATAGAAGGACAGGTGCATATAGTGAGCCCCTTACCAAGATATATGTAAAGATATTTCATTTTGTTAAAGCCACTCGGAGTTGGGTTTTATGTTACTTGTAGCCAGAGATCTTAATTGATAAAGATGATATAGTATGGTAGAATACAGACTACAAAATAAAACTTTCATCAGAGGGTTTCTGCTATCTTAACTGGGTTCCCTTGCAAACTACAGGTATGCCTTTACTTTGTGAACCAGATGTAGCCCTGAAAAGTTGAGTTAATCAAATTTCTATAAAATTAGAATTTGCCTATTGGTATACATTATAATTTCATACAACACAGTTTTCATTTATGATTGACCTTCAAATGGTAATCACATTTATTTTCTCTATCTTATCTCTCTTGTGGTGATTAAGAACATAGATTTTTGGAGCCTGGTCTCCTGGCATTATATCCCAATTCTGTCACTGACAAGCTGGGTACCTTAGACATATTACTTTACCTTCTGTACCTCAGATAATTTTTTTACTTATAGAGTTGTAATAATACAGTTCTCACAAAATGGAATTTTATGATAATTAAGCATTTAGTACAAGTAAAGCAATTAAAAAGGGCTTGGCACCAATATATAGGTATTTAATTTTGTTGCTATTCTATTATTTTTATCTCCAGAACTTCCCAAATTATCTCTAAATTTTATCAAGTACTTAGGAGTAAATATAGAATCCACAATTAATTTTCTAATTTTGTAAATTCAAATTTTGTTTTTAAAAAATGACCATGGGTTGTTTGTTGTAGAAGCTGGATGAACTATACACACATGGGGAGTCCATTATACCAATCTATCTGGGTCTATGTTTGAATTTTCCACAATACAAAGTAAAAAAAGCTTAAAGGAGGCACATCTTCCCTGTCACAAATTAAGTATAAGCATATATACCCTTCAAAGGGCAATGTTTTACTCAAATGAAAAGCAAAGCATTGTATTTCACTTACCATATTACTTCAATTGCCTGCTTTGGGAGCAGGTGTGTATGAGAAGATTACACAAATTTAGAGCATTTGCTAAGTAAACAAGTAACAAGAAAAAAATAAGTAATAAGAAAATTCCTGGCTGCCAAAGTTTACAATTCATTCAAGAAATTCTATGAGGCACCTTGGACTACGGGTTGAATAGCTGGCACCAGTGGTATATTTAATATTATAGTGTAGAGTAGACCATCTAGAAATTTTGCTCCACTTACTCCAAGAAGACAGTCAGACATATGTTCATGTTAAATATATTGTTCTATAATATCACACAAAGTTGAGAACAGAAACAACAAGAGTTTGTTGCCAGGTGATTCATCCTTTGTTCTGCTATACTTTCAGGCCCGAATAGTCTTAGCAAATATACAAGGTATGCTACATATATTAAGGGACTCCTGGTAGCAAGCTATTTCAGTCATTAAGTTGGTCACGCGCTGGATATTCTGTCTTGATTAATGTGCTATCAACAGAACCAGGATTAAATAAACCATGTAGCTAAGCAACTTAATGGGCAAAAGTAGGATCTGAACTCATTTGCTTGTTCTCTCTCTCCCTCTCTCACACATACACACACACACAGAGATCTTAACAAAGAGGACTTAAAATGTCTTCTCATGGCACAGGTCCTATTGACTTACTAGGTTTCCTTTATACATTTTTATTCACCAAACTTGTATGAATACTCCTAAATCAGAGCTATTAGGGTTTGTTAAGGATTGGATAGTTTAGTTAAGCAGCCACCACACTAATAATCAAAAAGTACTCAAGATGCTCAAGATGGGCTCATAGAATAAACCTTGAGAAGGGGGAAGATATAGTTCAGTGGTAGAGCACATGCTTAGCAAGCACAAAATCCTGGGTTCAATCCCCAGTACCTCCATTAAATAAATAGGTAAATAAACCTAATTATCTCCCCTCAAAATAAAGTAAAATAAATAAAATAAAAGCTTTGAGAAACATCTTCTAAAGGGCTCTAAAACAGGCCTGGCAATCAGTAACTTTATGTTCAAGTTAGATCCAACATCAATACGTTATTTTAACACTTACCAATTACAAAGCATCTCTCTGTCTCAATTTTCCCTCTTATTTTAAGAAAGTTTGGCCACCAGCCACTTGAGATGTTAACGTACATTAACAGATCAACTGTCTACTTTCTTGAATCTATGACAAGAGACTATGTAACTGCAACTTGAAAAGTAGATAGTCTTATAAGGCGATGAATACAGACAAGGAAGAAAAAGGAGATAAGGAGGGATACAGCTGGAACGTTTTTTAAAAAGCAGAAGGAAAGCGAGGTTTGCACAGTATCACCAAGATCAATGAATAGTTTTGAGAAGTTACATCAAATACAGCAAAGAGATCATGAATGATGAGGATTGAGTAAAGGTCAATGGGTTTGTGAATTTAGCCTGAAATTACATTGATACTGGTTTTAAAAGAATGGTTACAGTGCATGAGTGCTATACCATACGGTATTAAGGAAGAAGGGTAGAGAGGAAATAGATATAGCTAGTCCAGGGCTTTCATTTGGAAAATTTGCCCCTAGAAGTCTCAGGTGACGTCTTCACCCAATATCTCTGTTAATTTCATAAATTCTTTTGTTTGGTCATTCTGCAGATACCTTTGGCTCTGCTAAGAAACAAGATCAGATTGTGTTCCCCATCATGACTCAAAAAATATCTTTTCTGTCATTCAGACTTTTCCAAGATTTTCAACTCCTCCAAGAAACCGTATCATCCAGTGAAAACTATTTCACTGCTTTGCTTAAACTTTTAACTCCAATGACAGTAGTGTACTTGCCCTAAGTCCCACTATGTTAAATTTTAACTGAACTTAATTTGCACATATAATGAACGTTAATTCCTTATTCTATAATTCTGTGTTGATCTACAGATGCATTTATAATTCAGACCTATCAAAGCAAGACTCAGATTCTGAAGAATATGACTATTTCTGTGACCTGGGTGAATGATCCGCAGAAAATAATTTGTTGATGTGGCCTCAATTCATTCTATACAAGAAGTAATTTTGCAATACAAGTGAAGGAAGGAGAAAATATCCTTTATCAGTCACTCAAACCTCTTTTCATCTTGAGTGTAGGTACATGTTGTTTTGCTCCAGTAATAGTTTGAGAATTCAGACAGGTTATATTTTAGATGCTATGTCAAGTCTCCCAGTGCTAGGTTGGCTTCAAAGATCTTTTCATCTGTTAACTGACAACAGAGAAGCCAGGCATCATGTGCTTTATTGGCTTGCTCCTTAGCCTATGCCTGTGATTTCTTACAATATATTTAAAACAGAACTCTATCACTGGGACAACTCGATCAATGAATCCTCCAGGAATAAAGCTCCTCTACAATGAAACTGGCTCTGTTTAAAACAAGCACCACTTCATAATCACACAAAGCAGTACCAGTGTGCCTCATGGTCAGAGACAGTTGCTAAGCTACACATTTGTGTGGTCATAGGAGACCAAAATAACTTCTGGGCAAGGTTACTTAACCCTCCCCCTCCCTTCCATCCAAGGCTCCTTGATGGCTGTTTAATGTTTTCTAACATTTATGGTTATTTATCTGCACACAGCTGAAAGTAAACAAAACTGCTCAGGGGCCAAGAAATCTAATTTTCTGTGTAACTGATTCATCTTTCTATTCCTGACCCCTCATCCACCCCCATTCCCACCTTGATGGGACTTCTAATTTATAGCATTTTTTCCCTTATCAAAAAACAAAAAAAGGAAAGATCTTGATAGCACCTTTCCACCTCTCTAGCCACTGCAGTCTGTATTCAGTTTCCTTGGTGGAAAAGAAACCAGGGAATGACTTGACTGTAGCTGCTTCTGGGAACAAAATGAGCATTGAAGATTTTTCTAAGATTTAGTCGTATCCACAAAAGTCTGCCTAACACGTCTTTTCCCTGAAAATTCCCTCCCCAAATCATTCCTGTCTTAAAAAGTTCCCATTCGATGATACTCCAAAACATATATTTTACACATTTTAGACATCATGTTTATTGTTTTTTAATGTTTTGATACTATACTTACCTTTTCTGGTATTTTTATCATTTATCACAAAGCTTTTGAGAATAAACTATGACAATAAATTGTTTTCTCTTTTTTAATCATCAATTTTCTAACAGATATAATTGGGTATCTTGGATACTGGTTATATAGGTAAACTTTGTTTTAAGCAATTATATGTTTCTGAAGACCACTTAAGAAAGTCATACAAAGCAATTTAATAGAAATTCCTCTAAATAGCAAACATTGCTAAGATATTCAAAGCATGATCAACTTAAACTTCACAAGAAAACCTCTACAACAGCAGCTGGCGATTTTTTTTTTGTAAATGGCCAGATGGTAAATATTTTGGACTCTATGAGTCATACGGCAGTGTTTTTCACTACTCAACCCTGCCGTTGTACTGTGAAAGTAGGCATAGGCAATCATAGACAACGTGTAGGTGAATGAGTGTGATGATGTTCCAATAAAACTTTATTTACAGGCAGATAATAGTAAGCATTGGTGAGAGTGTAGAGAAACTGGAACCCTCATAAACTGCTGGTGGGAATGTAAAATGGTGCAGCAACCTTGGAAAACATTCTGGCAGCTCCTCAAAAGGAGCACAGGGTTCACATAAGACCCAGTCATTCTACTCCTAGGTAAATATTCAAGAGAAATGAATACATACATCTACACAAGAACTTGCACACAAGTTTTCATAGACGCATTATTAATAACAGCCAAAAGATGAAAACAACCCAAATGTTCATGAACTGATGAGTGGATAAATAAAATATACTTTCATGTAATGAACTGTTTTTCAGCCATAGAAAGAAATTCAGTATTGATAAACACTACAACATGTGTGAACCTTGTAAACACTATGCTAAGTGAAAGAAGTCAGCCACAAAGACCACATATTGTATGATTTCATTTGAAATGTCCATCATTGACAAATTCATAGAAATAGAAAGTAGAATAGTGGTTGTCAGGGGCTGCAGTCATTAAGGGGAATGGGGAGTGATTGCTAGTGGGTATGGGGTTTCCTCTTGGGGTGATGAAAATGTTCTAAAATTGATTGTGGTAATTGGTGCACAAGTCTGTGAATATACTAAAAATCATTGAATTTTACAATTGAAATGGGAAAACTATATGCTATGTGAGTTATATCTCAATAAAGCTACTATTTAAAAAAGTTATTTACAAAAACAAGCAGTGGGTTGGATATGGCATAAGAGCCATAGTTTGCCAACCCCTATTCTATAGGATAAAGATGTAAAAACTCTTGGAGATATTATTTATATTATATACACAAAACATTTATATACTTATATAGGATTTAATCTGTGTACTCTCTATTAACGTTTGTGTCCTCCATTATAAATGCATTATTTATACACATACATGTATATATATACATATATAAGTGGCTTAATAGATATTTTTTGTTAAGACCAGTAGCCAAAAGTTTTGTTTCTGTCTTTAAAACACAAACACTAAAGTGACTGATAAAGTCCTCAGAAAATTTTGATGTTACATGCTTTGTCAGTTCTTGGCAGTCAAGTTGCACCATGGCCATAAAAGCCTTTTCTGCTGCTTCACAACATATTCACAAGTAACCAAAATGACATCAGAGAAGAAGAAAATTCACAGAGATAGAAAATAAAAGATATTCATCTGTTAGCTAGAGCAGAGGTCAGCAAATTATGGCCACTCAGGATTGCTGCTTATTTTTAATTCTTTATTGATGTGCAATTTATATAACATAAAATTAACCATTTAAAAGTGCACAATTTGGTGGCATTTAGTACATTCACACTATTATGCAACCATCTAGTTCCAAAACATTTTTATCACCCCCAAAGGAGACTCCATACCTTATTAAGCAGTCATTCCCCATTCCTGCCTCTCCATAGCTCCTAGGAACGACTAATTTGCTTTCTGCCTTTATGGATTTATTTCTTCTGTATATTGCATATAAATGGAATCTTATAATATATGACCTTTTGTGTCTGGCTTCTTTCACTTTGCATAATGCTTCTGAGGTTCATTCCTTTTTATGGCTGAATAATATTCCTTTGTATAGGTATACCACTATTATCTATTCATCCATTGATGGACATTTAAGTTGTTTCCACCTTTAGCTATTGTGAATGGTAATTCTATGGACATTTGTGTAAAAGTATTTGAATATCTGTTTTCAATTTTGGGAGGTAAATACCTAGGACTAGAATTGCTGGATCATACAGTAATTCTATGTTTAACTTTTTGAGGAACTGCTAAACTGTTTTCCACAGTGGCTGTACCATTTTACATTCTAACCAGCAATATACAAGGGTTCCAATTTCTCAAAATCCTTACCAACACTTATTATTTTTAATTTTTCTTAAATTATAGCTATCTTAGTGGGGTACAAAGTGATTATGACTTGCATTGCCCTAATGACTAATAATGTTGAACATCTTTTCATGTGCTTATTGGTCATTTGTATAAATTCTTTGGGGAAATATTTCTGCTTGTTTTTATAAATACAGTTTTATAAGAACACAGCTATTTTCATTTATTTTCATTTATTTATGTCTATAGTCATATAATTGGCTACTTATGCACTGAACAGACTTGAGTAGTTGGGACAGAGACCTTATGGCCCACAAAGCCCCAAATATTTATTATCTGGTCATTTACAGGAAATATTTACTGACCCCGAGGTAGAAGGTCAGACTAAAAAATTGTAGGAAGTGTTTTTACTGCATCATTCTAAAAGTTCATGGATCCTTCACCAATTTGCTCAATTTTATCACTAAGAATGCTTGGAGTAGCAAGATTCAAGCTGAAACAAGAGGTTGTCTTCACTACAATTTAAAAGTAAAGGGAGATAGCCAGACCTCTTATACTTTGTAAAACTAATGATTATTGTACTTAACAGCCAGCATAAAAATCCAATGAACCCTTCAATTGTCAAAACCACAGGATATAATCATGGTTTACCACAGAAGTTTTAGAAGGTTTACTTAGCAAGCTCTTCAAGAAAGGAAAATGAAGGGGCACTCAAAAGCCAGAATTGTCTAAATAAATCATGGAGGAGACATTTAACAAGTACTTCCCTGGCATTCAGACTCTTAAACCTTTAGTGGTATGGGTTTTAGATCATTGTTTATCACTGTCTAGGAGTCTGGCTTACCTCCTGCCTCCAGTTACTTTTTTTCCTCAGTCAATAATATTAGGGACCAATAGCAAAACCATATTTCCTTTCATTTATCTGTAGCTATAAAGATTCTCACTTTGGCTTACCAGCTTGAATTCAAATATTTAATGAAAATCTCAGCTATATTTAGGGGTGCTTCTACTTGTCAGCATTTCTAAAATCCCGGCATATTAACTTTGACTTCTGTATTCCATTGCTATAATCGTATGTAAGTACCACTGGGAAAAACTTACACATTCAACATTATAAAAAAGGTTTGAATTAAAATTAAAAAATTGAAACTTCAGAAGCTCAACTACCTATGATCATTATACAGATTCGACAAGAATAGGAATTTAGATTGTTACAAAAACCCAGCAGTGTCTCATGACAGGAGTCGTAAATCACATGAAGAGGAATCAATTCACAAGAATGCTTATTTACTGGAGGCCCATGTAAAAATCATATCCTAAACAGGAAAAGGTATAAGTTTGTTTTCATATACTGCATATTCAACATTTATATGTATTTTTAGCAATTTTTTTCTGAAATGCTAATTTATCTTCAATGTCATAAAACTATGTTATGTGGAAATGGCTTATCCTTAATTTGAGGGCAATTTCACAAAACTTCTCTTTCTCCATAAAACTCACATAGCATCACAAGTAAAATAATGTAGTCTAGCTCAGTTCACGGCTCTGATCATATCACATGACATACAAGAGAGTGACAGGGGCCATTTGAAGATCATAGTGAAACGGATAGAATTAGAGATGGAAAAGGATTATCAGAAAGATAAAACAAATTCTGTGAGTTAGTACTAACCTAGAGGACATTAGATAGTCTTTTATTCCCATTTTGGCTTATGAAACACACAGATTAGATATACTAAACTTAGTGATGATAACCCCTAGCCCCCAAATGACAAACCATATATAATTACATTAATTAGGGTCTATCCACCCAAGATTTTTAAAGAAACACGGGTGAGAAATCGAAATCACCATTTATAAAAGTACAACTTACCATGATTTATGGCTATCATTTCAAAGGTCTGAGGAGCTTTCAACAAAATACCTACTGATATATCCTTAATATTCATTAAAGATCTTTTTAGAACCACAAACTCAAAAATTTACAAAAATCTGTCTTAAAAACAAAACAGAATAACAAGAAACCATCACCATTAGATATTGAAGAAAACCTTCATAGATTTTGTAAAGGAAAATAATCTCTGACTAGAAGCATTTGAATTTTTTGAGGAGAAAAAATAAGTTAGCCAAAGGATACTAATAAATATTTAGGTTTTGAATGATTTTAAGAATGTAGTCTTCAAAAAGGGACTAGACTTACCATATGACCCAGTCATCCTGCTCCTGGGCATATATCCAGAAGGAACCATACTTCAAAAAGACACCTGCACCCCAATGTTCATAGCAGCACTGTTTACAATAGCCAAGACATGGAAGCAGCCTAAATGTCCATCAACAGATGACTGGATAAAGAAGTGGTGGTATATTCATACGATGGAATACTATTCAGCCACAAAAATGACAACATAACACTATTTGCAGCAACATGGATGTTCCTAGAGAATGTCATTCTAAGTGAAGTAATCCAGACAGAGAAAGAAAAATACCATATGAGATTGCTTATATGTGGAATATTGAAAAAAAAAGAACATAAATACAAAACAGAAACAGACTCATAGACATAGAATACAAACTTGTGGTTGCCAAGGAGGTGGGGGGTAGGAAGGAACAGACTGGGATTTCAAAATTTGTAGATACTGACAGGCATATGCAGAATAGATAAATAAGATTATACTGTATAGCACAGGGAAATATATACAAGATCTTGTGGTAGCTCACAGAAAAAAAATGTGACAATGAATATATATATGTTCATGTATAACTGAAAAATTGTTCTCTACACTGGAATTTGACACAACATTGTAAGATGACTATAACTCAATTGAAAAATGTAAAAAAAAAAAGAATGTAGTCTCCAGAATTCTAGGATATAGAGGTGCTTCAGGGGTTCTGCCAATACTCAAAATGAGAACAATTAAAAATATTTTTAGCTATTTTTAAAGCTATAGTAAAAATTACAAACTAACAACATAAACACCTATGTTATATACCAAATATATAATGTTGAAGACCACCTAATCATTAACTTATTTTAGCAAGGCAACTAGTATTTGTTCAAACCTCAGAATAAATCTTGGCCTGTCATTTCTGTGCATTTATTTAAATTCTTTTGGGCAGGTTTATGATTGGGAAGTTCATACCTTTCACCTTTATCAGAGATACACATTTCTGCTTATATAAAATTTTAAAGCAAGAATAATATTATGGCAAATATGCCTAAGACTTGTCTGGAATTAAACTGAGCCTGTGTGCATCTATTCAATGTATGCCTTTGCCGTGTTATAAGAATCAACTGTAAAATGTGAAGATGCTAATATACTACATTATCATTGATGCACTTATTTGTAAGTTTTGGATGTTTCTCTTATAATTTCATTAAAGAATATGAGCACTTGCCAGATAGCAAATGATTCAGTTTCAAAATAAGTTTCCTACTACTCTTCCTTTAGGTTTCATGATAAGTTAATTAAATAATAATCTATGATTACAAGATGGGCTATGAAAATTTGTTGGCATTTATGATTATTGATCAGTATCAATTAGGATTTTATCCATGATATGCATCAAAACCAAAATAAGGAAATATAATAAATAAATGTTCAGACAGATATTGGATGTAACTATCATCTATAACATTCTTACTACAAATTTTGGTGTTCATTAAAGCAATGATATTCTAATTTGTTGACTTTACAACAAATGATAAAAAATTGAGCTTATAAAATAAATTATACCAATTAGGTGATTTTTTATACAGATAATGGGATAAATTTGGTGAGTAATGATACAAACAATTTATAATGTGATGTGTTTCTAAGATAATTGTATAAAAAAGAAACATAGGAATATTTCCAGAAGACATCAAATCTATGTGATATCAAATCTATGTGAGGTTTTTAAAACTTTAAAAAGGTTTTAAAATTTTTTTCAAGAAAGACAAAAAGAAGGCTATTATTCTTCTCTGTTATACTATGACATAAATATTTTAGATACAATATAGAATATTATAACATAGCTCTGGGGTTTATTTCTTAAGAAAGAATAGAAATAGAGAAATGATTGAAGGGCTTAGTTGGGGTACAGAAAGGATGGTTGCTATATGATAACAGATTAAAAAGATGAGTGAGAACTCTTTAGTTTTGAAAGGTGATGACTAAAATGTGATATTATCATAGTCAGACCATAACATGAACAGCATGGAGGAGGTGAACCCAAACATATCTGCCAAAAATACAGGGATCTGAGTTTAGAAAACACTAACAAAAACAGAAGGAATACTTCTCATGCTGGGCAGTAAACTTAAGAGAATCTCAAAAGATGGTTTAGGATACAAATATAAATGATGTTTGTTAAAAGTTAGATTCATGGATAATGGAATCATAATATTTTCCTAGGAGAACTAGGATGCATGGAGCTTATCCTAAACATGGGAGGTTGGGGACAGCAGGAGCAATCATGCTTTTCTTTGTTCAAAATGGAACAATAATTTGAGGACTACGTTGCAGGGGGAAAAGGTTTTCAGTTAGTTGAGTAGGCAGGGTTGGAAAATGAACAAAGAGAACAACCAAGATGATTAGGCTCATCTCCCTACTACATTTTTATATTTAACCTTTCAAATATGATATGTCTAAAGAACCTGAGGCTGTGCAAGTTCAGGGAAGTCTCTGGAGTCAGATTTCTCTGAGCTACCAGTAGAATTTTATAATTTAAAACAATACGACAGCTTTACTTCTGGTCAAGATGGAGTAACAGCCTGAAACAACCAAAACAAAGCAATGAAGTTTTTGTTTTTTTTTTTTTTTACAAACAAAAATGTATAAAACAAACGTTTTCAAGACCCTGGATGTCAGAAAACCAAGGAGAATGATCCCTGAGAGATGGGAAATGAAGTAAGTGCAATGACTGCTCCAGCTTAGTGCTATGAGAGGAAGAACCCAGGTGAAGGATGGCAGACTTTCTGAGCTGAAGAGAGAGAGCTGAGTGTCTGAGAAGACCAAGGTATCTTGTTCTTATTCACAGGATGGAGTGCCAGAGAAGAGAGTGAAGCACAGAAAGAAAAACCTGGAGGTCTGTCAAAGGTTCCCACTTGAGTTTTCAGCAGAGTACTGATCAGTGCCAGTGCGTGAATGTGAGGAAACTACCCAAAGCCAGAGGGGAAAGCATCCAAATGGATTAGAGGGAATAGCACCCAGTGATCATGCAGGGCCCAGGAATAATGCGTGTTCATGTCAGCTAGAGTGGAAAAACTCATATTTCATGAGTCATTGAGCAGAGTAACCACTAGGGTGCTGCCTAAGAGGTAGGGAATAATTAGTACTACATAGACTGAGCTCTTCTCTGTACTCCACTAACAAATCTTAAAAACAATATCTAAATGGATTAAACTGTTCCCTAGAAACTTTACTGCATCCCAGAACACAGCTAAGGAATATTTAATGGAATACAAAAACATCCAGCACCCACAAAACTAAAAACTTTTATATATCCAAGGACACTATCAAGAAAGTGAAAGGACAGCCCACAGAATAGGGGAAAATATTTGCAAATCCTATCTCTGGTATAGGATTAATATCCAAAATATACAAAAAATTTCTATAATTCAACATACAAAAAACCAAACAATTCAATGAAAAATGGGCAAAGGACACAATAGATATTTCTCCAAAGATGATATGCAAATGGCCAATAAACACATGAAGATATTCAACATCATTAATCATTTAGAGCAATGCAAATCAAAATACAATACAATGAGATGCCACTTCACACCAATTAGGATGACAATTACTTTTTTAAAAAGGAAAATGAGTGTTGGCATAGATGTGGAGAAATTGGAATCCTTGTGCATTAATAGTGGGAATATAACTCTGTGCAGCCACTGTGGAAAACAGTCTGGCAGTTCCTCAAAAAGTTAAACACAAAAGAAAAAAGAGGACACCAATGAACTCATCTACAAAAGAAATAGAACTTGCAGACATAGTAAACAATTTTATGGTTACTGGAGGAAAGGGGGTGGGAAGGGATAAATTTGGGAGTTTGAAATTTGCAAATGTTAACCACTATATATAAAAATAGATAAAAAAACAAATTTCTTCTGTATAGCACAGGGAACCACATTCAATATCTTATAATAACCTTTAATGAAAAAGAATATGAAAATTAATATATATATATGCATGACAGAGACATTATGCTGTACACCAGAAATTGACACACAGTAACTGATTACACTTCAATAAAATTTTTTTAAAACTTTAAAAAAGTTAAACACAAAACTACCATATGATCCAGAAATTTTACTCTTAGAGATATATAAATCAAAAGAATTGAAAGCAGGGCTTCAAATGGACACTTGTAGCATTCATAGCAGTGTTATTCACAAAAGTTAAAAGGTGGAAACAATCCAAATGTCCATCAAATTAATGGACAAACAAAATATGGCAGTTTGATGAATGGGATATTATTGTCTTAAAAAGGAATGAAATTCTGATGCATGCTACAATATGTATAAACCTTGAAAACATTGTGCTAAGTGAAAGAAACCAGTTACAAAGGACCATGTATTGTATGCTTCCATTTACATGAAATGTCCAAATCTATAGAGAAAGAAAGTGGGTTAGTGATTGCCAGGGGCCAGTTAAGTGGGAAAGCGAGAGTGACTGTTTAATAGCTAAAGAGTTTATTCTGGGGGTGCTGAAAACGTTCTGAAATTAGATAGTGGTGATGGCTGTACAACACTGTGAATATTATGTAATGCGAAGTTTAACTCAATTTAAAAAAATTAGCAAATTGAAACTACCACTATATAATATGAATTATACAACATGATCATTCTAGGTATGCAAGGCTGGTACAACATTTAAAAATCAATTAATATGTTTCATTATATAATGAATACAATAATCTACTATATCAACAGGATAAATAAGAACATCATATGATCATATCAACTGTTATATAAAAAGCATTTGACAAAATCCAACATCCTTTCATGAAAAAAATAGAGGAAGTTCCTCAACTTGATAAAGAGCATATATGAAATGTCCACAGCTAACATCACACTGTGTGGCATTGGCAGACCAACATGTGCATAAATCAACAGAACAGAATGGAGAACCCAAAAATGGACACACAAACAATATGCCCAATTAATTTATTTTAACAGCTTTATTGAGACATAATTCACATACCATAAAATTCACCCTTTTATATGTATAATCCAGTGGTATTTAGTATATATAGTGTTATGCATCCATCACCAGCGTCTAATTTTGGAACATTTTTATCACTCCAAAAAGAAATCTCATGCCCTAATATAATCATTACCCACTCTCTTCTCAACATCAGCCAGCACAAGCACCAATTTACTTTCTGTCTTTATGGATTTTCCTATTCTGAACACTTCATATAAGTTGAATAATATAATATGTGGCCTTTTACATGGAGCTTCTTTCAGTTAGCATGTTCTCAAGGTTCATATAAGTTAAAGCATGTATAAATACTTTATTACCTTTTATGGCACAACTAATTTTTGACAAAGAAGCAAAAACAGTTCAATGGAGCAAGTATAGTCTTCAACAAATGATGCTAGAGCAATTGAACATTCATAAATTAAAAAAAAATCCATCTTGAACTAAACTTCATCCTTATACAAAATTAAGTCAACATAGATTACTATCTTAAGTGTAACATGTAAAACTACAAAACTTCTAGGAAAAAACAACATAGGAGCAAATCTTCAGAATCTGGGACTAGATAAAGCAGTCTTAGGGTTGGCACCAAAACCATGATTCATTTTAAAAAGTGGTAAATTGGACCTCATCCAAATTAAACCATTGGCTCATCAAAAGACCCTTGTTAAAAGATGAAAAGATAAGCTATAGACTGGGAAAAAGTATTTGCAAACCACAGAGCCAACAAGGGAGTAGTATGTTAAACATATAAAGAGCTCTCAAGATGCAATGGTGAAAAAAATCCAATTACAAAATGAGAAGAAGATGTGAAGAGACATTTCACCCAAAATGATATACAGATGGCAGATAATCACATCAAGAGATATTCCACCTCACTGGCCATTAGGAAGATGTAACTTCAAACCATAATGAGATATCACTACACCCTATCCAAGTGGCTAAAATAAAAATTGGTGATAACACCAAATGCTGGCAAGGATGTGGAAAAACTGGATCACTCATCCATCACTGGTGGGAATGGAAAATAACACAACTATCCTGGATAACAATTTGGGAGTTTTTTTTTAATATAAAACTAAACATGCAACTACCAGACAACACAGAAATAATCCCAGAGATATGGAAACTTGTAAAACCCAGTATTAAAAAGTTTATATCAGGTTAATTCATTATAACCAAAAACTGGAAACAGACCAGATGTTCTTCAACATGTGAATGGTTAAACTGTAGCAATGAAAGGATAAACTATTGATACACACAACAACTTGGAACTGTGCTTAATGAAAAAAGCCAATCTCAAAAGGACATATATTTTATGATTCCTTTTACATAACATTCTTGAAGTGAGAAAATTATAGAGATGGAGAATAGATTAATGGTTGCCATGATTTAGGTAGAGGGGAGGGCTGGTGGGTGTGGCTAATAAAATAGCAATAAGAGGGATCCTCATGGTAATGGAATTTTTCTGAATTTTTACCATAACAGTGTCAATATTCTAGTTGTTACATTGTATTATAGTTGTACAAGATGTTACCAATGGGGGTAAATGGTACACAGGATCTTTCTGCATTATTTCTTACAAATGCATTCAAATCTACTATTAGCTCAAATTTAAAAGATTATTTTAATTTTTAAAAAGAAGATGAAATAAAGACTTTCTCAAAGATACAAAGTCTGAAAGAATTCATCACCAGCATACCTACAGTATAAGAAATGTTACAGCACATCCTTCAGGGAAATGTGAGATGACAACAGACAGATATATGGATCCATACAAAGGGATAAAGAGCAACAGGAATGGTAATTACTTGGGTAAACACATAGGGTATTCTTTTTATTGTGTATACTATAAGCCCGAAAGCAACCACCAAAGTAATAAAACAGAATTTTAGCCAATAACCCAACAAATGCAGTAGAATTATAACACTACTCATTTAATCCAAAAGAAAGTAGAAAAATGGAAAGTGGAACAAAGAATAGACAGGAAAAACAGAAAACAAATGACAAGATGATAGACTTAAACCTAAATGTATCAATGGTCACATTAAATGTAAATGGTCTAAACATCTCAACGAAGAGGCAGAGACTATCAGACAGGCTAAGGAACAGTCAACTATATGTTGCCTACAAAAAATATGCTTTAAATTTAAAGACAGAAATATGTTAAAAGTAAAAGGACAAAAAAAGATATACCATTCTACTGCCAATCAAAAGCAAGCCATAGTATTTACATTAATCATACAAAATAGGTTTCAGAGCAATGAATATAACCAGGGACAAAGAAGGTCATTTCATAGTGATAAAGGGGTGAATTAATAAAATGGACAACAATTCAAAATATTTATGCCTATACATAATGACAGAGATTCACAATACATAAACCAAAAAGTGATAGATAGAACTGCAAGGAGAAATAGACAAATGCAGTTTTACTCACAGATTTCATTACTCTTTCCTCAATAATTGGTAGAATAAGTAGACAGAAAATCAGTAAGTGAACAGAAGACTTTGCAAGCTACTATCAACTGAGGTGAACTAATTGATATTTATAAAACACTAAGGATTTGAAGAGTACTTATTCTTTTCACTTCCACATGGAATCAAAATAGACCATATTCTGGGCTGTAAAATGAGTCTTAATAAATTTAAAAGTATTCAAGTCATAAGAAGTATTATCTCATCACAATGAAATTAAAATAGAAATCAAGAAGAGAAATATAGTTGGAAAACCATCAAGTACTTGGAAATTAAATAACATACTTCTACCTATTACATTGGTCAAGGAAGAAGTCAAATGGGAAATTAGAAAAAGATCTGAATAATGATGACTATATCAGAATCAATAATTTAGGGAAAATTTATAGCACTAATACCTATATTTGGAAATAACAGGAAAGTTCTCAAATCAATGACCTCAGCATCTTACATTAAGTAAGCAGTAAAAGAAGAATAAACTAAATCCAAATAAGAAGAAATGTTTGTAAAAATTAGCAATTTGAACCTAAATTTATAAGGAAATGTAAAGCACCTAGAATAGTCAAAACAATTTTGAAAAAGAACAATGCTGGAGGACTTACACTAGCTTGTCTGGGACTTAATATAAAGCTACAGTAATCAAGACTAAATGATCAATGAAACAGAGTTCCAAAATAGACCTGCTCTTATATTATCAATTGATTTTCAACAAAGGTGCCAAGGCAATACATTGGGAAAAGACTGTTTATTCAACAAATGGTGCAGAAACAAATGGATATCCATATGCAAAAAATAAATAAATATACCTTGATTCTTATGACACACTATATACAGAATTAAGTCAATGTGAATCATAGACCTAAATGTAACAGCTAAAACTATAAAACTTCTGGACACAAACATAGGGGAAAACTCTATGCCCTTGAGTTTGCCAAATATTTCTAAGTATGATAGAAACCCACAAATTATAAAAGGGAAAAGATTAAATTGGATTTAATCATCATTAAAAATGTTTGCCCTTTGGAAGACACCACTGTGAAAATGTAAAGGCAAGCAACACACTGGGAGAAATATTTGCAAAACATGTATCTGACAAAGGACTTATATCTAGAATATATAAGGAAGTCTTACAATTCAATAAGATGATGACAAAAAACTTAATAAAAATAGGCAAAATACTTAGACACGTCACTAAAAATATATCTGGATAGCATATGAAATGATGTTTAATATCACTAGTCATCAGAGATGACTAAAACCACTATGAGATAATACTATACACTCACTAGAAGTTGCTACAATTAAAAAATCTCACTATGTCAAGTCTTGGCAAGGATGTACAACTGTAACTCTCATACTTTGCTAATGCTAATGAAAAATTTGGACATTTGGCAGTTTTCAAAATGATAAATATATACTTACTCTATGTTCTAGACATTCCACTATTTCCTAAGAGAAATAAAAGCATATGTATGCTCTTGTACAAAAATGTTCTTCAGTAGCTTTATTTGTAATAGCTAAAAAGTGGAAACAAGTCAAGTAACTATTAGTTGAAAGAAAAACAAATTGTCATATACAATGTAATACTACTCAACAGTAAAAGAGGAATGAACTATTTTTACATACAGCATGGATGAATATGAAAATAATTATGCTGAGTGGAAGAAGCCAGATAAAGAGTTCATACTGTCTGAATTTATTTATAGAAAATTTTAGAATCTGCAAAGTAATCTGTAGTAACAGGAAGTAGATTAGTTGTTGCCTGGGAGGTGAATAGAGAGGGGATGGAGGGAATATAAAGGGGCACTAGGAAATTTTGGGGGGCAATGGATATGTTAATTATCTTGATTTTGGTGATGGGTGTATGCATCAAATTGTACACTTTAAAATGTGCTTTATTGTTTATCAATTATACCCCAATAAAAGTGTGGAAAAATATGACATAGCTAACACAATCATTATGTTATATGCAATTATGTTACTACTTTTAAGGACTTCTAAGTGTTTAAGATCAAGCCCCAAGAAAAGCCAGCTCTTTCTAGCCAAAGTCCAGGAAAATGGCAGACTAGCAAGATAGAGATGGAAAACAGATTAGTGGTTGCCAGGGGTTAGGGATGGTGATGGATGGGAGGGGGTGGGTTTGAACTCAAACGGGTTAGGTAGCAAGAGGGAGATCTTCGTGTCAATGGAATAGTGGTATATCTTGATTGATTACACAAATCTTCACAAGTGGTAAAATGACATAGAGCTATATACATACATTGTACCAATGTCTCTGTCCTGGTTTTGATACTGCAGTCTAGTTATGGGGGAAACTGGATGAAGGGTACATCAGACCTCTCTGTATTATTTTTGTAACTTCATGTGAAATTTATATTAAATTTTACATTAATTTAAAATGTCATATTAAAATGTATAATTTATACTAAATCATATTAATAATAAATGATTGTTTTAACATAAAATATTAAAAAAGAAAAAAATAAAATCAAGACATTGGAAACAACTAGAAGCACAATTCAACAAACATGAATGATGGTTATGAATGATTCGTAAGATTCTGCAGACTACAGAGACATCCTAAAGTGGGAAAACAAAGGCACTATACTTCATAGTCATCCAAACTACGTAGTACTGAATCACTGGCTACCAAAGAGAAGTGTAAATGAGGGTTAATTTAAATTCAACTATAGGTTACTCACCACTAGAGAATCGGCATTTTCAAACTAGGAGACATTATCTTTTGGATAACAATTGTAGATAGAACAATGCTGGTATACGGTAGGCTATGAATATATATTTGTTGGCTAAGCCAGTTTCCTTATTACCTATGTCACTGTTGCTACAACTCTCACAGCCTTTACCTTTTTTGGTGGTGGGGAGGAAGAGCAGAATTTTTGGCTATTTGGTGATAAATGATTGTTCCTCTCCTTAGGGTAAGAGTGTTAATAGAATCTTGTTTCCTCCAGAAATGAAGTAGTTAAAAAACCACTTTTCCCTAGCACCAGTTTCTAATTGTCAGGTGGTACCATGCCCATGACAACTTGATTTGGGGATCTTATCCAAATTATTTTAAGTTAAAGTGACTTCAAATTAATTTTGGTTTGGGAATTTCATGCTAGCCATTGAGAAGATTATAAATACCTTGGGATGCCACCCTAGAAGACAAGATGTCAGAGTGATCGAGATGCCATCCAGAGACAGTTATTCCTTGGAAAAACACAATGATCTCAGTTCCAGTCATTTATAATAGGGTTCCTTTATAAATATATGAGAAAAGAGATTACCTGATAAAGGTTTTATTTGGGTAGCATCCATAAAGAAAGGCGAGGAGGGGGAAAGCAGGAAGTATTTTTCAAAAATACAACAAAAACAAAGAAAAACTAACAGCTTTTTTTTTAGTATCCTTCTCTTATTATGTAATTAATAATTCAATAGAGAATTTCCATTAGAACAGATGGTCTCAAGAGTAAGGAATGAATGGGGGTGGTAGTGGTGGAAGAAAGCTAAAATAAGGAAGGATAGGAAGAGATCTATTAGTAGAGTTCAGTACTAGACCAAAGTAGTGGCAGAGGGAAAGAACAAGGAGAGACATAAACTTTCTATTGGTCTAATCTCATTATCCCCTTCTCAGTTCAAAAACTATCCCTTATGCCTACCTCTCCCTTTCTGACTATCTCATTGCTTGTCCCTATTATATCTACAGATATCTAATCAAGATTTATTATAGCATGTAAATGTTAGTCTGGCTTTCTAAAGGAAAGTTCGATGCAGTTGAGAGATGCAATTAATGTCTCAAGTCTCAAATCTAATTGATTTACTTTAAATCATACATCTGATACTAACCCATCATCATATCCTTTTTAGTCAGAGGGCACTAAAGCTAACTAATGCATCAGACAGAGAACTCCAAAGCATGCTGTTTCGGGGAAAATGTCATAATGTCCATCAAACATCAGGGGCTGTAGTTCCTTGTGCTATACATTAAGACCTTGTTGTTTATCTATTTTATATATAATAGTTTGTATCTGCTATTCCCAAACTCCTAATTTACAATACAGAATACAGCTAATATTTTATAATAACTATAAATGGAGTGCAAATTTTAAAGATTGTGAATCACTATGTTGTATACCTGTAACTTATATAATGTTATCCATTAACTAAGTCTCAATAAAACAAACAAACAAATAAATTAATAAAAAAATAAAATATTGGGAGCTGGCCTCAGTGCTCCCAGATGAATGAAGCATCTCTAGGGCTAGGTCCAAACATAACACATCAAGCCACTGATTGTTTTTATTTGGCAAGTAAGGCTATGAATAATTTACCTTCATTATACTGCTAAAGTTAAGGTCACATAAGGGAGCAGTTGCAGCATTCTGCAGGCGTAATTCATAGCTTTCCATTCAATCTAGATACTTCAGTTGCATTGTCATATTTTCAAACTGATAAATACGATTTTCTTTAGAGAGCATACCACTTGCTCCCTTCAGAAAACATTTTTCATTCACCAATAAACATCTCTTCAGAGACATTTGAATGCCCACCAAATGTATGTTCCCATAATAGATACTTAGACAAAAAGCAAAAAAAAAAAGGGTGGAGGGAACAAATGTCTCTCCTTCTAAAAGATTAGTCTAAAATAGATATACTGACGTGATCACATGCAGAGCAGGTAAACTACTAAAGCCCAAGGGCTTGTAGGAAAGATCCTTCACTCTCATAGAGGCCCTGTCTATTTCTAGAAAATGCTTTCATGCCTTAAATGCGTTCATATAAGGGCATCAGGAGTTGCATTCTACCAATCATCTTTGTAAATCTTATCTTTCGTCATGAGTTCCAAAGAACATCAAACCAGACACTTTCTACTAAAATCCAATTCAGAGCCATAAGATGCTAGCATCACAGCTCTATTTTCCAAAGCCCACAGCTAATCCAAAATCACTCATATTTTTCTGGACACAAGGTGATATGTGAGTCTCTAGCTAACAATATAAGTAGCTTCTTTGTCCCAAACTACCTTGCAAAGAAATAAACACTTTCCCTACTCAACACTATGAAGAATACAATCTTACCTACCAACATTTGAAAAGCCAAGAGTTTTAGCTATTGACCTTGCTGAGTTCTAATGACATCAACTTGTATTAATTTCATCCTTCAGGAAAGTGTAAGGGGAAATCACCTTTCCTCTTCCTTTTTTATCATTTCCACCCAGTTCACATTGCTGAATAAATGTACTGATTAGTGACTGATTGTCCATCACCTTAAAAATTAATTTGAAAAGTAGATTTGGAAAAAACATCATTTCTGTTTGGAGGCAGGCTGGCGTGCTCATGTCCACAGTCCACACATCTGAATTATACACACACTGTACCAAGCGTCACAAAACACTTTATTCAACCAGCTGGAGACACAGATTTCACACTGAGGAGTGCAGTGCTTCCTAGAGGAACAATGCCCCTGTGGATCGTCAATAAATCTTTATTAAAAGCCTTCCTCATAGAGGGGAAAAAGGAGAGACAAGTGAACCAGGGTAGGGCTGGTTGCGTTTTTGTGACTGTTTCAGGAAGGAAGACTTATCGCAGACAAAAGGGAATGTCTGCATCCTTTCCAGCAGAGAGGGTTGGGGACTGAGAGAAGGAGATACAAGTCATTCTGGAATAAAGGGGATAGAGCAGTCATTCCAAACCTTTGGAAACTAGATTGCTATTCACCAAAGATTCACAACATCCTGTTTGTAAAGCATTATTATATTTCTCTGTTGCCACCAATAGCATCTGTTTTTTAAAAAGTAAAGGTCAGGTATTACATGCTAAATATATATACCAACACCTCACCTTTCAGCACTTTTCAACTACCCAAAATTAGCCAATAACCCAGAAGATGGCCAAAAATATACATTCTAAGAATGATCAAGCATTAAGACTAATGTTCTTCACTCATAAAAACATAGCATAACATAACAGTAGGTTTAGGTTCTCAAAAGAGTATTCCCTAAGTCCTCATTCAGTGTATCTCTTAAAGTTGTATCTAGAAGCAACAAGCATATTTATCTGGTTTCCAGGGGCACAACTGATTAGGAGTAGAGGAGCTGCCAAATACATCAAGTAGTAACAGCTGACAGCAGTAGAAGAGATTAAATAACTATAAAAAGCAGATATTAAATCTTAAAAGCAAAGCAGTCTGGGGACATTTAGTGTAGGGGCAAACAGCCCTATTCATATCAAATGTTCCCAGTGGAATTATAGTAAAGCAAAGCCAAAAACAGGTTCACAATGATGGAAAAACTCTAACCTTGTCCTGATTTTGTCATCTGGTAATATTAAACCAACAGCTCCAAGCAGAAGGCTTTCTTGAGGCGGTGTGACACATTGGGGGAGAAAACAAGGCATTTTCTAGTTATATGGCTTTAGATGCATCAGTTAATCATCAAGTCTCAGATCTTTTATCTGTAAAATGTAGACTTCCCTCACAAGACTGTCATAATGACAAAATAAGATATTGTAGGTTAAATCACTTCATAAAATATAAAGTGCTAAATAAGTGATAACTTTCCATTTTCTTTGTTCTGCTTGCTCTGAAATATGACTATAAAATCCACAGCGGTTATCTTACTTTTTCCATAACTTTCTGTGCTTTCTAGTTTAACACATCTCTCTTCCCCTTATATTTGCAAGGGATTATGCTACTATCACTCTAGGGGGACCTGAACCCTGCACACATCTTTGATTCCTCCATTCATATCTAAGCAGTGACCCTATCCACCTTCTTTAACCCCCTCCTCCTTAGAGCTTTCTTTTCCCTTCCATTCCCTCCGATACATATTTGTCCAGACTCTTAGAGCTCATCTCTCACTGATTCTCCTATATCTAGTTTCCCCCCATTCATTCGAGCTTTCCTTTACTTATTCTAAATACAGCTTCGTGTATGCCATCTCCTGGATCAAAAGCTTTCATTGGCTTCCCAGTGCCCTCAGGATAAAATCCAAACTCACCAAACTGGCATCTATAAAAACCCATGGGAGGAATTTCTCACAGGTCTCAAGACAATTGTGCTTCTTCCGAGAAATTGGTTCATTTATACCTTGAAGATACCTGCAAATCTTAGAACTAGTATTTTCCTTCTTCATCTAGCTCCTTAGACATGCAGGGCCAAACATAAGAGCACAGCTTATAAAGTCCCCAGTGCTGGATACTTGGTGTAAACCTTACTCTGGCCTAATTTTAAATTCTTACGTTGATTTTCCTTTTGTACTCATTTCTCTGCCAATTTGTTTATCCTGTTATTGTATTAATTTCTCAGTAAACCAACTCAAATCCTTGTTAGAATGAGGCACAGTATAAAATGATAGTGTGAGATTAAAGAAAATACATGACCATATGAACAGAGGTGGAAAAGAGTCTGGGTAGCAAGGGGTGAGGGCAGGAATGAAGATGAGAATGAGGATCTTCACTGATGTAAAGATCAATATTCAGTTGTAAGGAAAATAGAGAGAGAACCCTTTTGGGAACATTTACTATGAGAATTTGTAATGAGCTAACATGGAAACAAATGAAGCATTTATAATAACAAATCTGTTCCTGTCAACATCTCTGAAAATAGAAAGTTCTACTGCTAACCTTTTGTCTTAAAATATTTTACTAAACAAAAATTTAATGAAGTGAAAGCTAAGCAGACTATGATTATGACTTAGATTTGTACTGTTTTACTGCTTACAAAGCCCTTTCACATATAATATCTCATTGGAACCATTCTGGACTATTCTTTTCTCTGTTGTAGAACACATTCACACTGACAAGAAGCTGTTACAAGCCGCATTCTCCATATCTGGGTCTTTAAAAGTGTGGTATTTCCTGTAATAGAGAATTTGTATGGTATGTTGTTTGCCCCTCTCTCTTAATCCTCCTCTGCTGGCATTGTACCTGCTTCTCTAAATCACCAAGCTCTACTATGCCAATGTCAGTCTGATCTCTTTACCCATTCTTACGTTGAGCCTCCTTTCAGACACATGATCCAAGCCCCCTTCCTTCTCTGTACTCCTCAGCCCCAAAGGAACAGCCTTCAACTTCTTTGCACGCCTGGGCCACTCCCTCTCCAACCTCCACCTTTCCAAGAAGGCACTTGTTTTTGAAGCATTTCAGCTATGAAGACCACCCACCATGGGGCTCACTTATTGTTCTCATTCTATATTGTACCGTACCAACTTGTATCTTTAGATTGTAAACTCCCTAGAGAAAGGATTTTCTTCTTTGTTTAGTGCAATCAACCTATTGTAAAGAACTGTGTATACTTACAGACTATCACTAATGCGGTTCTTCCTGGGTTTCACTGGAATTATCCACTGAGTCATGTGACTTTACCTGGGCATCATTTGTCTTCCCCTAAATTATTTGGGGCCCTCTTCCAATTTTTTTCAAAGTAAAAAATTAGCACTTTCTGCTTTCAAGAGTGCTGTCAGCTACACATTTGAATGTACATGCTTCATCCTGCTTTATTCTATTTCTTACAGATAACAGTATCAAATTAAAAACTTTCCAAGAGGCTGCTACAAAGGTAAAACACAAAGCCATTTTCTTTCTTGACTAATCTACAGATAATCTTATTCACTCTTGCTGTACAGAAAAAATGACACCGGTCCACTTGGAATTGAGTATATTCCAGCTATCATTAGTTACAATGCTGTATCAGGGGAACAATGCTGGCAAAAAAAAAAAAAAGTCACTGATTTCCTTAGAACAAACAGAGAGTAAAGAAACCTTAAGGTACACAGAGTTACCGAATAATAAATCTCATTCTTCAATTAGTGCAAGTATTTAATTACTTGAGGTAAACTTTAAAAATCATAATGCATTTGAAGATAAACAGATCAGATTTACATAATTCTTGTGTGAAACCGAGACCCGGATATAATCCAAAACCTTAACCTCAGCAATTGGTTTCATAAGTATCAATATAGAAGGAAAAAGATGGGGTCTCTCTTTGATTTGTTTCTTTACTTATTTATTTATTTTTGGACAAACTTGTCTCTTAAGTTTGTACTTAAGCTTTGCTCAAAAAAAATTGGCTGATTATAAATGTTGCTCCCAGGTCTAAGCAATAGTGAAAAAATCCAAATATGGGCAACAGAAGAGGGAGAAGTAAGCACACTAAGATAATTCTTAAACTATGATCATCAAACCAGCTCTTTCTAAAGGCATAGGGTAACACCTTTATACTGAATCTTCTTTCTGTAGGAAAATCTAGTCCATGTCATTGAAGCATTTCATCCAAGACCCTTATTTCACCCAATTCATGAGCAACAGTCTTACCCTTTACCCACTGAAACTTTTGGCTTACGCTCAATTATCTGGATGAATCATAACACCTAACCCTTGTTCTTTGTGTATATAGACAAAGATGGACACCTTCTAAACACTATACCTGACATCTACAAGTCGTCTCAAAGGAAAGTTCCAAAGAAGAGCATATGGTAGTAGAAGAATTGGAGGGATACAAACATGAATTATTTTAGCATCCAAAGTACACTTCAGTATAAACCCTATCTCTGAGTGATACACAATAAAAATGCAGACAAATTACTTGAAAAATGATGACTACATAGCCAAAAGATACTGTTATGTTCATATCTGTAGCCACATAAAGAATATATACTCCGGAGAAGAGGCAAGATGGCGGAGTAGAAGGACGCTTGTAAGTCACCCTCTCCCACAAATACACCAAGATCCACATCTACAGACTCATTCAGCCAACCAGAGCACCTGTGGAACCCCGACAGAACATCGCCCTCTTCAAAAGATAAAGACGCCAAAAATCTGGTAGGAGAAAAGGAAAAAAGAAAGAACAAAAGGCAAAGCAGCGCGGAACGGGTCCCGCGGGAAGGGAGCGGCAAAGGAAGATTGGCGCTCGCTCGCTGGGTCTCCCCTCTCCAACTAAGAGGCCAGCGGGACGGAGGGGGAGCCTCCAAGGCTCGGATCTGTACAGAGCAGCCCTTGTCTGACAGAACTAAGTTAAACGGGCACAAAGCATTCCCCCGACACCCAGCCTGAGACGCGGGCCGGCAGCGGCGGGGAGGGCCAGGCTGCACAAGCCGGACGGAGGACGGGGGCGGCTGCACGGAGGCAGCCCCGGGGACCTGCAAGGGGCTGGGCGCCGTGGCTGTGGGTGTACAGGACAGAACAACCTGGGCCCTCCATAAAACAGCAAGGTTGATGTGCTCTCGGGGGAAGGGTGCATACCCTCGTCTCTGAAAACCCGCGGAAACTTTTCAGGGGAAGAGAGGCTGGGCCCAGGCACAGCCGCCATATTCTCCGGCGCTTAGCCCCCAGGCGGGGGCGGGGGCGAAACCTGCATCCGCACCAAAGGGCTCAGCAGCCTCAAGGGCCAGACTGAGACGGGCCTACAGCCCGGGGCAGGTGGGATCCCTCCATCCTGGTCCCTCGGAGAACTTGCTCCACAAAGACAAACAAGGAGCTGGGTCTTGGCTCAGAGCAGGGACGAGGCTGCCCCTCGGTCTTCCCCGAGCCCACCCGCGGAGCGCGGCCAGGGCGGAGGTCCGACCGGGGCGGAGTGCCGACCAGGGCGGAGCGCGACCAGGGCGGAGCGCGCAGCCGCACAGAGCAGCGGAGCTACCGGCGGTGCAGGTAGAGGGAGAGCGGACCCCCGCCTGTCGGGCAGGAACACAGCCCCTGACCGAGGTGCTGGGAGGGGGCACGACCCGCCCTCCTGCCTGGCCAGTCTGCAACATCTGACTGCGGCATCCGGAGGGGCAGTGACCCGCCCGCCCGCAGCAGAGGAGAGCTGCATCTGACCCCGTGTTAGGAGGAGGCGCGATCTGTTTGCGGACAGGTGCTGGGAGCAGCACAGAAGAGGGCGCCAATGGAGGGCCTATGAAAACAAGCTGAGCTTCCAAAACAGGACGAAGACAGAAGGACTTCACATTAAAAGCACACAGACTCCAGGAGAACACCGACAACCCCTTTTCTGTTTGTTTTGTTTTTTGTTTTTGTTTTTTTTGTTTGTTTTTTGTTTTGTTCTTAAATCTGTTTTTACCTGTTCTATTTTCAATTACTCTCTTAATTTTTACTTCTTAATTCATTTCTATTTCTCTTGGGTTTTGATGTCCTGTTATTGATTAGACACAGGTTTCAAATACATCTGTTCATCTCCCCACCCCTTTTTTTTCTTTTTCATTTTCTTTTTTTTTAAAGGTTTTAAAAGGACGTCTCAACCCAATTAATACTCTGCTTCAACTCGCTCTTCTATTATTCATTACACACTGTTTTCAAACCCTCTTTCTCCCTTCTTTTAAAAATCTTTCTCTCTCTCTCTTATTTCTTTCTTTTTTTTCCCCTAAGTTCTATTCATAAATAGGCATTAGATAGATAAAATCCTTAAGATCCAAAATAGACAACTGATACTCCATAAACCACAGTGCCAGACAGGTATGAGCAAGATGAAGAAGCAGAGAAACCTTTCCCAATTAAAAGAACAAGAGGACTCCCCTGAAAGAAAGATCAATGAAATAGACATCGATAGCCTACTAGATCAAGATTTCAAAAAAGGAGTGATCAAATTGCTGAAGGAATTAAAAGATAGTGCTTAGAGAGATAAAATATGTCAAAAATGAAATTGAAGCTATAAAGAAGAGCCAAGTAGAATGGGTAAACTCATTGACAGAGATGAGGAATGATCTAATAGCTGTGCAAAGCCGACTAGTGAATGCAGAGGAACGAATTAGTGATCTAGAAGACAGGGCAATAGAAAGCACCCATTCAGAAGAACTACAAGATAAGCAAATAAAAAATAATGATAATAGCATAAGGGACCTATGGGATAATATAAAGCGTCCCAATCTTCGCATAATAGAGGTCCCAGAAGGGGAAGAAGGATCAAAGGGGATTGAAAAGGTTTTTGAAGAAATCATGACTGAAAACTTCCCAAACTTAAAGAAGGAATCAGATATCCAAGTACAGGAAGCTCAGAGGGTCCCAAACAGGAAGAATCCAAATAGACCCACACCAAGACACATCATAATCAAGATGGCCAGAGTCAAGGATAAAGAAATGATTCTAAAGGCAGCAAGAGAAAAACAAAGAGTGAATTACAAGGGAACCCCCATAAGGCTTTCAGCTGATTTCTCTACACAAACACTACAGGCCAGAAGGGACTGGCAAGATATATTCAAAGCCCTGAATGAAAAAAAGATGCAGCCTAGGATACTTTATCCAGCAAGGCTATCCTTTAGGATAGAAGGAGAAATAAAGAGTTTCACAGACAAAAAAAAGCTGCAGGAGTTTGGCAACACTAAACCCATGCTAAAAGAAATATTGAAAAGGCTATTCTAAATAGAAAAGCAGCAGGATGCTACAGAAATGAGAAACGTACAACTGGAAAGGTGATAACTCATGAATTAAAAATAAAGAAAACACGAAATTATAAAAGAAGACATACAAATCACTGAGAGTGGGAGAGGGAGGCAGGGAAATATAGAATTTTTTTTTCTTTCTTCTTTAAATTTTTTAATAGTACGATGCGTTTGAGATCATGTTATTATCAGTTTAATAAAAACAGGTATAGGATAATAGATTTACAAAAAAGGGTAACCACATGACAAAAATTTACAAGGGAGTCACAAAAATTAAATAAAATCCATGATAATACAAAGGAAAATTACCAAACCACAAAAGGAAGAAGAAAGGAACAAAGAGGATATACCAATTCAACTGCAAAGATAAGTTCAAAATGGCAATAAACACACATCTATCATTAATTACTGTAAATGTTAATGGACTAAATGCTCCAGTCAAAAGACATAGGGTGGCAGACTGGATAATAAAGCAAGAACCTTCAATATGCTGCATACAAGAGACCCACTTTAGGGAGAAGGACACATATAGACTGAGAGTGAAAGGATGGAAAAGGATATTCCATGCAAATGGAAAAGCCAAAAAAGCAGGTGTTGCAGTACTGATTTCAGACAAAACAGACTTTAAAACAAAGGCCATAAACAAAGATAAAGAGGGACATTTTATAATGATTAAAGGAGTGATACAAGATGAAGACATTACACTCATTAATATATATGCACCCAATATAGGAGCACCTAAGTACATACAAGAATTACTAACAGAGATAAAGGGGGATATTGATGGGAATACAATCATAGTTGGAGATTTTAACACTGCATTAACATCACTAGACAGATCTTCCAGACAGAAAATAAACAAGGCAACAGAGAAATCAAATACAACAATAGAAAAACTAGATTTGGTGGATATTTTCAGAGATTACACCCCCCAAAAATAGAATATACATTCTTTTCAAGTGCACATGGAACATTTTCCAGGATCGATCATGTACTTGGACACAAAAGAAACCTCAACAAATTTAAGAGGATAGAAATTATCTCAAGCATCTTTACTGACCACAATGCCATGAAACTGGAAATCAACAACAGAGAAACAAAGGAGAAAAAAAGAAAAGCATGGAGATTAAACAATATGTTATTAAAAAAGCAATGGATCAATGAGGAAATCAAAGCTGAAATTAAAAAATACCTTGAGACAAATGATAATGAAAGCACAACCACTCAAAACCTATGGGACACAGCAAAGGCAGTGCTAAGAGGGAAGTTTATAGCAATACAGGCCTTCCTCAAAAAAGAAGAACAATCTCAAATAAACAAGTTAACCCACCACCTGAATCAATTAGAAAAAGAAGAACAAAAAGCCCCAAAAAGCAGCAGAAGGAAGGAAATAATAAAGATCAGAGAGGAATTAAATACAATAGAGATTAACAAGACCATAGAAAAAATCAACCAAACCAAAAGCTGGTTTTTTGAAAAAGTAAATAACATCGACAAACCTCTGGCCAAACTCACAAAGAAGAAAAAAGACAGAGCACAAATTAGCAAAATAAGAAAGGAAAATGGAGAAATTACAACAAACAAAATAGAAATACAGAATATCATATGAGAATATTATGAAAAACTATATGGAACCAAACTGGATAACCTAAAGGAGATGGACAAGTTTCTGGAAACATACTGTCCACCAAAACTGAATCAAGAAGAAACTGAACACTTGAACAATCTGATCACTAGAAAGGAAATAGAAATAGCAATTAAAAACCTCCCTACAAATAAAAGTCCAGGACCGGATGGCTTCACCGGGGAATTCTACCAAACATGCAAAGAAGAACTCATACCAGTCCTTCTCAAACTCTTCCAGATGATTGAAAAGGAGGGAATACTCCCAAACTCATTCTATGAAGCCACCATCACCCTGATACCAAAACCAGGCAAAGACACTACAAAAAAAGAGAATTATAGGCCAATATCACTGATGAACAAAGACGCCAAAATCCTCACCAAAATTTTAGCAAATAGAATCCAACAACACATAAAAAAGATTATACATCATGACCAAGTGGGGTTCATCCCAGGGACACAAGGCTGGTTCAACATACACAAATCAATCAATGTAATACATCACATCAACAAGAGAAAGGACAAAAACCACATGATCATCTCAATCGATGCAGAAAAAGCATTTGATAAAATTCAACACCCATTTATGATAAAAACTCTCGCCAAAGTGGGTATAGAGGGAACATATCTCAACATAATAAAAGCTATATATGACAAACCTACAGCCAGCGTAGTTCTCAACAGTGAAAAAGTCAAAAGCTTCCCACTAAAATCTGGGACAAGACAAGGATGCCCACTATCACCACTCCTATTCAACATAGTCCTGGAAGTTCTAGCCACAGCAATCAGGCAAGAGAAAGAAATAAAAGGGATCCAAATTGGAAAAGAAGAGGTAAAAGTGTCATTATATGCTGATGACATGTTACTATATATAGAAAACCCTAAAAGATCCACACAAAAGCTACTAGAGCTGATTGAAGAATTCAGCAAGGTAGCAGTTTACAAAATTAACGTTCAAAAATCAGTTGCATTTCTTTACACTAACGATAAATCAACAGAAAAAGAAAGTAAAGAAACAATCCCCTTTAAAATAGCACCCAAACTAATAAAATATCTGGGAAAAATCTAACCAAGGAGGTGAAAGAATTATACACAGAAAACTATAAACCATTGATGAAGGAAATTAAAGAAGACTTTAAAAAATGGAAAGATATTCCATGCTCTTGGATTGGAAGAATCAATATTGTTAAAATGGTCACACTGCCCAAGGCAATCTGCAGATTTATTGCAATCCCTATCCAATTACCCAGGACATATTTCACAGAACTAGAACAAATCATAATAAAATTTATATGGAACCATCAAAGACCTAGAATTGCTAAAGCATTACTGAAGAGAAAGAAAGAGGCTGGAGGAATAACTCTCCCAGACTTCAGACAATACTATAGAGCTACAGTCATCAAGACAGCATGGTATTGGTACCAAAACAGACATATGGACCAATGGAACAGAATAGAGAACCCAGAAATGAACCCACAAACTTTTGGTCAACTCATCTTCGACAAAGGAGGCAAGAATATACAATGGAATAAAGACAGTCTCTACAGCAAATGGTGTTGGGAAAACTGGACAGCAGCATGTAAAACAATGAAGCTAGAACACACCCTTAAACCATATACAAAAATCAACTCAAAATGGATTAAAGACTTAAACATAAGACAAGATACAATAAACCTCCTAGAGGAAAACTTAGGCAAAACATTATCTGACATACATTTCAAAAATTTTCTCCTAGAAGAAATAAAAGCAAGAATAAACAAATGGGACCTAATGAAACTTACAAGCTTCTGCAGAGCAAAGGAAACCAGAAATAAAACAAGAAGAAAACCTATGGAATGGGAGAAAATTTTTGCAAGTGAAACCGACAAAGGCTTGATCTCCAAAATATACAAGCAGCTCATATGACTCAATAAGAAAAAAATAAACAACCCAATCCAAAAATGGGCAGAAGACCTAAACAAGCAATTCTCCAAGGAAGACATACAAATGATCAAAAAGCACATGAAAAAATGCTCAATATCACTAATTATCAGAGAAATGCAAATCAAAACTACAATGAGGTATATCACCTCACACCAGTCAGAATGGTCGTCATTCAAAAATCCACAAATGACAAATGCTGGAGAGGCTGTGGAGAAAGGGGAACCCTCCTACACTGCTGGTGGGAATGCAGTTTGGTGCAGCCACTATGGAAAACAGTGTGGAGATTCCTCAAAAGACTAGGAATAGACTTACCATATGACCCAGGAATCCCACTCCTGGGCTTGTATCCAGAAGGAACCCTACTTCAAAAAGACACCTGCACCCCAATGTTCATAGCAGCACTATTTACAATAGCCAAAACATGGAAACAGCCTAAATGTCCATCAACAGGTGACTGGATAAAGAAGATGTGGTATATTTATACAATGGAATACTACTCAGCCATAAAAACCGACAACATAACGCCATTTGCAGCAACATGGATGCTCCTGGAGAATGTCATTCTAAGTGAAGTAAGCCAGAAAGAGAAAGAAAAATACCATATGAGATCGCTCATATGTGGAATCTAAAGACTCATGGACAGAGAATACAGACTTGTGGTTACCAGGGGGGTAGAGGGTGGGAAGGGATAGACTGGGATTTCAAAATTGTAGAATAGATAAACAAGATTACACTGTATAGCACAGGGAAATATACACAAAATGTTATGATAAATCACAGAGAAAAAAATGTGACAATGAGTGTGTATATGTCCATGAATGACTGAAAAATTGTGCTGAACAACTGGAATTTGACACAACATTGTAAAATGATTATAAATCAATAAAAAATGTTTAAAAAAAAGAATATATATTCCATAGAGAGAGTCCATATTTGAGATCTTTGCACAAAGAATGTTAAACTCATTCTTCCACCAATACCTGCCAGTGTAAACATCTCAGGCCAGGTAGAGATTCTGCCACCACTGCCCCTTAGTGAGCATTTCAGAGGTGTGTGTCTAATAGAAAATAAAATATGATGTGACAGGTAAAGTCAGGATGACTAAATTTTGGATTGTTAAAATGACATCTTGACTATCTACAATGGGTTTAGTATGAAAGCCCAGCTTTCTCTTCACAATGCTTTGCGGTGTGCCTCCGGGCAGAATTAAATGTGTAAGATTTTCTTTCTTATGAACACAGTGTTGTTAAGCAGCTAACATAGTATCTGCTGGGATGAAGTTAGAATATCTTCTCAGTTATAAAGAAAGAGGTATGGACTATTGTAAGTCTTTAATATATGCCAGATGATAATCTTTTACCTACTAAAAGAAAGGCTTTGAGTTAAGATGATTTAACATAGAATACTCAGGATCACACAATCAATACTATTCAAAAAAGAGAGATTTTAACTAATGCTCAACCCTGAAAATCAGTTGGCTAAACAAATGTGAGCTATGATACTTGATCAACTAAGGTTGGTCAGTCAGCACCCCCTTTAATTACTAAATTATTTGCAGCACACTCTTTAATTACTAAAGAGACACAGCTTAACTAGTTTTTTCTTAGTCCAGCAGGATCTACCGGGAATTTCTCATGGGCTACATTCAGAAAAATGAGAAAATCAAAAGGACCAGGACACAAACATTGGGAGAGAGAAAAGGGACTCATGTTCAATACAGGTAAGAGTTGATCACTAGCTGATCTTCCCTCAACCAATACTGCCATTTCTTTGGTTTGAGTAAAAATTTTAAAATAACTGGCGTATTGCTAGAAATCACATTCCCAACCCACAGAACCAGAAATAGGAGAGCTCACCTCATGCTGTTTATGGTAAATTAGCAAGTGATCACAACCAAGCAGTAACGAGGAAAGGTTATAAAAGCAAACCCCTCACACCTCTTCCTTGGTTGTAGTCTCTTCTCCCCCCGCACAAAGCAGACACAAAACCAGATATTTGTATTATAAATTAGCTGTTACTGAATCAGGGCCAGAAAAAAAAATTTGCTTGTATAGGTTTACACAGTAATGTAGTCCACTGTAGTCAATGCAACAAAGCACCATTACTATAGAGCCTCCAAGAGGGGATGGAAAGATGTTTGTCTTTGAAATAGAATTTTACTTGAATAAAAGGAAAAATGTCCTGACTGTGAAAGTCTAAAACACAGAAATGACTTAGAAGGAGGTTACAAAGTTTCATTCCCAAGGACCCTTTAGAAATAAGATACTCATCTTTCAAAAAAGGGCTTAGGTAGAGTTGAGCTTAGAGGGAGGAAGATGGATGAGACCTCTCCGAACCCATGCAGCCCTACATAAATGAAATGAAATGAAATAAAATAAAATAAAATAGTTTCTCCAACCTAAAAAAATAAAATAAAATAAAAAGGGTCTCAATTTTGCAGCACTCCACAAATAGAGTAAGATAAATGTGCCGCTTGTAACTACTAACCTGATCCATTCACAGATCCTGACTTTTGCCATTTGAGGCTAACAAAACACCACTTGGTAGTTCTTCTAATATATAAAGAATGCAATTATAAGTCTTTTGGTTTAGAATACTTGGAAAAAACAGGAAGGAGGAGGAACAGTCCTGGTTAATAGGAAAAAATAACACAATATGTATGTAATAAAGACATTAGACTCACTTCTTTAAGAAAAAGATAAACTATAAGAGAAAGGATTTTTAAAAATTTCATCCATTCTTCTGACAGAAGTGATAGCCCCCTCCCCTCCAAAAAAAAGAGAGAAAGGAAGGAAGAAAGAAAGACAAAAAGAAAGAAAGAAAGAGAAAAACAAAAGAAAAAACAAACAGTGAGAAGGATCATTTCTAAAAGGACACATTAAGAGTCATAATTTAGCTTTGAAAAAAACAGTGGTATTCGGGGTCTAATATCCTATTAGAACTTACATCAGCAGGGAGTTATCTATATTGCTTGTATGTAGTTGAGTGTTGTTAAGAGAATCTAGGGATTCTTCACCTGTCTCTGGGCCTTAAAACGTTTTTATCAGTTCCTGTTCTGCAGCCACAAAAAGGCTAATCAAGTCATAGCAGGCACCTCTGGTCCTACTTCAGAGCCACTCTAAACTTGTGTCTCAACTCCCAGCCAATTGCTTTCTCTGTCCTGGCTACTCTACCCAATGACCTAGTATTCTAGACCAGTCTTACATTCTTTGATGAGCCTCCCATCCAAGTGCTTGCTTATTTTATCTTATTTAACAAACGGATAAGGATACTGCTTTAAGCACTTTATAAACATCAACACATTTAATCATCAACACAACCTCATGAAGGAAGTTCTATTTTCCTCATTTTACAGATGATAAGAACTTAGCTTGGAGAAGGTTAATTAACTGACAAAGGCCATGCTGCAAATAAGTGGTGAAGAGATTAGAACCCAGGCAGCTCAAGAGATCAAGCTTATAGCAACTATACTATACTATCTCCACAAAGGAGACAGTCAAATGATGGTTGTTGGTTTACTGATTATCCTCAAGATTCTCTGCTTTTCTTTTTTAAAAAATATGCAATAATGTTAAAATTATAATTTTAAAGGCAACCATCATTACCAATCCTAACTTTGTTTACATAATGAATATTTACAACATATCACATAACAGGCTTTTCAAAGCACAGTCCTTAGTAATAAAGCTTTGCACACATGTGGGAATGGGCAGGAATAGAACTTTGCAAATCACCTTATTTTTTGTCCTTTTATCTAATCAACTCTTTTATAAACATAAGACTGTGGTTTTCATTTCCAAATGTTTTTCTACTATAGGTTTAACAGGTGTTTCTCTATATCCTATCAGCCTGAGAGTTAAAATCAAGGTACCTGGATCACACTGAAGGCAACAAGAAATATCAAATCCTGCCCAAGAAAACCTTCATCTTTTTCTATCTGTATCCCCTTGCAGGAGTTAAGACAGTTCTCTCACTCTAAAACACTTTTGCTTTCACTGCAAAAAGGCAGGTTTAATAGGCCCAAACTCCAATTTGTACCCTCTTTTCTGCTTTGAAAAAGATTACACTGAAAGTCACAGAAGAGGTTCTGTGGGCTTAAAAAATCAAGTCCTAATAGAAATTTGAAGAAATCCACCATTTCCCTTAATAAAATTTTACCCAAGTCTCCAAGAAGACACAATGGAGGAAAACTGTATGTAGGAGAACAGAAGTTTGGGTTGGTAGGGGTGGCTAAACTTCAGAGTTGTGAGTTGTAATCTATATGTAGCAACTCTCCCTAAATTATCAACCTTAGAATATCTGGGTGAGATTTCACTAATGGAGCCAGCCAGTTTCCTTAAAAGGCTTACTTGCAATATTTCCATGGCAACCTGGAGCAAACATGACTTCTTGCTTAGTGTTTGCATAAAGGAGAGGCAGCTACAATGCAAACAATGGGAGAAAGAGAACGAGAGAGAGAGAGAGAGAGAGAGAGAGAGAGAGAGAGAGAGAGAGAGAGAGAGAGAGAGAGATGAGAGAGAGAATGAGGGGGGAGGCAGAAAATGGAAGAGACAGAAAATAAGAGAACAAAAGAGAGAGGATGAGAGCAAGAGAATGAGAGAAAACAAGAGAATGAGAGAGTGGGGAGGGGAAAAGGGGGTAGGGAGGGAGAAGTGGAGGATCTTGGTTTTCATAATTTAGCTTTTATGGCTGAATGTTTCTGGGGCACTCGATATTTTGGAACACAGATGAGATAAGTCAACTCCATTAGTAAGGCTTTTAGTATTTTATTTGTGGGGTCTCTTCCTTCTTAATGAGCTAAGAGTAGACTGCTTTGATGCTCCAGAGCACAAGAGAGCGAATGTAAAAAGATTTTGGAACTCAGAGCCATGTATTTGTTTTCTTCCTTTGTGATAATTCTGATTAAAGGTTAGTTAATGGAGGAGGCAGAATCATTAGCTGGTAAGATCACCAATCTCAAATAGCATTTACTACAAGAACTGCTGCTCTGATCTGTTTGTGCAGTGACTTCCAAACCTTTCCACTGAAGGTACTTTTATTGTATTTTCACCCAAAGGACCCCATTTCTGAAGGGTTTAATCTCCTAGATAAATGACTTTTATTAATTAATCATTCTTTAGATTTTATCAATTAAAAACATATAGCTACCCATCAGAACTTGTGATCGAACTTGTGAGATAATGAGTGTTATCAGGAGTTGATAGAATTCCAAATCAAAGCACAGAAACGGGAATATGTTAATTAGCATGTGAAAAATGCTCAAAGATCCCCATTCCTGCCCTTCACAGACTCCAGGTGAATTGAGTATGATCTAAAGAATCCCATATAGCTCTTCAGTGAAAAAAACTAAGTGATGGAGAACTATATCTTTCTCTCTAATTGGTAAATAATCCTGAAGTCCAAAGCAGAGAGGAAGAGGAGTTAGTTGCAGGGTTGGTGCTATCTGAACACCATTTTAGGCAAAATGAGAGAGAGAAAAAAAAAATGAGCTCTAGAGTAGGCAGTCCTGGGGAGGGGGGGATGATTGCCAAATTCTATAACAAGAATATACCAGCTTGTACCCTTAGGCAAGTTATTAAGTTTCAAGTTCTTTATCTGAAAATGGGGATGATATCACCTACTTAAAGCACCATTATGAGGATCAGATGAGAAGTATATAAAGCACGTAGCAAATCCCCTCACCCCCATGCTTATTATTCTAAACCACAGTATCTTTTTGCTTAGCCTCTGACATTCTCTTTTCTCAAAGATCACCTGCTGGCCTGTAAAACCAATAGGTGGATATCATTCAGGGGTACAGTCCATAGTACTTCTCTAGCTTCTTGTGTTTTTTCACCAAAGTCTTATCTAACATGCAATCTTTTAAAAAATTATTTTATTTATTTATTTATTTAATTTGTTTATTTATTTAGGGGGTGGTAATTCAATTTTTATTTATCTTTTTAATGGAGGGACTGGGGATTGAACCCGGGGCCTCATGCACGTTAAGCACGCGCTCTACCACTGAGCTATACCCTCCCCCCTAATATGCAATCTTTAATTACCTGCTTCCCCTGTTAACCTGGGCACAAAGATGTGCTGGAGTTTCTTTATAATATTGTCTTCACACAGTAGAGCCATGCATTAGATAGCAGTGCTATGACCAAAGATCACACTAATAATTCCAATGATAAGCCTTATGGGAGGCAGAGGGCTTCAGAGCCAGACACCTTGGGTCAGAATTCCATATCTTCCCTGTCTTGCTATATAATCTTGGAAAAGATGCTTCATCTTTTTGAGCCTCAATCTCTTCCTCTGTAAAATTGGAATATAATACCTACCTAAATTGTCTGTAAGGATTAAATGAGATAATACATGCAAAGAGCGTAGCACAATGCCTGGCACACCGATGTTCAATAACAGGTTGTCAGTTTTATTATAATATCACCTTGATAGCTGAAGAGTATTACAGTAAAGCACCAATGCCCTGTTATCCTCACAGAGTACATCATTCACACAGGGAAGGCCTGAGAACTCAAAACAGGGTATCTAAGTCAACAGGAAGCATCCACTTGCTTTCTTCATGACACATTACTGACATCACATCACTTTTGCCCAGAGAAGTAGTTAAACTTCTCTTATAATACCAAAATAAGATTCTGGGAATATTATATAACTGTCTCTAAATCTGGTGTCTCATAAAATGTCTGCATCTCATGTAGCATGAAGTTTAAGTTCATTGATTCAGACCAGATGGAAATGCAACACATTTCCAAAATTAGCCACCTTAACTATTGCCAGATCTTTATAAAACAGAAACAGGCCATGGATATTCTGCTAATGCCTGGGTATTGAACACATTTACCTACCTAGGGTACATTACCCTAAGATTTCATGAGCAGTTAACTCTATCTTTGGTTACACTTCAATTTTTAAAAATCACACAACTTTAGAGATTTACTAGCACCATTTTTCACTTGGATAGTGGTGGAAGAGAGCTTTAGGTACAGAAAAGCCAAGTCATATCATGGCGTGACACCAAGAGCACTTAATGGAAGTCAGAGACTGACTTGTTATATAGTCTTAGCACAGAGAATTAGCTGTATAGGTCTAACTTTGCTCTTATGTAAATTAAGTGAATTGACACAGGTGATCTTTTCTAGCTCTAAGAGTCTACCATCTTAAGTTTGTACACTAATACAAATAAATGAGAGTTCATAATGCAAAAATTCACATATAATATCTAATATTTAGCAGTAACTAGATAATATGGTCTAATCTTCTACATCTCTACCACAAGCAATGCTGTAGGCAATTTCCACAATGATAAATGAGAAATGAAGATAGGAGTAGTAATAGTAGTAATAGGGGTGGTAGTGGTGGTGATGATGGTGATAGCAGCAGTAAAACTTTATTTCAATTTTCTTTGGGGCATATCTTGTTAAAAACACTTAACAAGCACTAACTCATTTAATCCTCACAACAGCACTAGAACAGAGGTACTATTATCTTCACTTCGTAGAAAAATAAGATGAGGCACAGAAAAGTAAAGTGACTTTCCTTAACCACTAGAGAGCCAGAATTCCAACCTAGCATTTCAGCTCTGAATCACTCTGCAAAAAGAAAGCAGCAGAAGAGCACCAGACCAGGAATTCCACTTCTAGCCAAGATGGAGTAAAAGGAACCAGGTTTAATCTCCTTCCTGAAACAACTGAAAATCAAGGGGAAAAAAAGATGTAAAACGACATTTATCCCCAGATATTGACAACAAGTAGCACAGGACAGTGATCCCAACAACAAGGGAAATGAACAAGGAAAGTGCAATTATTGCCCCAGTTTACTGTGTGGAGGCAGTTTCCAGGCCACAGTGCAAGGAGAGGGAATCCAAATTGAGACCAGTGGATTCACTGAGTTGAAGAGGAAACTACTGGAATTCAGAGGAACCAATGTGGTTTAAAACTGTGGAGGAGAGTACAGGAGGTAAGGGGGCAACACAGAGTGTGAGCTCCAGAGATCCATAAAGAGGTCATCCTTGAGTCTTTGGCTAATTACCAAAACTATACATGCAGGAGAGGGAGCTACTCAAAGCTGGGGATAAAACCATCAGAAAGGAATAAGGGGAATGACTTCTAGGACAGTGACATGTGGAGCTCAACAGATTCAAAACTCAGCTAAAGAACCATAATTGGTTAAAATTATTAAAAAGTAACAACCACTAAAACTCTCTGGAAATTGTCCAAAGGGCACACAGAAAATAAAAAAAACATTTCTTCAAGAAAATCTCCTAAATTTTGATTAAGAGCAATAAGTCTGTGGCATTTAAGACATGATCCATCCCCTGCCCCAACTCCCAGCTCCCTAGCGCAGCATGACAACTACTACTTTGGCAGTTGCAGTCAACATCACAGGGCTCTCTCTCCCTTCAGCTCACAACCCAGGATTACAGTGTCATGTGGGGGTGGGGCAAAATTGCCCACAATAATCATCTCCCAACCCTGTGTTTCAGAAGCTCTAATCCAGGTGGGTATGGCTGAAAGGTCTGGGACTCCCTTCCTCTACCCAGCTACAACTATTAGGGCAGAAGCTTTATCCCAGGAATGTCAGGCCAAGAATACTAGGTCTCAAATGCCCTCACCTCAGCTCACTTATAAGATGAGGTTTCATATCAGGAGAAAAAAGCCAAGGAGTCCAGAAGCTACCACTCCACCCAGCACACTGTGAATAAAGCAAGGATGTAACTGAGAGAGAATCAGGCTACTGTCTCAATCTCTAATTCTGGAAGAGTGGTATAGACGTTTCTTCCAGGGGCACAAGAAGGAAGGTCATAAGAATAGAGGACTCCTTAAATCTCCCAGAGGGAATTGATTTTATTTAGAACAAAGCATGAGTAAGTTTAAGCCTCAGAGCACTTTGAAAAACAGTGGAGATTTTGATGGTGAGCACTTAAAGGACTGGTTGCTCCATGATAGCAAAACTATACATCAACTAGGTTAACAGAAACAGCCAGGGAAAGAAGAGACCTACCAGGGTCAGAATAAACCTCAGATACTGGTCTCAAACTACCCTGGCAAAAGGGCCTGAATTTAACTGGACCATATGGAGCAATTTATGCCCCAGGACACTGCCAAAAACAGTAAAGCACCAGATGGCAACTAATGGTGGCAATAGCTGACTATGAGACAGACAACAGAGAGGAAGACAGAGAAAGAGACAATCAAATAGAGCCTGGCTGTAAAACCACTGCCATCCCAAGTTGACTATGCACATACCAAAATTTGTATCCTCTAAGGTAACATCAGGTTTCACACTGTGAGGGAAATAGACTTCAATGAACTAGTACAGACAAGTCACTAAACAAATAAATAACAAACAATAAGCCCTGGAAGGGTAAGAGCTGTAATCAGCATTTGTATTGCTACAATACATCATCTAAAATGTCTGGTTTTCAACAAAAAAATTACAAGACATGTAAGGAAACAGGAAAGTGTGACTCATACAAAAGAAAAAATGTAGGCAATGGAAACTTTGAGAGGGCTCAGATATTGGACTTAGCAAATAAAGCATTCAAAGTAGATAGTATAGATGTTTTAAAAAACTGAGAGGAAACCATGTTTAAAGAAGTAAAGGAAGTTATCATAACAATCCCTCATCAAATACAGAATCTAATTAAAGAGATAGACATAATTTTTTTTTAAAAATAAGAACCCCCAAAAAAATTCTAGCATTGAAAAGGACAAAAATTGAAGAAAAAAATTTACTAGAGGGGCTCAATAATAGATTTGACTGGCAGAAGAAAGAGTCAATGAACTTGAAGAAAGATTTACAGATTATACAATCCAAAAAACAGAGAATGAAGAAAAATGAACGGAGCCTCAGATCAATGCAGGACTTCATTAAAAACACCAACATATATGTAATGAAGTAACAGAAGAACAGAGAGAAAAGGGCAGAAAAAGTTTAGAAGAAGTAATGAATAAAAACTTCCCAAATTTGGTGAAAAACATTCACCTACACATACATGAAGTACAATGAATTCTAAGTAAGATAAAGGTAAAGCGATCCAAGCCCAGGCAAATCAAAGCAAAAATGTTGAAACACAAAGAAAAAGTTAAAATGTTAAAAGCAGCAAGAGAAAAACAATTCATCACATACAAGGCAATCCAATAAATTTAACAGTTGAAGTTCCATCAAAGACAGTGGAGGCCAAAAGTCAGTAGAATGATATTTTCAAAGGAGTGAAAGAAAAGAAAAACTGTCAACCAAGAACCTTCTATTCAGAAAATTAAGGTGAAATAAAGATCTTCCCAGAAAACAGAGACTGAAAGAATTTGTTGCAAGCAGACCTGTCTTATAAAAAACATTAAAAGAAGTTATTCAGGCTGAAAGAAAGTGATCTCTGATGGCAATTTGATCCCACAACAATAGCAAAAAAATAGAGCACTGGTAAAGGTAATTATATAATTATAAGTAATAGTCAAGTGTGTATTTTCTCTCTTCTTTTAACTAATTTAATTGTATGAGATAATATGTCTATTATTGAACTGTTGGGAATATAACATAAAAATGTAATAAATTTGACAATAACAGCACCAGGGAGGTAGGTGAGAACAAACTGTATTGAAGTAAGGAAATGACACCAGATAGTAACTTTAATCTACAGGAGAAAATGAAGAGAACCAAAATGGTAATAAAAAGGTTACTATAATAAATTCTATAAACATATAGAATTGCTCTCCTTTATTGTCGCAACTTCTTTAAACATTATAAATTATATAAGGTAATAAATACAATAATATATTGTTGGGTTTATAACATACATAGACATAGTATATATAGTAACAATAGCACAAAAGGGGAGGAGGGACTAGAGCTATATGTGGGTAAAGTGTCTCTATCTCACAGGAATTAAATTAGTGAAAATGTGAACTGGATTATAATAAATTAAGATGTATATGGTAATCTCTAGAGTAACAACTATGAAAGTAACTCAAAATTAGTGAAAAAATCATAAAGATAATTATTAAAATATTACACTAGAAAATAGTCATTTAATGCAACAGAAAACATCAAAGGACAAATAGAGGGTAAAAGACATACAGAAAACTAAAGTAAAGTGATAGGTATAACTCCAACTACACCAATAACAACATTAAATATGAATGGCTTAAATAACCCAGTCAAAAGCCAGAGAATGTCAGACTGTATTAAAAATAAGATTCAACTATATGCTGTCTAGAGGACATATACTTTAGACTCAAAGATATAAATTAGTTGAAAATAAAAGAATGGAAAAAATTCTATCATGCAAACAGCAACCAAAGAAAATTGGAGTAGCTATATTAATATCAAACAAAATAAACTTTAGAATAAAAAACTTACTTTACTAGAGATAAACAGGGGCATTATATAACAATAAAATGGCCAATCCATCAGGAAAATGTAATAATGAATCATGTATGTACCTAACAAATGAATCCCAAAGTACATGAAGTAAAATCTGACAGAATTAAAGGGAGAAACAGACAATTCAATGATAAATAGCTAACTTCAATACCCCATTTTCAATAATGACTAAAACAACTAGGCAGAAACAAAGATATAGAATAACTGAACAAAACTATAAACCAAATAAACCTAACAGGCATTGATAGAACACTCCACCCAACAACAGCAGAATATATATTTTTCTCAAGTGTACATGGAACATCTCCAGGTTGGAATATATGATAGGGCATCAAACAAGCCTCAATAAATTTAAAAGGACATATATCATACAAAGTTTGTTCTCTGACTACAAGGGGATGAAATTAGAAATCAATAACAGAAATAAATTTGGGAAATTCACAAATATGTGAACATTAAACAACACAATTCTAAATAATCTATGGATCAATGAAGAAATCACAATGGAAATTTTAAAATTTTGAGATGTATAAAAAATGAAAACATAACATATCAAAACTTATGGAATGCAGCTAAAACAATGCTTAGAGGGAAATTTATAACCATCAGTGTCTACATTAAAAAAGATCTCAAATCAATAACCTTCTTCCTTAAGACAAGAAAAAATAGAAAAATAAGAGTAAACTAAACCCAAAGCAACCATAAAAAAGGAAACAGTAAAGATTAGAATGGAAACTAATGAAATGGTGAATAGAAAAACAATAGAGAAAATAAATAAACTCAAAATTTGGTTATTTGAAAAGATCTACAAAATTGAGAAACCTTTAGCTAGACTGACTAAATAAAACAAAGACAACAATCAAATTAGTGGGATCTGGGTAAAAAATGGAGAACACCACTACTGACCTTACAGAAATAAAAAATAGAACTTCTAGAGATTAAAAATATGATATCTAAAATGAAAAGAATACTGGAAAATATTAACAACAGAACACTGCAGAAAAAGATAAATAAACTTGAAGACTAAGCAATAGAATCCAAATGAAGCACACAGAGAAAAATGACTAAAAATAAAAGAAATTAGCAGATCATTGGACTCCCAGAAGAAGCTAAAGACAGAAAAAAAATCATGGCCAAAATTTTATCAATTTATTAAAAATGATAAGCCTGAAAATTCATGGTCAGTAAATCTCAAGCAAGATAAACAAAAAAAGAACCATACTAAGTCACCCCTAATCTAATTTCTTTAAATTAGTGATAAAGAGAAAATACTAAAAGGTTCCAAGTTAAAGGCATTTTATATAAAGGAACACGTGTAAAAACGATTGCAGACATTTCCTCAGAAACTACACTATTTAGAAGACAGTGGAGTGACATCTCTAAAGTGATGAAAGAAAAATCTGTCAACATGGAATTTTTTACCCAGTGAAATTGAGTGCTAAATAAAGACTTTTTCAGGCTATCAAAAGCTGAGATAATTCACTACCAGCAGATCTACACTGTAAGAAATTTTAAATGAAGCTCTTCAGGCATAAGAAAAATGATACCAGAAGCAAACTTTGATTTATATAAAGGAATAAAAAGTGCCATAAATGGTAAATATAAAAGAACTTTTATTATTCAAAAAATCTCCTTAAAAGATAAATGACCATTTAAAGCAAAAATAATAACAATGCACAGTGGAGTTTATAGCACATGTAGAAGTAAAATGTATGTATGACAACAATAGCACAAAGAATGGAAGGGGCAAAATAAGTATACATTTGTATGCTTCTTACACTATATGTGAAGTAGTATAATACCATTTTAAGTAAGACTGTAATAAGTTCAACCACCAAAAACAAAGACATACAGCTAACAAGCCAACACTGGACATAAAATGAAATCATAAAAAATTCAATTACTCCAAAAGAAGGCAAGAATAGGGGGAGAAAGTATTAGAAAACAGGTGAAACAAATGAAATCCAAATAGCAAAATGGTAGATTCAATCCCAAATGTAGCCACAATTACATTAGCTGAAAATTATCCAAATATTCAAATTAAAAGCCTTGTAATGTCAGATTGAGTAAAAAAGCACAAGCAAACTATATGCTGTCTATAAGAAACCTACTTGAAATATAAATATACAGACAGTTTACAAGTGAAAGAACAAGTTTCAGTTCTGGCCTAGTTGGAATAAGCCCACTCCAACCTCTCTCTCCTGCTGATACAACTAAAAATGGACAAAATACAAAAATCAAGTACCTGAAGGCTGAAAAGTAACCAAAAACATGTAGATTGTGAAACAGAGTTAAAATTTAGAGAAGTAGCCTGCATCAAAGTGGATGTCCCATATATTTTTTTTTCTCTTGCAGGTTTTCCCTGAGGGTGGATCCCAATTGCAGAACTACACAGCAGAGAAGTGGCATGGTTGGTGAAAACTCCAGTAGAAACCCTGAATCACAGGGCAGAGTAATCACAAAAAGGACTACCATGAGCCCAAGAGTATGGAGGTAATTCTGTTGAGTTTTGTTGTGTTTTGTTTTTTTCTAGTAGCTTGCTCAGTCATGGAGTTGTTTGGCAGTGATGACTGTGTGAGCAATTAAAAAACGACAACAACAACAACAAAAACAAGAGATACCGTGTATTTCTGGCCAGAGGAACCAGGAAAGGGGGTACCCATTGCCTCAAGAATGGTCTAATGAGGAAATTCTATACAGAAGAGAGCTGGAGAAAAGGATCTCCAAATTCTGTGAGTAATTCTGTGAATAAAGTCCTGTACTCATTCCTACACTGTGCATGTGCAGGAAATACCCAAGGATCACAACAAAAACTTTGAAGAATGAACTAAGATATAATCTACCACCCAACACTCAGACAAACACCTGAGTGGCACATGCATGGAGTAGAAATAAAACAGTAAACCAATGACTTGGAAATTAGAATTCCCATCCACAGAAGGCAGGACAGAAATTTGTGGTTTGAATCTAATTTGATTATCTTCTAAAAATTTCTCTAGGCAATTATAATGTAACCCATGGTTTATACAATATAACATTCACAATGCCCAGGATACAATCCAAAATTACTCAACATACAAAGAACAAGGAAAATGCGACCAAAAGATGCTACACCCTATATGACACAGATGTTGGAATTACAAAAGACTTGAATGCAGCTTATGACAAGCAGACCCTAAGATGACCTCTCAATGATTTCTTGCCTCTTGGTAGCTATGGCTCTGTGTAATCCTCTCCCCTTGAGTGCAGGCAGGATTTATGACTTGCTTCTAGGCAACAAAATATTCATTCTATGGCAAAATTGATGCTCTACCACTTCCTCAATTAGATTAAGTTATATGGCAAGGTAATGAGATGCCACTTTAGTGACTATGTTACGTTATACAAGACTATCTTTGGAGACTACAGAGAGAGATTCATTGCTAGCCTTGAAGATACAATTTGTTGTGATGTGAACTGCCTATGGAGAGTGCCATGTGGAGGGAGCTTCAGGCTGCAAGGAGCTAAATTCTTCCAAAGACCATGTAAACTTGGAAGAGGACCCCAAGCTCCAAATGAGAATGTAGCTCAGGTAACAGCTTATTACAGCCTTGTGAGACTCTGACCTGCTAGCTCATGCCCAGCCTCCTGACTCACAGAAATTGGGAATGTATGTTGTTTTAAGCTGCTAAGTGTGTGGCAATTTGTTATGAAGTAAAGGAAAACTAATACACAGCTATTAAAATTATGCTCCATCAAGTAAAGATAAATACATTTAAATGTTAAGTATAGTAAGTTTAGAAAGTATATTAAGTATAGAAAGATAGTAGTTTCAGCAGAAAGAAATGAAACTATAAGGAAAAATGCAAACTCCAGAACTAAACAATGTAAGATTTCAAGTTTGTAAAAACTGGATGGGGTCAACAGTACAATGCAAATGACAAAAGAAAGAGTCAGTGAACTTTAAGATAAATCTACAGAAATTATCCAGTAAGAAAGACAAAGAGGAAAAAGTGTTGGGAAAAAAATAACAAATGCTCAAAGACCCGTGGAACAACATCTAAAGTTCTAACATTCATGTCATTGGGATCTCAGAAGACAAAGACAAAGAAATGGATATAGAAAATATATTTGAAGAAATAATGATCAAAACCTTCTCAGTTTGGTGAAGTCATGTTTACAAGATTCAAGAAGCTCAGCTAACACCAAACATGATAAACTCAAAGAAAACTAAAACGATAACCAAAGTGCTGAAAGCCAAAGATTTTTTTTTAAATCTTGAAATCGGTTTCTTTTAAATACATATTACATATAGGAGAACAAAGATTCAAAGAACCATGGATTTTTCATAAAAAACCACAGAGGTCAGAAGACAGTAGAAAATCATATTCAAAGTACTAAACCAATAGAATTGTGAAACAAGACTTCTATATACAATGAAATATCTTCAAAAATAAAGGGGAAATAAAGACATTTTCAGATGAATGAAAACTAAGAGAATTCACCATCACCAGCTGATCTGCTCTAAAGAAAATTTTTCTAGGTGGAGGAAAATGGTATCAGAAGGAAGCTTAGATTTTCAAGAATGATGGAAGAGCAACAGAAATAGTAAATATCTGGTAAATATTAAAAGTTACACTCAAGTTGTTTAAAAGCTGTATGACTACTGGAAGTAAACTCAACATGGTGTGTGGAATTTTCAATGTATGTAGATGTAAAACACAACAATTATAAAGTAGAACAGGGTAAACAAATCTGTATGGTTGTAAGCATCTATATTTTACTTGAAGTGGTACAATATTAACCCAAAGTAGATAGTGCTATATTAGGTATGTGGATTGTCAACTATAGAGCAAGTACCAAAATACAAATATGAGATAAAGCAAAAATACCAATAGATAAATTAAAATGGACTATCAAAAACACTCCAAAAGCAGGAAATGGGAAAACAAAGGAACAAAGAATAGAGGGGGACAATCAGAAAACAAATGATAAAAATGTCTAAATCTAGCCATACCAATAATTATGTTGAATATAAATTGTCTAAATATACCTAATAAAAGACAGAGATTGTCAAATTGGTTTTAAAAATACATATTGTGTACAAGAAACCCACTTAAAATATGAAGACATATTTAAATTAAAAATGAAAGGAAGGAAAATTATAAACCATGAAAAGTCTAATTCAAATAAAGCTGAAGTAGCTATATTAAAATAACACAAACTAGATTTCAGAACAAGGAATATTACAAGGGATAAATAGGGAAATTATGTAGTGATAAAAGCATCAATTCACCAAGAAGTCATAACAATCCTGAATATGTGTGCAGCTAACGACAGAGCTTCAGAGTACATGAAGCAAAAAGTGATAAAACTGAAAAGGATAAATTGGAAAATTGACAATCATAGTGGGAGACTTTAACACTCATTTCTCAGCAATCAATAAAACAAGTTGACAGAAAATCAGCAAGGATATGGAACTGCACAACTCTATTAACCAACTTCACCTAATTGACATTTTTAGAACACACTACCCAGCAAGAGCAGAATACATAGTTTTTTTACAAGAGCACAAGAAGTATGCGCCACATTCCGGTCCACAAAACAAACCTCAAAAAGTTGTTTTTTAATTGTGGTAAAAAAAATACATAACATAAAAGTTACCATTTTTAAGTGTACAGTTGAAGTAGTGTTAGGTATATTCATTGTTGTGCAACAGGTCTCCAGAAGTTCTTCATCTTGCAAATCTGAAACTCTTTACTGATCATACTTATTAAACAATAGCTCTCCTTTTCTTCCTCCCCATAACCCCTGGTAATCAATATTATATTTTCAGTTTCTATAAATTTGACTACTTTACATACATTTTGTAAGTGGAATCATACAGTATTTGTCCTTTTATGACTGGCTTATTCCAATTAGTACAATGTCCTTAAGGTGCATGCATGTTGTAGTATGTGACAGCAGGATTTCCTTGCCCTTTTTAAAAGATGATGACTCAGCAAAATAATTCAAATCACATTTGAGCCATGAGTCCAAATCAGTGAGATTATTAATGAATGCAGTAATACATTAATAAATGTAAATTTCTGCATTTATTTTTCAACAATAATACCATCAACACCTCTACCAACAATAACTATAACAAAAGCTGCCTTTATTGGACACTTACTGTGTATTAGGTCCTATGCTAATAGTTTTATATGCTCAATTCCTTCAACACTTCTATAAAATAGGTACTTGATTATTAGGAACTCTATTTTATAAACGTGAAAACCAAAGCTTAGAGAGTAATAGCTTCAATGTCATATAGATGGTAAATATCTGCACTGAGATTCAAATCTATCTGGTCTGCTTCCAAACGTAATCTTTGCATGCTAATGCTTCTCAGAAAATCAGTTTAACAAATAAATACAGCATGGTGAAATCCTCAAGTAATTGCAGCTCTGAGAACTTTAGTTTACCACCATCTTAACAGAAGCATAGGGGCTATAAAACCGACACAATGTTAGGTGCCATGGGATATCCTTACATTTTAAGGCTGAATAATATTCCACTGTGTGTATGTATCACACTTTGTTTATCCATTAATCCACTGATGGACATTTGGGTTACTTCCACCTGTTGGCTACTGTGAATAGTATTGCTATGAACATGGGTATGCAAATAGCTTTTTGAAACCCTGCTTTCAATTCTTTTGTCTATATGTCCAGAAGTGGAATTAATGGATCATATGGTAGTTTTATTTTTAATTTTTTGAGGAAATGCCATGCTATTTCCATAGTGGTTGCACTATTTTACAATACCAACAACAGTAAACAAGAGTTCCAATTTCTCCACAGCTTCATCAATACTTATTATGTTTTTTTATAGTAGCCATCCTAATAGGTGTGACAAAATGTTTTTTAGAAACTGAAATCATACAAATTAAGTTCACTAATCACAATGGAATTAAACTATTAATTAATAACATAAAGATATGCAAAAAATCCTCTAAATGTCTGGAAATCAAACAACACATATCTAAATAACCCATGAGCCAAAGAAGAATTTTCAAGGGAAGTTTACAACACTGTAAACTTAATGAAAATTCAATATATCAAAATTTCTGGGATGTAGTTAGAGCAGTGTGGACATGGGAAATTATACCATTAAATATATTAGAAGAGAAAAAAGGACCAAAATTAGAAGTCTAAACTCCCAACATAAACCACTAGAGAAACAAAGCAAATTAAATTCAAGGCAAGGAAAAGAAATGATATAGATAGGAGAATAAATCAATTAAATTGTTTGTCTCTGTTATTTTCCTGTTTTTAATCAGACCAAAAGATAATCTTTTGAAAAGATGAGTAAAATTGATAAATGCATACTTAGACTGACCAAGAAAACAAGAGAGAAGACACAAATTACCAATACTAAAAATAAAAAAGGGGCATCACTATTAACCACACAAATATTAAAAAGACAATAAGGGAATACTACAAACAACTCTATGCACATAAGTTTGGCAACTTAGACAAAATGGACCAATTCCTTGAAAACTGTAAACTATTAAAACTCACTGAAGAAAAACAGATAACCCAAAGAGTCGCACATTTATTTTAAAAAATGATTTATTGTTAAATATTGCACAAGAAGAAGTATCTCCAAGCCCAGCTGGCTTCACTGGTGAATTCTACCATTCAAGGAAGAAATAATACCAATTTCATACAAACTTCCATGAAATACAAGAGAAGGGAGAACCTCTCAACTCACTTTATATAAGGCTCGTGTTATCCTAATACCAAAGGCAAACAAAAACATTACAAGAAAGTAAACTATAGGTAAATAAGCTCTCATGAACGTAGATGCAAAAATCTTCAATAAAACATTCAAAAGTTAATCAACATAATTCATCATAGCAACAGAATAAAGAAGGAAAAGCAGATGATCTTGTCAATAGGTAAAAAAAAAAACAAACTTCAAAGTCTATTCTTGATAAAAATCTTTAAGAAAACTAGGAATAGAAGAAAATTTCTTCTGTTTGATTGAGTATTTATTAAAAAATCTAGAGCTAACAAGATAATGCTGAAAGAGTCAATGTTTTCTTCCTAAGACCAAGAACAGAATAGAATTTTAAAAGCAAGAAGATAATGCTACCACTTCCACCCACCTCTTAGCAGTCACTGCATAGTAGTAATATGCTTGCTGTCCTACAAACCTCAAAAGCTCATTCTTACAGCCTTGTCTTGATGACACTGCCTCTGTCTGGAACGTCTTTCCTTTTCTTTTCCACCAAGTCATATCCCTTCATCCTTTGAAAACCCTCCTCAAGACTCATCTCTTCCAGGTTGGATTCACTGAGTGATTAATTAATTTGCTCATTCAGAAATATTTATCAAGCACTTAATACATCTAGTTCCTGAGGATATGGCAGCAAACAAAACAAAAGAACTCTGTCATTCTTTATTGAACATACAATAAATAAATAAGTAAATGAAAACCATGTGAAGTAGTGGATAAATGACATGAAAAAAAACAAAGCAGGAGATGTCAAACAAAGATGGTGAGCATGAGGGTTTTGTATGTTATAAAGGGTAGTCTGGGAAGGATATTGGTGATTTCAGGAAAGACTCAAAGGATGTGAGGAAGCAAACTATATGGTGCATATCTGTGAAAGAGGAGACACTCCAGACAGAGGATCAGAGAGTTCAAAGGCCTCGAGGCATGCTTGGCATGTTTGGTGCTAAGAGTAAGGGGTGGAAGTGATAGAAAATGTGGTCAAAAAGGTAACTGTGTATGCCATGTTACAGGATGTTGAGATAAGAAGCCAATGGGAGCAGAAGGGTGACATGATTTAACTTTATGTTTTTAAAGGACCATTATGGCTGCTGTGTGGAGATGAAAATAAAATAGGGCAAGAGGAAGTGAAAGACCAGTTCGGAGGTTATTGAAATAATCTATTTCAGAGATGATCGTGGTTTATATCAGAGTAGTATCAGGTGAAAGAAAGAGAAGTAGTTTAGATACGTTTAGAATGTTGAACTGATGGACCTGCAAAGGAATTTGCTGTGAGGTGTGAGAGAAAGTGAAGGAGAACTAGGATATAACTACTGGAGCAATGTCATTTTGTAGGCAAGAGGAGAAGAACACAGGTGGAGAGTTTGGCTTTAGATAAAAGCATAGACAGTTCCTCTAGAGTAACAGGAGAGAAGATAGAGAAAATAGGTATAGATACAAGTAGGTGAGTAGGTGTGGGAGTAAGAACTTTTGGAAGTTCACAATTGATTGCTTTCTCTTGAAAGGAGAAACATGGAACTGAAGGTGAAGAGGAGACACATGATGGAGATTTAAGGAGAGAAAAGAGGTCAGGAAATAGTCATCCAAGGATATCTACTCTGACCAAACTCATCCAGATCCAGTTACTCACTTCACCAAACCCTAAGCATGTACACATCAATTTCTCCCCAAGTGGACTCATTTTCCTTAGTTGGTATATGTTCATCTATGCTCTGTATTTGCTCTGGCTCCTTCATTAAACCCTCACCCAAAAGGGTACTCTATATGTGCCGTTTACTAGGAAGAGAATAAGAGATACAAACAACCCATTTATTTATGGGGAGAAACCTCTACACCAAGGCGTATGGATGTATCTTATTTGCTACCTCTGTCACATGTCTTGAATCTATGCTCTCCTCTCCATCCCTACCACCCTAGTTCAGGCCTTCATCATTTCTCACTTGGACTATTGTACCAGCTTCCTAACTGTACCTTCCCTCTCCCTTTTCTCCAGTACATTCCCCACACCCTGCCAATATATAGAGTTTATGCAACTTCCCTGCTTAATTTCCTTCATTATTACTTCTTTTAGTTACTCTCCAAGACCAAATTTCCAGCTGAATATGTCACTCCATCCCCTTTTCGTGCCTCACATCCTATACCCTAGCCATGCCAAATTACATTTAACCCCTGAACACATCAAATCCTTCAATTCCTCTGTGCCCTTGCAATCCTGTTTTCTTTACCTGAAATGCATGTCTTCTGTTTTTCTACCAGATATCTTTACTAATCATGAGAGACGCAGCTCAAATGTTACTTTCTCAGTGGCACCACTGGCAGAGGTAACATCATTTCTGTTCTCACATGTCTCCCCTATAGTACTCATCTTAGTATCAGAAGTAATTGTGCATCAAACTTCCCCACTAGCTTTATTACTCATTTTTTATCATAGACACTAAGCACAGTGCCTGGCACAAAGTACATCAACAAATATTTATTGAAGGAGTTTATTGTAGAAGTGAAAGGATTAGAAACAGCAATAAAACAAAAATATAAGTTGACAGGTAAAACATAAATAAAACTTAACGTACCCAAACAAGATATATTTCTATGAAACGTTTTAGAAATAGAAAAAAACACAGAAATTCCCATCAATCTTAAAGAAGCAGATTTAACTTTTGACAAAGATGGTAAAATGAGACGTGAGAAGATAATGCAAAACACAGCAAACACCTCTCTCTTCACCAAGTATACATGGCAATGGATAGAACAGGCTTTTACTCTGAAGTGTTTTTAAGGCAAATTTGTAGATTTCTGCTCAGAATAGTTGAAATGTCAGAAGTTACTGTGTATTATACACAGTAAAGAACAAATGTTGTCATTATGTGACTTCATAGTTTATAAAGCACTTTCACAGGTATTATCTCATTTAATTCCCACAACAATCCTGTCAGGTAGGTATTATTGTCCTCCTTTTACAGATGAGGAAACTGTGGCTCAGGCAATCACTAATCCAAGATCATATTGTCAGTTAGAGAATAAGAGGCAGAGCTGGGCTTCTAACTCATGTGTGTGTGACTGTAAATCTATTGTTCACAAAACAGGCTAAGTGATATATTTAAGTACACTAAAGTGAAGCTAATAAATTGTTGACATGTTTTTTTGTATTTTTCATCTTTTTTTCCTCTTGGTTCTTCAGTCTGACTATTTTCTATTGACCTAGCTTCCAGTTGACCAATCTTCTCTTTAGCTGTATCTGATCTGATGTTAAACTCATCTATTAAAAATCTTAATTTTAATTGCTATAATGTTCAGTTCCAGAATTTCCTTTCTTTCTTTCTTTTTTAACTTTTTTTTATTGATTTATAATCATTTTACAATGTTGTGTCAAATTCCAGTGTACAGCACAATTTTTCAGTTATACATGAACATATATATATTCATTGTCACATTTTCTTCTCTGTGAGCTACTATAAAATCTTGTGTATATTTCCCTGTGCTATACAGTATAATCTTGTTTATCTATTCTACAATTTTGAAATCCTGTCTATCTCTTCCCACCCTCCACCCCCTTGGCAACCACAAGTTTGTATTCTATGTCTATGAGTCTATTTCTGTTTTGTATTTATGCTTTGTTTTTTTGTTTTTGTTTTTGTTTTTGTTTTTTAGATTCCACATATGAGCGATCTCATATGGTATTTTTCTTTCTCTTTCTGGCTTACTTCACTTAGAATGACATTCTCCAGAAGCATCCATGTTGCTGCAAATGGCATTATGTTGTTGGTTTTTATGGCTGAGTAGTATTCCATTGTATAAATATACCACATCTTCTCCTTTCTTTCATATGGAAGCTAGTTCTCTGCTGAAATTCTCCATCTTATCAAGCATTATGACCATATTAATCACAGTTAAAAATCTGAGTCTCCGAACTCTAAAATCTCAATCTTTCTATGTCAAGGCCTTTCTATTGTCTGTTTTTTCTAACAGGTTGAATTGTGTCCCCCAAAATACACATGTTGAAGTCCTAACCCCTATTACCTCAGAATATTATCTTATTTCTGTAAAGATAGGGTCTTTACAGAAGTAATCAAGTTAAAATGAGGTCATCAGGGTAGGCCCCAATCTAATACAACTGGTATCCTTATAAAAGGGGGAGAATTTGAACAAAGAGATACACATAGAGAGAGAACAATATTAAGAAACATAGGGAAAATATAGCCCTCTACAAGCCAAGGAGAGAGACCTGGAACAGACCCTTCCCTCACAGCCCTCAGAAGGAATCAACCTTGCCAATATCCTGATTTTTTCCCTCCAGCATCCAAAATCATGAGACAATGAATTTCTGTTGTTTAAACACCCAGTCTGTGGTACGTTGTTATGGTAGCCCTAGCAAACTCATACTGGTAAGCCTGGTAATTTTTGATTAAATGCCAGACATTGCATATTAAAAGTTAGAGTAGTTCTGGATGATATTATCTTCCTCCAGAGAACATTTATTTTTGTTTCTGCCAGGTGATGAAGGACAAATCACCTTAATCCTGCCTGAGATTGAGCTGATTCAAAGCTGTGCTTTAGTCTTTGTGAGGAATGGTATTTTTCTAGTTCATTCTTACTCCCAGTTTAGCCCTTTGGGGATTCCCAACGGCCAAAACCTGAGGTAATTACTGGGGTCCCTCCTCTTTGGCAGGCTCTAAATTCCAATTCCTGTCTCTAGCATTATGAAATTGCTGAAAGCTCTGATTAGCTAACTCAGATTTGTATCTGCCAATTTCTGTTTAACTTCTCAACTTCTTTGCCCTGTACCACTTACAAATCAGCAAATGCACAAGACAAAAAGTAGCATAGAATATTGGATTAAATTTATTGTACTTTCTTTTTCTCTGCCATCTTGGACCCTCAAGTCCTGATTACTATGGTAGCCTTGAACTTTTTGTCTCTACAGCCTTGTGAGACCGCTGAAACCTCTGCTCAGTTTCTCTGTCTTTCAGTTTGGCTTTTCAGTCTCTCTACCCATACCACTTACATTGGCAAACACCTTAAAGGGAAAAGTAGCACAGAATGTTGGGTGCACCTCAATACATCCCCCCTCTCTGGGATTTTGATCACTATGTGCTTTAGTAGCTCTCTGATGCTTTCAAATAAGCATTTTGTAATTTTATCCAGCTTTTCTAATTCTTTTTGAGGGATAGTTTGTCTGATGCAAGCTAGTCTGTCAAAGCCAGAAGCATAAGTCCCCACAGCCACGGTTTCCAATTCCTTTGACATGCCTGCCCTTGGTTTACTCATTCATTCTTTCTCAGATGTATTGAGTACATGAGATGTCTCAATAACACTGCAAGACTCTGGAAAAATAAAACATCTCTGTCTGTAAGAAACTCACAGTGGAATCAGTAGGGGTAAGACCACAAACACAAATGGTGAAAACACAAAGTGCTTTAAAATTAGGTGTGTAGAAGATGTTATATGGGAGAAATGGAAGTAACTATCTTTGTCTGGGGAAAGGGTCAACAAATGATCACAGAATAGAAGACATTTAAGGTAAGTGAAGAATATGCCAGATGAATAAGGAGCTGGAGAAACAGAAGAAAGTCACTTCAAGAGGAGATAACATTATACGAGTTAAGGTATGGCAGTAAGCATAGGAACTTAGGAGTAGTTTGGTACTGTTGGAGCTAGATAAGGGAAAGGATGAGCTCTGATTGTGGAGGGTTCTGTCTCTATCCTATAAGTTATTGTTCAGTTAGTTAATGGATAACAGCATTCCCAGAGGTTGATGTTCAATCAGATTCATAGAGAATTTACCAAGAGAAATTTAAGACTTCTTCAGTCACTGGCTTGTAAATTCAAAGACAGCATTATCATGCTTACTAAGCAATGTAGTAGGATTGCTAAGCAATAAAGTCAAGTCATTGAGTCGCCTGACTATTGATGGGAATAAGAAATAAGCCTTTGAAAACATGGAATTAGATACTGTGTGGCCAAGAAATAAAATGATTTAAGTCTCTTTTCCTAAGCTTATAAACTCAGTTATCTATTAGGAAGTTCAACAAGTAGCAACAAGGGTTCTAATTTTTCAGAGGCTATTTGTCCACTTTTGCCCTCAAGGACATTGCCATCAAAGAGCAATCTATCAAAAGCCTACTTACTTGTGAGATGAATATCCAGTAAGTCTGATAGTATTTCTCCCTTTTGTGGATTTAAAAATTTAAGATGCCAGACAACACAGATAACTATCCCACAAAGATACCAAGACAGCAGTATAAAAACACTAAACATTTACATAAACTGACAAGAAGAAGTGTTTACATGATCTACGCCTCAGGAAGCTGTCACTTCTGTGACACTTAGGTCAGCAGAGTTTAATGAAGGAGATGAGATTTCTAGCCCTCTCAGGCTGACAGCAGAGAAAGAGTTTGGCAGACAAAGGAGAGGGCATTATTCCAGATACATGGTACAATGTGGAAGCAGTCTAAACAAGAGGATTCTGCACAAAGAAGTCAGAATATGTCTCTTTAAGAAAAGCAAAGTTATGGATTGCACTAAAGGAAGAGATAAGGAAAGAGCAGCGGGTCATAAAGATCAGAAAGCAGTCACCTGCAGTTTAGGCCCAAGGGCTTGGTCCCTTTTATCTATAGTTTTGCTGGCAAGTTACAATTCTATAATTGAACTTTAAGCATCTCCAACCTCCCCAACCACCACTAATCAATCCTTTATTCCCAGAAAGGACTCAAGAACACTCTACAAGCATATATACAAATCACATCTAGGAATCAACTCACCAAATGAAATATCATTGAGAAAACATAATACCTAGCCACTGCACACCACTATTTCATGATACCAAGATGGAAAACATTAAACCTTGTGCCATGTCAGTTAGACTTCTGATACTAGAATCTAAATTACTCAAGTCAGAATTTGGCCATGATGCCAGTGCTGGCCCTCAAAAAAAATCTAGAACATTCAATGGTTAGACTTATCAAGAACCTAGTTCCAATCATCTCCAAAAGACTAAAAACAATTTGGATACCTATTCTCCCCAGGGGAGTAGGTGAGGAGATTTTTAAAAATAGGTGGAGAAAAGCAGGAAAGGTTGAATCCCTGAAGAAAACTCATCCTTAAGATTACATAATACTGCCCAGAAGTAACTGAACTACAGCAGAAAAATTTCAAACACATTCCAACATGCCTCTAATTAAGACAGTTTTGGGAGGTTCCAGAATTATAGCTATCAAACATGAAACCTAAAGAATTTACCAAGATTAAAAAGATTACCAACTTTAACTCAGAGGGAAAACACACTGGAAGAAACAGGTTAGTTAGAACATACTGGTAACGATGTCAATTTGCTGACCTTCATACAACTGCTACATCATTTTAGGTACAATCATTAGTGATAAACACCTGAATGACAATTGGTTGGGCACTGTATAAAATATAAAATTCAATATGATTCTTGCCCAGAGAGTTAAAATCAAGTATCTGATAAACTTCATTTTTCACCAGAAAAGTATGCTGATGTACTATAACCATTAACTTATTTTAAAATATAACAAGAAATACAGGTAGGACATATGATAATGTGAAATGTCTAACAAGCCAGAATTTTTGTAGCATGTAGAAGCAAGCTGGGTACCCACATGAGGTATGTATTTTGAAATATTTATGGATGGTTAACCAGAAAGGCTAATTTAACACCTACACATCAATTGCATGGAGACAGAGCTGTGAAATATTTGCATTTACTACTTAGTAAGAGGACCATCACCCGCACTGGCATAAGAATGCCAGTAGCAATTAAATTACATGAAATTTCACAATTTAAAAGATATGCAATCTCCTTTGCTGAGAACTTTAATTTACATAGATTGGCTGAAGGGTTCTCAAAAATGAAATTCTGACTATAAAATTACAATAAAGAAAAGGATAGCTATCAAAAGAGATAGCTATAAAAAGTTACCTATAATCTCGGATTTTTAAAATGTACAATTACAACAGTAATAGCATCTATTGAGTACTTACTCTGTATCAGGAACTGTGCTACATGCTTAATGTGTATTATCTCATTTAATCCTCAACAACCTTATGAAGCTGGTCCTACTATTGGTAGCATTGTTGTTTACATTTTATAGATAAGGAACTGGAAGCTTAGAGGTTAAAAACCAATCCAAATCACACATCTTGGAAGAGGTAGAGATGAGGTTCAAACACAAGTCTGTCTGACTCTCAAGTTGGTATACATCATTCTGCTGATGTAACCAAGGAGACATAACCAATGATAATTACAAAAGAGTGCCATATACCTGCAAAACGCTAAAAAAAAAAAGCCAAGGTTCTGAATGATCTAAGTCTTAGGAGGAGACATATTCTGAGGATAACAAAGGGGAATTTCAAACTGCCTTCAGCAATAATAAGAAAAGTACCGTTAGGTTACAAAGAGGGGAAAAAACCCAATTCCTACATTATTTCCATGTATCCTCTGTTGAGAAAAATTAGAAGGACAAGAAAGGGTACAACAAACAATAGAAGTTGAATACAGAGACATGAGAAAAGATTAAGAAGCACTTGTCCTAGAATAATCACATTCCAGGATACTGGAAAGACTTTGGGCTAAGGTTTTCAAACTGCTGTCTAGATAGAATTGTAAATAGTGAGAGAGGGACAGAAGTCTGGAGAGAGGTAAATATCTTGATTTTCAAAAAGAAGAAAGTAATGTTTTTAAGCTGGTGAATTTGAACTCAGTTCTAAGCAAGTTGTATAAAACACGTTATTAAACAGAAAAGAAGTGTTCTGGTTTGGGCAGAATGGTGTTTTGTCCTGCTGGAAATGGTACAAAAGACAACCAAAGGAGAACTCTAAAGGATCGTAAGAAGCTGAGCTGTTTCAGGATCCTAGGAGAGGAGCACCACAACAACAGGATGTCTTGCAACCTCACACCCAACAGAGATAGGTCATCAGACCCAGTGTTTTCAGATCCTCCACCCTAACAAAAGAAGTCAGCCCAGGTTGGTTCATTCCTTTCCAGAGTTAAACAGGAGTCCCTCTGACAACATTAGGAGACCCCAATATTACTGGTACAGGGGAGCAACTGGGAGCTAGAAGGGTTCTGGACTCAATTCCAACATGTGGGGAGGGGATTTGTTTCTTCACCAAAAATTCTCCAAACCAGCAGAGTGTCCAAGAATTAAACTCAATCCTGACACTATCTACCTGAAGATAGCATCAGATTCTACAGGTTAAGGATTCAGTATCACAGACTGCCCCTTCTTTCCAACTTCAGACACCAGTCACACATCCAAGTTGTCACCTGTGTTTCTTAAAGACCACTTATAGATTGGAGGGTCCAACGACCCTCTCCTTGGGTTTGATTAATTTGCTAGAGTGGCTTACAGAAAGCAGAATAAATTTACTAGGTTACCAGTTTATTATAAAAGGATAGTACTCAGGAAATCCAGATGGAAGAGATGCATAGGGCAAGGTATGGAGAAAGGGTGCAGAGCTTCCATCTCCTCTCTGAGCACGCAATTCCCCCCAAATCTCCATGTGTTCACCAATCTGGAAGCTTTCTGACTCTCTCAGTTTGGGGTTTTATGGTAGCTTCATTACATATTAGCTTCGTTACATATTGATTAGTTAAATCACTGACCATTGGTCACTGATTCAACCTCCAGCCCTTCGCCTCTCCCTGGAAATCAAGGGGTGGGACTGAAAGTTCCAACACACTAACCATGGTTGATTCCCCTGGCAACCAGCCCCCATCCTTTGATGCTTTCCAACAGTTACTTCATTAACAGAAACCCAGTTGTGGAAGAGAGCTTACGAATAATAAGACACCCATTTCACCTTAAGGATCTTAAGTGATTTCAGGAATTGAGGACAAAGACCAAATTTTATAATAAAACATATTCCCATTGCTCTTATCACTCAGGAAATTCCAAAGGATTGGGGAGTGTAAGCCAGGAACAGTGGATGAAGACCAAATATATGAGAAATATCTTTTAATCATCTGAATGACCAAATACATATTTCTTATAAATCACAATATCACAGAGGCCTAGCCGGAAGTAAGCAGCCAGGCGAGGTACTTTCCTTTCCCACCAGGCATAAGAGGCCTTGCCCACCCAGAGATACTGAGGCTAACAGGCAGAGAATATAAGAGAGACCCAGTGACAGCAGACAGACCAGTCTGGGAAGCCCCTTTATCTCTATGGACCCCAAACTCTGCTCCTACCCAAAGACAATGGGAGAAAAGATGGAATCAGAAATGGGACTCAAGTCACAAGAAATACTTCAATTCTAGGAATCTTCTTTATCTCACACACCGAACACTCTCCTCTCTTGTCCAGAGACACTGGACCAGTGTAGGGGTAGTGGTATACTGAAGAAGGATCCCACTGTGCCCATTTTTCACTCAGAGACATCCAATTGCAGCCCTGGGGAAACCCCTCCTGCCCCTTAAGGCATATTCAGCAGGGGCCAGTGGGAGTCCCAGCAGTACCAGATAAACCAAGCAAACCAAAATGATACCATAAAGTCTATAAAAAGCAAACTGTCACTGGAAACACAGTCTACAAAAGTAGACCAAGACTCACATGCTAAGCCTAAATAGTGTGGCTGTCTACTAAAATGAAAGATTTAAATAGGACGCAGAGTCCCCTAACATAATAGATACATATCCATGATACATTAAAAAATCTCCCATCATAGCAAGAAAAAAGTAAATCACAACCTGAAGGAGAAAAGACAATCGAGCCCAACACTGGGATGAATGAGATGTTGGAATTATTTCACAAGATTTTAAAGTGGTCATCATAAAAATGCTTCACAAATCAATTACAAATTCTCTTAAAACAAAGGAAAACATAGAAAAACCTCACCATAAAATTAGAAATTATATTTAAAAATCCAAATGGAAACAATATAGAACTGAAAAATATAATAACAAAGACTTTAAAAAAAAATAAGATTGCTAGAGTGCTCTATAGTATATTGGTGATGACAAAGGACAGAATTAGTTAACTTCAGAAAAGAACAGTAGAATTCACCTAACCTGAACAACAGAGAAAACATAGACTGAAAAAACATGAATAGGGCCTCAGTTACCCATGGAACAATAACAAAATATTCAATACTCCTATCACTGGAGTCCCAGAAAGGGAAATGGAAGGACGTGAAGCTGAAGGAATATTTGAAGAAATATTGATTGAAGCTTCTAAAATTTGGTAAAAGACAAACATTCAGGAAGGTGAATGAACTCCAAACAGGACAAACTTAAAGGAAATCCATGCCAAGACACATCGCAATTAATGTTTTGAAAAGTAAAGGCCAAAAAAAGAATCCTGAAAGCAGAAAGAAGAAATGACACATTACCTATAGGGGAACGTCAATTCAAAAGGCTGAGGATTTCTATTCTGGAACCAGGGAGGCTAATAGAAAGTTTCACAGTATTTTTCAAGTTCTGAAAGAAAACAACTCTTGGACATAATTTCTGTATCTGAAACCATCTTTCAAAAGTGAAAGGGGAATAAACACATTCTCAGATGAGGAAAAACTAAAAGAATTTATTGTTAGCAGAACTACCCTAAAAGATTGGACAAAAAAAGTTCTTCAAACACAAAGGAAATAATAAAGTAAACTTGGAACATCAGAAAAGAAAAGGAACAGCAGAAAGAGCATTAATATAGGTAACACAAAAGAAGAACAATCTCAAATAAACGATTTAACCCACCAGCTGAAAGAACTAGAAAAAGAAGAACAAAAAACCCCAAAAGGCAGCAGAAGGAAGGAAATTATAAATATCAGGGAGGAAATTAATAAAATAGAGATTAAAAAAACCATAGAAAAATCAATCAAACCAAAAGCTGTTTTTTTGAAAAAGTAAATAAAATTGACAAACCTCTGGCCAAACTCACAAAGAAGGAAAAAGAGAGAGCACAAATTAACAAGATAAGAAAGGAAAATGGAGAAATTACAACAAATAAAATAGAAATACAGAATATCATATGAGACTATTATGAAAAACTATATGGAACCAAACTGGATAATCTAGAGGAGATGGACAAGTTTCTGAAAACATACCGTCCACCAAGACTGAATCAAGAAGAAACTGACAACTTGAACAAACCGATCACTAGAAATGAAATCGAAATAGCAATAAAAAACCTCCCTGCAAATAAAAGTCCAGGACCAGACGGCTTCACTGGGGAATTCTACCAAACATACAAAGAAGAACTCATACCAGTCCTTCTCAACCTCTTCCAGAAGACTGAAAAGGAGGGAATACTCCCAAATTCATTCTATGAAGCCACCATAACCCTGATACCAAAACCAGGCAAAGACACCACTGAAAAAGAGAATTATAGGCCAATATCACTGATGAACATAGATGCCAAAATCCTCACCAAAATATTAGCAAATAGAATCCAACAACACACAAAAAAGATTATACATCATGACGAAGTGGGGTTCATCCCAGGGACACAAGGGTGGTTCAACATACACAAATCAATCAATGTAATACATCACATCAACAAGAGAAAGGACAAAAACCACATGATCATCTCAATTGATGCAGAAAAAGCATTTGATAAAATTCAACACCCATTTATGATAAAAACTCTCACCAAAGTGGGTATAGAGGGAACATATCTCAACATAATAAAAGCTATATATGACAAACCTACAGCCAGCATAGTACTCAATGGTGAAAAACTCAAAAGCTTCCCACTAAAATCTGGGACAAGACAAGGATGCTCACTATCACCATTCCTATTCAACATAGTCTTGGAAGTCCTAGCCACAGCAATCAGGCAAGAGAGAGAAATAAAAGGGATCTAAATTGGAAGAGGTAAAAGTGTCACTATATGTCAATGAAATGTTACTATGTATAGAAAACCCTAAAAGGTCCACACAAAAACTACTAGAACTGATCAAAGAATTCAGCAAGGTAGCAGGTTACAAGATAAATGTTCAAAAATTGGTTGCATTTCTTTACACTAACAATGAATCAACAGAAAAAGAAAGTAAAGAAACAATCCCCTTTAAAATAGCACACAAAGTAATAAAATATCTGGGAATAAATCTAACCAAGGAGGTGAAAGAATTATACACAGAAAACTATAAACCATTGATGAAGGAAATTAAAGAAGACTTTAAAAAAATGGAAAGATATTCCATGCTCTTGGATTGGAAGAATCAATATTGTTAAAATGGTCACACTGCCCAAGGCAATCTGCAGATTTAATGCAATCCCTATCCAATTACCCAGGACATATTTCACAGAACTAGAACAAATCATAATAAAATTTATATGGAACCATCAAAGACCTAGAATTACCAAAGCATTACTGAAGAGAAAGAAAGAGGCTGGAGGAATAACTCTCCCAGACTTCAGACAATACTATAGAGCTACAGTCATCAAGACAGCATGGTATTGGTACCAAAACAGACATACAGACCAATGGAACAGAATAGAAAGCCCAGAAATGAACCCACAAACTTTTGGTCAACTAATCTTTGACAAAGGAGGCAAGAATGTACAGTGGAATAAAGACAGTCTCTTCAGCAAATGGTGTTGGGAAAGCAGGACAGCAGCATGTAAAGCAATGAAGCTAGAACACTCCCTTACACCATACACAAAAATAAACTCAAAATGGATCAAAGGCTTAAACATAAGACAAGATACAATAAATCTCCTAGAAGACAATATAGGCAAAACATTATCTGACATAAATCTCAAAAATGTTCTCCTGGAACAGTCTCTCAAACAATAGAAATAAAAGCAAGAATAAACAAATGGGACCTAATGAAACTTACAAGCTTCTCCACAGCAAAGGAAACCATAAGTAAAACAAAATGACACCTACGGAATGGGAGAAAATTTTTGCAAATGAAACTGACAAAGGCTTGATCTCCAGAATATATAAGCAGCTCATAAGACTTAATAAGAAAAAACAGACAACCCAATCCAAAAATGGGCAGAAGACCTAAACAAGCAATTCTCCAAGGAAGAAATACAAATGATCAATAGGCACATGAAAAAATGCTCAATATCACTAATTATCAGAGAAATGCAAATCAAAACTACAATGAAGTATCACCTCACACCAGTCAGAATGGCCTTCATTCAAAAATCCACAAATGACAAATGCTGGAGAGGCCGTGAAGAAAGGGGAACCCTCCTACACTGCTGGTGAGAATGCAGTTTGGTGCAGCCACTGTGGAAAACAGTACGGAGATTCCTCAAAAGACTAGGAATAGACTTACCATATGACCCAGGAATCCTGCTTCTGGGCATATATCCAGAAGGAACCCTACTTCAAAAAGACACCTGCACCCCAATGTTCATAGCAGCACTATTTACAATAGCCAAGACATGGAAACAGCCTAAATGTCCATCAACAGATGACTGGATAAAGAAGAAGTGGTATATTTATACAATGGGATACTACTCAGCCATAAAAACCGACAACATAACGCCATTTGCAGCAACATGGATGTTCCTGGAGAATGTCATTCTAAGTGAAGTAAGCCAGAAAGAGAAAGAAAAATACCATATGAGATTGCTCATATGTGGAATCTAAAAAAAAACCCAACAAAACACAAACAAAGCATAAATACAAAACAGAAATAAAATCATAGACATAGAATACAAACTTGTGGTTGCCAAGGGGGTGGAGGGTGGGAAGGGATAGACTAGGATTTCAAAATTGTAGAATAGATAAACAAGATTATACACTATAGCACAGGGAAGTATATACAAGATCTTATGGTAGCTCAAAGAGAAAAAAGTGTGACAATGAATATAAGTATGTTCATGTATAACTGAAAAATTGTGCTGTACACTGGAATTTGACACATTGTAAAATGATTATAAATCAATAAAAATGTTAAAAAATAGAATGCAAAAAATATATATAGGTAACACAATTAGTCATCCCTTTTCTCATGAATTGCATAGATCTTATTTTATGATTGAAACAAAAATTATAACACCATCTGATACTCAAGACAATTACATTTAAATTGGGGAAAGTAGAGACCTAATGTAAGTGAAGTTTTCACTTGAAGTGTTAAAATGTTACTAGTAGACCATTACAAGTCACATATGTATACGGTAATAGCCAGAGCAACTACTACAAAATTATATTAAGAGATACACTCAAAGATACTATAAATAAATCAAGCCAAAATGTTCACGTACCCCATGAGAAGACAAGAAAATAAGAAACAGAAGAATGAGAACCAGAGAAAACAACAGATAAAATGAATAATAAAAGTGCCATCAATATATGTATTTTACCTTAAATATTAATGGCCTAAATATACCAATCAAATAAAAAAAACCCAATCAAAAAATGGGAAGAAGACGAAAATAGACATTTTTCCAAAGAAGACATACAGATGGCCAACAGGCACAGGAAAACATGCTCAATATTGCTAATTATTAGAGAAATGCAAGTCAAAACAACAATGAAATATTACCTCACACCTGTCATAATACCTACTATCAAGACCACAAATACAAATGTTGATGAGAATGTGGAGAAACAGGAACACTTATGCACTATTGGTGGGATTATAAATTGGTGTAGTCACTATAGAAAACAGAATGGAGGTTCCCTATAAAACCAAAAATAGAACTACCATATGATCCAAAAATTCCACTCCTGGGTATATATCCAGAAAAAGTAAAAACGCTAATTCAAAAAAAAAAAAATACACACACTCCAATGTTCGTAGCAGCATTATTTATAATTGCCAAGATATAGAAGAAACCCAAGTGTCCATCAACAGACAAATGGATAAGAAGATGTGATACACACACACACAGACACACACATCCATTATACACATGTAAGGGAATATTACTCCGCCATAAAAAGAATGAAACTAACACTAGCAACAATGTGGATGGACCTAGAGAATATTATGCTTAGTGAAGTAAGTCATAGAAAGACAAATGTTGTATTATATCATTCATATGTGAAATCTAAAAAATAATACCAACAAATGTATACAGCAAAACAGAAATAGACTCACAGATATAGAAAACAAACTAGTGGATACCATAGAGGAAAGGAAAGCAGAGAGGGGCAAGTTAGGAGTATGGCATTAAGAGAAACAAACTACTATGTATGAAACAGAAAAGCAACAAGGATATATTGTATAGCACTGGGAAGTATAGCCATTATCTTGTAATAACATTTAATGGAATATAATCTGTAAAAATACTGAATCACTGTAGTGTACACCTGAAACTAATATAATATTGTAAATCAACTAAACTTAAACAAGAAATTATACCAAAAACAGAGAGTTATAGAGTGATAAAAATATATGACCCAACTATATATTCTTTATAAAAAACCTCACATCAGATTCAACAACATAGGTAAGTTAAAGTAAAATTGTTGAAAAAGATACACTATACAAACATTCCAAAAAGCAAAAATGACCATAATAATATCAGATAAAGTAGACTGCAGAGCAAAAAAATTGCTACAAACAGGAATATTACATAATGATAAAGGGTCAATCCAGTAAGACATAGCAATTCTAAATGTATGTATAACAAACAGTAGAACCTCACAACACATGAAACAAAAACTGATAGAACTAAATGTAGACATAGAAAAATTGAGGATTATATTAGGGAATTAAACATCATGTCTTCAGCCACTGATAGAACTACAAGAGAGAAAATTAACAAAGATACAGAAGATCAGAAAAATACAAACAATAGGATCTAAATTCCATTTATAGGACTCTCTACTTAACAACTGCATAATACACATTTTTTTTCAAGTGCTCATAGAACAGACCATATCCTGGCCCATAAAACAAGCCTTAACAAACTTAAAAGAATTACAATCATACTGTGTTATCTGATTATAATGGAAGGAAACTGGAAATCAATTTAAAAAAAGATAACAGGAAACACATGGAAATACAGGAAACACAAGAAACAACACATGAGAATTAGAAAATATAGTCCTGTATAATCCATGAATGCAAGAAGAAGTATCAAGGAAGATTAAAAAAATACATAGAACTGAGGGAAAATAAAGATACAACATAGCAAAATATCTAGGACACAGCTAAAGCAGTGCTGTGAGGCAAATTTATAGCACTAAAAAAAAACCATCATTAAAAATAAGAAAATGTCTCAAATCAATAAAACTAAGTTCTTACCTCAAGGAACTGGGAAAAAGAGAGCAAAATAAACCCAAGGGGAGCAGAAGGAAGGAAATAAAAATAAGAGAAGAAATCAGCAAAATTGAAACTAGAAAAACAAGAGAGAAAATCAAGGAAACAAAAATCTAGTTCCTTGGGGAGGGGGGAAACAGTAAAATTGACAAAACTCTAGCAAGAATGACAAAAGTAAAAAGAGAGAAGACACAAATTACCAATGCCAAGAATGAAACTAAATCTTACAGCCATTACAAAGATAATAAGGGAATACAAAAAATAGCCTTATGATTATAAATTTGACAACTGAGAAAAAGTGGGCCAATTACTCAAAAACCACAAACTATTAAACCTCAGCCAAGATGAAACAGGCAATCTGAATAGCCTTATAACCAACAGGAAAAGTCAATTTGTAACTTAAAAGTTCCTAAAAAAGAAATCTCTAGCCTCAGCTGAATTTACTGGAGGATTCTACCAAACATTTAATAAGAATCAATGCCAATTTTACACAGTCTTTTTCAAAAAATAGAAAGGAGATGATACTACCCAATTCATTTCATGAGCCTATATTGTCTTCATACTAAAACCAGACAAAATACAGAAGAAAAAGAAAAAGAAAAAGAAAAAGAAAAAGAAAAAGAAAACTAAGAACCAATATTTTCTCTGAACTTAGATGCAAAACTCCTCATCAAAATATTAACAAATCAAGTCCAACAATATATAAAAATATTTATACACTATGACCAACTGAACAAGGCAGTTTCAACATACAAAAATCAATCAATGTAATCCACCACAATGAAAAACCTGAAGAAGAAAAATTATATGGTCATATCAGTTGATGCACAAAGAGTATTTGACAAAATCCAACAGTCATTTAGGAACAAATATCTCTCAGTAATTTGGAATAAAGGTACCTCAACTTTATTAAAAGCATCTACAGAAACTCTACAGCTAACATCATACTTAATGGTGAAAGACTAAATATTTTCCCCAAGATAGAAACAAGGCAAGGATATCTGCTCTTGATACCTTTATGCTACACAGAATTAGAAGTCGGGAAAAAAAGACATATAGATTAGAAGAGAGAAATAAAACCATCTCCATTTCAGATGCTATGTGTAGAAAATCCCAATGAAACTACAGAAATACTCCTAGAATCTATAAGTGAGTTCATCAAGGTTCACAGGATAGAAGATCAACACACAAATATACAATCGCTTTTCTAAATACTAACAATGAACATGCAGAAACTAAAATTAAAAACACAATACCACTTACAATTGCTCTGAAGAATATGGGATACTTAGGTCTTAATAAAATATGTACAGGATGTATATGTTGAAAATTACAAAATGCTGATAAAAGAAATCAAAGACTTAAACAGATGGAGAGATATACTGTGTTTATGGATTAGAAGACAATACATTAAACATGTCAATTCTCCCCATGTTGATCCACAAGTTTATTGTAATTCCTATCAAAATCTCAGCAAGAATATTTTTAAAGATTAACGTTTTTTTAGAAAATATCATGCCTTGTATTGAAAGGCTTACAGGTGGAAGTTCATCAGTTTACCCATGCTCAAATGCCTTGTAGCACCATAAGCATTTCTAGGAACATAGAATTTTGGAAGACAGCTGACTGCATTTAGGGGAAATTAGTTTTTCAAGATGAATTCCGTTCTTTGTACCTCTAAAAAGAAAATGTCTGTATGCAGCAATACTCATCTTCAGCAAGAAATTTTGTAGACATAGGCAAACTTACTCTAAAACTTATGGAAAGGCACAGGCACTAGAACAGCTAGAACAATGTTGGAAAAGAACAAAAAAGTAGGAGGAATGACTCAATCACTTATTAAGCATTAGTATATAGCTACTATAATTGAAACAGCATGGTATTGATGGAAGAATAAACATATAGAACCACATAACAGAATAGGGACCCCATAAATAGGAACATATAAATAGTCAACTGATTTTTGACAAAGGTTCAAATTCAGTTCAATGGACAAAGCATAGTGTTTTCAACAAGTGGTGCTGGAACAGTGAATATTGACTGGCAAGAAAAGTAACCTTGGCCTAATCTTCATACCTTATATAAAAGTTAACTCACCCAATCCAAAAATGGGCAGAAGACCTAAACAAGCAATTCTCCAAGGAAGACATACAAATGATCAAAAAGCACATGAAAAAATGTTCAATATCACTAATTATCAGAGAAATGCAAATCAAAACTACAATGAGGTATCACCTCACACCAGTCAGAATGGCCGTCATTCAAAAATCCACAAATGACAAATGCTGGAGAGGCTGTGGAGAAAAGGGAACTCACCTACACTGCTGGTGGGAATGCAGTTTGGTGCAGCCACTGTGGAAAACAGTGTGGAGATTCCTCAAAAGACTAGGAATAGACTTCCCATATGACCCAGGAGTCCCGCTCCTGGGCATATATCCAGAAGGAACCCTACTTCAAAAAGACACCTGCACCCCAATGCTCATAGCAGCACTATTTACAATAGCCAAGACATGGAAACAGCCTAAATGTCCATCCACAGGTGACTGGATAAAGAAGTGGTGGTATATTTATACAATGGAATACTACTCAGCCATAAAAACCGACAACATAATGCCATTTGCAGCAACATGGATGCTTCTGGAGAATGTCATTCTAAGTGAAGTAAGCCAGAAAGAGAAAGAAAAATACCATATGAGATCGCTCATATGTGGAATCTAAAAAACAAAAACAAACAAACAAACAAAAACAAAGCATAAATACAGGACAGAAATAGACTCATGGACAGAGAATACAGACTTGTGGTTACCAGGGGGGTAGAGGGTGGGAAGGGATACACTGGGATTTCAAAATTGTAGAATAGATAAACAAGATTACACTGTATAGCACAGGGAAATATACACAAAATGTTATGATAACTCACAGAGAAAAAAATGTGACAATGAGTGTGTATATGTCCATGAATGACTGAAAAATTGTGCTGAACACTGGAATTTGACACAACATTGTAAAATGATTATAAATCAATAAAAAATGTTAAAAAAAAAGAAGATATGAAGATAAAGAGGAAATTGGGACCTCACATATTGGTGTTGTAAAGCCATGGGGACAGCTAGCTTTCAAGATGTCATCAGTTCCTGTGAATAATATGTTGATTCAATGAGAAAAAAAATTAAAGGAGTGAAAATTTGCTCAGAACTCTAGAAATAAAAAAATAAAATAAAAAAAGATTAAGAAATTGATTTTCAAATAAATTCAAAGAGAAAATAAAAAAAAAGAAAAAAAGTTAACTCAAAATAGATCACAGGTTTAAATGTAAAAGTCAAATTATAAAAGTTTTAGAAAGGACATAGAAAGGTCTTTGGGACCTAGGACCAGGCAAAGACTTCTTAGATATGACACCATAAAAGGAAAAATGGATAAATTGAACCTCAACCAAAATTTAAAATATTTGCAAGCCATATATTTGAAAAGGAACTTATACTTAGAATATATAAAGAATTCTCAAAACTCAACAGTAAATTTTTTAAAAAGCAAATAATCCTATTAGATAATGGACAAAGGCATAAGGAAACATTTAACCAAAGAGGATATAGAGATGGCAAATAAATACATTCACTGATATTTAATATCACTAGCCATTAGGAAAATAAAAACCAAAACCACAATAAGATATCACTACACAGCTATCCAAATAGCTAATATAAAAAATAGTGACAACATCAAAAGCTGGCAAGGATGCGGTTAAACAGGAACACATATACACTGCTGATGGGAATGTAAAACAGCACAGCCACTTGGGAAAAGAAAAAATCCCTAAACATACAACTACATATCACCTAGCAACTGCACTCCTGGGCATTTATCCCAGAAAAAATGAAAACCTAAGTTCATATAAAAGCCTGTACATGAAATGTTCATAGCAGCTTTATTTGTAATTACCAGAAAACTGGAATTAGCCTTGAAGTCCTTCAAAGGTGAATGGTTAAACAAATTATGGTACATCCATACCATGGAATACTAGCCAGAGGCAGATACAGGTTTTGTTGGACTTGAAGTATATACAAATTGCAAGATGTTCTTTAATGAAAAGAACACAAAATTATAAATACAGAATTAGCTAGAGGGCCTTGGAAGGGGCCCCTACAAGGGAGGGGCCTTGGAACTTAATCTTCATTACCTTTATAGTACTCTAGTCACTGTTGTAGCCCCAGTTCCTAGTACAGCTCCTTATGTGTGGTAGGTGTTCAATAAAATTTTATTGAATGAATGAATGAATGAACAATAATTTAGTAGCATAAAAAGGCTAATATCACCTAAAGCCACAATAACAGACATATGTGATCATCAGGCCTGGTCAGACCACATCTAGAATATTTTTCCTGTTTCAACAATAGGAAAAAAAAGCCTTCTCTGACCCCAAAAGCCTAGGTTGGAAACCATGTGCTATGTCCTTCCTGTATTGCAATCTTACCATCTTGTTTTGTGCTGCTTATTCCCTTGTCTGTAACTCACACTGGATTTTAAGTTCCATGAAGTCAGAGACCATGTCTGTCTCACACAGGCAGAAGGCATTCAGTATATATTTGTTTAATGAAGGATAATCCAGACAATGTCCAAATAAGAGTAGCCTCAGTAGTGAAGAGATTTAATACCATGTTTCTCTCATTCAAACACTTGTTATACATCATATACATTCAAATCTAAGATATAGGGGAGGGTAGAGCACATGCTTAGTTTAGCATGCATGAGGTCATGGGTTCAATCCCCAGTGCCTCTGTTAAATAAAAGAAAATAATAAGTAAACCTAATTACCCCCCCCAAATAAAATAAGATATAGTCTATGCTCTCAAGGAGCTCACAACTCAGACGATGTGTGAAAATACGGCTTCAAAATATGATCACAACACAGTGTGGAAAGTATAACAAAATAACAAAAGAACAGTTGAAAGAAGTTATTTAGCCTAGAGCAAGTGGGAGACAATTGACGAGGACGTGATGGTTTCTGTCTTCCATATGAATGGCTATCAAGTGGAATAGAGTTTATGACTCCATAGAGGGGAGGGACAGAGTAGCTGACTATACTATTAAATTAATTCTAACAACAAATGGCATGGGCTGACTCCAGTGAGGGCAAATTCTCCATTAGTGACACATTTTCAAGCCTTGGATGATAACCACTTGGTAGAGATACTGTAGAGGTGATTCACAGAGGAGATGAGGACTTGAGCTAGATGATCTTTATGTCTGTTCCAATCCAGATTCTCTGATACTTTTGGTCTCTGCTTTAGATAGAAAGAGGGGAAAGAATCAATCTTTGCAAAAAGAATCCTATACCAAACATTTATGTCCAGCTCTGTCTTGAGTAAAAGATCAATACTTAGTAGAAATTATTTCTCTCCATGTAGTACATGTTAGACTTTAATCTCAAGTCCCAAATTCCTTGTTTTGTGGTAGTTTGAAACATTGCTGTCAACCACAACATATACAAGATGAAGTGAACGGGTTCTTTGCACTCACATCTGCATCACAGTACAGCTAATGACAAGCTTCCCAATTTTTCTGGATGGGACTAGGAAGAGGTCCCTCCATTCCCCATTGGAATCAGCCATATTAGAGGCAGTGCTTATATTCTCAGATGTATGCAGAAAATCTATACATTCTCTCCTCCTTCATTCCCACCCTGATTATGGAACAGTGAACCTGAGGCTGATGTATTACTTTAAAACTGGTTATTGTTTTCCCAAAACAGATTTAACAAATTTGTTCCACCTGCTCAATTATACTCCCGATTACTTTCTTGTGGTTTCATTGAAGTTTTTAACCCATTCCTCAAAGACCATGCTCCACATACAGACTCTGAAACATTGTTCCATTTAAGTGTTGCTCAAAAGAGTAAAGGTTGTGTGTGTGTGACAAAAATGGGAGCAAGAGAAAGGTCAATGTGTTTGTCACATCCTTTAATAAGCAAAGTGACTAAGGTCAAGCCCCTTCCAACCAAAGGGATTAGGGAAATAGGGATGGGGGAGCTGTGATGGGGGAGAAGGTGACTTGTTTGACAATCACTACTGTTTTCTCTGGCTGCTTAAGCAACTTGACTAAACAACAGCTCTTCCACACACATGCCAAAATCAATCAGATCGCTGGACAATGAAGTATGGACCAAATGACACACTGTACCAGAAAACATTTATAAATTAAGTGCTAAACATGCATTAATAATAATAATAATAATAATAATAATAATAATAATAATTCTACCTAACTCCTCCCAAACTACATTCTCATCCATGTCATCCAAATCTCTGACATGCCTCTAGTCTTACTCTTCTACTTTGTTACACCTCTTGCTTTCCCACTGTAATTAAACTTCATGAAGACATAGCCAGCAATAACTAATATTTATTGAATGCTTATACCATTACACCAACACATACTTCTTCATCTGATTTTTACAAAAATCCCCTGAAACAGATACTATAAAACTCATTTTACAGAAGGAGAAACTGAAGCTAAACAAAATTTAAATAATTTGGCCAAGTTCATACAGCTACTAAGTGGCAAAGCCAGGCTGTTTGATTCCAAAGCACTTGCTTTTCTTAGATTCCTCATATTCTGAGCACTTGAGAACTAGTACTAATCAACTATTAGAGATAAAAACAACCATGACTTGCATGCTCTCTCACGTTGATGATTGACTTCTCACTTCCCCAGATCTTCTAATTTTGCTCATTTCCAACACTGTTACCATGCAAGTCAATTTTCACTTATCACTAAGAGTAATGCCACTTAGCTTTCTGTCTCTCAGACTTCTCATAATAGTCATTGATACTTTTCTGCTTAAATTTTAAACCATCCACATAATTTTTCATTCCTTTTGTGCTTCCTAACTTGGCTCTTCTGTCAAGTACATTTTATTTTGTTCTCTTCTTTCTTTTTTTCTACTTATTTCTTGTTCACACTGCTCCTTATGCCTAAATAAATTCCCACTGTCCCATCAGAAAGTTGAGACAAAATCATGATTTAAGGAAGGCTTCTGAAATTATTACAATAAATATTTAAGTGTATTCAATATATAAGCACTACACCAGGAACTATGAAGGTCAAAGTTGGATAAAAACTCAACTAGCCCCTGATCTCAAGAAGATTAAAATTTAATAGGAGACATAAACATCATATACCTGTAACTGCAAGTCATACAATTTATATTTTAGGTCCTAAGAGTAGCTTAAAGCACTAGAAAAGTTAAGTAGAAAGGCAAAGGACTTTCTGTATGGGGTGACTGGGAAGCAAGGGGGAATTGGAAGTATTCTTATCTTCATTTTATATGTAAGGAAATCGAGGTACAGAGTGTAGTCTAGGGAGCTGACGTTTTTCAAAGGCGAAAAACCCTTAAATATTTGCAAATGATAGTCCCACTAGGATGAGTAAGCATTTACATCTTTAAACTATTCATGTAACAAAGTAATTCTGGTATCATCTAAATTGTGGCAAAAAGAGGTTCAATCCTTCATGCTTCCTTCTTATTCAAGATTTCTCCTATAAAAATCGGTGCTGAATCATCCATGGACTAGTTAAGATGTCGAAATTCCAATCAAAACTGATCCTCTCTTCATTCTGCAATTTCTTTTTCCTTTAACAATATTGTTCAGGTCAGCTGCAGGTCGGCTGCTCCGACTCCTGCAGCCTTTTCCCAAAGGCTGTGCTGCCCTCTCCTTTCCTCCTAGAGGGCAGAGACTTTAGTACAGTGCTGAGAAGGTTTCCAGTCAGGCTCTTTTCATTTAACTCAGGAGTATCACTAGTTTTGTTTGGGAAAGAAAGCTTTTCATCATCTAGGCTTCAGATAAACATTAGCTTCACAATTTCATTTGAAGTCAATGGTCTATAAGCAAGTCCACCCAAATAAGATTTGAACAGCAAATGTGGAAAATGTTGGTGTTTATAAGTTAACCAATCAAATGTAGGTATCTAGGCATAAAAATAAAAGGTCTAATACACAATTACAAATGCCTTTTCATTTGTTCAGTAAATCAGTCTCTAAGCAAATAGATTACTGATGAAACCAGCATGCAGAGATTCAGAGCTGAAGAAAATAATTCTTGAATCAGTGATTCAGAACTATGCTTTCAGAAATGCCTGTTGTCTCAAAAATGGTTCCTTTGATCTGGCCACAAGTTTATGACATAGTTGCTGAAAAGAAAAGCCTACAGCAATCTTAGTTTATACTGATAGAAGTCTAATGACTGGATTAAAGGAAGGCATAATTCCAGTATACTCTGAATCAGACAAATAATCTCTAAAGTATGAGGTCCAGTTCTGTGTGCTCCATTTTAAAGGAGAAGTAAACAACTAAGAGTAGGTTCCAAATAATGTTTCCAGAATGATGGAAATTCTGCAAATCATACATACAAGGAAAGAATGAAAAACTGGGGATGTTTGGCATAAAGGTAAAATTAAGAGAAATCATAAAGGCTCTTTTTTTATGTTTTTTCTTTTTTTTTTCTTGTGAGGGGTAATTAGGCATTTGTCTGTCTGTCTGTCTGTCTAGCTAGCTAGCTAGCTATTTTTAACGGAGATACTGGGAATTGAACCCAGGGCCTCCTGCATGCTAAGCACCCACTCTGCCACTGAGGTATGCTCTCCCCTCTCATAAAAGCTATCTTAAATATTAAAAGTACTGATCTGAAGAATATAGAATAGAGTTACTCTGTCAGGCTCTGGAGGATAGAATTTCTGGAAGTTCTATGAGACTGTTCACCTGCCTTCATCAGGTTGAAATTTCTCATCTGTAAAATGAAGGGAATGAATGAGACAATCTTGGAGGAGTCCCTCCTACTGTATGATTTTGTTGTTAGAATCAGATTTTAACTCAACATCTTTCCCACTAAGCCAATAAAATTGTCCAGTAATGGAAGGAGCTGCCTCAAAAGAAGAGTAAACTGATCATCCTTGAAGGCGTTCAAGCAGGATACAGAATAATCTTTCAGGAATACTCTAGAAGGGATACTTGTAGTATAGGAGAGTCACTATATAGTGTATTGAGGAATGCAGTTCTGGAATTAGACTTGGATTTAACACCTGGATCTGTCCATTTTTAGCTATGCCAACCTAAGCAAATTAACCTCTCTGAATATGTTTCCTCATTTATAAAAATGCAGACAAAAATAGGATACATCTAGGAGTTATGAGGATTAAATGAAATGATACAGGTAAGCATTTATCACTGTGCCTGACATACAATGAAGACTCAATAAATGTCTGCTATCATCATTATCAAATAGGACTAGATAATCTTTAAAGTATCTTCCAGCTATAAGAGCTTATATATATAAAGGTCCATAAACAAACTTGGGTAATATCACCAAAGCAGATGCAAATCTGACTGTTACAATGCAAGAGTCTCTTCATCTACTGAGATTCATTTCCTGCGATCACAACAATGTGCCAACCAACGGGGTCTACTTTTCCCTGTAAGATACCATTTGGTCTGGTTGAGTTGGGGGCCTGATCCATCCCAGACAAGTAGGGAACACCAGCTGGGATACAGCAGAATTATAAGAGCTGGTGGCAATATATAAGGTAGCACAGGCATAGGCTGAGGAAAAAACAAAATAAGAGACCAGCAATGGCAGAGCTAGTTGCAATAACAGGATAGGGTAAACAAACGTGGCCTGTTACCAGTAGTAACTTAGTTTGTATGCATCTAAAAAAATTAAACCATATTTAAGATCAAATATTCCAAAATCCATAATTTTTAATGCAGTCAGAGAACGCTTTAATGAGCCTGTTGCAACACCCAGGTGGGTCACAAGAGAGAAGTTATTTTGACAAAGATTCCTTACAATGAGCTGGGCACTGTGTTAAATACTTACACACATTATCTTATTAAAACTTCACAACAACTCTTTAAAATACATGAAAATTGAAGCTCAGAGAAGTTGAATAATTTGTCTAAGATCACAAAGCTAGTAAGGGACATGAGTTAGCTAAGGCAGGTCTCTTAAGAATGCACCCTACAGGGCAACGGTTTAGCTCAAGTAGTAGAGCGCATGCTTAGCATGCATAAGGTCCTGGGTTTGATTCCCAGTACTTCCTCTAAAACTAAACAAACCTAATTAACCCCCCTACCAAAGTAAAGAAAAGATAATTAAATAATACAATAATGAATAAATAAAGTATTTGAAAAAAAGGTAAAATTGGATAAGAGGTACATTTCTTTACCTGAATACTGTATACTATGATTTGAAAGGAGTTTTGATAACTTTTAGAACTGTACTAAATTATCATAAAGTTAATCAAAGTTCATTAAAAAATCATTATTTTTCTCTCAAAAATGTTAAAGTTATCTTAGAAATAGTGCTCCCCTTCAAGAAGAGAGGAATTATTTCTATGGAAGTTTGATAGGAAAATGAAATTACTACTGAGATGAAAAAAGATGAAAATAATACAGAGCATGATAATTTATTATATAGGATCTCAGTTGTGCTTTTAGACTAAAACATGATTATTAATACTAAATTATCATAAACAAATGGGACCTAATTAAACTTACAAGCTTCTCCACAGCAAAGGAAACCATAAGTAAAACAAAACGACACCTACGGAATGGGAGAAAATTTTTGCAAATGAAACTGACAAAGGCTTGATCTCCAGAATATATAAGCAGCTCATAAGACTTAATAAGAAAAAACAGACAACCCAATCCAAAAATGGGCAGAAGACCTAAACAAGCAATTCTCCAAGGAAGAAATACAAATGATCAATAGGCACATGAAAAAATGCTCAATATCACTAATTATCAGAGAAATGCAAATCAAAACTACAATAAGGTATCACCTCACACCAGTCAGAATGGCCATCATTCAAAAATCCACAAATGACAAATGCTGGAGAGGCTGTGGAGAAAAGGGAACCCTCCTTCACTGCTGGTGAGAATGCAGTTTGGTGCAGCCACTGTGGAAAACAGTATAGAGATTCCTCAAAAGACTAGGAATAGACTTACCATATGACCCAGGAATCCTGCTCCTGGGCATATATCCAGAAGGAACCCTACTTCAAAAAGACACCTGCACCCCAATGTTCATAGCAGCACTATTTACAATAGCCAAGACATGGAAACAGCCTAAATGTCCATCAACAGATGACTGGATAAAGAAGAAGTGGTATATTTATACAATGGGATACTACTCAGCCATAAAAACCAACAACATAATGCCATTTGCAGCAAAATGGATGTTCCTGGAGAATGTCATTCTAAGTGAAGTAAGCCAGAAAGAGGAAGAAAAATACCATATGAGATCACTCATATGTGGAATCTTAAAAAAAAAAAGAACATAAACACAAAACAGATATAGACTCATAGACATAGAATACAAACTTGTGGTTGCCAAGTGGGAGGAGGGTGGGAAGGGGTAGACTGGGAGTTCAAAATTTGTAGATACTGACAGGCATATGCAGAATAGATAAACAAGATTATACTGTATAGCACAGGGAAATATATACAAGATCTTGTGGTAGCTCACAGTGAAAAAAAAATGTGACAATGAATATATGTATGTTCACGTATAACTGAATAATTGTGCTCTACACTGGAATTTGACACAACATTGTAAAATGACTATAACTCAATAAAAATGTTTAAAAAATACTAAAGTATCATTGTTTCACCTAATTACATTCAGAAATTGGCATGTTCCTGTGTTAGTGACAATGAATATCATCTTGGTTTATGGCAGGTAGACAGCACAGAAAAAAAGTGTATTTTCAGACTTTAATAAAAGAGAAGTCACTTCTAATGTTTACTTTATTAAGTTAGACCTGGCAAACAAAGACTAAAGCAGTAAAATTGGGGTGGGGTCAGCATAATGTGGAAGAAAAGGACATGAGCATTTCTTGAAAGTCTACCATGAATAGGAATTGTGCAAGAGATTTTACATATTATTTCACTGAACCTTAAAGACAAATCTGTGAGACAAGTCTCATTACCCCATTTTGTAAATGAGGCAACTGAGTGTCCAAGATGTTAGAAAACATGTAGGCAAGAACACACTGCCAGTGAGACCATTATATAGAGTTTACTTAGCTGTTTTCTAATTATTAATTTGATGTTTTCTTTCTGAAAAGGCTATTTATATTCTTTGAAAAGAATATAATAAAACAAAATAATATATAAAACAAAATTGACAAACCTTTTAAGCTAGACTGACGAAGTAAAAAATAAAGAAGACTCAAATTACTAAAATCAGGAATGAAAGAGGGGACAATACTCTTGACTGTACTAATATAAAAATGATTATAAAGGAATATTATGAACACCTTTACATATGCAAATTAGATAACTTAGCTAAAATGGTCAAATCCCTACAAAGAAAAAAATAACCAAAACTGACTGAAAAAGAAGTTGAAAATCTGAATATAACTATAACAAGCAAAGAACTTAAATTAGTAATCAAAAATCAACTCACACACAAAAAAACTCTAGGCTCAGGTAGCTTCACTAGTGAACTCTAACAAGCATTTACAGAACAATTAACACCCATCCTTCACAAACTCTTCCATGAAACAGAAAAGCAAGGAACACTTCCCCACTTATGCTATAAGGTCAGTATTACCCTGACACCAAAATCAAAGACATCACAAGAAAAGAAAACTACAGACCAATGTTTCATGAATATAGGCATAAAATCCCCACCCAAATACTAGCAAAGTGAATCTAGCAACATATAAAAAGAATCATACACCATGACCAAGTGGGATTTATCCCAGGAATTCAGGTTTGACATCAGAAAATCAGTTAGAGAAATATACTATATGAATAAAAGGGACGAATAAATATTTCAAAAGACAAAAACATAATAACAGCATTCAACAAATTAGGAATAGAAGGGAACTTCCTCAACTGGATAAAGAATACTGAGGAAACACCCAGAGTTAATATCATACTAAATGGTGAAAGACTGGACAAGCCAAGGTTAAATATTGTACTAGAGGTTCTAGCTATGGAATTAGACAATATAAAGAAATAAAAAGCATCCACATTGGAAATGAAGAAGTAAAACTCTCTACCTGCAGATGACATGATATTATATAAAAAAAGTCCTAAGGAATCAAAAAAAACCCATTAGAGCTAATAAATGAGTTCAGCACGTTTGTAGGATGCAAGGTCAATATAAAAAATTAGTTGTATGTCTATATTTGTAATGCACAATTGGAAATGAAACTTTAAATAATTTAATTTCTAATAATTTAATTAATCTAGTAATTTAATTTCTAATAGCACCAAAAATGAAATAAAAACAAATAAATAATCCAATAAAAAATGGGCAAAAAACCTGAAACAGATATTTTTCCAAAGAAGATATACAAATGGCCAACAGATACAGGAAAAGGTGCACAGTATCATTAATCACTAGGGAAATGCAAACCAAAACCACAATGAGATATCACCTCACATTTGTTAGAATGGCTATTACCAAAAAGATAAGACATAAACAAGTGCTGGTGAGGCTTTGAAGGAAAGGGAACACTTGTGCACTGTTAGTGGGAATGTAAATTACTATAGCCGTTATGAAAAACAATATGGAGGCTCCTCAAGAAATTAAAAACAGAACTACCATATGATCCAGCAATCCCACTTCTGAGTATATAACCAAATTTTATTAGGTAGAATTATTACAGTTTGACTCTACATACACATTATATCATAGCAGCATTCTTTACGATAGCCAAGACATGGAAACAACCTGTGTCCTACAATGGATGAATGGATAAAGAAAATGTGATAACAACATATATGGATGTGTGTGTGTGTGTGTGTGCATGTGTGTGTGTATAATACTATTCAGTCATAAAAAAGAAGGAAATCCTGCCATTTGTGACAACATAGAGAAACCTGGCCTTCCATAGAACAGAGAGTAGACTGATGGCTGCCAGAGAAGGGGGGATGGTGGTGGGGAATGGGTGAAGGCAGTCACAGCCAAAGGGTACAAACTTCCAGTTATAAGATGAGTAAGTTCTGGGGTTCTAATCAACAGCATAGCAACTATAGTTGACAATACTCTATTGTAAACTTGAAAGTTGTTAAAAAAAGTAAATATTAAAAGTTCCTTCAGACTATGAAACTGCCACGTTTGTTGCCTTCTGTGCTAAGAGGGCTGTTTGTTTGCTTGATTTTTAATTGAAGTACAGTTGATTTAAAATATTTTATTAGTTTCTGGTGTACAGCATGGATGGACTTGGAGGGCATTATGCTAAGTGAAATACATCAGACAGAGAAAGACAAATACTGTAAGATATCACTTACATGTGGAATCTTAAAAAATACAACAAACTAGTGAATATAACAGAAAAGAAACAGACTCACAGATGTAGAGAAGGAACTAGTGGTCACTAGTGGGGAGAGGGAAGGGGGAAGGGCAAGATGGATGTGGAGGATTAAGAGATACAAGCTATCAGGTATAAAATAAGCTACAAGGATGCATTGTATAACAAGGGGAATATAGCCAATATTTTATAATAACTATAAATGGAGCATAACCTTTAAAAATTGTGAATCACTATATTATATACCTATAACATATAATATTGTACATCAACTATATCTAAATTTTAAAAATATGATATTGTAGAATAAATACATAAATAAAGTTTAAAAATACATATAGTAACATCTATGAAATCATAGATAGCAAACCCATGATTTAATAGATGTTATTGCTTAGGGACATGCTAAACTAAATAATGCCTACTTTATGTTTTGGTTTTTTTTTCAAATTGTGTGTATTCAAGGAAGAATATTAAATAAAATACGACTCATATCAAAAAAATAGTTCCTATCACACATACCAAAAAAATGGTAACTATATGAAATAATGGCTGTTAACAAACCTTACTGTGGTAATCATTTTGTAATATAAAATGTATATCAAATCATAAGTTGGACACCATAAACTTACACAATGTTATATGTCAATTAGATTGCAATATAGCCAGAAAAAATTAAATAAATTACTTAGGAATAAATTTGACAAAAAAGGTATAAAACTTATACCGCAAACTACAAAACATTGTTGAAAGAAAGTAAAGAAGACCTACATAAATGGAAAGACATAAATGGAAGACCTACATAAGTGGAAAGATTGGAAGATTTAATACTGTTAATATGACAGTATTTCCCAAATTGATCTACAGATTCAACATAATCCCTAACAAAATTCCAGCCAGGATCTTTGCAAAAATTGACAAGCTGATCTTAAAAATCATATGGAAATTCAAGGGGCATATAATAGCCAAAACAATTTTGAAAAAGAACACAGAGGATTCACACTTCCTGATTTCAAAACTTACTATAAAGTCACAAAATGATCAAGACAGTGTGGTACTGGCATAAGGATAGACATACTTATCAGTGGGATTGGCCTAAGGATAGACATGTAGGTTGATGGAATAGAATTGAGAGTCCAGAAATAAACCCTTACATTTACAATCAATTGATTTTTCACAAGGGTACCAAGATAATTCAATTCAGTGGAGGAAAATGATAGTCTTTAACAAATGGTGCTGGGACAACTGTATACCCATGTGCAAAAGAATGAAGTACAACTTCATTCCATACCATACAGGAATATTAACTCAAAGTGGATCACTGATTTCAGTGTAAGAGCTAAAACTATAAAATCCTTAGAAGAAAAAATTGAAGTGAACTCTTATGAACTTGAGCTAGGCAACAGTTCCTCAGAAATCACATCAGTAGCACAAACAAAAGAGAAAAATTAAAAAATTAGACATTATCAAAATTAAAACTTTTAATGCTACAAAGGACACCACATTAAGAAAGTGGGGGGAAAAACCCCATGTGGTGGGGTGGGTATAGCTCACTGGTAAAGTGCATGCCATGCATGAGGTCCTGAGTTCAATCCCCAGTACCTCCATTTTAAAAAAACCCCACAAATTGGAGGCAATATTTGCAAGTGATGCCTATATCTGATAAGGAACTCAAATCCAAACTATATAAAGAACTCTTACCACTCAGAAACAAAAAGATAAACAACTCAATTTTAAAACAGGCAAAGGATTTGAAGAAACATTTCTCCAAAGGACATATACAATTAGCCAGTAAACACATAAAAGAAATGCTCAATTTCATTAGCCTTTGGGGAAATGTAAATCAAAACCACAATTGAAATACCACTTCAGACTCATTACGGTGGATGTAATCAAAAAGACAAATGATAACAAGTGTTAGCAAGGATGTGGGAAAATTGGAACCCTCATATGTTCCTTGTGGGAATATAAAATGGTGCAGTCACTTTAAAAAACAGTTTGTCAGCCCCTCAAAAAGTTAAACATAGAGTTACCATATGACCCAGCAATTTCATTCTTAGGTATATATTCAAGAGAACTGAAAATAAATGTCCACACAAAAACATGTACACAAATGCTCACAGCAGCAGTATTTATAACTGCTAAAAAGCAGAAACAACCCAAATGTCCATCCACTGATGAATGGATAAACAAAATGTAGAATCCATACAATGGAATGTTCTTTAACCATAAAAAGAATAAAATACTGATTCGTGCTACAACATGGATGAACCTTGAAAATATTTTGCTAAGTGAAAGAAGACAGTAATAAAAAAAAGACACATACAATATATGATTTCATTTATATGAAATGTCCAGAATAGTCCACTCGATAGAGACAGAAAGTAGATTAATGGTTTCTAGGGATTGGAGGAGAGGAAGATGAGGGGGAAATGAGGGAGTGATTGGTTATGGCTATAACAGTGCTTCTTTTTGTGACTCAAGTTGATTTTGATGATAGGTGCACAATTCTGTGAATATACTAAAAAACATTCAATTGTACACTTTAAGTGGGTGAAGTATACAGTATGTGAATTGTATCACATACAGCTATCGTTTAACATAAAAGCAGTGGTGAGTAAAACTGCTGGCACTTTGGCATGGATTAAGGCAGGGCACCAAACTATACTAGTGGCCAGGGTATTCTTTGCCACCATGCACTTCGGGGAAAAGAAATACCATTTCACTTAAGAATGTTCTTGATGAAGTATCAGACGTTATACTTATTGTTCATTTAAATGCTATTTATGTTAGCAAGCATTGGCTTTATGATTGTTATTTTTAAATAAATTAATAAAAATGTAAAGGCTATTGATAGAAATTATAAGAAACTTGTAATGCTACATAACATACTACATTTATATTGCATACCACATCCTTCTGAACTTATTTCAGTTTGGTATGTAGCTTGTGGAGGTTAACAACTCTTGAACTGCACCAGCAACAATTAAAACCCCTTTTCTGTCTTTCTCAAGAGGGTACAATAAACCCCAAAATATTTGGGTGACGGTGCTAGAAACCTATTTATTTTATTCTTAAAAATAAAGAAAGTTCTTTCTAAAATACGTTGCTTAGGGTCTTAATTTTTAAAATCAGTTTCACTGTATCTAGAATTGCACAATATGTTGCAATATGGCCTAATACGCTAGTTCTAGATATCATAGTTATTCCAAGTTTTGAAATGATTCTTCCAAATTATCTAGGTCCTAAATCTATTCATTCAAATATTTATTATAGTATATTATAAAGACCCAGATATTATCAGCTAATAAAAGAAAACATTTGAATAAATGTTCCCATGAAATCGTTTGCTGTAATCTTGCTACACAACACGAAAGATATTCACTAACTGGCTCCAAGGGAGAATAAAAATTAGTTGAATAATTTATTTCAAATATAAGAGCTGTTTAGTACTGTAGTACTTTTAAAATTAAATTTTAGTTTTCTCCATTATTCAGAAATACATCAGTTGTAAATGGTTTCATTTCAGGAAGTTTCCTTGGTTTTCTCTCTCTCTGGGTAGTCACTGAAAAGACTTTCAGGAAGATGAAAGTTTTCAGAAAAAAAGTGAAATAAGTAAAGAATACTGCCAAACTACTGTTTGTTCCAACACTCTATATATAAATGAAATAAAGCAAAACTAAGAAGTTTAACATTGAAAATCTTCCCAAATAAATACTTATTTCCATCTTCACTCCCCAAGCTCAAAAGTTCCATGTTCTTATCCAATCTCATTCAAGCTCAGATTCTGTCAGTATTTTGGTGGGTAGAGATGTACAGCTATATAACATCTAATGAAATTCTAGGCCACAGTCACTGAATAAATGAACAGAGCCAAACAAATGGCATTCCTTATCAAATAAACACTAACATGATTGAGCATACAGCATTTCAATCAGTCAACATCTGTTCTATAATTGTATTTCCTATGTTATAAATGTAGTGTGAGTGAACAATTCATTTTTATGGATTTACTGCCTCTTGCTGCTTCGCCATTGTATTTCAATTCTAGTTAGAGGGACCTGAACAGGAAAGTATATACTGAATGAAGGAAAACCTTGATTATCTATAACCTCTCAGGAATAAGTTATCCAAGTTGCCCAGCTAGTTAAAAGTTTAATACTTCAGAAACAAACTATTTTTAATTTAATCTATTGGATAGAAATCTAAACACAACACTCACTGCTTGCTGATCTTCATAAGCATATTACAGTGGATGATCACAACTTACTTGTTTTTTGACGAATTTGGGTCGTTACTATGAACATCAATTACAACACTACATTATAATGCACTGATGCCCTCAGGGATTATTTAAGCAATATAGGGCTGTTAGTCCCACACTGCTGTGAGTCCTTGGCCTGTTTTTTGTTTTTTCTGTCTCCTTCCTCACAGTCAGCTGCCTTTCCCTCCTACTATCTTCTATGAGCCTTTCTAACATTTCTAAATTGCCTCTCCACAGCTGTTGGCTGGGAAATCTGATAATTATGATTTAAGCATAATGACAAGTAAATAAATTATGAGTAAGGATTTGAGGAGCTTACCCCAAAAAGTGCATGACCTTAAGTGCATGGATTTTGTGACACATCTATACAAAGCCTTTTTCTCCATCTTAGTTCATAAGTGAGGTTACTAGACCACTGAATTCCAGCTGTGTGATACCATATTTGAAAAAAACCTCCCTTTTATCATCAGGACAATTTATGATCTGGTACAAAGTCCCAAGGCAATTAAAACAAGGTTTGAGACAAATCTACTTCTTTTGCAACTGCAGATAAAAAAGCATAGTCTTTCTAAGCTGGAACACTCAGGATAACCTAAGAAATAAATTGCATAGGATTAAATACTTTGGAAACATGACTTAGAAATCTGAAAATTGATACAAAACTAAGTATATAAATAGGAGAACAAATTCAATTCAATTCAAACAGTAAATGTTTATTGAGCATCTACCATGTTCAAAGCATTATACTAGACACCACAGAGAATATAAAAATGAGTAATACACAGTTGATGCTTTAAGAACTTAATATTTAGTAAGCAAGATTGAATACAAATGGTTAACATGAAAGGCAAAGAAAAGTAAGGGATGTAAGAAAAGCATAAACAAGATCTCATGGGAGTTCAGAGAAATGAGAGATTAAATTTAGTATGGGGAGAAGAATCAGAGACTCACAATGCATTCCATGCAATAAATGGCATTTATGATGAGCCTTACAGGTTGGACAGGTTCTTAAGAGAGTGGGAGAAAGAGGCAGCAGTAGTAGACACCTCAGGCTGAAGAAACTGCAATCACTCATTCCACAAATATTTACTAAGCGTTTATCATGTATCAGGCACTGTTGTAGTTACTGGGACAGAATAATAAACAGACAAAAATCCCTGCCCTCATGGAGCTGATATTATAGTGGTGGGGATGAAGGGAGGAACAAAAAAATATATATAACAGTAATGACAACAATAACAGCTAACACATTAGCTAGCTTAACATGTGTCAGGCACTAAGTGCTTTACATATAAATTCCTTTCAGTCTCAAAACATCTCTATGAAGTGGATTACTATCGTCTATTTTTTTGAAGTATAGTCAGTTACAATGTATCAATTTCTGGTGTACGGCATAATGTTTCAGTCATACATATACATACATATATTTGGTTTCCTATTCTTTTTCATTATAGGTTACTACAAGATATTGACCATAGTTCCCTGTGCTATACAGTAGAAACTTGCTGTTTATGTATTTTATATATAGTAGTTAGTATTTGCAAATCTCAAACTCCCAACTTATTGTCTCTATTTTACATATAGAAAACTGAGGCAGAAGTTAAATAAACTGCCCAAAAGCACACAAGGAGAAATGGAATCACAATTCAAACCTGGAGTGTCCAAGCTATAGACTTTGTGTTCTTAATCATTATGCAATACCAAGTAAGCGTGAACTGTTAACATGTTACATGTTGATGTAAACACTATAATCAAGGAGCAGTAAGCCAATTTATCTGGAATACATAAGGGGAGAGTGAAGGATAGAGCTGAAGAAGTAGGTTGGGCTCATGCTATCTATGGAGAGGCTTGAGCCCAAGACAGAGGGGTCTGCCTGCTGAATTAAGTGCAATTGGAAGCCATCGAAGATAGTCATAATTAGTGCCTCACTTTGTAAAGGATGGACTGGGGTGAGAGGAGAGGCCAGGAGAGGAGTTCAGGTTGACCACTGAACATTTACTAAGACTACTGACACAGCCCAGGTGAAGAGTAATTAAGGAATAGAATATGATATATGATACAAAATAACATAAATTATGGGAATTCCAAGAAACAAGAGATAAAACATATAAACACACAAACAATAATTTAAGAATTCATTCTTCCAGTTCAGAGCAAAACCTTGAAGTCATCCTTCATTCCTCTGTTTCCTCTCATATCCCACACTGAATCACTAGCAAATCCAGACACCAACAATCTTTCACCACTTTCACTGCAACTACCCTAGTCCAAGCCATCATCAACTCTTGCCTGGCTTACTGCAGCAGCCTCCTGACTTGCTCCCTGCTTCTACCTTTGCCCTACTATAGTCTAGTCTCAACCTAGCAGCCAGAGTTTCCCGCTTTAAAAAAAAAAAAAAGGGTACAGGGAGGGTATAGCCCAAGTGGTAGTGCGCATACTTAGCATGTACAAGGTCCTGGGTTGAATTCCCAGTACTTCCTCTAAAAATAAATAAATAAATAAATAAACCTAATTACCTCCCCTGCCCCCCCCCCCGAAAAGGCAAATCAGGTTGCTCCTTTGCTCATAACCCTCCAAGGGCTTCCCATTTCACTTGATAAAAGGCCAAAGTCTTTATGATGGCCTACACAGCCCTACATGATGTGGTCCTCTTCCCCCATATCTCTGATCTTACCTCCTCCTACTCGTCCTTTCATTCATTCTGCTTGAGTCAGAATGCCACCTTGCTATTTCTGGAACATTATGTTATCCCCCATCTTAGGGTCTTTACACTTGCTAGTCCTTCTGCCTGGAATGCTCTACTTGTCTCCTCTCATACCTGCCTGGCTCTCTCCTGACCTCCTTCAAATGTCTGTTCAAATGTCACCTTCTAAGTTAGCTTTCCTAGAATATACTTTACAATTGTGGGCACATACCTACTCTGTCACCATATTCCCTAGCCAACTTCTTTAATTTTTCTCCATATAACTTTCTGTTATCTGACATTTGATATATTTTGCTTAACTGCTTGTGTGTCCTCCTCCATTAGAGTTATCAGCTCCACAAGGCCCAGGATTCTTGTCTATTGTATTCACTACTATATTCTTAGTGGCACCTGGTAGTTCTCAATACATATTTATTTAATGAATGAATGAATTCAGGAAAACCAAAGTGAAAGAAACAAGAGACACTGAAGAATCAGAATTTATATAACAGGGCAACTGATGGAATGGATGGAGCAAGGAAGGAAACAGATCAAAATGCCTTCATGGTGCCCAGACTCCAGGAATGGCAGTAACATTATCAGAAATACATTGGTTAGGGGAAACTGATTGGAGAGGGAAAATTAATTCATTTTTAGTCATACTGAGTACATAGGACACTAATGAGAGATCAAGCAATGCAAGCCTGGAGCTTAAGATAAAGGTAAAGGTCAGGGTAAAGACATAGGTTGGAGGATTATTAACATAGAGATAATAGTGTTAGAGGGGATAGCACAGAATTTGGGAAAGGCTACATTTGGCAGGGTGGTGGCAGGGAGGTTCAGGGAAGAAAATCAGTCAGAGAGGTAGAAAGAGAACCAAAATAATGCCATGTCATCAAGCCAAGAGAGGAAAAGAGTTTCTAAAACATTGTGATAAATCTGTGAAATATTACAAGACAAGTCAAGAGGTTTCTTAAAACAGACAGGTTGATTTGGCAATTAGGAAGCCATCGGTGACCTTTGAGAGAGGTGTTTCATTGAAGTGGCAGGGGTAGAAGCCAAATTCCAAGGCAGTTAAGAAAGGTATGTTCTTTCAGTAAGCTTAACAGAATAAAAATGTTTGTACCCTTTTGCTTAGCAATCCCACTCTTTGTAATTTATCTTTAAAAATGGTTCAACAAAAGAATAATAGTAAACAAATACATGAATGCAGGAAGATGTACTTGTCATTGTTGCCAGTAATAATAACAATTTGCAAACTACTTGAAATATCCAACCAAAGGAAAAATAGTTTAGTAATGCCTGATAGAGTAAGACAAAATACTTGTTAAATAGTATAAAGAATATGAAAAAGGGAAATGCTTGATATGTTAAATAGAAAAAAATTAAATTTAAAATATACACCATCCATTTGTTGACATTTAATGATGGAGCCCCTCCTAATATGATATGCACATACTTGATATACAGTGGCATACAAAACAGACAGGGCTGCTACCCTCATAAGACTTACAGTCTGTTATTAAAACTGTGGAAAAAGTGTATACATATACACAACCAGAGAAAAGTATATCCTCAAATGACAAAAGGTGTATGTTATAATGATAGGATTATGGCTCTTTTCTCTCCAATATATTTTAAGAAAAATAGCTCTTTCCAATAAATAAAGAGAAAAGTGAGTATTTGTAGCAATCAAAAGAAGAAGAGTCGAGAGGTGGCTTGATGGGGAAGCGGGGTTTGAAGAAGTATTTTTTAGAAGCGGAAACCTGAGCATGTGCCAAGACAAAGGAGCTAGCACAGAGGCAGAGATTGAAAATTCACACATCTTTCTTGCTGCAACAGCTAATTTAACATATCCATTCTGAGAGCTCTTCAAATTCCTTGTAGAATGGACTTTGAATAGCCTAGAATAGCTGTCCTAGAGCTGACATTTAAACATGTCTCTTGTGAACGCTAATAAAGATTCCATCCTCTACCTAAAAAAAGCTTGATTCAGACAATAAATTGCATAGTAAAACTACTGAACATGGAGGAAACAGTTACTGAACATTATTAGTTCTCATGAATTGCCTCAGACTATAGAATGTATTCACCACATTCCAATAATTTTGCTTCTAAATGATTTTCTTTTGAATAGAGGAAAAATTGGCTGGGAGTTGGGTATATTTTTATTACCACTTAAAAGGAAGAAAATTTAATGAAAGTGTGGGGTAGCACAACTAATATGCTGACCTCTCAGATCCTTAACCTCCTCATCTTCAATGACTCTCCTTCCATTCCATGTCAGCCACCCACTCTTTCCATCTTAGAAGTGACCGTCATCCAAAATCACTCATACAAATATGACATTATCTGATCACAACCTTCCACATTTCTGGTTAAACTACTTCTGCTACCACCATTCTTTCAGCTCATCAAGATCTCCAGTTCACTGATTCCTTCCTCCTCTACTTTCTCCCTATTCATCAGAATTTTCCTCACTTCCCTCCTTATCCAGCTTAGGTTCCACAGTGTATCACTGTGGTAACATTATTGCTAAAACCACAAATCTCTTGCCCCACTATGATGTTGGGGATAATGATGGTTTTGTACTCATCTAGCCCAAAGTCCAACCACTGATCATTCCTACTATCCACTTTCTCTGCATCAGTATCCAGTAGCCAAGTATGGGACAAATCACACAACAGGCAGATGGGTTTCAATACATAAAATAAAAATCACTACATATGGTAGGGCCCTGAACACTGCTCATCAATCTTGCTGTGTTTCTCTGGTCAATATGCTCTTTTTCACTCTCCTCCACAACTTTTGCAAATTTTCTCCACTCTCTTCAAACCTCCAGCACACAATCCCCCAGCTGTACCCCTTTTCAGAAAATGACCTTGCCTCTTATTTCCTAGAAGAAACAGGCTGTTAGCTTCTTAAGGCTGGCACATAGCAGGTACTCAAATATATAATAAATGGGGGCAGGAGGATAAAAACATGAAAAGGAGAAAAACTTGGCATAGTACCTTAAAGCACTTCCTTTTCTGTAGGCCTCAGTTTCCTCATTATAAAGAAGAGGTAGGTATATAGCATTATATACATAGCCCCCAGGTTTAAATGCTATGTGATAAAATTTGGGCTCACATGTCAGAACCTATGAATGCAACCTGTTCAGAGAAAGATTTCTCAAAAGTGTACAAGGGCAGTAGCCAGGAAATACCATCTTATGCCTGGCTTCCCAGTTTGGAGAGGTGCTATGACGTAATTCACTATTCAATAAATATTTACAGTTTACCCTTCAACAACAGGGATTTGAACGAAGTAGGTCCACTTATTTGGGGATTTTTTTCAGAACTAATTACTATAGTACTACATCATCTGTGGATACAGAGAGCTGACTGTAAATTATTTATATAATATAAAGATTTTAATGGGTTTTTTTTGAGGGGGGGATTAGGTTCATTTATTTCTTTATTTTTAGAGGAGGTACTGGGGATTGAACCTAGGACCTCATGCATGCTAAGCATGCGCTCTACCACTGAGCTATTCCCCAACCCCCTGTACTCAGATTTTTGACTGAGTGGAGGGTCAGCCCTACTAACCCCCATGTCGTTCAAGGGTCAACTGTATTGAGTTCCTTCTGGTGTAAGGATTTATAAGGGAAAATAAAGGCTAGGTAAGGCTTTGCCTTCATGGAGATTTCAATCTACAAGGGGAAGAAAGACTTTATACAAATATCTCTAATATGTGACATGTGCAGCTCCTTTTAAAATGACTAGTGATTAATGACCTAGCACTTCTTATTGCTTCCCAATCAACTGTGAAAAACTCTGATGGCTGTCAAAAAACTGTCACTTCCTAAGATATGATTTAACAGCATGCATTTCTTGCAAGCCCTGAGACTATTCAAAGCTACAGTTCGGAGTGGGTGAGTAGAGAAATGTGGAGTTAGTCCTGACTTATTAAAACGGTTTTCAAATTTCAAGACACTCTTTACTTTTCAAAATGTTTTTCAATGGAAGAAACACATTGAACATATTTATTAAACCTCTGCACAAATGTGATGGTCATGAAGAGATTCTGAATGTATCAGCTGGCTGAAAAAAGAAAAGGGAGGAGAAAGAAAAAAAATAGGTACTGACATGTCCGTGCCTAGAGTTCTAAACTTGGTCATGCATTAGAATCACTTAGTGAATTTTCAAAAAATACATATTCCTGTCCCCTTTCCCCAGGTTTACTCAGAGTCTCTGGAGTTTGGGCCTATATTTGCATCTTTAAAGCTCCTCAGGTGATTCTGATGCACTGCCAGGTTTGAGAGCCAAGATTAGATCATCTAGATCATTCACTATCCCCAACCCCATGAGAATTTCTGTATTACAGAAGAGCAAAATCAATTATTGATTCACTGTTAAAAACAGATTTCTTGAGGCTAGCAGGTTATTGTTAAATAAAATTTACTACACAATTGGGTTGTATCTTAAGGGGTTTATGCACACTTTAGAATGCACTGGTGCACCTTGCATGACTGCATATACTATATTTATGTTTGTTTTCTAGGACTTGGAGCATAATTTTTAACTATTTTAAATGGTTAGAGATTTACACTTCCTATATCTTTGTTTTTTATGCCACACCACTGATTATATCTGTGATTTATTTCATGCTGAGTCTCTGCTCAGGTACACATCCCTCCATTATAAAATTGTTCCTATAGGATAATATGATGCATTTTATGATGCAGTTTTCAGGAACAGCATGTCGGTGAAAATCAGGGCCTACCTGTACAAGGTAACTCACTTTTCACAAAAGGTATGTTCCTCATTATGCTGTACACCAGAAATTGACACAACATTGTAAACTGATTATATTTCAATTTTTAAAAATTAAAATAAATACATAAATTAATAAATTTACATTAACTATTTTTAAAAAAGAAAGGAAAAAAGAAACAAGAGGGTCGCCATCTGCAAGCCAAGAAGAGAAATCTCAAAGGATGCCAATCCTTGCAACACCTTGTTTGTGAAATTCTAGTCTCCAGACCATGAGATAATAAATTTCTGTTGTTTAACTTTAAAAAAAAAGGTATGTTCCGAAAAGTGGTATAAACGGAATTTCTATCAGTCAAATCATTTACAGTCTACCCAGGACCCGCTTAACCTAAAAGGAACTCTTCAGTAAAGAGAGGAATAGTTTTAGAAAATTAAAGCTCATTCTTATTTTATTTGCTCTGAAAGTTTAAATTTAGTGCATGGAGAGATATTGAAATAGGGCACACTAATATTTAAGTAGAAGCTAGTCTAGGCTACAGTGCAAACGGTATTTTTCTTGAATATCAAATTGCAGATCATATACTTTGGAGCCAAAAAAAAGTAATCACTGAATCCCCAGTCCAAGGAGGTTATCTTTTGTAGTGTTGTGCATTCATCTCGCAAAGAATGTGGATGACAAGTCTGTTTCTTTGTACTCTAAGATTTAAAGGGATCAGAGTACAGACAAATGCTCACACAATGTTCCTGTAATTGAGTGAAAATGGTAGGTGTGAGGATCCCCCTTTTCCAGAAGGAGAAATATAAGCACAGGTTGATCCGTGCAGCTTAAATGGTAAGGACTTCTGACTGCAGACAGGTAAACTAAATACTAGAACTGACTGAATAACAAAAATGATTTGCTCTAAATAATAATACTATTCAAGCTAGCCATTTCCTAGGACAGAAGAGGGAGAGATGGTCAGGAAAGGCATGCAAGAGTACTTTGTAAATTCCTAAATACTATGCAAATAAAGGAAGCAAAGTTCTCAGTTGAGAGTGAGAATGGGGGCAGTGGTATTGGCGGTTTAGGGAGATAGAAAGTATGAGAAAAAAAAACTACAAAAGGGAAGAAGAGAATGGACTGAGTGTAGCATTAAGGGTCTAACTTGAGCTCTGTGGTCATGAATTTAAAGTGAGATCAGGCCATGTATTTTTCTCTAGCTTCTTTCATTGCATGGGTACAAGCACTAAGTAGACAGAAAATTACCAGGATTGTGATTTTGCCAAATGAATAAAAAGAAGTGACACAGGCACAGAAAACAAACTTATAGTTACCAGAGGGGCAAAGGGGATGGGGAAGGATAAATTGGGAGTTCGGGATTTGCAGATACTAACTACTACATATAAAATAGAGAAACAACAAGGTCCTACTGTATAGCACAGGGAACTATATTCAGTATCTTGCAGTAACCTATAATGAAAAAGAATATGAAAAGGAAAATATATATATATATATATATACATACATATAAGTATGACTGAATCACTATGCTGTACACCAGAAACTAACACAACATTGTAAACCGACTATACTTCAATTTAAAAAAAAAAGAAGTAAGTGAGAGAAAGAAAGGGAGTTAAGGTATATGCATTCCAGGGGCCTGAATTAGAATAGTGGTGTTAGAAATAGAAAAAGATAAGACTGAGATATTCCCTGAAGATCAGACTGATACAATTTAGCTAACTAAGGTGCCTGAGAGGCTCAAAAATGCCTCCACATGAGTTTTAGACAGGCAATAGCATTTGAACACTTGCTGGGCACAGAGTGCTGCACAGATTTCAGAGGTCAGCTGTAATCCTAGATTTCCTGAAGCAGTGCAGGGCTATCTGAGATGCATAGACAAGGCATACGCCTGGCAAACAGTGGGCTAGGGAAATTAGGAGAGGAAGACAAAGGTCATTTTGCCTAAACTGACAAAAGGTTTGATGGTGGTATAGGGAGCAGAATTTGCCACCCCAAAGCACGTCTCTTTGGAATACTAATTATTTTCAGTGGGTTATTTTCTAAGAAACAGAAGACATGGGAAAAACTCTGAAAACCAAGTAGGAATTACCCTTCCGTAAGAAACATTTACATCTGTAAGGGAAATCTCCATTTGTAAGGATGTCTCCCTGGCAGTAACTGGAAGAGGAGGATGACCAAATCTCTAGAAAATCTTTTCAATGGAGAAAGCAAAACTTAAATCTGCATCATGATCACCCTTGTTTACTGTGCTTTTCCTGGAATCTCCCATAACTGACTCTCCCCACCCTCAATATCCTCTTTAAACTGAGGATGGTATTTAGGGTGAGGACTTTAGCCATTTTGGTGAGTTACTCAGTTTTCCTAGGTCTCTCCCATGTGTCCACCGAAGAAAAACGCACAAGCTAAAAGTTGCGAGTTGTATTTTATTTGGGGACCTTACTGAGGACTATAAGCAGCCTCTCAGAGAGCTCTGAGGAACTGTTCCAAAGAGGTAAGGGAGGAGCCAGGATATACAGGAGCTTTTGCTGGAAAAAAGAAAAAGAAAAAAAAAACAAAACATGTAGTCAGACATCAAAAGATGACTGCTAATCACAAAAACCAGACATCGCAAGTTAATGATTTTAGTGCTTTTCTACAAATGGGAAGATGCAAGAGTCTGAGCTCATTGAAATGATTCATTTGATATGCTTTTTAGCTATCTCAGGCCAGTATCCCATTTTCCTCTATCCTGAATTTCCCTCAGGTGCACCATTGGGATGGCTGCAGTGGCTGATGGCTTTTTGGTGGGCAACATTCTTTGTTTACTTAAATGGCAGGCGAATTTTTTTGGTCTGCACATGTATACATGTTTTTAAACTTTGTTTGATTTTTCTCCTGTTAATCTGTCTCATGTCAATTTTAATTCTTAGACCATCCAGAAGAAGCTAGAAGGGTAGGGGAAATTTTCTTCCTCCCCAGCAGTAGGCAAGGAGGTCAGTGGACAATGGAGTAGATTATCACCTAAATGACAGTGAATTAGAGAAGCAGAATGGCCTCTTAGGACAGGATCAGTAATGAAAACTGCAATCATGGGGTAGGGAACAAGTATTCTGTTGTGTGTGATTACGCTTGCCTCCTCTTACCCCCTCCAACCACCTTTTGCAGCATAATTTAAACCACAAAGTATAATATATATTCTACTGATGTAAATTATGGTGGCAAAACTTCTTAAGATATCTCACACCTGTGCACATACACATAACTGGAATAAATTCAGCGCGTGGGGAAAATCTGTGGTCAGAAATCCTTCAAATGTATCCAAAAATGATCACAGGTATTATCATGCTAACAAGGAAATAGTGCAGAATAGAAGAAAGACAAAACTGAGGGGTCTGAAGACTTGGCTGCAAATTTAGTAGACTGAGTTTCAGTTTCATCATCTGTAAAAGAAGGTAATGACACCACACCCTCCCTAATAATCATAAGGTCTGTGCATAGGAATGTAAGGTTCCTGAGGGCAGGGACTTTTACTGTTTGTTAGTGTATCTCTAGCACTTAACCTGGCACAAAGCAGGTGCTTATGACTATTTATTAAGTGAATGAGTATAGGAAAGTGATTTTATATCTGAGAATTCTATACAAATCTCAAGTACGGATTTTTCTTCTTAAAAATAATTCATATGAAATGAAACTGCTTCTGTGATTATAGCAATATAAAATTCTCTAACATTTTGATATACCTCTTTAAGCACTATATCTTATTTCTTTCGCATGAGATAGTTATGGACTGACAGTAGCTCAACAGGACAGTTGGAGAGTTTAAGCAGTTAATCTTAAAATTATTTTCTGGACCAGCTCCATGGAGGCCAGAGGCAAAAGGTCAAAGACAAGAATGATGAACTTTTTGAAGTGTGAAGTTACTTTCTATTGGGAATATTTAAGCTGGAAGCCTGCTCTAAAAAAAAAAAAAGGCACAAGGCATCTGAAATATGTGTAGTTTTACTGTACAGAAATTATACCACAATAAAGTTGTTCAAAAAAAGACACAAGGAAGGATTGTGTAATCACATATAAAATATATTGAGAAGTTTAAAATCTCTCTCTCTTTTTTTTAAGATTCACCAAAAACATGTCCCCGCTGTGCCTAATGATCACTTTACCTTTTCTACTTGCCCTTTACTTCTAGGCAATATCACATATTATAATTTCTGTCTTCTCTCAGTCTTTGACATTTATAATTATATACTTCACAGTTATATTTAATTTTAATTTTTACATTTACACTGTATATATAAACCCCTGAAATTCTTTGTTGAATGACTAAATGGATGAACTTCATCAAGACTCCAATATATTGAGCCCGTTCGTACCTCCCATCTCATTTTCCCTCCCTACCCAGTATATTCAATGGCCTACCATTACAATCACTTCCTCAACGTCCTTGCCTCTCTCTCCCATGTCGTAGGAGTCTGTACTTAGAATTTAAACTCTGCTGCTAACTGTGGCCAGGAGAACATGGGATCCTCCTGCTTTTACAACCTCATCTTGTACAACTTGCTGCCTCACTCACTCCTTCCAGGTTACACTGCTCCTTTTTCAGTTCCTTTAAAATACCAAGATCATCCTTCCTTCATGACCTCCACAAGCTTTCTTACCATTGCATATGGGACCCATCCAGCACCCTCTTCTCATTCTATATCTCATTGTCCATGCTACCTCCTTAGTAAGGCCTTCTCAGTTCATTCTAATTAAAGTAGGTGCTCCCCTGTTATTCTCTCATTGCACACTCCATGGTTCTTTGTAAACCCATATTTACTTACATACTGATTATCTCTGTCATTAGACCATAAGTTACATCAGGGCTGGGACACTATCTATTTTGTTCACTGTCATATGCCCAGCCTCTAATACACAGTACCTCACATAAACTAGTAACTCAATTATATCTTTGAAAAGAATGAATAACAAACATTCATTATTTCCTTTTCTTAGGAGGGAGAGTAATTACGTTTTTTTTAAGTTTTATTAGTTTATTTATTTATTTTTTAATGGAGGTACTTACATGCTAAGCATGTGCTCTGCCACTGAGCTATACTGTCCCCACCACCATCATTTCCTTTTTTTGTGGTGGGAGAGGAAATCAGGTTTATTTATTTATTTATTTAATGGTGGTACTGGGGATTGAACCTAGGACTTCGTGCATGCTAGGCATGCACTCTACCACTGAGCTATACCCTTCCCCTGACAATCGTTTCCTTTTGAACTTCCCAATATCCTATTCAATAAGGAAGTTTGTTATCCCACAGTATAGGCAGAGAGTCACACAGCAGGTAGCAGAACCAAAGTCTTCTCACTCCAAATCCAATGCTCTTGTGTTAACACTACCTCGCCAGATAGGGAGTGTTCTTTGTTATGTGAAAACAAATACTATAATAAACTCATTAAGTCACATTTCTCATAAAGATGTGGCAATGTCAACTCCAGTTCTTTGGCTTTAAGAATTTCTCTGAGATGGTACTACTCTTTCCACACCTGCAGGGGGAAAAGAACTATATTTCACATACTACAAAGAGACAAAGGAAACAGGTTTGGGTATTCATGTGCTTTTTTCATAGCATGTAATGTGATTCTGCTGGGAAGCTTGCTATAAGCCAATAAAAGTAAAGAAATAATAGCCCTACCTTATAAATCTGTCAGTAAGTAGGTTCCCAATATCTAGTCCCCTGATAGACACAACAATTGCTTTGCTTATACAAGTTAACAGAGTAACCATTTTCCTATTGACCCTGAGAATTGGATTAAATAGACCAGGCAGGCTGTAATTTACCAAGCCTCACATTTATATGCACTCAAAATTCACTGAAACCATTTCAGGAACTATCATATGCATTATCTAATATTTTATTTCATAAGAATTCAAAATATGACTAATTCTTTCTGCTGTCATATGTCTTTTGATGCATTCTATAAAAAAAGATAGCTATTTTTGTTGTGAGCTTACTATATGTGCTAAACATTATTCTAGGCACAGGGGATCCAGCGGTAAAGAAGAAATAGTGCTTGCTCACATTGAAGCTTACGTATTTTGGCTTCCTCAGGTTAGTCACTTGGTTTTAGATTTTCCCCAATAACATTTTTATTAAGGTTGAAAACTGAAGGGAAAAACATTTACTAAGGGTATCTACAATCCTGACACAAATTTGAGCATGTGGATTCTTTCCACACACCAACCAATTTCCTAACACCGGCTGGGGGTCCTACAATTTAACTCAATTCTGACACTATCTGCCTGGAGATAACATTAGATCCCACAGGTTAAGGGCTCAATCCTATAAGAGTGTCCCAGCCCTTTCAGAGGCCAATTTTAATTTCAGGTTGTCACCTGTACTTCTGATCCTACCAGTTACAGATTGGAGGTTCCAATGACCTCTTCTTTGGGCTTGATTAATTTCCTAGAGTGGCTCACAGAACTCGAAGAAACACTTTACTTACTGGATTACCATTTTTGTTGGTTTGCTTGCGGGGTTTTTTGGTTTTGTTTTGTTACTTTTTTTTTTATATTAAAGTGTATAACTCAGGAATAGCCACATGGAAGAGATGATTGGGCATGGAGCTTCCCTGCCCTCTGCAAGACACTCCCAGAATCTCCAATCTGGAAGCTTTCTGAACTCTGTCCTTTTTGAGTTTTTATGGAGGCTTCATTATGTTGTCATGATTGATTAAACCATTGGCCATAGCAATTGAACTCAGTCTTCAGCCCCTCTCCCCTCCCAAGAGGCCTGGAAGTGGGATTGAAAGTGACAACCTTCTAATCACATGGTTGGCCCCACTGACAACCAACCCCCATCCTTAGGTTACCTAGAGGCTTTCTAAAACTCAGCTTATTAACATAACAAAAGATAACTTGACCACCCTCCACATTTAGGAAGTTCTAAAGGTTTTAGAAGCTGTGTGCCAGAAACTAGGTGAGGACCAAATACATATTTCTTTTATAAATCACAATATCACACTGTCTTCAATAATTCTGTACATGTCTAGCTTTCCCCTCCCACTGTCATCTTCCAACTTCAGTTAAGAGAAGAGGCTTTGGAATCAGGGCTGGATTCTAGTCCTGGCTCTGTCACTTATTGGCTTAGTGGCCACAGGTAAGTTAACTTCTCAGAACTTCAGTTCCTTCCTCTGTGAGATCTTCACGCTGCAGGTATAGTATTATTTACTATTTCAAAACTCAAATTCCATCAAGTTCCTTCCTTACCTAAAAACCCTTCAATAGTTTCCCATTACCCTTAAAACAAAGACCAAGTCCTCCCTCCTCAAGGCTTCCAAAGGTCCTGCATAGTCTTCTGTCTGCCTACCTCTCTGACCTCTTCTCATACCATGTTCCCACTTACCTTCTCTAATCCAGCTACTTTTGCCTTCTTTCAGCCTCTTAAATTAGGGTTACCAGCTTTAGCAAATAAAAATACAGAATGCCCAATTAAATATGAATTTCAGATAAACAGCAAATTTTTTAATAGACGTATATCCCAAATATTATATGATATATTATAATTTCTACTAAAAAATTATTCACTTTACCTGAAATTCAGATTTAATTGAGCACTCAGTATTTCATCTGCAATTCTACTTAAATATGCTACCTCCCTCCTGCACCAGGGCCTTTGCCCATGTTGTTCTCGCTCCCTGAGAAGCTCTTCCCTCACTCTCCCACTGAAAGAGCTGTTGCAAGGAATATGTGAAACAAGATTTAGGAAGTGTATAGCACAGTACTTAGCACAAAGAAAATACTCAACAAATAGTATAAATAAGAATTCAAAGCCTTCTACTCTTGGTTTATCTTTTATATTATACAGATTGTGGCAGTTATCAACATTTTGTCATTGTAAATAAGTCATTCTCAATGCTCTTGGGTTCTTTATAAGAGTATTGGTAAATGGCAATATATACACATAACATATAGTATTTCCCTTACCAACTACTTTAATATATGTGCTTTCATATGTGGTCTTCACAATAATTCTGTAACATAAACATCACATAACATCACAGTAGTATGATTTTATTCATTTTACAGATGAAGAAATAACCAGGTAAGTTCTAAGTCACTTAAATAAATAATAAATAGTAAAAGCAGTAATCAAACCTAGGCCTTCTAGCCTAAAAAGCTAAAATTTTGCAGCTATATAGTATTGTCTCCCTACCCATTATCAGTCTGTGACAGATCTATATTACTACTACTACTACTACTACTACTACCACCAGTGACAATAACAGTAATCAGCAATAACAACCATAACAGCTAACACTTACTCAACACTTTCTGTGAGCCATGAATTTTTCTAAGTGCTTTGCATGTGTTATTGTATTCTTATAACAGCCTTAGGAGGTAGATAGCCTGTTATTATTCCCACTTTTCACATAAACTTTAAGCCTCGATTTCCTTCAGTAACTTGTTCAAGGTCACAAAGGTAGTGTCAGAACAAGGATTCAAAGCCATGCAGCTCAGGTCTTAAGTCTGAGCTCTTGTCCTCTCAGAGTCCAGAGGGAATGCACCCATGGAAGTCCTGGTGTCACTCCTGCTACACCATTATATTTACACATGCATACATTTAAGCAACAGCCTATCTTTTGGTTAAGACGGCACCAATCTCCCAGAAAGATACCCCTTTGTGTCATCTTATGGTAAAAGTAATAACTTTTTGATGAGCCAGCTACATTTTCTGTCCTGAAACAATAGCATGAATTCATAAAAATGACTGGTCTGGCTTAGAAGCAGAATGAAACAATATGGTCCAGAATAATGTGATTTTCATTGGGAATTTTAAAGCCATCTTCCTCAATGTCCATTTTACTGACTCAGATGTTTTCTACTATTGTCCTGTATGTCATATACACATAAACATATAAACTCTCCCAACCACCACAGATCTTGCCAAATGCAACAAGCTACATGTAGCATAATTGCTTCTGCCTTTTATAATTGCCACTGCAAATGATAAAAAAGCATAGGCTTATAATTCGGCAAATTTTACATTTCTCAGAAAAACTGTTTGCTAGCAGCTTTGGAACCTCCAACTGGCTAGTTAAAACAACAGAACAGGACATGGTGATAATGCAAAGGCTGAGCAGTTATGTATCAGAAAATAACAACAAAATAAAACATGGGATAAGCCCCCAAATTTGTATTAGCTGCTCTCATACTTATCAGAAGGATTGGAATTTGAAAAGGAAACTAAATAAGATCTATGTTTTTTCAGATCACAGGCATTGGAGTCAAAATAGACCTGGGTTTAAATCCCAGGTATGCTATTTACTGTCTGTTATTTAATCTCTCAGAGCTTGTTTCCTCATCTGTAAAATAGGGCTAATACCTACTTTGCAGGGAAATTATAAAGACTGAATTAGAATATATGTAAATCTCTTAGTCCGATGGTTGATACTTAGCAGCAGATGGTAGACCCTCAATAATCCAAATCCCTCTAATCCTCCTGACAGGCCTGGTGTTAGTGCAGAGCAGTTACAAAATCACAGTGATACTAATTTTGTTCTTTTCAGACCTAAGGAGCTGCCTGCCAGATGCCTACTTTCCTCTCTCCACTTTACCACAAACTTCATTTTCTCCTTTGGCATCTAAGGAACAGTGTTCATCTAGCCTTTGTCTCTGGGGTGGCAGTAATAAGGGAGCCAGTCTCAGCAGTTTAGGAGGGGGGAAGATGGTTGTGCTAAGTTCTTTTGTGTCCTCTAGTTGAGGGCCACTCAATTCAAGGTAACTTCATACCCACATCAACCTGTGCCTTGTATCTGAAGAGAGACCCACCTAGTTATAGTATCGGTTTAATAGTCACCATTTAACTTATTCATTGGAGTTATACAATTAATATGAATATTTTAAATAACTATCATTTCTTACATACTTTTTGCCAGGTAGTATGCTGAATGCTTTACATACATTATTTCACTTAATTCTTCAACAGCTTTCTGGGGAAAGTTAGTGCTTATTCATTAAACAGCAAATATTATTGATTGTAATTAATTATCAGTTGTTCTGAATACTAAGAATATAATAGTAAACAAAAGGGACAATAAGTTCTGCCCTCATGGAGTTTACTTTCTACTCTGGGAGATACCAGAATGCTTAAGTAACCCACATATTATCACCTAGTAAGTAACAAAGCCAAGATTCAAAAGCAGATCTGTAAATGAAATAGGAAGCCCAGAAAGAAATCCTCACATATACAGTAAATTGATTTTTGACAAGGGTGCCAAAACCATTCAATAGGAAAAGGATGGCCATTTCAACAAATGGTGTTAGGAAAACTGGATAGCCACATGCAAAGGAATGAAGTTGGACACTTATTTTATACTATATAGAAAAATTTACTCAAAATGGAGCAAAGGCCCAAATCTAAGAGCTTAAACTAAAACTTTCATAAGAAAACATAGGAGAAAAGCTTCATGACATGGAATTTGGCAATGATTTCTTGGACATGACACCAAAAGCACTGGCAACAAAAGAAAAAAATAGATACATTGAACTACATCAAAATTTTTAAAATTTTGCATATCAAAGGACACTAACAACAGAATAAGGCAACCCACAGAATGGGAGAAAATACTTACAAATCATATATCTGATAAGGAGTTACTATCCAGAATATATAAATAATTCTTACAACTAACAACCAAAAAACCAAACAATCCAATTAAAAAATGGCCAAAGGACTTGAATAGATATTTCTCCAAAGAAGTTATACAAATGACCAAGAAGCATAAAATGCTCAGTGTGCCAGTAATAATTAAGGAAATGCAAATCAAAACCATTAGGAGACACCAATTCACAAACACTAGGATGACTATTAAAAAAAAATAAAATAAAACAAGTGTTGGCAAAGATGTAGAGAAACTGGAATCCTTGTGCATCGGTGTTAGGAATATAAAACAGTGCAGCTGCTATGGAAAAGTTTGGTGATCTCTCAAAAAATTAAAAATAGAATTACCATGTGACCCAGCAATTCCACTGGGTATATATACCCAAAATAATTGAAAGCAGGGGCTCAAATTGATATTTGTACACTCATGTTCATAGCAGCATCATTTACAATAGCCTAAAGATGGAAGCAATCTAAGTGCCCATCAGCGGATGAAAGGATAAACAAAATGTGATATATACATATCATGGAATATTATTCAGCCTTAAAAAGCAATGAAATTTCAATGCATGCTACAGCATGGATGAACCTTGAAGACTGTGTACTAAACAAAACACACCAGTCACAAAGGACAAACACTGTATGATTCTACTGATATGAGGTATCTAAAGTAGTCAAAGTCATAGAAACTAAGTAAATGCTGGTTGCCTGGGGGGAGGGGACAATGGGGAGTTATTGTTTAATGGGTCCAGAATTTCCAGTTGGGAGGATGAAAACATTCTGGAAGTGGATAGTGATGATGATTGCACGTTGTGAATGTACTTAATGCCACTGAATTGTACACCTAAAAATGGTTAGAATGGTAAATTTCATGTTATGTATAATTTACCACAATAAAAAAATTAAAAAGCATACTGATGATTCTTCTACCTATACTCTTATTTACTATAGTACAGTGCCGAGTAGTTGATGCTTAGACTAGTCCAGAGAAATCTTGGTTCAGCACATTCATGTTCAAATGTAAAATTGTGGGGAAGCCATAAAAAACACACAGAGCACTTGGCATCATCACAATGCTATTTGAGAACATAATTTACTTCGTTATCAAGCCCCAGTGCATTACTGAAAACCAATTTTAGATGAACCAGGCTGAATAAAAACTGTTACTACAAATAGGAAAATAGCTAACTCGACTGTAAATGATTATCAGGAAGTTGTTTTTAAAACAATTCCCTCAAACTGGGGTTGAAACCTGTTACATAAGTTTTCCTAATCTAGCAGTCAGATTACAAATACTGAACTATTCATGAACTTCTCTTGCTTGTAATTCACGAACCTATCAGATGGAAACACCGGCTGTTTCTGGTACAACATGAGCATTCCTTCTTGTTTTTTTCTCCGTTTTTGTTTAATTCATTGGCAAAGTGTCAACATTTTTTTTGGTGGGGGGTGGGGAACTACAGTATTTCTTAAATTAAGAATCAGAAGTAAAATAGAGTTTTCAGTATTTTTTTTTTTTTGGTTTTTATTGATTTTTGGAAGGAGAGGCAGAGCCTAAAGTATTAAGACAATGGAAATGTTTTTTAAGCTAAATCCACTGTGATAGCTCTAACCCTCATATAATGGGCAAGTGTATCACTGGAAATGTGATAGACTCTAGGTACCCACTTTACACTATTGGTAGCCTTTTTTCATTGCCACCATCACTACCACCACCTCCACCACCACTACCACTATTGCTACTACTACTAGCTAACATTTAGTGAGCACTTAACTATAATGCCAAGCACTATGGTATAAGGTTCATATGCATTTCCTCTTTGATTCTCATAAAAACTTTATAGAGTAGATATCTTATTATTTTTTAATTTTATACATGAGGAAATGGAGAAGAGTAGTAGAAGATTAGTAGTAAATGGCAGAGCTGGGATTCAAATCCTGGCTCCAGGTTGCCAAGCCCATGTATCTAAGTATCATGTAGACTACATCCCCACAATACTCTGCTTAAATTAAAAATCTTTTGACAACACTACGTTCTAACCTCAGTCTTCAGATTTTACATACACGGATCAGTTACAGAAGTTAAGTTAATTAATTAAGCAACTCGAAGCAGGGTACCTCATCTATCTGATATGGGTCTCTCCCAAGGCAGCTGGCTCACCACTCCTTTTGTCCAGATTCTAGGAGCAACTCAAAGAGTCCTTCTTTGCTCTCTAATTCCTTCTTTTCTTTGACTCTACACCAGAAAAAGTGCTCAGTTCTCTGAGGAATGAAACCTCCCACATGTTAATGGAAGGCAATGAGAAAACATGGTTCTGTATATAGAGTAGCACCTTAGTCAGTTGCTTCCTAATTTATCTCTTCTCTATGTAGAAGTAGACTTGTAGACTACTTGACATACATCATTTTTAGACTTTTATACATGTTCTTTATACTTTTTCTTCCCATTTGCTTTGAATATTCTTGAGTGACCATTTATCCCAATGCTTTAGAATTCACCTGCTTTATGGCAGAGGGCCTGGACAAGACAGCCTCTTCAAATACTCCTCAGTTCTACTCTTGCGTGATCTCCCAGAGCAATGTTAAAAAACTGCTGATTGAAAAGTTTGTTTGTCCCATCCTTCCAACCCCTTATCCTACTTGTAACAATGCCACAATCTTGCAACACCCCCACTGGAGTAAAATGGAAGAAGTTAGATGGCATGTCTGACAGAGCACAGCTAATCTTTTGTTCACCACACACAAGCCCAGGTCTCACCCAGAACAGAATCCTCTCAATAATTAAACAGCTATGATAACAAAAAGCTACAGTCTCATAAAAGTACAGTTTCCTGGAACACTATTCTGCCTAGGGATGAAAGCTGTTTTGCCTAGGAATTCATAATAAAGTATCACATTCTCATTCTTTCTTTCAAAAGTTTGAGCAACAAAAACAAAACAAGTCTGTGCACCTACTGTGTGTACAACATTGTTCTAGGCACTGAAGGTATTAGGTCACATAAGACAGAGTTTAGGAAGAAAGGCAGACCGGTGAAATGATATTCACAGCGTACGGTATATTATAGTTAAGTGCAGTGACAGGAGTATGCCTAGAATCTTATGAGAACACAAAAGAGGATCTACTTCAGACTTGGCAGTGAGCAGTCAGGGGAAGTTTTTTGGAGTAGGTGACATTTAAACTGAGCTTCGGGTGAAAAAGTTAGAAGGTAAACTAAACTGAGGTGAGGGTAGATTTGAGGCAGTAGACAATAAGAGGAGAGACTGAAGAAACATTAAAGATGTAGACTCCATAGGACTCAGTGTTACAATTTGGGTGGGGAAGGAGTGAGAAGAATAATTTAAAGCATTCAGATTTCTGGCTTGGAAATGGACAATAGTGATACTCATTGAGATAGTGAACAGGGGAGGAGGAGCAGGTTTGGGATGAGAAGATACATGCAGTTTTGGAGAAGTTGATTTTAACTGCCTATGGGACACAAAGAGATTTCCAATAGAAATTATACTGGAGCTCAGTAGGTATGTAGTAAAAAGAGAGGTACAGGCTGCAATCTTGATTTCAAAGCTATTCCCACAGAGATAGTGGCAATCAAAGCCATGATTTTTAAAGAGTTCACAGTGGGAAAATGTATAGACTAACAACAGAAAAGAGACAAGGACGTAGACCTAGGGAATGTCAACAGGGCTGCAGACTTAGGGAATGTCAACATTTTTTAGAGATGAGCAGAAGATCTTCTAAAAGAACTTGAGAAGGAACAGCCAGAGAGGTAGGAAAACAAACAAGAAAGCCCATTGCCACAGAAATAAGAAGATAGACTTTAAAAAAATAAGACTATAACACACAGAATGGGAGGAAATATCTACAAATTATCCCTCTGATAAGAGCTCAGTATCTAGAAAACATCAAAAACTACAATTCAGCCATAAAAAGATACACAATGAAATTTTAAAATGGGCAAAGGATTTGAAAAGATACTTCTCCAAAGAGGATATACAAATGACCAATAAGCACATGAAAAGATGCTCAATATACTTAGTCTTTGGGGAAATGCAACTCAAAACAATAATTAGTGCTTACTTTGGTAGCACATACACTAAAATTGGAATGACACAGAGAAGATTAGCATAGCCCCTGCACAAGGATGACATGCAAATTCGTGAAGCATTCCACATTTTTTAGCAATGTTCTACTAAGGTAGTCTACCTAGGCAATAGAAATAAAAGCAAAAACAAACAAATGGGACCTAATTAAACTCATAAGCTTGTGCATGGTAAAGACAACCATAAATAAAAAGAAAAGACAACCTACAGAATGGGAGAAAATATTTGCAAAAGATGAGACTGACAAGGACTTAATTTCCAGAATATACAAACAGCTCATACAACTTAATAACAAAAAAACAATCTCATCAAAAAATGGGCAGAAGACTTAAACAAACATTTCTCCAAGGGAGACATACAAATGGCCCATAAGCACATGAAAAAATGCTCACCATCACTAATTTTCAGAGAAATGCAAATCAAAACTACAATGAGGTAACACCTCACACTGGTCAGAATGGCCATCATTAAAAAGTTCACAAATCATAAATGCTGGAGAGGGTGTGGAGAAAAAGGAACCCTCCTACACTGTTGGTGGAAATGTAGTTTGGTATAGTCATTATGGAAAACAGTATGGAGAGTCCTTAAAAAACTGAAAATAGGCTTACCTATGATCCAGCAATCCCACTCCTGGGCATATATATGGAGGAAACTCTAATTCAGAAAGCTACATGCACCCCAATGTTCAAAGCAGAACTATTTACAATAGCCAAGATATGGAAACAACCTAAATGTCCATCAACAGATGACTGGATAAAGAAGTTGTGAGACACACAAACACACACAATGGAACACTACTCAGTGATTAAAAAAAGAATAAAATAATGCCATCTGCAGCAACATGAATGAACCTAGAGATCATCATACTAAGTGAAGTAAGCTAGAAAGAGAAAAATACCATATGATATCACATATATGTGGAATTTTTTTTTAGAAAAAAAGGACACAAATGAACTTATTTACAAAACAGAGACAGATTCATAGACACAGAAAACAAACTTATGGTTACCAGTGGGGAAAGGGCACAGGGAGGGATAAATTGGGAGTTCAGGATTTATAGATACTAAGTACTATATATAAAATAGAGAAACAACAAGGTCCTACTGTATAGCACAGGGAACTATATTCAATACCTAGTAATGGCATATAATGAAAAAGAATATGGAAAGGAAAGGTGTATATATATATATATATATATAATATATATATATATATAATATATATATATAAATGAGTCACTATGTTGTACACCAGAAGTTAATGCAATATTGTAAATTGACTGTACTTCAATAAAAAATAAATTAAAAAATTTTAATGTAAAAAACAATGATTAGATATCACTTCACATCCACTAGAATGGATACAATAAAAAACACAAATAATAACAATTGTTAGCAAGGATGTGAAGAAATTGGAACTGTTATATACTGCTAATGAGAATGTAAAATGGTCCAGCAACTGTGGAAAGCAGTTTGGCAGTTTCTCAATAAGTTAAACATAGAATTATCATATGACCCAGCAATTTCACTCCTAGGTATATATCCAAAAGAAGTGAAAACAGGTGTTCAAACAAAAACTTATATGCTGTTGTTCATAGCAGCATTATTCACAATAGCCAAAAAGCGGCAACCATCCAAATGTTCCTCAATGGATGAATGGATAAACAAAAGTGGTACATTCTTACATTGGGCTATTATTCAGCCATAAAAAGGAATGAAGTACCAATACATGCTACAATAAAGATGAATCTTGAAAATATTGTTAAGTGAAAGAGGCCAGACATATAATTCCATTTATATGAAATATCTAGAATAGGCAAATCCATAGAGACAGAAGGTAGATTAATGGTTGATAGGGGCCAGTGGGGGAAGGGGCCATGAAGAGTGACTGCCAATGGGTACAGGGTTTCTTTTTTGGAGATATAAAAACATTCTAGAATTAAATAATGGTAATGGTTGCACAATTCTGTGACTATACTTAAAAAACAGTAAATTGTACACTTTAAAAGGGCAAATTTCGTGGTATGTGAATTACATCTCAATTACAAAATTTAAAAAAAAACATAAACTTTACATTCAATAAATATTCACTGAGGAACATTAATAAATGAAATGACTCTATCCTATCACCAGTAAATTCAAAATGTCAAATGACTTTCTGTGCTTATTATTAAAAACTTTTTAAAATAACAAATAAAAAAGAGGATTGGGCAATACCAAACATGACAGAAAGTGAAATATGATTACAACAAGAATCTCATTTAATTTTACAATATGGAGATCATAAGTGACCTTAGGAAAAACAGATTCAGAGGTAAGGGCACAGAACCTAACCACAGGAAGATGAAGAATCACTGACTTGTTGACTTGTAGACAGCAAGTTTATTCCATTCTTTTCAGAAGCTTCACTATTAAGAGAAATGGGAAATAGAGTAGCTTTAGGGATATGTTGGATCAAAGAAAGTTCCTCCCTGCCAGATGGGAACATAATTATGTGCTAAGAAGAAAAAGACATTAGAGAGGATTCAAAGATACAGGAGAGAAAGAAAATGACTGATATAGAAAGAACCATGAAAAAGTGGAGGGGAGTGGGAGAGGATCTGAAGCCCAGGTGAAAGGACTAGTCTTGGACCAAAGGGACAACCTTCCTCTATGAAGACAGGAGCACAAGAGTGGGTCCAAATGGAGTTCAATCTGTAGGGATTCCAGTGAGTGAGGGGAATGGAACAGTTACAATTTTGGGGGCTTTGTCAAAGTAGGGAGAACTGGGGACAAGAAATCAAGAGACTTGAGGATAATTCCAAGAGGGTGATTGGAGTGACAGGTAAAAGGATCTAGACTGGTAAGGTAAAAAGTCCAGCCAGGTCCAAAAGAGAACATAAGCTGGTTGGCTTTACATCATGGGGCCACCACTGTTCAGTTTTTTAGGAGTAATAAGAAGAAAGATCTAATCCTTTTGACTTCTTTTGTCAAAATATAGGCACTGAGATTTCCCATACCACCAAAACTGTAAAATAACAGAGATAGACTACTCCAAAAGGAAACTGCAGTACTACTAAGAAAAGGAAATGGAAACTGAGTAGGCAATAAATAACAAATGAACCATAATTTCATATTATAGCAGCATACTATCATACGAACCATTGTTAGACAATATATAGACCAAATAAGTAAGGTCTATGGGCTCTAAGCCTTTACCCAAATGCACCTTTCATGCACCGTCTCAGTCTTTGCTCGTGCTGCTCCCTCTACTCAGAATTCTCATTTGCAATTTCAGCTTCTCTCTAATGTCAGGGACTTACTGTATCTTTCTGTCTCTTACAATGCAATGCAGAATGTCTGGCATGTCATAAATGCTGATTTGAGTTCAGATGAAATAGGGAAAAAAGTCACTAAGGACTAAGTGATCAGGAAAGGCTTCACAAACAAGTGTGAAATTTAAGCTTGTCCTTAAAGATGAGGAGTATTCTACTGTCAAAAAAGAGAATTTTAACAGGAGGAGTGACACAAGTGACAATGAAGGTAGGAACAGCAGTAAGAAAACCAACCTATATATATAACTGGGACTTCCTATTATGAATAGCAGATAATGCTGGCAAACCAACATTGATGTGGGTCTTGAATGGCTAGCTAAAGCATTTGGACTATACTTATTATGCCAGTGATTTTTAAGGTGGGGAAAGAGCTAAGAAAATCTGGGTGCGAGGGAGGAAAGCAATAGGGATTCTACTGAGCTGCACTGATAAAATTGCCAGTGTTAGAAGACACCTTATAGGTCGCCAGCTTCAATTTCCAACATTTTACAAATAAGAACATTGAGAGCCAGAAAGGTGAAGTGACCTACATAAGGTGATCCAACTTAACCAGAGGAAAACAAATTGACTCATATCTTGGACCAGAACCTCTGTCTCCCAATTTCCAGTTTAGTTCTCCTTCTACCATACATGGAAAGAAACTCTCACATGGCCAGGCTGAAAGAAAGCATTTGCAAATATAAAAAGGAAATACAACTAAAAGCATGTAACATGAAGAATTCCAATGCCATCATCAATTCCTGTGAATTTATGTCAACAGTCAGGGCAACTATATGTAATATATAAGGTAACAATCAGGATAAAAGTTTTACACACTTAAGGAGACAAAGGGAAACATTTATCAATACATCCTCTAGGAAATAACTGTACAGTTTTATATTTTTTACCTATATTTGTATTGGATCCTCAGAAAAGCACTGTGAAGGAGATACAGAAGGTATTATCTTTCCCATTTTACAAAGGACATTGAAATGTGCTAATTGACTTAAGTGAAGAGCCAGAATTCATTCCAGTACTCCTCCCCCAACTTTCAGGACATACCAGTCTGCAAAATAGACCAAAACAAGCATGACGCAACTTTGGTTTTGAAGGAGGAAGCAAGACTTTGTGAATGAGTAGGTAAATGCAGGGACTGTGGAGAAAATGGGTTAATTGAAAGTGTGAAAAAGTAATTTATGAATTAGTAATACTATTTGGGCTTACATTTTTACCTGTGAGTCACATCTCTCTTATAAATGCTTGGCACATAGTAGGAAAAGAGTAATTATTTGTTGAATAAATAATTTAATGGCACAAATTTCAATCTGTACACACATTGTCTGTGGTTGGCAAATATGTGTTTATTATGTCATTGTCCTCAGGTCACAAACCATATGCTTTGTGAGTCTTGCTAAAAGATGGAGAAAAAAGAATATGAAAAAGAATATATATATGTACATAGATACATATATACATATAAATATATAACTGAATCACTATGCTGTACACCAGAAATTAACACAACATTGTAAACCGAATATACTTCAATAAAAAATTAAAGACTATAGAATCAGAAAAAAAATAAAAGATGGGGAAAACTCTGAAATTTCTCTTACTGGGATGATGTCAAAAGACAAAATTGTATTACTTACGCAGCTGTGATATATAACACAACATTTATCAAAGGATAAAATTCTAGTGTTTAATACTTAAATGCATACACACACAAACACAATCAATCTCTGCTGTCTCCTGCTCTCTCTCTCTCTCACACACACACACAAAAACACACAACAGGTGCACAAACATTAGCCACAACTCTGGCTTTTCCCTAGACCTTTATTATTTGGAACACTGGTATATTTTGTGTTACACAAGGTATAGAGTGTCCTTACCTTAAGTATTTACACGTTAAATGAGATATTGTTAAAAATACAAATGAAGGTTAGGTAACTCTGATATATAATAGGGAAAGGCCTTTAGCTTGAAAGGGAACTTGGGTATGAAGCCTCCCATGACCTGGAAAATCAGTTAGATTCTAAAGGCCAAAAAACTGAGGTACCTTTACTAGTCTGTGGGGGAAATTAATTCCAAAAGCATTGTAAAGACAAAAACTTGCTTGGTTAAAGAAATCAAGAAATACATAGCAGGTCAAAGTAGAATATGAGTGCCTGCTATGCGGAAGGCTTTTAAAGATTTGAAGGAGGGAGGAGGGTATAGCTCAGTGGTAGAGTGTGTTGCTTAGCATGCACAAGGTCCTGAGTTCAATCCCCAGTACCTCCATACAAACAAACAAACAAACAAACCTAATTACTTCCCCAAAGATAATTATTAATTAATTAATTAATTAATTATTTGAAGGATGGAAAGGAACTGCAGGTGGAGGCTCTAGGGTCAAATATGCTTTCTGTGAGGGTGCCTGACCTGACTCAGGGCTCAAAAAGAAAAGAAGCCTTGGCCAGAAGGAAATCTACTTCAAGATGACACCTGCACTCCAATGTTCATAGCAGCACTATTTACAATAGCCAAAACATGGAAACAGCCTAAATGTCCATCAACATGTGACTGGATAAAGAAGATGTGGTATATTTATACAATGGAATACTACTCAGCCATAAAAACCGACAACATAATGCCATTTGCAGCAACATGGATGCTCCTGGAGAATGTCATTCTAAGTGAAGTAAGCCAGAAAGAGAAAGAAAAATACCATATGAGATCACTCATATGTGGAATCTAAAAAACAAAAACAAACAAACAAACAAAAACAAAGCATAAATACAGGACAGAAATAGACTCATGGACAGAGAATACAGACTTGTGGTTACCAGGGGGGTAGAGAGTGGGAAGGGATAGACTGGGATTTCAAAATTGTAGAATAGATAAACAAGATTACACTGTATAGCACAGGGAACTATACACAAAATGTTATGATAAATCACAGAGAAAAAAATGTGACAATGAGTGTGTATATGTCCATGAATGACTGAAAAATTCTGCTGAACAATGGAATTTGACACAACATTGTAAAATGATTATAAATCAATAAAAAATGTTTTAAAAAAAAAAGAAAAAAAGAAAAGAAAAGAAGCCTTGGTGGTCGACCCCATTAATAACCACCTGAACCTTAAAGTAGCATGATATTCCCCTTAAGAAATGTGTACAACTGCACTTCAGAGTCCAATATTAGGGAGAATGTTTTAATATGTTAACATTTGCTTGTATATTTAACTAAAAGAGTACAGATTAGCACTGTAGAAGGTAAAAAGAAGTATAACACTGTCTCTGTCTTTGAAAACTTTCATCTAGTCAAGGAAACGAGATAAACTACAACACTGTAGTGTCAAATGAGGGGTTTAGAGAAGTGTTGAGATGGATGGGCAAGGGAGAATTCCCTTTAGTGGTAAGGTGTAAATTGAGCTTTTCCTTTTGGACCTGAAGGAATCTAAGAGGCAGCTGGAAGAAAGGACATGCTACTTTGGGGAATGAGTAAACAAAGGCCAGAATGTGAGAGGTCTATGAATGCACTTGTCTGGATGGAACAAGATTCAGATGAAGACTAGCAAGAAGAGTGGCAGAACAGTTCAAGCCTGAGTGCAGAGAGGCTTAGAATGCCAGTTTAAGAAGTCTGAAGAGTGGCACTGGGGAGACAGAAGAGATTTCTGAGGAAGGGGGTGACATGACAAACTTGAAGAAAAAGAATCTAGCTGAGGTATGCATATGGAGGAGAGAATAAAGCAACTCTCAACAAGATAACCACTGCAGGAGTCAGGTAACTGAGGTAGAATCACAAACTTTCTTGGTTGGGAGAGACCTTGAAGATCATCTAATCCAAACACAACCAGAGTGGTCACAGTGGGACTCAAAAGAAAGGGAGTAATGCAAGAGACATCATGAACAGTATAAATCAACCTCACAAAATATGAATCAACTTAGCAATTGATTGCTAGTTACGAGTAGCAAGTGAAAGGGAGAAGTGTAAAAAAAAATGCCTCCGAGGTTTAATGCCTGAGTGATTGGAAGAATGAAACTGGGCTTTAATTTTGAAAAACTCAGGGTGTGTGGTGGGAGAGGGGAAGGACGGAAGTGAGTTTAGTTTAACTTAGTGAATTTGAGAGGTCAGCTGGAACTCCAAGCAGAAACAAACTGTACCAAAAAGATTTATATAACATCGTTAAGAAAAAAGTAGGTTTGCACTCCTTGGTTGACTCTTTGTAAGCTAAATCAGCTTTAAGGAATAGAGTCCCCACTAGCAATGTGTCTTGCACATAATATGCACTCTGTGAAGTGGTGTGAGTCAGGGGAACTCCTAAACTCTGCCCCTCTTCCTTCTCCCTCTCAATCTGACTATGACAAGTGTTAAGATCCTCCTTAATAAACCCTCATAGTTTCCCCAGCCTAAGCATTTAGACTACACAGCAAAAGTGCTTTAGAAGCATGTAATGCTTCTAGGCATGGAGCCATGTGGATTGATCCAAAACCTTATAAATGCTTATGCTATCATTGCCCTTGTAGACCATTGGTATGGCAGGATGAAACAGGAATAACAATCCACAAACCACCAAATAAAATTCAGAAGCAGTCTTTTGAAAATCAGTTTCATTGTGGCTGTTTATTTTCAACCCCTGCTATATGCCATTGCTCCAATAAAAATTACTCTTCATCTCCGAAATGCAGACCCATTGACAAGTGGATGTGAATGGAGAAGTTGCACTCAGCAGCCTATAATTTTAAAGTAATTTCAGCAGCTAGCAGCAGGGGAGTTCCCATAAAGCCAAGGAACCACCCTCCTCCTCTGGCTATTCCAAACACACAGGACTAACATCTAACTGAGGAAGTGGCAACTGAAATCCCTCTCTCTCGCAAAGACACACAGTTTATGAATTGATTTCCCAAATAGTGTTCTCCAGAGATATTCATTAAGCATTTACTACCACCCAAGCTCATGGTCCAGTGGTCTTCAAAGGTTGTCCCAGTATCACAGATGATAAAGTCCTAATAATCCGTAACAGGGGAGCTGAAGTTAGTCACAGGGAATCAAATGTCATCTCCTCTATACTCTTCCCTTTATTTCTTCCTTTAGAGCAATAAAATGAGCATCAACATCACCTGAGAAGCCTTTTTTTCCCCAAACAATATATGCTCATGGCCCTCACTCTAAAGATTCTAATGACATATGTCTGAGTGTGGTAAAGGACATATGCATCTTGAAAAGGTTCCCTATGTAAGACTAATATGCACTCTTAGTTAAGAACCACTACAATAGATGATCTGTGTATTTTAATCCTATAATTCTGGAAAAAAACTCTTAGTAGGATCTGGGAACAGCTAGGTATTTTGATCAAAGAGAATGAGAGTAAGAGAAACAGAGACAGAGATCATTCTGGGCCAAGATTCCTGATTACTGTATGCCCACAATAATGCAAGTAGCCATTAGGCCCCATATTCACTCTAGCTTCTAACCATACCAAGCCATGCACAATTCTGTAAGTCAAAGATTCTTACTGTAGAGAGCACACCAGAATCATCTACAGAGCTTTTAAAAATTATAAATGACCAAACCCCAACCCCTGGAGTTTCTTACTGAGTTGGTTCTGGACTGGGGTTCTGTACACGTCAGTTAGGAGATAGATCTGAGGGTAACTGGGATGCAGTCTGGAAGACTCTCTTCCTTTAAAAATAGGTATCACTCAGAAACAACCAACACTTCTTACACTTCTATTAACCATATTCTATATACCATACAGTTTTTACAATTATAACTTTATTTAGATATAATTCACATACCATGGAATTTACCAATTTTAGGTATACAATTCAACATTTTTTAGTAACTTCACCAAGTTATATAACCATGATATATCTTGCATCATTTCCTTTCCCTCTAGTTCCACCACTACCACCTTGACCGTTAAACCAGTTTTAGAATATTGTCATCCCTCCAACAAGCTCCCTCAATAAGCTCTCTCATGCCCATGTTGACTCAGTCCCCATTTCCTCCACCTGCCTCAGGTATCCACTAATCTAATTTTTGTCTCCACATATTTGTCTATTCTGGACATTTCACATAAATGGAATCATACATTGTGGTTTTCTTTTATGACTGGCTTCTTTCACTTAGTGTAATATTTTTGAGGCTCATCCATGTTACAGCATGTGTCTGTACTACATTCTTTTTTATGGCTGAATAATATTTCACTGTAGAGAATATTACACCTCATTTTGTTTACCCATCAGCATTTGGGTTGATTCCACTTTTTGGCTATCATGAATAATGCTGCTATGAACATTCATGTAGAGGTTTTTGTGTTAACATATGTTTTCATTTATCTTTGTTATAGACCTAGGAGTAAAATTGCCAGGTCATGAGGTAACTTTATGTTAACTTATTGAGGAATTGCAAAACTGTTTTCCAAATCAGCTGCATCATTTTACATTTCCACCAGCAGTGTATGAAGGTTTCCACTTCTCTGCACCTCTGCTTCTTATTGTCTTTTTCATTATAGTCATTCTAGTGAATGTGAAGTGGTATCTCCACTGTAGTTTAGAAATTTTTTAAATTGAAGTATAATTGACATATAACATTATATTAGTTTCAGCTATACAACATAATGATTTAATATTTGTATATATTGTGAACTGATCACCACAACTCTAATTAAAATCTGTAACCATATATAGTGACAGAAATTTTTTTCTTGTGATAAGAACTTTTAAGATCTACTTCTTTAGCAACTTTCAAATATGTAAACAGTATTATTAACTATAGTTGCCATGCTGTACACTACAGCCCATGACCTATTTATTTCATGACTGGAAGATTGCCAATCTATGTATCTATGAGCTTGGTTTTTTTTTTTTTTTGATTCCACATAGAAGTGAGATTATATGGTATTTGTCTCCATTGTGGTTTTAATTTGCATTTTCCTGATGGAAAATGATATTGAGCATCTTTTCATGTATTTTTTTCATGTAGTCATTTGAATTCTCTTCTGTGCTGAAATATTTATTTCTATCTTTTGCCCATTTTTATTTGGCTTGTCTCCTTATTATTGTGTTTCAAGAGTCTTTTATAAATTCTGGATACAAATAGTTCATTGATTATTTGTTTTGCAAACATTTTCTCCTAGTCTGTCACATTTAATTCATTTATTAATGTTTCTTTCAAAAAAAGTTTTTATATTTTAATGAGGTCCAGTTTATTAATGCCTCTCTTTTTTAGATTGTGTTTTCAATGTTGTATCTAAGAAATCCTTGCCTAGTCCAAAGTCTAAAAGATTTTCTCCTACGTTTTTTTCTAAAAGTTGCAGTGTTCTGGCACTTACATTTAAGCTTATCATACATTTTGAATTAATTTTTGGCTATGATGTATAGTGAGAGTCTAAGATGACCTTTCTGCATGTGGGTATCCAAATGTCCCAGCACCATTTGTTGAATAGTTATCTTTTTTCTCAATGAATTGTCTTTGTACATTTGTCAAAAATCATTTGACCATAAATGTAAGTGTTGTTTCTGAACAAAATTCTATTCCATTGATCTATATGCCTATCCTTATGCCAGTACCACACTGTCTTGATAACTGTGGCTTTACAGAAGCTGAGTTTTCTATTCCCTGAATATGCCATGTTATCTCTCACCTCCAGATCTCTGCACATGTTAATCCTGCTGCCTAAAACAGTCTTACCATAGATAACTTATTTTTCAGGTCTAAGCTTAGAAGATGCTTTGTCCAGAAACTGTTTCTTGATTTCAAAAGTCTGGGTCAGATACTCCTCTCTCTCTCTCTCTCTCTCTCTCTCCCTATATATATATATATATATAGGCATCCAAGTTCTAACAAAGCAATGAAGTACTATGGAGCCAAGATGCAGGCTAAAAAGAAAACTCAGAGATGCTGTTTTTTTCCTCATTGGCTGATCATAGCAGAGTCAGCTGAGAGACAACAGAGCTTTCGACAGGCTCATGGAGCTAAAATAAAAAAATTGTAACTCAAGGCCCATCAGTGAGGGGGGACCCTAGAAAAAGCATCAGATGTTGGGTTCCAACTGAGAAAGGATAGATACTAAAAGGAAGGCTAAAATAAAGGACAGCTTCAAATTACCTCAATCTCAGACTAAATTAAGATGATGTGGGATTGCTAGTGTCCATAACTACCAGCCAGAAGGAGCATAAATCCTTTCTAGATGAAGAAAAACAACAGAGGCCTCAAACCATCTCTACTGTAGTTTTCCATATATAAGGCCTACCACTCAAGTAAAACTCACCAGGTGTATGAGAATACAAGGAAAAGTGATAAACAATCATGAGAAACAACAGATAACAAAAACATACTTCAAATGATTGAGACAACAAAGTTGCCAGATGAAGAATTTCAAATATTTGTACTTAATAAGTTTAAAAAAAGAAAATACTGAATTACAAATTATGGAAAAGAAATGAACACTATTTTTAAAAACAATCAAATGGAAATTTTGGAAATTAAAAAAAATGTGAGAAGTGAAATTAAGAATTCAGTGGATGAGTTTAACAGGAGATTAGACAAAGCTAATGAAAGCACCAATGAATTAGAAGACAGGTCAGAAGAAAATATCCAGAAAATAACAAGTGTTGGTGAGGATGTGGAGAAATTGTGCATTGCTTGTGGGAATGTAAACTGGTGAAGCCACTGTGGAAAACAATTTGTCAGTTCTTCAAAAAAAATTACTCAGAATTACCATATGATCCAGCAATTCCACACAAAAGAACTAAAAGCAGGGACACATATACTTAAACACCAATATCCATAGCAACATTATTCACAATAGCCAAAAAACACAGACATCCAAAATGTCCATCAAAACAGACATATAAACAAAATATGGTGTGTACACATACACACACACAGTAGGATATTGTTCAGCCATAAAAAGGAGTAAAATTCTGACACATACTATATCATCAATTAAATAACACAGACACAAAAGGACAAAAATTATATGATTCCACTTATATGAGGTATCTAGAATTAAGGCAAATTTAAAGAGAAAGTAGAATAGCAGTTACCAGGGCTAGGGGAATAGGGAATTATTGTTTAATGGGTACAGATTTTCTGTTTGGGAAGATGAAAGAGTTCTGAAAATAGATAGTGGTAATGGGTACATAAAATTATGAATGTATTTCATACCATTGAACTATACAGTTAAAAATGGTTATAATGGTAAGTTTCATGTTATGTAGACTGTCACCCACTGTGAATATTTGCAAATGGAAATTTTTTTAAATAAACAGGATTATTACTGGTGATTTCATACGAATGTCAAAGCCTTAACTTCCAGGTTTACATTTTGTATATGGGAAGAAATATGACAATCCAAGTTAATTATACAATAAACCCAAATATATAAATAAATAAAAATATGAAGGCTAAGCATGGCAAATACAAGGTTGATTTAATACCACATTGAAAGAACAGAGGGAAAAAATCATATGATTATCTCAATAGATGCAGAAAACGATCTGAAATAATGTTATAACCATTCATGATTAAAACAAAACTCTTACTAAACTAGTACTAAAAAAGAACATTTAAGTTGATAACTAGAAAAAATCTTAAAACAAAAACTACAACAAACATTATACCTAAAGATGGAATGTTAAAAGCTTTTTCATCTGACATTGGGAATAGGACAAAGATAGCCTATTACCATTATTTCTATTCAACATTGTCCTGAAGGTTCAAGTCAGTACAATGAGGTTAGAAAAAATGTTAAGTATACATATTAAAAAGGAAAAAATAAAAATAAAACGTCATTTTTCACAGTGTGATAGTGTATGTTGAAAAGCCACAAGAACCTACAGTTAATTTACTATGATTAATAAATGAGTTCAGCAAGATGCTGGATACAAAGTCAATAAATAAATATTAACTGTTTCTAAGCATCATCCAGAAGCAATTAAAAATGAGATTTTTTAAATGATATGGTCCCAGGTTGGTTTTCCTGTGAAGCAGATTGGGAGACTTAGATTATCAAGCACCACTTTTACTAGGAAGTGCTTTTGGGACAAACATATGTGTAAAAAAAAAAAGGAAAAAAGCAATCCAAAAAAGACCCTAGCCAAATTCACGGTGAGCTCTGGAACTGGTATGGCCTTTCAAAGGTTTCTGGATTTGGGGAAGGCGCAGGCATTTATACTTTCTCATTGATCAGTCACTGGATAAGGGATGTCCTGGAAGAGAGATTCTCCTTGGTTGAGATAATTTTCTTCAACCAAGACAAATTCAAAAGAGGGCTGTCAGCTGAGATCTGTCTTCTGGCAGTACTCCCAGCAACTGAGGAAATAAATCCTCCATTCCTGGAGGAGGACTTGGGTGATGGATCATAGCCTCCATTGCAGATATTTTAAATGGCTTCAAAATTACCAAATACCTTGGAATTAGTCTAGTTAAAGGTGTACAAGAGTTCTACATAGAAAAGCATAAATTACCAAGAAAAATTAAAGACCTAAATAAATGGAGATACAGACCATATTCACAGATTGGAAGACTCAATATTGTAAAGATATTAGTTCTCTCTAAACTAATTTTTAGATTCAGTCCATTCAAAACAAATATCATGGGAGTGTTTTTTGCCTTAATTTTATTTTACTGTGGTGAGAACACTTAATATGAGATCTAACCTCTTACCAACTTCAAGTGTACAACACATTATTGTTGACTATAGGTACAACATTGTACGGCAGATCTCTGGAACTTATGTTGCTTAAGTAAAACTTACTGCATTTTGATTAGTAATTCCACATTTCCCCTCATGCCCTCAGGTCTAGGAAACCTATTCCACTCTTTGATTCTGTAAGTTTGACTATTTTAGATACCTCATATAAGTGGAATCATAATTTGCCTTTCTGTGTCTGGCTTATTCCACTTGGCATAATGTCCTAAAGGTTCATCCATATTGTCACATATGGCAGAATTTCCTTCTTTGTTAATGCTGAATAGTATTCTTTTATGTGTATATACCCCATTTCCTATATCTATTTATGTATCAATGGATATTTCTATTGTTTCCACATCTTGGCTAATGTGAATAATGCTGCAATGAACATGGAAGTACAAACATCACTTTGTGATACTGATTTCAATGCTTCTGAATAAACACCCAGACTTAAGATTTCTAGATTATATGGTAGCTCTATTTTTAATTTTTTGAGGAAACTCCATACTGTTTTCCATAGTGGCTGTACCATTTCACGTGCTCACCAACATGGTACAAGGGTTCTAATTTTTCCACATGCTTACCAACACTTGTGGTTGTTTGTTTGATAATGGTCATCCTGACTGGTGTGAAGTGGTATCTCACTGTGGTTTTGATTTGCATTTTCTTGATGATTAGTGGTGCTGAGCATTTTTTCATATACATGTTGAACACTTACAAGTTTTCTTTAGAGAAATAATCTATTCAAGTCTTTATCCTATTTTTCAGCCAAGTTATTTGTTTTTGCTATTGAGTTGTAGGGGTTCCTTATATATTTTGAAAATAAACTCCTTATCAGATATATGGTTTGCAAATATTTTCTCCCATTCTGTAGGTTGCCTTTTCATTCTGTGGATTGTTTCCTTTGCTGTACAGAAGCTTTGTAGCTTGATTTAGTCCCACTGTTTACTTTTGCTTTTGTTGCCCATGCTTTTGGTGTTATTCCCATGAAATCATTGCCAATATTATGAAACTTTCTTCTATGTTTACTTCTAGGTGTTTCACAGCTTCAGGTCTTAGGTTTAAGTTTTTGGTCCAATTTGAGTTGATTTTTGTGGATAAGGATCCAATTTCATTCTTTTGCATGTGAATATCCACCAAATGTGGATTTCCCCATTGTGCATTCTTGGCACACTTTCCAAAGATCAGTTGATTGTACGTGTGTGGATTTATTTCTAGGCTCCCTGTTACGTTCGATTGGCCTATATACTTGTCTTTATGCCAATACCATTCTGTTTTGATTATCATAGCTTTGGGATGTAGTTTGATATCAGGATATGAGATGCCTCCAGCTTTGTTCTTATTTCTCAAGATTGCTTTGGTTATTCGGGGTCTTTTGTGGTTCCATACAAATTTTAGGATTGTTTGTTCTATTTCTTTGAAAAATGCCATTGGACTTTGATAGGGATTTCATTGAATTTGTAGATTGCTCTGGATACTATGGACATTTGAACTATATTAATTCTTCTAATCCATGAACATGGAATATCTTTCCATTTGTTTGTATCTTCTTTAAATTCTTTCATCAGTGTTTTTCAGTTTTTAATATATAAGTCTTTTGCCTCCTTAGTTCAGTTGTAAGTGTGATATTCTTTTTATTCTCACCAAAATGAGATTGTTTTCCTAATTCCTTTTCAGATAGTTCACTATTAGTGTATAGAAATCCAATTGATTTTTGTATGTTAGTTTTGTATCCTGGAACTTTACTGAATTTATTAGTCCATGACATCTGCAAATGGGAACAATTTTACTTATTCCTTTCTGATTTGGGTGACTTTTATTTTTTTCTTGCCTAATTGCAGTAACTTCCAGTACTATGTTGAATAAAAGGGATGAGAGTGGCATCCTTGCCTTGTTCCTGATCTTAGTTTTTCACCTTCAGTGTTTCACCATTGAGTATGATGTTACCTATGAGCTTTTCACATGTAGTCTTTATTATGTTGAGGTATTTTCCTTTTCTTCTAGTTTGTTGAAAGTTTTTATCATGGAAGAGTGATGAATTTTGTCAAATGCTCTTTCTGCATCTATTGGGATGATCATGTGATTTATAAGCTTTATTTGGTTAATGTAGTTTACCACATTAATTGATTTTCATATATTGAACCATCTTCACATCCCAGGAATAAATCACATTTGGTCATAGTGTATGATACTTTTAATGTGCTGTTGGATTTGCTAATATTTTGTTGAGGATTTTTACAGCTATATTCATCAGGGATATTATCCTGGATACTGGTAGTTGTATTTTCTTTTGGTTTCTTTGTCTTGCTTTGGTATCAGGGTGATCTCATAAAGTGAGTCTGGAAGTGTTCCTCCTCTTCATTTTGAAGGAGGAGTTTGAGAAATGTTATTTCTTCTTTACATGTTTGCTAGATTCACCAGTGGAGCCATCTGGTCCTGGGCTTTTCTTTGTTGGGAGGTTTTTGATTACTGATTCAATCTCCATACTAGTTATAGGTATGTTCAGACTTTCTAATTCTTCATGATTTAATTTTGGTAGGTTGTATGTTTCTAGGAATAAATCCATTACTTCTAGGTTATTCAGTTTGTTGAAATATAATTGTTCATAGTAGTCTCTTATGATCCTTCTTATTTCTTTGCCATCAGTTTAAGGTCTCTTGTTTCTTTCATTACTGATTTTATTCATGTCTTCATTTTTGTATTTAATCAAGCTAAGGGTTTACCATTTTTGTTCATCTTTTCAAAAATCCAACTCTTAGTTTTATTGATTTTTCTATATTCTATTTTGTTTACTTCTGATCTAATCTTTATTTCCTTCCTTCTAACTTTAGAGTTAGCTTATTCTTTTTTGAGCTCCTTGAAGTTTAAAGTTAGGATGTTCATTTGAGATCTTTCTTATTTTTAAATATAGGCATTTATTGATATTAACTTTCCTCTTAGTACTGCTTTTGCTGTATCCCATAAGTTTTGGTATGTTGATTTTCTTTGTGTGAAGGTATTTTCTAATTTCCTTTTTGGTATCTTCTTTGACTCAATGGTTGTGCAGTGTTTAATTTCCACATATTTGTGAATTTTCCAATTTTCCTGTGGCTTTCAAGAAAAGATACCTAGTATGATTTCAATCTTCTTAAATTTGTGAAGACTTGTTTTGTGACCTAACATGTTATCTTTCCTGGAGAAAGATATGTATGCTTGCAAAGAATGTGTACTCTGCTGCTATTGGATGGAATGTTCTGTATATGATTTTCAGTTCCATTTGCTCTATACTGTTGTTGAACTATAAGGGAACTGTCTTTTTCCTTATAGTTCTTTTCTGTAGATGTTCTATCCATTACTGACAGTGGCATATTGAAGTCTCCTATATAATTATATTGCTGTCTATATTGCCCTTTGATTCTGTCAATGTTTGCTTTATATATTTAGGTTTTCTGATGTTGGTGCATATATATTTATAATTGTTATATCTTCAGGTTGGATTTACCCTTTTACTGTTATAGAATGTGTTTCTTTGTCTCATCTGATAGCTTTTGACTTAAAGTCTATTTTGTCTGATATAAGTATAGCTACCCCTGCTCTCTTTTGTTTACCATTTTCATAGACTATCTTTTTCCATTCTTTCACTTTCAGCCCATCTGTGTCCTTAAATCTAAAGTGAGTTTCTTGTAGAATGCATATAGTTGAGTCTTGCTTTTGTTCATTTAGCCATTCTATGTCTTGGATTGAGGGAAATTTCTCTATCTACATTTAAAATAATTATTTTTAAAATAATTGTTGATAGGGAAGGATTTACTATTGCCATTTTTTATTGAGTTATAGTCGGTTTACATACTATTGCCATTTTGATAGTTACTTCCTGTAAGTCTTGAGAGCCTTTTGTCTGTATTTCTTCTCTTGCTGTCTTCCTTTGTGTTTTGTTGATATTTTTGTATTGATAGTCTTAGATTCCTTTCTCTTTCTCTTGTGTAACTTCTAGAGGTATTTTTTGTGGTTACCTTGAGATTTACATAAAATATCTTTTAACAATCTACTTTAAGCTGATAAGAACTTAAATTCAATTGCATACAAAAACTCTACACTCTAACTTCTTCCCCATTTGCACTTTATTATTTTTGTCACATTTTACATCTATTCATTGTGTATCTTTTGATAGTTATTTTTAATACTTTTGCCATTTAACTTTTATACTAGATATAAAAGTGACATCCACTACCATTACAGTAACATAGTATTCTGTATGTGTCTATATATTTATCTTTACCAATGAGTTTCATACTTTCTTATGCTATCATGTAGTTGTTTAATGTCCTTTTATTTCAAGTTGATATACTCCTTTAGCATTTCATGTAAGGCAGGTCTAGTGGTGATGATGAACTTCCTCAGCTTTCATTTGTCTAGGAATGTCTTTATCTGTTTTTATTTTTGAAGGACAGTTTTGACAGGTATAATATTCTTTGTTGACAGGTTTTTTTTTTCTTCTTTAAGCACTTTGAATATATCATCCCACTCCCTTCTGACCTGCAAGATTTCTACTGAAAAATCTGCTGATAGTCTTTTGGTGGTTCCCTTGTGTATATTACAAGTTGCTTTTCTCTTGCTGCTTTCAAAATTTTCTCTTTGTCTTTAACTTTTGACAATTTAAATATAATGCATCTTCATGTGGATTTTTTCTGGGTTTATTTATTTGGTGTTCTTTAGGCTTCTTGAATCTGGTTGTCCATTTCCTTCCCAAGATTTGGAATGTTTTCAGCTATTATTTTTTTGAATATGCTTTCTGGTTTTCTCTTCTTCTGAGATTCCAGTACTGCCTCTATTGGTCAGCTTGATGGTGCCCCATAAGTCCCTTAAGCTTTTTCACTTTATTCATTATTTTTCTTTTCGTTCCTCTGACTGAGTTATTTCCAATGGCTTGTCTTAGTTCACTGATCCTCTCTCTTGCTTTATCTAGTCTGCTGTTGTATCCTTCTCATAAAATTTTCAGTTCAGTTATTGTGTTCTTTAGTTCCATGATTTGTTTGGTAGTTTTAAAATATTTTCTCTTTGTTGAATTTCTCATTTTGTTCACGCATTGTTCTCTTGATCTTGGTGAGCCTCTTTATAACAGTTATTTTGAACTGTCAGGTAAATATTATAACTGTTTTATTAGGGTAAGCTTCTGGAGATTTAATGTGTTCCTTTGTTTGGAACATCTTTGCTGATTCTTCATTTTCCTTTACTCTCTGTTGGTGTCTGCATTTTACATAGAGCAAGCACCTCTCCCAATCTTCATGGAATTACCTTGTACAGGAGAAGACCTCCACCAATTAGCCTAGTAAGAGATTCTGGGGGCCTCTACCAACTCTTTTTCTCCCCAGGGAGAAGCAAGCAGCACTGGTTTCAGTCTACTCACTTTGTGCTGAGGGGAGAAGCAGGAGCTATGGCATTTACCAGTCTAAAATGTTGTCTCCACGCACCTCCAGGTGGCTGAATTGTGCTGGATCCATCAGAGCTCCAAGCCTGGCAAGACAGTTGCCAGTTCTTTTGGCAGCCCCAAAGAAGTTTTGGCACTGAATACACAGATCTCCACTTTCATCTCCAAGAATAAGCTGAAAGCTGGGTGTTTCATTCACTCTCTCTGTACTGAGAAGGGAGGAAGATATATGGCATCTACCAGTTCCAACCACTGCCTCTGTTCTCTTGCAGGATGCCAGAATGTGCTGGACCCCTCAGAGCTCCTAGATTACCAGGTCACATGTCAGTTCTCTGGGAAGCCCCAGAGAAGTTGGAGCACTAGAGGAACAGATAAACGCTGTCTAGGGGAATGTTGAGAGCTAGGATTTTTTGTCTTCTTGCTCTGTGCTCAACAGGAGGGAAGATCTATGGTGTTTACCAGCCCAAGCCACCATCTCTGTTCTTCCCTAGGCAAACCGCTCAGAGTTCCCAAGACTGGAAAGGCAGAAGCCATTTCTCAGAAAACTTGGGGTGCTAGATATGTGAATCAACCCCTTGCTCCCTAGGAGAAGCTGGGAGCTAGGGGGTCTTTTCCTCAGCATGTAGTGCTATGGTGGTGGCAAGGACTCTGATGAGAGGGTGCCTCAACTCTCCCTACTGGCTTCAGTGAGTCTAGTTTCATGTTCTCCTTGAGTACAGGAGCTTTTGAATTAGTTCTTGGATTTCTCACAAAGGGAAGTTGTCCATGAATTGCTGCTGAACTGGTGTGTTCGTGGGGGAAAGGAGGGTCCAGGATTTCCTAATCCACCATCTTGCTGATGTCATTCTCTTAAGAATTACTCTTTTTTTTTTTTTTTTTGGTCAGATATGACAAGCTGATTCTAAAACATATATAGAAAGGCAAAGGGCCAAGAACATCCAAGATACTTTTAAAGAAAAAGAACAAGGTAGAAGGACTTGCTTTACCAGATATCAAGAGCTTATTATAAACTCCAGTAATTAAAACTATGGTATTGGTACAATGATAAATAGACTAGTAGAACAAAACAAACATTTCGGAAACAATCTCACACATATGCAGACTCATGATTTATGACAAAGGTGACACTACAGAGAAATAGGGAAAAAAGACATTCTCTATAATAAATGGCACTGGGTCAGTTGACTGTCTATACAGCAAAGATGCATCTTGGCCCCTATATCTCACTATACACAAAAATAAATTCCAAGTGGATTGTAGATCTAAATGTAAATGGCAAAAACATAAAGCTTCTAGATGATAATATGGGAGAATACATGATCTCAAGGTAGGAAAATACTTCTTAAATGGAACACAAAAAACAGTAGCCATAAAGAAAAATAATGAAAAACTAGACACCATAAAATTAAAAACTTCTTTTCATCAAAGAATACTATAAGGAAATTTGGGAAGGGTTTGCAGCATAAAAAATACAAAAGTAGTTCATAGCCAGAGTATATAAAGAATTCCTACAAATCTATAGGAAAAGAACTAAAGCTCAATAAAAATGTGCAGAAATGTACAAAAATAGGCACTTCACAGAAGATAACTAAAAAAGATAATAAACATATGAAAAGGAGTACAACTTGATTAGTCTTCTGAGAAATGCCAGTTAAAATCACAATGAGATATTACTACAAACTCAACCACCAGAATGGCTATAATACAGAAGAGTGATAATAACAAGTATTGGCAAGGATGCGGACCAACTAGAATTCTCATACATAGCCAGGGAGAATGTAAATTGGTGCAATCACTGAGGAAAACTGTCATTATCAATAAATTTGAAAATGTGCATTCCCTATGACTCAGAAATTCCAATCCTAGGTATATACCCAATAGAAATTCAAGTACATATAACCAAAAGACATGTATAATAATATTCATAGTATCATTATTTATAATAACCTCAAACAATAAATAATCCAAATATTCATTATCAGTAGAATGAATGAATAAACTGTGGTATATTCAAACAAGGAAATAATATACAAAACTATAAATAAAAACCCACAGCAGCATGCAACATAATGGATATCACAAACATAGCATTAAGCAAAAAAGACCCCCCAAAATACATATTGTTTGATTTCATTTATGTCAAGCTCAAAATGGACAAAACTAATTTATGATGTTAGACATCAAGATAGTCATTTACATTGGAGAAGGAGGATGGTATAGTGATAAGTATGGTCTTAAGGTGGGGGTTTTAAGATGCTACTTCTATTCCTTAATCTGGGTTCTGGTAACATTAGTATGTTCACTTTAAAATAATTCATTGAGTTGTACAATTATAATATGTGACCTTTTCTGTATGTATGTTATACTTCAATAGAAACACGGGGAAAAATGTCTTCCTTCTGAGACAGCCCTGTGGTCAGGTGGCTGGGATAGTATGGGAGACTGAGGATGATATGTTCAACTGCAAAATGTAAAGAGGAACTTTGTGAATGCTTTAAAGTACACATGATCACATTCTAGTACAGGGTTAATTCTCCAAGGCCTGTTCTTGTTTGCAGCTTTCTAACTCAAGCTTTATATCTGGCCAGGCGTCACCAGCTATTAGCACATCAAGAAACTGCCCTGTAAGACTCACCAAGGACTGTGCAAAGTTGCCTGTATTGGGGAGTGGCATCCTGCCTGAATGGCCTTCTTTGTGGCTTGGGCTGGGCAGAAAGGCTACCATCACCGCACTGAGATCAACAAGATGATCTATAAGATTGGCCAGGGCTATCTCATCAAGGATGGCAAACTGATCAAGGACAATGCTTCTACTGATTATGGTCTGTCTGACAAGAGCATCAGCCATCTAGATGGCTTTGTCCACTACAGTGAAGTGACCAATGACTTTGTCATGCTCAAAGGCTGCGTGGTGGGAACCAAGAAGCGAGCGCTCACCCTGCATAAGTCCTTGCTGGTGCAGACCCAAACAGTGGGCTTTGGAAAAGACTGACCTCAAGTTTATTGACACCACCTCCAATTTGGCCACGGCTGCTTCCAGACTATGGAGGAGAAGAAAGCATTCATGGGACCACTTAAGAAAGACCAAATTGCAAAGAAAGAAGGAGCCTAATGTCAGAACAGATCGTACAGCTGGCAGAATCTCAATGAAGTTATTTTCCAGTGGAGGGAAAAAGAAAAGTGGGGGAAAAAAAGAAAAGAGGGAGAAAAAGGAAAGAAATGAAGAGCTAGCTGATGAATATTTGTAGACTAGTCAGATAAAGATGGTCCTCTAACAGGGCCACCCTGCAGGCAAGCAAGTGGTTTCTCTTGGTAATGTTCTTAGGGATTAAATGGCCTCAGAAGTTCTCTAGTGTAAGAGATCTTCTCTGGGAGGTAGTCACAGATAAATTACAGGTTATTTTTCACAAAATCTAAGAGAGAAAGAGAGAGATGAAATGATACTGTACAGAAAACGTTTTGCATCATCTTAGAGGTAATATAGTTAGGGCTCTTCTCCATTTCACTACCTAATGATTCTAGAAACCAGTGAAACATTACCAGTGGAACTATTTATTCACCTAAGCATAGCTGGAAGCTCACAGGCTTAGCAAGACTTGAGGAAAACAGGCCTGTTACAAAGGTCTTTGTTTTACACGAACACCTCCAAAGGCCTTCAATAATATCCAAGTCAACAAGTATTGAACTACCCTAACTATAACCAGCACTGTGTCAGGTATTGTGGGAAAAGACAAAAAAGAGGGCAGGTTTCTAAGGAACCCTAAGACACACAATTTGTTAGACACAATAACAGCAATAGCAACTAGACAACGACTCCAAGACAGGATATGGTGGGTGAGTTGTAGGAGTAGAGTTAGAGAGAAAATGGGATAGGCATAATGGAGTCAGTTGACCAAAAGCCTTGAATGTCATACTGAAAAGTCTAGATTTAAACCTATAGAAAACTATTTTATCTGGATCCCACTCCTCTAAAAAAATTCTTGTATTTAATGATTCCTAGTCACTTTCTAGATCAACCAGCCTTAATAATTAATGTCAAATCTGGATACATTAATGCTCTATCTAGTTAAACCAAGAGATGTTTTGTAGAAAGTTAAGGTTGACTTCTACAACATCACTTCAAATAATTAGGAACATATTCCAAAGATCACCAAAAGTCCCCAATAAACTCTTAATAATCTACACGTACATATTTTTCTAAACACTTAAACCTTAGAGTTTCAGTTAGAATATCCCTTGGGATAATCATTTGAATGAAATACTACCTTTATTTGTCTCTCCCACAAAATAATGTTTCAATCATTAAAAGATATCAAACACCTAATACAGTGCTGGTTCATAGCAGGCTTTCTATTTATTGAACTAGATTGTCAAATTGCACCAGTATATTAACCTTACTCATCTCTCTCATGGTTTGGTAGACTTTGATCATATCCCTCTCAACCTCTTTTTCTTCAGACTGAAAAAACAACTAGAAAGTCCCTCCAACATTTTGACCAATTTAATTGGGTTTCTAAGGATTTTTATCAGCTGAATTTTTGTCCTTTTAAAAAAATTTGCATTCTTTTTTATCGAAGGATAGTCAGTTTACAATGTTGTGTCAATTTCTCGTGTACAGCATAATGTTTCAGTCATACATATACATAAATATGTTCGTTTTCACATTCTTTTTCATTATAGGTTACTACAAGATATTGAATATAGTTCTTTGGGCTACACAGTATAAACTTGTTGTTGATCTATTTTATATATAGTAGTGTCTGCAAACCTTGAACTCCCAATTTATCCCTACCTACCCCCTCTACCCACTGGTAACGATAAGTTTGTGTTCTATGTCTGTGAGTCTGTTTGTTTTGTAAATAAGTTCATTTCTGTCTTTTTTAAAAAAATTCCACATATAAGCGATATATGATATTTTTCTTTCTCTTTCTGACAGCTGAATTTTTCTTGAGGAACAGCTACCAGAATTACATATATGATTGTGAATGCAAATCCATTTTTGCTCTTTTACATGGAAAAGATAAAGGTTTTTTTTTTTGTCATTGTTTTCAATACCCTTCCTGATGATGCCTTAGCTTTAAGGACCACAATCACAACTGGGCCAACTTCTTCACAGATTGATAAATGGTGATTTTTATTTTTCACTCTAACAGTAATATCGTGTATTGTCAGACTCAGAGACTAATGGGATGTATTTGGCTCCTGAGGTCATCCTAAGTGAGTTTCCAGATAAACCTACAGATATTGAGCTCTTCCAGCGGAAGGAGACAGGTATGATTCCAGAAAGTCCAAAGTGATCCTCTCTCTCTTTTTTTTTTATCATCAGCAACTGTGTCCCCACTGGAGAGGCTTTTCTAATAATTGCCTGGAAGAACTTTGCTGATCTCTCTGCTATGTATCTTGACCACCCTAATTTCCTTCCATATTCTGTTTTGAAAGTTTTTAAATTGAAGGATGTCATACATACATCTTCAATGATTTCTAGATCCCTTTCTTGAGTCATAACTGAGCCCATCATCTCATGAGCATAGAAAGGTTTGCGTGACCTTATACAATGAAATGCCTCTGACTTTTCTGCCCACTTGGTTTCATGAGATCTTCCTGCAATTTATTCTCATCAGTTTGCCTTCACTCCTTGCAGATAAACTGGTGAGAAACCTGAATGTTCTGCCCATTGAAGGGTGTATATTTTTATCTTTCTTCCTCTCCATCTAAGACTTGCTGTAACAGCAGCTGTTTGTGTTGAAAACTAAAATATAAAAATATGACCTACGTGGCCAAATCCCACAAGGCTGTTTACTTCCTTATTTATGAATCAGATTCTGTCAGCACAACTTAGAATCTTGACTGTCAGCAGATACTGCAATCAAATGTCCTTGCAAAGCCAGCAGAGGGTGCACCAGGGCACTAGAAATTTTACCCAAGATGTAGTAGTATCCGTTCAATTCTAATAGCCAATCAGCATCTCCCTTTTTTTTTTCCATACACTAAAACTAACATCCTCAAAAAAACTTAAGTTGAACTGTACTAAATTTCCTTCAAAATGTACTCTAATTCTCCTGAAAGAGAAGTTCAGGAAGAATAATAAAGTTAGTCTGGCCAAAATGTAGGTAGAGTAGAAGAAAATGATGCAGAGCCAAGCCCTGTACTGTGTAAAAATTCTATAATGAAACTACACCCAGCTACCCAACAAAGGGCCCCAGGAAGCAGTATATTACAGGGGGATGGGCACTGAACTGGGTGTCAACTTCCATTCTAATTTTGATGATAGTTGTATGACCTTGGAGAAGTCACTGCGTCCTCAGGAATTCTGTGTTCTCCCATGGGCACGAACAAAATGGACTCATGGCCCTTCATAACTCTAAAAAACTCTGATGCCAGTTGATGCCCGCAAGTGTTAAGAGCCAGTATGCTCGCTTCTACTCCTCAAAACAGAAAGAATAAAGGGCAGAAGAGAGGGAGCTGTATTCAAACCTAGACAGAACTATTAGATGTGCCACACAAAGGAAAAGCAACTAAATGCCATTGTAGACCCTGTGAGAATCCGACACCATCACAGATGCCCTAGAAGACAGCTGTCCTGCTAATCCTTTACAAACATTCGTCTGTCCATTCTGAATGCCAAAAAGCCTTGGCCACCTTTTGACTAAGGAAGTTCAATTGCTCCTTTTTTTCACAGCCTATCAGTGTTTGGCTGCTAAGTATTTCTACTGGCCATGGTTGGGGGTGGGGGTGGATAGATAAAGGGAACCAGAATCCTAGTTAATTATCATTTAGCCACAGTGTTTAAATTTCAAATATGAGAAGCATGTCTACTGATTCTCTTCTTTGATAAGCTGTTATATAAGTTGAAGTGTGCTAGCAAGACATTTTAAGGCTCAGGACAACTTAACAATGCAAAATGCAGAAAATGTGTCAGTCCTAACATTACAGTATTATCATGAATATGATGCCAGCTTTGGATGGGTGATCAAAGTAGCACAAATAATGTTAACAGAGTATGACAGTGACTCTGGATGTGGTAGTAAATATAGAAGGCCTGGGTTCCTCACCTCAAGGAACTTATCTGCACAGCTTGCTCTCTTCTCCAAGAGGAACAAACTATTATTAACTACCTCAGAAGGATTCTTGGATGCTTCTCTTAAGTTTTACATGAGACAAAACATGGCAACCAAGAGAATACTTCTTTTAAGTGCACTAAATTTACTTAAATAAAGAGCTATATAAAAAGTAGAAAACAAACACCAAAGCTGATAGTTTGCTAATAAGGGCACAAACATCATACAGACTGTAAAAGACAAAAAACAAAACCCAAAACTGCTCTTGAGAGATTATTCTTGAATGATTATTCCATCAGTAGAGTCCTGCTCTCAAGTTGGCAGTAATTGAAGACACTTCACACCAACCCTCCCTACTCTACTCCCCAAAAAACAGTCAGAACCGGCATGCAAAGGGTGAGTTTTATTTCCACAGATTTTTTAAATTGCTGTTCGGAAATTGTCTAGCAAGACAGCATATTTCTACCAGAATTCCTCAGGGGCGCAGATCCTCACTAGAACACCGAGGACAATCCGTCTCAAATTGCAGGTAAGTGTGAACAAGCCCACGTTCTGGTCAGCGCACCAGGACCCCGCGCTGAAAACAAGGTTCAAAGTTGTCTCAAAGGGCGTGGAGCAGTTATTACAGCTGTTTACAGCTCCAACTCCAAACGAGAGCCTGCTAGTGCTGGCATCAGCTCCGGACACGAAAAAACAAGCACCGCGGGCAGAGACTCTCACCGGGAGCAGAAGGGCCAAGCTGCTGCCGTTAGTCAGCCAGGGGGGCAGCGCCGGCACCTCCGCGCCGCCGCCCGGCCGGGAGCGCCGCCAACTTTTCCCGAGGCAGCCGGAGCCGGGGGCGGCGGGCGCCCGCCAGAGTTCCCCGTCCAGGGGTCCCGAGAGACTCAGGGTGAGCTGGGCCAAGAGACCGCGGACAACCTGCCCTGGAACGACCTCTCCCTGGCTCGGCCGCCCCCTCCCCGGTCCCGCCGTCGAGCTCCGCTGGAGGTGGCGGAGTCTTCCCCGGGCCCCCACCCTGCCCACGTGGGGAGGGGGCCCTGCCCCTCCGGAGTGACTCACCTGGTGACCGTCCTGGGAGTCTGAAGGGAGTGTGGCTTCTCCCGGTTCCAGCGGCGGCTGCTGTGGGGACTGCCGCCCGAAGCGGCGGGTGATGGGACCGTCGGGGTCGAGGCCACCGGGGCTGCTCAGGGTGCCAGAGGTGCCGGGGGCGCCGAAGCGGGACTCGGCTCCCCGTTCCCGCCGCAACTCGGAGCGCAACTCTAGGTAGCAGCACAACGTCAGCAGGTGGAGGGCCAGCGAGAGGCCAAAGAAACCCAGGAAGAGCCGGCAGCTGTTCCCTTCGCCTGCCCGGGCAGGGGCCCCGCGACAGCCGCAGCCCTGGCTCCCCCGCTCCCGCGGCGCTGCCGCGGGCAGGGGTTCCCTGCGCTCTACCTCGGGGTAGCCCATGGCCTCCAGAGACACCCACTCTCTGAGGCCCGGGAGCAGCCGCGTCTGCCTCAGCCTTTCGCGACCCTTGACAGGCGGCTACTGTCCTGCCATCGGCTGGGGGCTGCAGGGACCCGTTCCTGCGCGACGGAGGCTGGGCGGGACGGAGCAGGGAGCAGCCGCATGTGCAGCTCCACTCCGAGGGGTGGGAAAGGGAGGAGGAGGGGCGGGAGAGAGGGGCGGCTCGGCCCGCCGAGGGAATGAGGGAGGAGGCCCTGGCCGACCCCGCCCCGTGCCTCAAGCGGCTGCCGGGACGCCCAACCAACGCGCCCGCCAAGCCTCGGCGCCCCGCCCCCTGCCGTTCCACCCGGGGCCTCCAGCCGCGGGGCGGGGTCTGGGGGCGTGTGGGTTCGCCTCTGCCCGGCGGCTCCACCCAGCTTTCCTCGCTCGCCCCATTCCAGTTGGTGACTGCCACTGTCGTTCATCCCTGGACTCCGCCCCAGTTTAACCCTTGAGCGCCAGTACGGGAGGGAGGAGGAGGGAAGGAGGGGGAGGCTAAGAAGAATTGGGGAACCTTGGAAAGAAAGAAGAGCAAAGAAAAGGAGGCGGAAACTAGTATTAATAGAAATATTTGCAATTAACTGCAGTTGTTAATAACATCATCCAGTACTTATCTGTTGCTTTCAATCTTCAAAGCATTTAACAGACGTTAAGCTAATTAAAACAGTTCTGGGTTTGGAATGAAACCATGCCTGCTGTGTTTGCAATCCAATGGCACGCCAGAAGAAAAGGAGACCCAGGAGCCTGAGAGCAAAGGGAGTGAGAATGGGGTGGGTGAGAGTCAGACCCACTCCTGGAGTGAGTCCAAGGCCTCAATCTAAGTGACCAAGAAGCCCATCTATGCCAGGTGAAACTGAAGTCATGTTACCCCACTCAGGATAAAACAGTCCCCCAGGATTTCTTGATCTATTAATTCAATGTATTGATCCCTTTACATTGCAGAAAGTTCTGTATGAGAGAATCCTCAGCCAGGATAGTTTCTCTTCTTCCACCGCAGCAGAAGTTTTAAGTGAACAAGTGTCTTCAATGAGCAAATGGGGAAACTGAGGGCCATGATGAGGTGGATTTTTACAAGAATCCACAGAATGGCCAGACAAGTATATGGCATCTCTGTTTACAGGCAACTCTTCTGGCCTCTCCATCCCTCTCTTTCTCTCCCTGAAGTAGTCCCTGGGGGAAGTTCAACAAGTCAGCCAAATGTTCCAGATGTACACCGCTGCAACTGCAGCATCTTCAACAGCCGTACCAATCAGAAGAGGGTTCAGAACAACAACAACAAAAAACAACAAAAAAAAGAAGGTTGCAAATGTCAGAACAATAGAACTTGACATGAAGGATGGAAAGGATTAGTTGAGTCGAAACTGACAAGAGTTACTACTGTGAGATGATAGACAGATAAATGACCATAGAAGGGGGAAATGTATGCTTCTTATTCATTATGCCCTCCCATTTATGTGTTATGAATAATTAGCAGTATTATTGACCTGAGAGGGTAGGCCTAAGATCTAGGCTGGTGGGAAATAAAAAACACAGGGAGAAATTGAAAAGAAGGCAAAAGAAGAGAAACAACAAAACAAAAGCAAAGCATATGTTGAGGGGGTCAGTCCAGAGAGTACAAAGGTTGTAAACCTTAAATATATTAACCACAGCCAACTTTCCTTCCAGACACTTTGTGAATGGTCTCAGGGCTTCAGAAACATCTTTGTGTCTCCTTATTAGCCCTTACTCATGAAATATAAAGTTTGCAAAGAATATCATCATCACACAGATGAGAAAATAAAAAGGGGCACTAAACAGCTAACCCCAAGTCCTGCTTGTTCAGTCAAGGAATTCTAGATGCTAGGGGAACTACCAAGCTGATTTACCTTAATTATCACAGCCCAGGATTATTAGGAAAAATACTAGACTAAGAGTCAGTAGACCTGACCCTGCTACTGATTTGCTGGGTCACTCTGAGCAAGTCACTGTGGGGACTATAAAATGAGGAGTTTGAGCTTAAACAACTATAATGCTGTATTTTATCTGCTGACTTGGTTGTATATATGGTTCAAAAAGAGGAAGCCGCTTCTTCCCTTGAAGTGAAAAGGGAACAAATAACAGCCATCTCCTGCTAGTGGTGGTGGTGCTCAGGGGCCTTACTGGTCTCAGTTTATCATGTTCTACCAGGCTTTTAACAGTTTGGGTTGCACCATGGCTCTCAGAAGTCCTGCAAGTTGCGTTTGATCTGGGACCTCACTTTGGTTCTCCAGAGGAAGAACATATGGCTTCTGATGCAGTAGAAATATTGGAATGGGGCGATCCAGTGAAGAATGTACATGGTTATTTTTAAAAAGTGTTTTGAAGTGTTAATTCAGTTAGCTTCTATGCTTCCATAAGTACCCTATAGCACAGGTCTCAAAATGATAGCCTGCAGGCTATAGGCAGCAAACAGATGTGTTTGGTGCAGTGTTGGCTAAAACTGAATTAAAAAAAAAATAATTACCAGGATTTTGAAATCAGGAGAATTCACATCAAAAATTCAGATTTCCTGCTTCTCTCTATTTTTTGAAAGCCTACTAACACAGGATCCACATTCCCATCTGGCTACAGTCAGCTAGACCTGCCCCCTTGAGACAAGTATGGACAATCAAGTTCCACACAGTCATCCCCACCTCCTTCCTTTAGTCTCCATTAGTGTCCTTGTCACCCATTTACCTTACCTGTCTGGCCCCATGTACTCTAGGAAACAAGATACCAGCTCCTTAGCATGACCTATATTCTGCCCCTCCAACCTCATTTTCCGCCATCCTACAAGGAACCCATACTCCTACCATCCTAAAGTCACTGACACTTCTCACACTTACGTGTCTTTGCACAAGCTGGTTTCTTTGCCAGGAATGCTCCCACCTTGGAACACTGATAAATTCCTCAAGAATCAAAGCATGTGCTCCCTCTGGGTAAGCCCTACCCCTCATTCTAAACAGATTTCCCTTTTTTCTTTCACTGCACCCTGGACATCTTTCATTGATATCTCTTACCACATTGTGTTTTTATTTTTTCACAGGTTTTTTTTACCACTAACCTGTGAACTACCTGATGGTAAAAACCATGTCCTTTCCATTTTGGTAGTCCCAGTAGATAGCATAGCACTACCACACAGTAGATACCAGTACCATTTGCCAAGTGGATGGCACATGAAATCTTCTGTGGTAGTCTGGACTACCTAGAATTCCCCAAATGGAACTGGGCCAAAGGATGACTGTCAGTACCACTTATGAAGCACCCACTGTGTGCAGAGCTGTATAACACACTATTAAAAGATATAAAGGAAATAGAACCAAATGACAGTTATGTAATTATTTTCTTATTCGTCCTGCTATTGAGTTGTGGATAATCCAAAAGAGTAAATAATCCAGAAGTTCAAATATAATTGGTTTATAGTACTTATTGGCTCTCTGTCCCATCAAATTTCCCTAATTTTACCTGGGCCTAATATTCAACTAATATTGGTTGACAATATCTGAATAATAAATACCCAAAATTAAAAAAAAAAACAAAACACAAACAAAAAACCCCCACAAAAACCACAAACAAAATAAGTTGACAACCTCTGAACACCCACCAACTGAACAGAAAATGCTAAGGAGCTAAGCAGGGACTGGTTTTTGAATACCTCTGAGCTGTGGTTAATTCACAGAACAAATCACTGACATAGAGATGACAGAGTTGACTTTCTGACTGCCTTAGTAATGAACAGATAGATAGTCAGGAAGAACATGGGCTTAGGACTTAGATCCTGGTTTGAATCCCAGCGTGTTCACTTACCAGGTATGTGACTTAGGACAAGTCATTTTTGCCTGTCTTGCAAACTCAGTTTTGTCATCTGTAAAGTGAAGATGACAACATATGCTTTGTAAGATAGCTGTGCTGAAATGGTACTTTATATGTCAAAGTGTCTAGCACATAGTAAATGCATAGTAAATGTAAGTCTCTGCTAAGAGACTTTCATCAAAAAGAAATGAGAAGAAAACATATAACAGTACTCACAAACATGGCAGAAATGCAGAAAAGCAACTACATACTTTGCTCTTGTCAAATGCCTATCCCCATTTTTTATTCTTAAAGTTTGAGATCGAACCTTTACCGAAGTTCCCATTACCCTCTTCCAAACTCTTGACTCATATATTTAACTTCCTCTTCTCCATTTCCACTTGCATGTCTAGTAGACATCTTAAACTCAAAATGACCAAAACCAAAGCTCTTCTCCCACAAAATGTGCTTATCCCTTAGACTTCTGTGTCTCAACCTCCCATTGCTCAAGACAAAAACTTTTTTTAATTTTATTTTTATTGAAGTGTAGTTGATTTACAATGTTAGTTTCAGGTGTACAGCAAAGCAATTCAGTTATACATACATATATATACACATATATTTTCAAATTCTTTTCCATTACAGCTTATTACAAGAAATTGAATATAGTTCCTTATGCTATACAATAGGTCCTTGAAAAACTTAAAAAAAAATTTTTTTAACCGAGGTACTAGGGATTGAACCCAGGACCTTGTGCAAAGCATGAACTCTATCACTGAGTTATTTCCCTCTCACACAAGACAAAACCTTTGACGTCATCCTTGAATTCTGTCTTTTTTGAATACCCCACATCTAATCTCTCGGTGAATCCTGTCAGTTCTGCCTTTAAAATATACCCAGAACCTACCTACTTCTTACCACCTCCTGGTCACTATCCTAGTCCAACACCCATGTCCTCTCACTGGGTTACTACTTTAGCCTTCTCCCAGGGCTCCATGCTTTTTGCTTTTATCCTTGCTACTCTCCAGTCTACTCCCTAGCCTGTAGTCAGAGACTTTCTGTTAAAATGTCAAGTCAGATTCTGTCACTTTGCTCCAAATCCTCCAATGGCTCCCTGTCTGTCTCAGAGTCCTTATCTTGGCCTACAAGGACCTTCATGATTGGAGAGCTGGCCACCTCCTGAGCTCCTCTCCCACTGCTATTCTCCTTGCATTCTGCCCCAGATGTACTGAACTCTTTGCTGTTCTTTGAACTTGAGAAGCATGCCCCCACTTAAGGGTCTCTTTACCTGTATTTCCTTCTGTCTGGAATGCTTTTCTCCCAGCTAACCACATGGCTTCTCCCTCACTTGTTCCAGGTCTCTTCTTAGATGTCATTTTATCAGAGAACCTTCCCTTGACCAATTTCCCATCACTCTGTATCCCCTTCCTTTGCTGTCTTTTTCTTCTTAGCACTTATCACTGTCTGACTTACTATACATGTGTTTGTTTATTGTGTGACCCCTGTAGTCACAATTAGAATATCAGTTCCACAAGAGCAGATTTTTTTTGGTCTAATTTTGTTCACTGCTTTATCTACTGACACATAGTATACTCTCAGTAAGTGTTTGTTGATGGAATCACTGAATTTCTCCCCTGGTAGAGTAAGAGGAAGGAAAAAGGAGGACTGGTGAAATGTGTTACTCCAGTTAACACCGATAGGCAAGGACTTTTCTTCCAGCATAGTAAAGCAGGAAGGAACTACTCTTTCATTTTCCATCAGGCAACTCCCTCAGAGAAAGAGACACAAAGGACCACACAGCTAATTAAAAGAAGGGGTAAGGAAGGAGAGGAACGTTGGTTGACCATCTATCGCCTATGTGCCAGCCTTTCTCATTAACTTCTGTGTGAAGTTCGTGTTGTGAACATTTCATGGATGAGGAAACTGAGGCATTTAACAGAGAGGTTAAATGACAACCCCCAATTTTGCATAGTAACTAAGTGTCTAGTAGAGTCTGAATTGGAATCCAGGCAAGACTGGCTCAAAAATTCCATACTTGTCTCAAACTTACCTCCCACCTACTGGCAGATAGATTAAAAAATTCAGCTTTATAGAGCTAGACACGAAGAGACAGTGAGATTCCTGGAGTGGCAGAGTTATAAACCAGATGGAAATCAGAATTCCCTCTCCCATCAAGCTGGCTGCTGCTGCTGAGACAGGAGGGAAGGGGGCAGGGCATGACCATTAAAAGAATGACACAGCCATTGAGGGTATGACATAAACTGGCTAGAACCAACTAGGCCCAAAATGGCAGAAGATTCAGCTCCCAGTAGACCTTGAGCCTTATTACACACTCATTGTAACACATGAGCATGCTAACTGACACACCCACAGGTGCCATGATAGTTCCAAGGCTGACCATAAAAGGCCAAAAAGAGGGTTGGGGCTCAATTCCTGGAAATCCCCAACCCTTCCCCAAAATAGTTTAAATAATCCTCTCACTCATTAGCATATGAAATTCCCCAGCCCATAAAAACTAACCACCCCCACACCTCAGGGCCAGTCTCCCTTCTGAGTGAGATGAACCACATTCTGCCTATGGAATGAGTATCGCTCTAAATAAACTCGCTTTCACTTTACTATGGCTCGCTCTTGAATTCTTTCCTGCAGGAGACAAGAACCTACTCTCTGATAACACTGCCACCACACTTTTGCCCCCAATTCCAAGGCCACACTGCATACTGTGACTAGATGAATGTGCTTAAATCTGGTTCCCAATCAAGTCATTCTTCTGTACAGTAATTCTTAGTAGTCTCACTGACTACAGAAAAGAACAATAACCTAACTCCTTAGCCTGACATCCAAAGCCCTCTGATCTGGCCCTCAACTACCATTCCAGCCGTGCTGTTGCTAGGCCTCAACAAAACTCTGTCTCTGCATAACTGCAGCTCTCATTGTCCGGGAACAAACATCTACATTCCTGCCTATTTGCCTCTTGCTGACGTTACTCCCCTTCCTCCTTCCAATATCCAGTCCCTTCCCCTTCGCCTACTTAAAATCAGCACATTCTTCAAGGCCCAGCTCAAGTTCCCTCTCCCGCCCCTGCCTGCCCATAGTGCTCTCCACCAGGACACTGCCTGTGCAACTCCTCTGGCATTTAGAATATGCCACTCACAATTGTTATTTCTTCCCCCATTCTGTGTCCCTCATTCCCCCAGATTATAGCCAATGCTCTTCAAAGGGTGAGGCTTTGTCTTAGCCCCCACAGGGCTTACCTTGAGCAAGTGCCTCCCCAATCTTTATTTATGGATTAAAGACTCTGTAGAGATGAATTTTAAGCAAGGTTTTGAAAGCAGAAAGGGTCTGGGTTTGATGGAGGGAAGACAACGGTTCTAGGTGGAAAGTAAAGTAAAATAAAATGCCCAGCACATTTAATGTTTAGAAAAGAATTGTAAAACACTCACTGAAGAAAGGGAAGAGCAACAGACCTCTAACTGGCTAGAGGAAATGACTATAGCCATGGCTGGCATAGAAATGTTTATAGAAATCCATGAAGCAATGATAAGGAGATAAACATTCTTGCCGTAAAGGAGCAAGATTGCACAAGATCAACATGGAATATTCATTTTTGCAATAAAGTCTTTGGCTACTTATAGGGTAACTGAGCTTACAGGGGGGCTCTCACTTCATGAGATGAATTTTTCATTCAAAAAATAGAAGACTTTGTTGCTGGCAGAATGTTATTTGCATCTGTGTCCCTTGTGATATGTGTCAGTCCCACCAAGTAGCCTAGAAACAAACCGCATAGTCCACAGAGTCACTGACACATGTCACATCAAGACAGTAAGATTGTAGGTTCAGTTTTTGACAGAGTAGGGCTTTAAGAGACTCTCTGGCAGTGTCTTTACAGGTTCTCACATCTTGGAAACAACTATTTGTGGTAGATAGAGTGGCCATTGCCTTCATTTAAGAGGGGAGGAAACTGAAGCTCATAGAGAGAAAATGATTTATCCAAGGGCACAAAGTCAGGGTACCTGACTCTTAGACTAGGGCTCCTTTTTTAAATTAAACTTTCATTTTTTTTTATCACACTTATGTTTGCCAGGGGATTGGATCTTGGCTCCATGATAAGCAATCTGTGACAGGACTTGGAAGACTCTAGAGCTATAATAACTTTCCCAAACTTGCTCCAACTGCCCCCGCTCCACCCTCCCACCCACTAGATTATATTGAGGGAATACTGTTGGCTTTCAGTGGTTGAAGTATCATATCAATTCAACAAATATTCCTAGAGTGCCTGCTATGTGCCAGGCACCCTTCTAAGTGCTGGAGATGCACCAATGGAAAAAACAATACAGTATGCAGTAATACAATCTACTGTAAACTAAAGAAAAATGCACAATCTAAAAGTTGCGAGTTAGGTTTTATTTGGGGACCTTATTGAGGACTGTAGAGGCCCCTCAGACAGCTCTGAGGGACTATTCCAAAGAGATAAGGGCAGAGCCAGGATATACAGGAGCTTTTGCTGGGAAAAAAATAAACAAACATGTGGTTGAACATCAAAAGATCACACAAAACAGACATCTCAAGTTAATGACTTTAGTGCTTTTCTAAGTATGGGACAGTGCAAGAGTCTGGGCTCATTGAAATGATTCCTTTGATATGGCAGCTTAACTGTGTAGAGCTAGTATCCTGTTTTTCTCCATCTTAAATTCCCCTCAGGGTGCACCCTCGGGGGTGGCTGCAGTGGCTGATGGCTTGATGGCTGGCAATATTCTTTGTTTACTGAAATGGCAGATGACACTTTTTGTCTGCAACTACAATTATTTTTCGAAAAATGGGAACTGTTTTTTCACAAACACAGTTTAACGGCAAAGTGCCTTTAAATGGCCTTATCAGTCCTCCCACTATACCTCTGAGATGGGCCAGATGCACAGGCACACTCCCAGGTTTTGGGAAATGCCATCTCTTAACAGTTTCAGGGTCTGAAAATGTTGAACAAATGGACAGATTACCCCAATTCAAAGGCTTTCCTCTAAATAACTCAGGAAAATCAGCAAATGCAGCCCTGGGCTAAGAAATGCTAAGTAAACTCAGCCTATCATAAGAAGTGAAGCACTACTCTTGCCTGCTTAGCACTTGCTGAGTAAAAGCCCAGGAAAGGAATCTATGGGCAACAATCTGGCTTATGGGAGGATAAGAAGCGTGAAAGCCTACTTCCAGGGCGAACAGTCAGTGCCTGAAGATAAGCTCCAGTTGAACTTGAGTCTTAGGGCATCAATGTCTGATAGACATTTGTGTGTATGTATGTGTGTGCATTTTATGTATATGAAATGAGCAAGATAAGTTATGGGAGAATGCTTTGTAAATTGGAAAGTGTACACAGATGTTAAGTATTAAGATAACAGCTACCTCATATTGAATACCTACTATGTGCCAGACACTATGCTAGGCAAAGTTAGATATGTTTATCTCATTGAATCTTCAGGAACTGTTACCAAACCAAACTCAAGTCAACTCACCAGTGCCCAGTAAAGCCAATCTACTGACACCGGGTTGTGGTGAAGGAAAGTGCAATGTTTACTGCAGGGCACCAAGCAAGGTGTCCAGGGCGACTTGTGCTCAGAACACCCAAACTCTCCAATGGGTTTCAGCAAAACATTTTTAAATGCAAGGTGAGGGAGAGGAGTCCTAGGGTATGTGATCAGTCTGTGCACAATTCTCTGATTGGTTGATAGTGAGCTAACAGGGTAGTGTGACAGGGATTAACATGATCAGCCCTTGGGCTCCAGTAGGACTGTGGGCTATGCGCTTATGGTCATCAAGTCGTTAACTTCTTCCAATTGGTGATTTTTTTCACACCTATAAAACAACTCAGGAAAGGTGTGCATCAGATACTTTTATCTAGGTACTTTAGAGAGAAGCTAAAGCAGAGGATGTGGGGGAGGGGTCTGTCCCAGGAAGGCCCCACAGGGTCCTGCTCTGTTATAAAACTTTTTTTTTAATTTTATTTTTATTTATTTTTTTGGAGGGAGAGGTAATTGGGTTTATTTATTTATTACTTTAATGGAGGTACTGGTTATTGAACCCAGGACCTCATGAATGCTAAGCACGTGCTCTACCACTGAGCTGTATCCTCCCCCACAGGACAATTTTTTGAGGTAGATTGCTAGTTTTCCTACATGTTTTTTTTTTTAAAGAAACAGGCCCAAATAAAAGTGGAGAAATGTGTCTAACAACCCCCAGCTAGTAAGGGGTAGTACTAGGATTCAAATCCAGGTCTGTCCTAATTGAAATATCCACATTCTTTCCATTATACCATGATAAACATACTCAGGAACTCAAGAAATAAGGAGTTTTCCATAATTTTCATTATTTTTGCATACTCAGGAACTCAAGAAATAAGGAGTTTTCCGTAATTTTCAAGCTGTAATCTATTAGACGTTAGATGGTGGTGCTCTTTCTTCACCCCAATATGATCTTACAGTCTAATGGGATACCAAAGAGAAATGAAATTAGATCTTGAAAATAGCAAAACGGAATAAGAAAATTCTAGCAGCAGAAAAATCGAGACCCGGGAGAGTATAGGAGATAGAACCAAGGAGAAGCGGTGTGTGGTGGCAGAAAGGATCTTCAAAGTGTTATCGCAAAGGAAAAGTCTCAGTGGAAACTTCCCAGAAGGCATTATATTGATTCTTTCATTTGTCCATTTGTAATTTTATTCATGTATCTCTCTCCACTTTTCAAAGAGTTATGGAGTACTGGTTGTAGGCACTCATAGATCACAGAACTTCCATGAACTGTGAAAACTAATGAATGAATACTCAGAAGGCAGAATCCAGCAGGTCCATAGGCCTGTGGAAGTCCTGACCACCAGCTTAACCCTTCTTTTCATACAAGGTCAACTCAGTTAATTTAGGGATTTCGTTTTTCCTGTGGGAACCTAGCTCCAATTAATTCTAGGAATACAGGTTTTGCTTGACTACAATGTGCTTTACAGCAATGGCCACTGAAGAATAAGTTTCTGTAAACTTACTCCTTTGTGAGGAGTCTGGAAGCTAAGCTTTACCTAGCAATAAAAAGTGGGATCCCTAGAAAGTGGAGTTGAGACACCAAGCCTATGCCTAAGAGCTTCCCTTAGGAATGTGCCAAATTGCTTGGGAAATTAGATTGACCTCCGAGAGGGAAGGAGGTGGCAGCCCGGAAAAGTGGCCTGAGTGTCACTACTACCCCTCAGAACTTGGGCACTTGGGCCTATTACTGAACCAAACTTGGTCCATTCGCCTACCACAAGGCAAAGCTAATTTACTGATACCAGGTTGTGGTGAAGGAGCAAAGGTTGGGGAACACAGTGGGCCAGTGTCCTCAGCAGGGGCCACAGGGTCTTGGCAGGCATCAGTTGGCACCACAGAAAGTACAGCATTTATTGTTTGTTTACAGGGCACCAAGCAAGGAGTATGGGCAACTCATGCTCAAAAGACCCGAACTCCCCAATGCCTTCAGGGAAGGATTTTTTAAAGGCAACAAGTGGGATAAGGGCTGCAGGGTGCATGACTTTCTTCTGATTGGTTGGTGGTGAGGTAACAAGGTGATGTTTCAGGAATACTAATCATCTAGGGTGTTTGCGTTCAGCTTGTAGTCACCCTCCTCCACCTGGATGGTTGGGGTGGGGTGGGGAGCTTTTAGTTCCTGCATAACAATTCAAAGATGTGTAAAATTGTTATGTATATCCCTTGAGGAGGAACTAGGATTCTGTTTTATCCCTGAACTATTATTATTACTTTTCTTGCTTAACTGCATTTCCTTTGTATCTGTATTCCCTCCCCTTCTGAACTAATAAGTGCATGCACCTACTCTTTTGGAACTCAGGGAAGGCTTAGGAGACTAAAGCCTTTTTCTACAAACAAGAAACAGGGAACATGGGGGGGCTTTTATACCTAGGAGAGCCCCACAGGGTCCTGCTTAGTTTCAATCCCCCCTTTTCTTTGATATTTCTCAATTTTGAGGGGAACAGGGGAGAGACAAGAAAGGGAAAAAAAGTTTTGAATAGAGGGGTTAATCATAAACTCAATAGGGGAACTTGGTTTTAGGGGGAGTTGGTTTCAGACCAAAGGCCTTATCCCTGCAAGAACAGGTATGACACCCTTAGTTAAGCAGAGCTTCACTTTGTTTAACCCCCAGAGTTTCTAAAGCCACAGCCATTTTTCCTTTCTCAGCCTCTACAATTGACTCAAGAAGTCAGAACTAGAAGGCCCTTTGGAGACCACCTAGTCCAACCCATTCATTTTTCAGAAGAAACTGAAGCTCAGAAGGCCAACAATCATGCGCATCACTTTAATGAATTAAGTAGGCTGGAACCAATTGCTCCTCCCTCCTTTTCTCTCAAGCCACTCACTTATGTATCTATACCAGACAATCTTAAAGCATTTTCAAAGCACATGAATTAGTTCCATTTTACTTCTTCTGAGCCAAAAGCAGGAAACAGGAAATTGACTAGAAATCACTGGCTTTGCTTCTGACTCCTAGTCCTATTCCCTCCCAACCCCTGATACGTTTCCTGGTTTGTACTTTGCCCTGAGATTTTCCTCCAGTTTCTTATTCCTGTAGTCAACCAGCTGAGTGTAAATCCTAATCTTACCTTGACCGTTTCAGAACCCCACCACCAAAAAAGGCTCTGTGCAACTGATCTTGATTCTTTTATTAGTACCATTTATTTTTGAAGAAGCAGCTGCCAAGCTGTCCCTTAAATACACTCTTAAAATATTTTGAAATTTGAGGGAGAAATGAGAAGTTTCTAGTATGAATAATTTCTACACAAAGCTGCCCTTTTGGAAAGGTCAAAGCCCACTGGCAAAGTACCAATTCACTTATAAGAAGCCCCAACATCCAAAGGGGGTGATTAGACGTATTCTGGATAATCCAAGGAGCTTCTTTCTGCAGATTCTGATGGGGCCAAAAACCTGCTGTCAAAGTAAATTGCTTCTTCCAGAAATGTCTTTTGGGGAAGCTGGAGAACAGAATTCTGAGAAGAGCTGGCTGGAGTGAGCACTGGTTAAAGTTATAGCTAATATAATTGCTGTTTTGAATTCTTCTCCTTGAAAAAAAAAGTTACATTGAAAATATCAGTGAACAGAGCTGAATGCATTCAGTTCAGACAAAATGGCCCATTCGGTCTTGTAAGCCCCTGTGGAAAGGCAAGCTAGTGTTACAGGATAATTTTTTAAAGGTAAAATCATGACTCTCATGCAAATGTAAAAGGAACACATGTCTAAAATTGTATTTAACTCATTAATTAATGAAGGAAGCAGTATGATGTTACAACCAGTTCAGAAGAGAATTCAAAGGACATAGATTCCCAAAGGCAATTAGGAATGCTGTGATGAATTTTCAAATAGATGCAAAACTGGTCAATATCCATGGGACAATAACCAATTGCATTATACCAGGAAAAATTCATTTGCATTTCTCTGAATAAGAACATTTTGCATTACCCTTAATTTTCCACAAATTATAGAGTTGTTAAATAGCTCAAAGCCAATGAAAGGCACGTAACGGAAGAGTGCACAAGTCAGGACATCCGATAATCTTTTTTGTCCATTCAAAGTCTTTCACAAATTTCCTTGACACCAGAAAGATCTGTTGCAATCAAAAAGCTTTAAGGTCAGCAAGCCTATAACCCTTGGGGCCCAGGTCAGGAGGCAGCCAGGGGGATGACCTAAGAAAACTCTTGGGAAGTGTAACTTGACACTTAAAAGAGAATTAGCAATGCCCAAGGTTGATTAGAAAAATCCAGGGTGGCTTTTCCAAAGCCTCGGGAGCTAGAAAATCTGACAAGTGGAGAGATCCACCCCTGAGACTGAAAGCAGCTGGTGATGGCCTGGGAAGGTCTGTGTAAAGGAAAACACATGTCTCCCTTTGCTACTCTATCTTGCAGAGCCCAACTCAGGACATCTGGATGAAATACAACACCTTGACTCAGGCCTGGCAACAAAGTACAAGTACATACAATCCCCATGGGCAGGCCCACTGGGACACTTTAGAAACACATTAGGGAGCATTGTGAAGAATTCTGCCAATTTTTCTGGTGCTTTACTTCTTGTGTAACTGATTTTTTATTAAGTGCCTGTACACCTTTGGGTTTTATGTATGCCTGCAAATGAGTAGAGGTCCAGAGATCAAAACCAGCCCAGAGTCTTTCCATGGGTGGTTTTCTCCATACTTAAGCAGTACTCATCTGCTAACCTTTTTCTTCATCCCTTCAGTGACCAGCTTGGAGATAACTGGCATCTCTTACGTAGTGTGGAAGAGCAGCATATGGCATGGGATAAGCTGAATGCTTTTGTAGTTGCCCCTTTTCCCCTCACCCCTCTCCAGCAACAATCTACACCATTAGGCAGCTGGAAGGGGCATGAAACAGGCACACACATACACACACACACAAAGCAAAAAAAGCACTGGACTAGGATTAAAGACTCACCCAGATCTAATCCTGGATATAAGATTCCTTCTGGGTCTTAGATGATGTGATTTAATACATTCAACCATGCTGGTCCTAAAGAACAATGATCATTTTATACTTATTAAAGTTGCAAATATTATCAAACACAATGTTGGTTGGGCTTGGAGGGAGAGGGTGGAATGATATCCTCATATCATTTCAGCAGCAGGAGAAATAAGGACAATTTTTTGGAAGGGTAATTTGGCAATACATATCAGAAGTCATAAAAACATTCATGCTCTTTCACATAGTAATTCCACTCCTGGAAATTTGTCATTAAGGTAGTCATCCAAAAGCAAGAAAAAATTGTATATAGGAATACATTTTACATGCCATTATACATCGTTAGAAAAAAACTGGTAATAGCTAAATGTCCAACAAAACCAGAGTTGTTAAGTGACTTAAGACACATAGATTGAATGGAATATTATGTGGATGATAAAAATTATAATTCTGAGGCAAAATGAAATCATAATTCTGAGGACCACAATAGTCATAGAAAAGCCTAAACACAATAAAATTAAGAGGTTGAAGCAAAAATAAAACACATTTAATTGTGTAGACTTTTTTTAACCTTCATACTTCTTCAATCAATCAATATTTATTTATTTATTTAGTATAGACATTTTCATTGTAAGTTTTTCAAAATTATCTCCAGAAACAATTGTGCTTGGTGGTGGGATTACAGATTAAAATGATTTCTTTTTTTTCCTTTTATGAAGTACAGTTTCTAAAAGAAGTTAAAATTATTTTAAAGCAAATAAATAAATGAAACAAGCACTGGCCTAATACTTAGGAGCTGAATATTAGTATCTCTTCTCTGCCTGTGCTGCCCTTCCAGATCTACCAGCTCTTGCCATTTGCTTCTAATCCTGGAGGAGGAAAGGGGAGAAAAATGGGCTGTTGCTAAAGAGAGGTATCCAAGAAAGTGTGGCTGAGATAGTCAGAAGCTTTATTGCTGCTGAATGCCTCTGCTTACTGTGCTGGAGAAGTTGAGCATTCTGATGGATTAGGTTTCCCTCCACGTCTCCTTTTAACTGTATTTAACAATAGAAAACATTTATTTTCAGTGACTATGAACATAAGTATTCCTTTTCCAGAGGACTTAAATGTTTCTTTGATTAGGTGTTCTAACAAAAATAAGGACCACTAAAAAATCATAACATTTATAATTTCATCACATTACCATTTTGCTTTCTGAGTATTAACTTCAGTGAGCATAGAGGATCTTTACATATTGCAATTCTGGTACATATGCCATTTTGAATTTTATGTTTTCTCCTACCATTATATTGTGAGCATGTTTTCATTTCTGTAGGCTTCACAGTTACAATTTAATGACTACGTAGTATTCTTTACTATTGGTGGATCATCATTTTTTAAACCATGCCCCTGTGTTGGCCATCCTAGCTTGTTTTCAATTTCTTGCTAGCCTCAGTTTCATTTTAATGAAAAGGAAAGAAGCCCTTTTGAGGAGTATTGTCTATCTGATTAAGGTAAAAGCCTTCCAACTCTTTTTTGAAAGCCAGTACTTGGCTTTCTAATATTCTAGACAGGGATTGTCCATGAAGATGACTCTCAGAGAAAGGGCAGCCAACATTCAGATTTTAGAGAGTGCTGGCAGCTGGAAAAAAGCTTCTGCTAGTTTTTCCCTATTCTGTCTCTGGCTGCACAAGGTAAAGTCTTTCCCATGGGCTAGATCAGAAAGAAAGCATTAAGCTTGTTTTTCTGGGCTGGATGAGCGTTTAGGTAGACCTAGGTTCACATGCCAACTCTAGCTCTTACTAGCTGTGTAATTGGCACACCCCTCTTTTTTTTTCATTTTTCAGCTTTATTAGATAAAATGGATACAATTTGACTGCACATATACAATATATTGCATGTAAATACATATATGCAATATGCTGCTCATATTTTCTAAAATTTACATATATGTACTGTTCATTGCTTCTAAGAACACTTTAGAGCTTTAGCTTTTTAAAGTTACATAGTTATCAAAGGAATAAAGCCAAGTACAAAATAAGAATCAACAGAATGCAGTAATCCAATCATAAAGGACAGTCAAATGTGGTTATACATATTCAAGAAATCAATCATATAAGTTTTAAATAATAAGGAGTCTATTTGTGCCTTTTTTAAAAAGATTCCACATATAAGTGATATCATATGGCATTTTTCTTTCTTGCTTACTTCTTTCTTTTTTCTTTCTTGCTTACTTCACTTAGGATGATGATCTCTAGGTCCATCCATGTTGCTACAAATGGCATTATTTTATTCTTTTTTATGGCTGAGTAGTATTCCACTGCATATATATACCACTCCTTCCACATCCAGCATCTTTTGATGGACATTTGGGTTGTTTCCATGTCTTGGCTATTACAGTAGTGCTGCTAAGAACATTGGGGTGCATGTGTCTTTTTGAATTACAGTTTTCTCTGGGTATATGCCCAGGAGTGGGACCACTGGATCACATGGTAAGTCTATTTTTAGTTTTCTAAGGAACCTCCATACTGTCCTCTATAGTGGCTGCACCAATCCACATTCCCACCAACAGTGTAGGAGGGTTCCCTCCTCTCTACACCCTCTCCAGCACTTATTGTTTGTGGACTTTCTAACAATGGCCATTCTGGCTGGTGTGAGGTGATAGCTCATTGCAGTTTTGATTTGCATTTCTCTAACAATTAGTGATGTTGAGCATCCTCTCATGAACTGGCATACCTCTCTTAAACTGAGCCTAAGCCCCTCACATATAAACGAGGAACTGGACTAGATGACATTGGAGGTCCTGCCTACTTCTGATATGCTATGACTCTAGTTATCCATTGGTCTGCTCTGAAATCTTGTTGACTTCCTGTTTTAATCAATCCAAACATTATTCACATTCCAAAGCCCCTGATCCATTTTTGTCTTCCTCACTGTCAGGAAATAACCTTGACTTCAACTTCTACTTGACTGAGACTCTCTAGTCATCTTCTGCCATGAGCTATTTCAACTTCCTCCCTTACCCAGTCTCTTCTTTACAATGTTAGAGGGAGAAATTTGTCTCATTCCCTGCTTTTAATACCAACCTCTCCTCCTTCTGTAGAGACTGTGCTCCATTAATTATAATTTGTCAACAACATTTTAAATTTCTCCCTCTCTTCTGCTTCCTTCCTCTGTCTATAAACATACTCAGATATTTCTCTAAATACCCTTCCTGCACCCAGTTACCAGTTCCAGATTTTGTCCTTCCTTATCCTTTTGCCACCAAACTAAAAACTGGTCATCCAGACACATGTTTGTATTTCCTCTTCAAGGTTACCAATAAAAGTCTATGGAGTTTTTTTTCCCTCCTCTTAACTGAGGCACTGAGGATTGAACATAGGTACCTCGTGCACATGTGGCATGTGCTCTACTACTGAGCTATACCCCACCCCAGTAACAGTCTAATGCCACTTATTCCCTTAATTTATTCTCCTCTGCTAACTACTACTTCTCTAGGCTTTGCTGGAAACTCTTCTCTCACTTCCGATAGTAGGTTATTTTGAAACATATGGTTAAGTGAGGAAGCAGGATATAAGATTAAATGCATACAGTTAAAAGATGTACATGAAAGCCTAGGAGGAAGAAATACTTCCAAATGACAAAATGGTTGATTTAGGTGGTTAGATTTTTGTAGATTATTTTTTTTCTACTTTCCAAGTATCCTGTAATATAGTTATATTAGTTTTACAATTAAAAGTAGTTTTTAACAGAAAAATAAAATAAATACGAGTGCTCTCCTCAATTCTACCCTTTGTCCTCTCTGTTCTCTCTTGCCTCTCTTTCTCCCTTGGTGATGTCATTTATTCCTATACCTTCTAATCATACCGTCAATGACAATGACTCCCATATCTATATCTTTAGTCCCTGCTGATATCTTGGATTTCTAACCATCTGCTGGAAAGCACCATCTGCAGGTACTTGCTAAAATTTTACATTCAACACCATCTCTTCTATCTGAGGTATTAGTATGAAACCTTAACATATCCATAACATCGACCATTTCTTCACTCCCCAAAAATGACAGGTGAGTTCTTTTCACCTTAGGCTAAACCACCATCCTTTAACTGTATATAACTGCAACAGCCTTCTAATTGGCCTTTCCCCTTTCTTCCTGATTCTCTTCATATACCGGTGTGTATGATCTGCTTAAAATATGAAGCAGATCATAGTACTCCCCTCCTTAAAGCTCTCTGATAATTTCCATCTCAATCAGAAAAAATCCAAAGTCGTTACCATTGTCTACAGGGCACTACATAATCTTGACTTTAGCTGTGTCTCTGAACTCATCTCCTCTCCCTGGTGATGTCCTCTGCTTCAACTGTCTTCTTTCTGTACCCCTTCCCCCTGACCCCCTACAACTTCTCTCTTAATTCAGGGCTGGTGCACATGCTATTCCCTCTGCCTTGACTGCTGTTTAGTCACCCTCACCCTTCCACCCCATTTTTCTACGTGAGAAAATAGAGCTTCTTCCTTCTCATCCTCCAGCTCTCAGCCTCAAATTGTCTCCTTATAGAGGCCTCCCTAGATTACCCTATCAAAAAGAGGTCCATCCATATTGTTCTCTATTACAACACCCTGTCTATTTCTTTCAGAGCACTTCTCCAAATTTGTACTTTCAATGATTTGTTTGCTTTTTGTTTACTGTCAGTCTCCTTCTCTGGACTGTAAGTTCTCTGATGGTGTAGACCATTTTTATTTTGTGTGTTGCTGTATAACCCAGAGCCTGGAACAGTGCTTGACATGTAGTATACCTTCAAGAAATATAGGTCAAATAATTGATTGAATAAATGACTTGTTATGATTATGATTTTTTCCTGAATGTTTGCTAAATGTGTAAAATATGCCAGAAACATTTATGCAATTTCTATCATTCAGTTCTTCTGCAGGTGTTTTAAGCAGAAATCGTTTTAAATTAAACTTTTAATTTTGAGACAATTGTAGATTCACATGCAGTTGTAAAAATAATACAGAGAGATCGCATTTACCCTTTGCCCAGTTTCCTCCAGTGGCAATATTTTGCAAAACTACAGTACACTATCACAATCGTGATATTCACATTGATACAATCCACCAAATTTATTCAGATAACCCAGTTTTACTTGGACTCAGTTATGTGTGCATGTCTCTTTACTTCTGTGTGATTTTATCACATGTGTATGTTCTTGTATTCACAACAAAAGTCAAGATACAGAAGAGTTCCATCACTACATCCATCTTTTATGTCACCCCTTTAAAACCATATATACCATCTTCCCACACATGCTCTCCTCCATCCCATCTCAAGCCCTTGGCAACCACAAATCTGTTCTCCACTTCTATAGATTTGTCATGTCAAGAATATTATAGAAAAGGAATAAGATACCTTATACCTTTGCAGGAGTAGCTTTTCATTCAGGATAATTACCTTGAGATTTATCCAAGTGGTGTGTATCAGTGGTTCATTCCTTTTTATTGCTAAGTAGTATTCCATGGCATGGATTACTAGTTTGTTTAGTCATTCACCTGAATGTTCTCTGGGTTGTTGAGGGCTATCTGGGTGGTTTCCAGATTTTTTTCTGTTATGAATAAAGCTGCTATGAACATTCATATATAGGGTTTTAAAAAACTGAGATATAATTGACATTTAACATTGTATAGTTTTAGGTGTACAACATAATGATTCAATATATGTATATATTTCAAAGTGATGACTGCAGTAAATTTAGTTAACATCCATCACCTCACATAGTTACATTTTTTTCTTGTGACAAGAATTTTAAGATCTACTCTCTCAGCAACTTTCAAGTATGCAATACAGTATTGTTAACTGTAGCCATCATATCGCATACAGATTTTTGTGTGAACATAAATTTTCACTTCTCTGGAGGAGAAACTGCCCAGGAGTGCAGTTGCTGAGTTGTATGGTAGCCACGTGTTTAGTTTTATAAGAAACTGTCAAGCCATTTTCTAGAGTGGCTGTATCATTTTACATTCCTGTTAGCAATGTATGAGTGGTCCAGTTTCTCTGCATCCTCAGTATATTTCATTGTGCCCACAACATAGAGCAATTTTCATTGCTCTAGTAGCTAGTGATATGACATATTTTCATGAGTTGTCATCTATATATCTTCTTGATCTCTTCATGTCTTTTACCCATTTTCCAATTGCACTGAGGGTTTCTTTTAGTAAGTTCTGAGAGTTCTTTATATATTCTAGATAGAAGTCCCTTTTTCAAGTATGTGATTTGTAAATATTTTCTCTCAGTCTATAGCTTGTCTTTTCTTCCTCCTAACACAGTCTTTCACAGAGCAAAAGTTTTTTTTAACTTTGATTGATAAACTTCAATTCATCAATATCTCCTTTTATGAATGATGCTTTCAGTGTGAAGCCTAAGAACTCTGACTAGTCCTATATCCTGGAGGTTTTCTCTATTCTTTTCGTCTAAACTTTTTAGTTTTACATTTTACACTTAAGTCTGTGATCCATCCATATGATCCATTTTGTGTAAGGTGTGAGGTTTAGACAGAGGGTCATTTTACTGCCTATGGATGTCCAATTGCTCCAGCACCATTTGTTGAAAAGTCTATACTTTCTCAATTGAATTGGTTTTCACCTTTGTAAGAAATTACCTAGGTTCTATATTCTGTTCTATCAATCTGTGTGTCTATCCTTCTTCCAGTAGGACACTGTTTTGATTACTGCAGCTATATAGTAGAACTTAATATTGACTACAGTGATTCCTCCCACTTTATTCTTCTTTTTCAAGATTGCTTTAGTTAATCTAGGTCCTGTGCCTTTCCATGTAAAATTTAGGTTAAGCTTGTCTATGTCTACAAAAAAGCTTTCTGGGATCTTTAATTTAATAGCTATGTTGAGATATAATTGACATACAGTAAAATTGTACATGCTGAAAATATACAATTTCATAAGATTTAACATATATACACACAACCACAATTAAGTATTGAACATATCTATTACCCTCTAAAGTTTCATTATGCTTCTTTGTAATTCCTTTCCCATCAGCCTTGTCTCAAGACAACTGATCTGATTTCTGTCATTATACATTAGTTTGCATATCTTCCAGTTTTACATAAAAGGAATCACGTGGAATAGATTATTCCTTTTTAATGCTGAGTGGTATTCTATTATATGGACACATCACAGTTTGTTTAACAATACTCAGAATGAGGGACATTTGAGTTGTTTCCAGTTTTTGACCAATACCAACAAAGCTATGAACATTCACATACAAGTATTTATTTTGACACATGCTCTAATTTCTCATGGGTAAAACCTAAGAGAAGTATGGCTAGATCATATGGTAAGTTTATCTTTAACTATTTAAGAACCTACCAAACTGCTTTCCAAAATGATTGTACCATATACATTTCCATCAACAATGTATGAGAGTTCCAGTTCCTCCACAACCTTGTCAACTTTCGGTATGCAAAATTTTAATTTTAGCCATTCTGATAGTGTATATCTCATTGCAGTTTTATTTACACTTCCCTCAGTGACTAATGATGTTGAGCAACTTTCCATGTTTTGATGGTGAGCATCTTTTCATGTGCTTATTTTCCATCTGTGTATCTTTTTTGGTGAAATATCTGTTCATATCTTTTGCCCATTTAAAAATTGGGTTGTTTGTGTTCTTAGTGACAAGTTTCAACAGTTCTTTAATATATTCTGGGTACAAGTCCTTTATCAGACATATGCTTTGCACATGTATTCTTTCATTCTATGGGTTGTCTTCCCATTTTCTTCACTATATCTTTTGAAGAACAAGTTTTTCATTTCTATGAAGTCCAATTTATCCATTCTTTATAGATTATGGTTTTGGTGTCATATCTAATACATTTTTACCTAACCCAAGTTCACAAAATTTGTCCTGTTTTCTTCTAAAAGTTTTATATTTAATTTCATGATCTTCAATCTGGAAGTATTGCATTTAAGTCTATGATCTATTTTGAGTTAATATTTTTATAGGCACAACACATGGATGGAAGTTCTTTTTTTTCACATATGAACATTCATCCAATTGTTCTAACATCATTTATTGAGAATATTATTATATCTCCACTGAACTACCTATTTACCTTTGTCAAAAATCATTTGTCCAATGAGGAATATAGCCAATATTTTGTAATAACTGTAAATGCATAGTAACCTTTAAAGTTGCATAAAAATAAAAAATTAAATTTAAAAAAAGTTAAAAAAAACCTGTTGTCCATAAATATGTAAGTCTATAGCTGGACTTTTTATTTTGTTTCACTGATTTATTTATCTCCTTTGCACCAATATCATGCTGTCTATATAACTTTAAAAGAAGTCTTAAACTCAGGTAATATTAGCCCTCCAACTTCGTTCTTCTTCTAAGTTGTTTTTAGCTATTCTATGTCCTTTGCATTTTCATATTAAGTTTAGAATCAGTTTGTAAACTTCTAAAAGATTCTGCAGGGATTTGGATTGGGATTGCACTTGAATCTATAGATCATTTTGGGAGAGTTGACACATTACTAATGTTGAGTCTTCTGTTGCATAAACATTATATCTTCCCAGTTATTTGGGGTCTTTTTTAACTTCTCACAACAATGTTTGCAGTTTTCAATGTTCAGATCTTTCACAACTTTTGTCAGATTCATACCTAAGTATTTGGGATTAGTTACTGGATTGGTTACCATTAAATATTTTATTGCTATTGCAAATGGTATTGTTTTCTTAATTTTGATTATCAGTTTTTCTTAATTGCTGGTATATAGAAACATAATTGTTATATATTGATCTTGTATCCTGCAATCTTGATAAACACACTTAGTAGTTTGAAAAGATTTTCTGAAAATCCTATCATATTTTCTACTTAGGCGATTATGTCTGTGAATAAGGACAGCTTTACTTCTTCCTTTCCAACTTGATGTCTTTTGTTTTTTTGTCTTGTCTGATTGCACTGACTAGAATGTCCAATACAAGGCTGAATAAGAGGGTAAAAGTGGACATTCCTTTTCTTACTCCTGATTTTTCATGAATAAGAAAGATAATAGCTGTAGGCTTTTTATAGTTGTTTTTCACCAGCTTGAGGGAAGTTCCCTTATCTTCTTACTTTGCTGATAATTTACATCAGAAATGAATATTGAATTTTGTCAACTGCTTTTCTGCTTTTGTTAAGATGGTTATATGGTTTTCCCTTTTTAGTTTGTTAATATGGTGAATTTGTTAATACAGTGAATTTTCAAATGTTAAACCATCTCTAACCATCTCTGCATTCTTGAGATAATCCTCACTTCATCACAATGTATTACTATCCTTTTTGTATATTGTTGGATTCAACTGGTTGAAATTTTGTTAAGATTTTGTATCAAAGTAGTGCTGGCCTCATAGAAAATATTTTGTTATCAGTTGTTACAAGTCAGGAAATAGCCCTTCCTCTTTATTTTTTAGGAAGAGTTAGTGTAGGATTGATATTGTTTCTTCCTGAAATTTTTGGTTGAATTAATTCATCAGTGAATTCATTTATGGCCTGGCATTTTTTTGTGGGATGATTTTTTTTAACATTTTTAAATTGAGTTATAGTCACTCTACAATGTTGTGTCAAATTTCAGTGTAGAGCACAATTTTTCAGTTATACATGAACATACATATATATTCATTGTCACATTTTTTGTGGGATGATTGTTTTTAAAGGAGCTTTTCTTCTTTTTAAATAAATTTTCTTAAAATGTTTTCCTGAGAAGTTTTTTTAAACTTTGAAACAGTTTATTTTTCATGTGTCTTACTAATATTGTTAAAATACTATATAGTTCATCTCTAATTTTTAATTGAAATATAGTTGATGCAGAATATTATGTTAGTTTGTACATAATGATGTATATTACATAGTGATGTGACATTTGCATATATTATGAAATAAACACAATGATATGTCTAATAAGCATCTGTTTCCATACAAAGTTATTACCATATTATTTGACCATATTCCCTATGCTGTATATTATGTCCCCATGGCTTACTTATTTTATAACTAGAGAGTTATACCTCTGAATATACTTTATCTATTTTGCACCCCCACCCTCCTTCCCTATGGCAACCACCTGTTTGTTCTCTGTATCTATGAATCTGTTTTCCTTTGGTTTAGTTTGTTTGTTTTGCTTTTCAGATTCCACATATAAGAGAGATCATACGGTATTTGTCTTTCACTGTCTCTCTTATTTCACTTAGCACAACATCCACTAGATTCATTCATGTCACAAATAACAAGATTTCATTTTTTAATGGCATAAGTAATATTTCATTGTGTATATATATATATATGTGTGTGTGTATATATAGTATTGTATTCTGTTGTATGTATATGTGTGTGTGTATATTATATATCACAGCTTATTTATCCATTCATCTATTGATGGACACTTAGGTCACTTCCATATCTTGGCTATTATAAATAATGTTGCAATGAACATTGGGGTGCATGTATCTTATTGAATTAGTGTTTTCATTTAATTTGAATATATTCCCACAAGTGAAACTGCTGGATCATATAACAGTTCTATTTTTAATTTTTTAAGGAACCTCTACACTGTTTTCCATAGTGGCTGCATCAATTTTCAATCTCACCAACAGTGTCTGTTGGTTTCATTTTCTTCACATCCTAGCTAACACCTATTATTTGATGTCCTTATTTTTACTGAAGTATAATTAACTTACAACATTATATTAGTTTCAGGTGTACAGCAAACTAATATAATATGTACCCATGAATTATTTATTTTATAATTAAAAATTTGTGCCTCTTAATCTTATTTCAGTCATCCTTCCACCACCCTCCCCTCTGGCAACTATCAGTTTGTTCTCAGTATCTATGACTTTGTGTTTGTTTTGTTATGTTTGTTCATTTGTTGTATTTTTTAGGTTCTACATATAAGGGAGGACATACAGAGTGTGTCTTTCACTGAGTTATTTCATTTAGCACAATACTCTAGGTTCATCAATGTTGTCACAAATGGCAAGATTTCATTCTTTTTATGGCTGAGTAACATTCCATTTCTACGCATGCCACATCTTCTTTATTCATTTATATATTGATGAACACGTGAGTTGCTTCTGTACCTTAGCTATGGAAAATAATGGTGCAATGAACATAGGGGTGCATACAGTTTTTCAATTTACTGTTTTTGTTTTCTTCAACAATTACCCAGTAGAGTTGCTGGATTATATGGTAGTTTCATTTTTAATTTTTTGAGGAAACTCCATACCATTCTCCATAGTAGTACATCAATTTACATTCCAATTAATGGTCTGAGGGTTATCTTTTCTCCACTTCCTCACCAACACTTGTTACTTTTGTTCTTTTATAATAGCCTTCTGATAAGTGTAAGATGGCATCTCATTCTGGTTTTGATTTGCATTTCCCTGATTAGTGATGTTGAGCATGTTTCTATGTGTCTGTTGGTCTTCTGTATATCTTCTTTGGAAAAATATCTATTCAAGTCCTCTGCAAATTTATTAATTGAATTGTTTGTTTTTTGATGTTGAGTTGTATCAGTTATTTTAATATTTTGGATATTAACCCCTTATTGGATATATCATTTGCAAAATCTTCTCCCATTCAACAGGTGGTCTTTTCATTTTATTGATGGTTTTCTTTGTTGTGCAGAAGCTTTTTAGTTTGATGTAGTCCCATTTGTTTATTTTTGTTCCTATTTCCTGCCTGAGTAGACATATCTGAAAAAAAATATTGCTAAGACCAATGTCAAAAAGTATACTGCCTAAGTTTTCTTCCAGGAGTTTATGGTTTCAGGTATTACATTTAAGTTTTTAATCCATTTTGAGTTTATTTTTGTATATAGTGTAAGAAAGTAGTCTACTTTGATTATTTTGCATGTAGCTGTCCAGTCTTCCCAACACCATTTATTGAAAAGACTGTCTTCTCTTCATTGTATATTCTTTTTCCTCCTTTTTCATTAACTAATTAACCATGTAAGTATAGGTTTATTTCTAGGCTCTCTGTACTGTTCCATTGATCTATGTATCTGTTGTGTGCCAGTACCATACTGTTTTGTTTATGGTAGCCTTGTAGTATAGCTTTGTTCTTTCTCAAGATTACTTTGGCTATTTTGGGTCTTTGTGGCTGAAGTTCTGTGAAAAATGACTTTGATATTTTGATAAGGATTGCATTGAATCTGTAGATTGCCTTGGGTAGCATGATCATTTTAACAATATTAATTCTTTCAATCCATAAGTGTGGTATATCTCTCCACTCATTTGTGTCACCTTCAATTTCTTTCATCAAAATCTTATAAGTTTTCAGAGTACAAGCTTTACTTCTTTGGTTAGATTTATTCTGAGGTATTTTATTCTTTTTCATGCAATTTCAAATGGGATTGTTTTCTTAATTTCCCTTTTTGAAAGTTCATTATTAATGTATACAAATGCAACTGATTTTTGTATATTAATTTTGTATCCTGCAACTTTACTGAATTCACTTAGTTCTAATAGATTTTTTAGTAGCATCTTTAGTTTTCTGTATATAGTATCATGTCATCTGCAAACAGTGACAGTTTTAATTCTTCTTTTCCAATTTGGACTCATTTTGTTTCTTTTTCTTGTCTGATTGCTGTGGCTAGGACTTCCAATACAATGTTGAATAAAAGTGGCAAGAGTAAGCCCCCTTGTTTTGTTCCTGACTTAGAGGAAATGCTTTCAGATTTTCACCTTTGAGTATGATGCTGGCTCTGGGTTTGTCATATTTGGCTTTTATTATGTTGAGTTACATTCCCTCTACATCCACATTGTTGAGAGTTTTTAATCATTATTTTATCATAAATACATGTTGAATTTTGTCAAAAGCTTTTTTCTGCATCTGTGGAAATAAAATGATTTTTATTCATCCATATGTTGATGTGATGTATCACATTTATTGATTTGTGGATATTGGACCATCTTTGCATCCCTAGGATAAACCCACTTGATCATGGTATATAATTCATTTAATGTATTGTTGAATTCAGTTTGCTAATATTTTGTTAAGGATATTTCCATGTATGTTCATTGTGATAATAGCCTGTAATTTTCTTTTTTTAATGATGTCTTTGACTGTCATTTGTCCTTCAAATCTGAAAGATAGCTTTTCCAGGTAACTTATTTTTGGTTGTAAGTTTTTTCCTGTCATCACCTTGAATATAATGTGCCACTCCCTTCAGGCCTATAAAGTTTCCGATGAAAAGTCAGCTGCTAGTCTTCTGGGAGTTCTTGTATGTAGCTAGTTGCTTTTTCCTTTTTATCTTTATGATTTATTATTTTAATTATAATGTGTCCTGGTAAAGATCTCTTTGGGTTCACCTTGTTTGGAACTCTCTTTGCCTCCTGAACTTGGATGTATGTTTCCTTCCATAGGTTAGGGAAGTTTTCAGCTATTATTTGTTCAAATAAATTTCTGCCCTTTTTTCTTTGTCTCCTTTTTCTACAACCCTTATGATACAAATGTTTGTGTGTGTGATGATGTCCCAGAGGTCTCTTAAACTATGCTTATTTAAAAAAATTTTTTTTCTGCTCAGTTTGGGTGATTTTCACTACTCTGTCTTCCAGTTCACTGATTTGTTCCTCTGTATCACCTAATCTATTGTTGACTCTTTCCAGTGTATTTTTTATTTCAGTCATTGTATTCTTCAGCCAAGTTTTGCTCTTCTGTATATTTTCTAACTCTTTATTGAAATTCTCACTCTGTTCATCCAATCTGCTCCTGAGTTCAGTGTGCATCTTTATGACCATTACCTTGAACTTTTTTATCAGGTAGATTTATTATCTCTACTTCATTTAGTCCTTTTTCTATTGTTTTGTCTTATTCCTTCATTTGGAACATATTCCTCTGTTTCCTCATTTTGCCAACTTTTTTGGTATTTGTATTTATGTATTATGTAGGTCAGTTATACTTCTTGATCTTGGAGAAGTGGCCTTATGTAGGAGATGTCCTAAAGGGTTAAGCAGCACACTCCCCTCTGGTTGCCAGAGCTATATGCTCTAGGGAAGCCCCATATGTGGGCTGTGTGAGTCATTCTTTTGTGGTGGGGCTGACTACCATGGACATGCTGGTAGACAGTGCTGGCCTTCAGCCTGGTTGACTACGAGGCTCTGGCTTTTGCAGTGGCTTAGGCTTCCATTGTGTTTTGCTACATGGTCTTGGAGGGGCATGGAGCTGGTGCTGCCCTGCTGGTTTTTGGATCCAGATCCTTGTGCAACTGCCTGCATGGCCTGGGGGACTTGTGGTTGGTGCCAGCCTGCTCATGGGCAGGTAAGATCCTAGCACTGATAGGCTAGAGGGAAGATTCCATAATGGTGTTTGCTAGTGCTGGTGTTATCATGGTAGAACACTCTCGAAAATGACTGCTACCAGAGTTTTTGTCCCCAGGGGAAGTCCCAGTTGCATCCTGCCTCTCTGGGGGGCTCTACAAGATCAGCAAGTAGGTTTGACCCAGGCTCCTGTCAAACTACTGCTGCTGCACTGGGACTTGGAGCATGTGAGATTTTTGTATGTGCCCTTTAAAAGCTGAATCTCTTTTTTCTATAGCCCTCTTGCTCTCCCAAACCCAAGCCCTGCTGGTTTTGGAAGTCAGACATTCTGGGAGCTCATTTTCCTGGTGCAGGATCCTGGGGTTTGGAAGCTCGATGTCAGGTTCAGATCCCTTGCTCCTTCTGGAAACCCTTTACAAATGTGATATTCCCCTTGTTTGTGGGTTGCTGACCTGGAGGTGTGATTCCTGATTATGCTGCATCTCTGCCCCTCCTACCTGTCTTGTGTTTCCTTCTTTATGTCTTAACTTATGGAAAATCTTTTCTGCTCGTCTTCAGGTTGTTTTCATAGATAGTTTCTCTGTACGTTGGTGTGCCCATGGGAGGAAGTGAGTTCAGGGTCTTCCTACTCCATCATCTTGGCCCCCTCTGTGGGAAGGTTTTTAACTATCAATTTACTTTTATTAATATAAGACTATTCAGGTAATCTAACTGTCCTTATGCAATTGCCCTAAACTTAGTAGTTTGTTTCTTTCAAAGAATTAGCCTGTTTCATGTAAATTGTCAAATTCTTGGGCATATAGTTGTTCGTAATATTCCATTATCATTTTAATATTTTGTCAATCTGTAATAATATCACCTCTCATTTCTGGTATGAGTAATGCATTCTTAGTCTGCCTAGAGGTTTATCAATTTTACTGATCTTTTCAAAGAATGAGTTTCAAGTTTCACTGATTTTTCTCTACTTTCCCCCTGTTTCCAGTCATTATCTTCCACTCTGATTTTTATTATTATTCCTTTCTTCTGCTTATTTTGGGTTTAATTTGCTCTTTTTTTTCTAGTTTCTTAAGGTTGAAGCTGAGGTCATTGACTTTAGACCTTTGTTCTTTTCTAATATAGCTCTTTTAGTACCATAAATTTCCTACTTCTAACTGCTTTAGTAGCATCCCCAAAATTTTGTTATGTTTTGTTTTCATTTTCATTGAGATGAAAATATGTACTAATTACCATTTAGATTTTCTGCTTTAACTCATGGATTATTTAAAAAGGTGTTATCTTGTTTTCAAATATTTGGAGATTTTCCATGTATCTTTTTGGTATTGATTTTCAATTTAATTCCATTGTGGTGAAAGTAATACTACATATAAATTGAATCATTTTAATTTTCGTAAGTTGTTTTGTGTTGCCTTGAATATGGTCTGTCCTGATGAATGTCCCATGTACACTTTAAAAGAACTTTTATTCTTCTGTCATTGGGTGGTGTTCCATGAAGGTTAATTAGGTCAAGTTGCTTGATAGTGTTGTTCAAATCTATACCCTTACTGATTTTTTTCATTTGTCCAAATGTTGAGAGAAGGGTATTAAAATCTTCAATCAAAATTATGAATTTGTCTATTTCTCCTTGCAGTCTTATCAGTTTTTGCTTCGTGTATTTTGAAGTTTTTTTATTAGATACATAAACATTTAGAAATGTTATTTCTTCCTTATGACTTGAACCCTTTAACACTATGAAATAAACTTTATATTTAGTAATACCTTTTGCTATGAAATCTATTTTGTCTGATATTAATAGCCACGCCAGGTTCCTTTTGACTAGAGTTACTACAGTATATTGTTTCTATCCTTTTCCTTTTAACCTATTTGCAGCTTTATATTTAGTGTGTATTTCTTATAGGCAGCAAATGTAGTTGAGTACTGCTTTTTTACCCAGTTTGACAATCTCTGCTTTTTAACTGGAGTATTGAAGCCATTTTTATTTTATGTAATTTTACATATGCTTAGATTTAAATTTTAATCTGTCAACTTATTGTTTGTTTTCTATTTGTTCCATCTGATTTTTGTCTCCTCTTTCCTTTTTTTCTACCTTCTTTTGGATTATTTAAATAATTATTATTCTATTTTGTCTTCTTTTTATTATTGGCTCTAACTCTTTTTTTTTCTATTTTAATGACAGCTGATTCTTCAGACATTATAAGTGTAATAAAGAAATACTATAAACAACTTTATGCCCATAAATTTGACACCATAGAATAAAATGGACAAATTACTTGGCAGATACAAATTATAAAAACTCACTCAAAAAGAAATAGACAACCTAAATGGTCTAATATTTGTTAAGGAAATTTAATTTTGTTAAAAACACTCCAAGCCCAGATGGTTCCACTCACAAATTCTACTAAACATTTAAGGAAGAAATAATATCAATCACATGCAATCTTTTCCAGAAAATAAAAGAAGAGGAAGAATTTCTCAATCCATAGTATGAGGCCAGTGTTACCCTAATACCAAGGCCAAGCAAAGATACTCCACAGAACGAAAACTACAGACTGATATTTCTCCTGAACATAAAATGAGATCAGTGAACATGGCTGTGTGTTTTTTTTTTTTGTTTGTTTCAGTAATGCCAGTGTATAATAGGTGAAGAGTTAGATTTAACCAGACTTGAGGTTTGGCCATTTGTATAAGATGTGAGAGAGGGACAAAGAAATTGAGAGCAATGTAGAAGCATTAATGTAATGATTGACCATGGAATTCATACTGGGTATAGAGGGAAGTGAAGACATGAAGGAGAGTGGGAGTAGTAGATTCAATGAATGAGGCTGAAGTATCATTAGACTGGGGGAATGAGAAGAAATGAGTTAGGAAAAAGTTGGTAGTTGAATGGGACATTTGAAATTGAGAAAAGAGAGGAATAGTAATTTTTTTTAAGTAATTATGAGCTCAATGGTATGGCCATGTGGAATAGTGGATAAAGTAGGATGGAGGAGAAGATCAGTTAGAGAAGAGGTCAAGGAGTTGAGAGGCCAGACTATTAAAAGGTAATCTATATGGATAATGAAATAACCAAGAATTATGACAAGAACAGTGTTAGAGTGACAGTAAGCCAGGTACTAAACCTTCAAGTAGTAAGTGTGAGTGATCTGGGGGTCATGGTTGACTGCTGTGAGGACTGATAGTGGGTGACATAACTTGATATCATGAGATTCATATCTGAGGCTTGTTGCCTAGGAGGGAGGAGAATGTCCTGAAAGTGACAATGAGGAGGACACATTCCCCACCTCCAGGCCTGTGGTGATAGCAGTGTTGGAGAAAAGACTGCACCATTTAAGTGGTTTCAGAGAGAGTTAAGACCTCAGAGGAGAGTTTTATTTCAGGTAATTGAGAAGATGAAGGGAATATACTGAGAGCAGTTGTGCATACAGGAGAATTTGGTGGTGATTGTTGATTTCAGGGAGCATAGTGGAAGGATTTCAGAATTTGGGAAAAGTAAGAAATAGAGTCATTAAAGAGATAGACAGAGATGTTCAAGTACACTCAAATTGAAGGATGACTTGGGAATCCTAGGGTGACTGACATCATAAAGCAGAACCAGTAGGATGTATGCATGTGTGTGCGGAGAGAGAGAGAGAGAGCTCTATTAAAAGAAATTGTGAAATTATGTGAGGACTGGCTAAACAGATCAAAAATACATAGGACAGGCAATCAGGAAGAGATCATGAGTCATGAGCATGGTTGAATTCTGTGGTCATACTAGCCAAAGCTGTGCTGTGTAAGTGAACATTTTTCTCTATCCCAGGGTAATATCAGCTCTGCTTTATGGACTTCCATTGGACTCACTTATGTTCACCCAGATAATCTAGGGGGAAAAAAATCCCTTACTTAAGGTCAACTGATTAGAGACTTCAGTTTCACCTGCAAAATACCTTCACAGCAACACCTAGATTAGTGTTTGACTGAAACTGGGGATTACAGCCTAGTCAAGTTGACACATCAAAAAAGTCATCGCAATATTTATTTTTCCAATACATCAACATGGGCTTTTCCCCCATTTATTTTTATCTTTTTCAATTTCTTTCATCAATAGCTTATAGTTTTCAGTATAAATATCTATATATCTATATCTTTAATCCCCTTAGTTTATTCCTAAGTGTTTTATTCTTTTTGATGCTATTATAACTTGGATTGTTTTCTTAGTTTTTTGAATAGTTCCTTGCTAGTGTATAGAAATGCAACCAATTTTTGTGTGTTAATTTTGTATCCTGCATCTTTACTGAATTTGTTTTTTGCTTCTAACAGTTTTTTGGTGGAGTCTTTGGGTTTTCAATATATAAGATCATGTCATCTGCAAACATAGACAGTTCAACTTCTTCCTTTCCAATTTGGATGCCTTAAGATTCAATGCAATCCCTATCAAAATTCCAAAGGCATGTTTCACAGAAAGAAAATCCAAAGATTTGGGTGAAGCCAAAAGACTGTGGATAGCCAAAACAACCTTGGAAAAGAAGAACAAAGATGAAGACATCACACAGCTTATTTTAAACTATACTACAAAGCTACAGTAATCAAAACAGTATGATACTGGCATTAAAAACAGACAAATAGACCAATGGAACAGAACTGAGAGCTGAGAAATAAACCCATACATATATGGTGAACTAAACTTTGACAAGGGTGCCAATAATACACAATGGGGAAAGATATCTCTTTAATAAATGGTGTTGGGAAAACTGAAGGTCCACATGCAAAAGAATGAAATCAAACCCTTATCTTACACCATATACAAATATTAACACAAAATGGGTTAAAGGCTGAAATATAATAAATGAAACCATAGAACTCTTAGAAGAAAACATAAGGGAAAATCTTTACAATGGTCTTTGCCATTATTTCTTGTTAATGATATCAAAAGCACAGGCAAAGAAAAAAAAAGCAAAAATAAACAAGTAAGACTACATCAAACTAAGAAGCTTCTGTACAGAAAAATAAACAAAATTGAAAAGCCAAACAGCATAGGAGAAAATATTTGCAAACCACATATCTGATAAGTGGTTAATATCCAAAATATATAAGGAGCTCCTACTACTGAATAATAATGATAATAATAATAATAATAATAATAATAACAATAACAACAATAACAATAACAACCTGACAAAAAGTGGACAAAAGACCTGAACATTTTTCCAAGGAAGATCTACAAATGACCAAAAGATATATAAAAGATGTTCAACATCACTAACCATCAGGGAAATGCAAATCAAAACTATAATGAGATACTACTTCACACTTGTGAGGATGGCTATTATCTAAAAGACAAAACATAACAATTATTGGTGTAGGGAAAAGGGAGCCCTTTTTCTATGTTGGTGGGAATGTAAATTGATAGAGTCATTATGGAAATCAACATGGGCATTCTTTAAGAAATTTAAAATAGAACTTCCATGTGATCCAGCAATCCCATTCTCAGGTATATATTCAAAGGAAATAAAATCACTCTCTCAAAGGGAAAATTGTCCTTCCATGTTTACTGCAGCATTATAGACAAGACATGGAAACATCATGTCAGTCAACAGATGAATGGATAAAGAAAATGTGATATATCTATATCTATACATAGATATGCAAAATAGAATATTATTCAGCTATAAAAAAAAGAAATCCTGTCATTTGCAACAAAATGGATGAAGCCGGAGGACATTTTCTAAGTGAAATAAGGCAGGCACAGAAAGACAAATACATGATCTCACATATCTGTGGATTCTAAAAAAGTCAAACTCAGAAGCAGAGAGTAGAATGGTGGTTGTCAGGTGGTGGCTGGTGGGAGGGAGAAATGGGGAGATGTTGGCCAAAGGGTAAAAAGTGTCAATTTTAAGATGAATAAGTTCTGGACACCTAATGTACTGCATGGTGACTATAGTTAATAATAATATATTGTGTTTTGAAGTTTGCTAAGAAAATAATTCTTAAGTGTTCTCACCACTAAAAAAATTGTAACTGATTGTAGTAATCATTTCATAATGTATACTTATATCAAATCATCACATTGTACATCTTAAATATATATAATTTTTATTTGTCAAAAAAATCTATTAAGAGAAGATAGCAGAGTGGTAGGACCATGAGCTTGCCTCTCCTCATGGCTACAACAAAACTACAACTGAATGCTAAACAGCCATTGAAAAAAAGACTGGAACCGAGCAAAAAAAGATCTTCTGCAACTGGAAACACAAAGGGGGAACCACAGCAGGATGGTAGGAGGGGTGTGCTCATGATATAATTGGGCCCCATACCCCTCAGATGAGTGACCCAAAAGCTGAAGATTTAAGTTGCAGAGGCCCTCCCACAGTAGTGAGAGCTCTAAGCCCCACATCAGACTCCCCAGCTCAGGTTCCTACACTGGGAAGAGAAGGAGACCCCAGGATATCTGGTTTTGAAGGCCAGTGGTGCTTGTTCCTGGGAGCCCCATGGGACTAGGGGAAGAGGAGACTACATTCACTTGGGAAGCGTATATGGAAACTCACAGGCACCAGGTCCAAGGTCAGAGGCAGTGATTTCATAAGAACCTGAGCCAGACCTGCCTGCTGGATTTGGAGGGTCTCCTGGGGACATGGAGGATGGCTGTGGCTGATCTAAGGTACATAAAAGCTGGTGGCAGACGATCTGGGAGTGTTCATCTACATGAGCTTTCCTGGAGGCTGACAGCTTGATTGGATCATTAGCACCAAGACCTAGCCCCACCCAACAGCATGTAAGGAAGCCTCAGGCCAAACAACATACAGGGTGGGTACACAGCCACACCCATCAGCAGACTTCCTAAGCCACAAAGGCCTCTAGACATGGCCCTACTCACCAGAGGTCCAGGACCAAGCTTCAACCAGCAGTGGGTAGGCACTGGCTCCTCCTGCCAGGAAACCTGCATAAGCCTCTAGTCTAGCCTCATCCACCAGAGGAAGATACTAGAGGTAAGAAAACAAAAATCCCAAAGCCTGTGGAAGGAATCCACAAATACATAGAAAGCTAGATGATATATGAGGTGGCAAAGGAATATCTCCCAGGCCCAGGCACAAGATAAAATCCCAGAAGAAAAATAAGTGATGAGGAGACAGGTAATTTATCTGAGAAAGAGGTTAAAGTAATGATGGCCAAGATGTTCAGAGAACTCAAGAGGAGTATAGATACACAGAGTGAAGTTTTTAGCAGAGTTGGAAAATATAAAGAACACCCAAACAGACTTGAAGAATAAAATCACTGAAATGAATAACACACTAGAAGGAACCAAGAATAGATTAAATCAGGCAGAAGAACGGATCAGTGAGCTAGAAGACCGATTAGTGGAAATCACTACTTCAGAACAAAAAAAAAGAATAAAAAGGAATGAGGATAGTTTAAGAGAACTCTGGGACAACATGAAGTGCACTAATACTCACATTTTAGGGGTCCCAGAAAGAGAACAGAGGGAGAAAGGACATGAGAAAATTTTCAGAGAGATAATCACTGAAAACTTACCCAACTTGGGAAAGGAAACAGTCACCCAAGTCCTGGAAATGCAGAGAGTACCACATAGGATCAACCCAAAGAAGAACACACCAAGGCACATTGTCATCAAATTGACAACAATTAAGGATAAGGAGAAAATATTAAAACTAGCAAGAGAAAAGCAACAAATTACATACAAGGGAACTCCCATAAGGTTATCAGCTGATTTTTCAGCAGAAACTCTGCAGGCCAGAAGGCACAATATATTTAAAGTAATGCAAAGGGGAAACTTACAACCAAGAATATTCTATCCAGCAAAGCTCTCATTCAGACTTGATGGAGAAATCAAAAGTTTCACAGATAAACAGAAGCTAAAAGATTTCAGCACCAGCAAACCAGCTTTACAACAAATGTTAAAGGACCTTCTCTAGTCATCAAACCATAAAAAAAGAGAACAAAAAGAAGAAAGAGAGAGAAAAAAAAGAGACCTACAAAAGATTTCTTTGGCTGTTCAGGGTCTTTTGTGGTTTCTTATAAATTTTGGAATTGTTTGTTCTGGTTCTGTGAGGAATGTCATGAGTATTTTGCTGGGGGTTGCATTGGATTTTGATGGGGGATGGTGGATTGCTTTGGGTAGTGTGACCATTTTGATAGTGTTGATTCTTCCAATCCAAGAGCACAAGAAATCTTTCCATTTCTTTGTGTCATTTCAGTTTTCAGATTATAAGTAACCTTCTTGGTTAAGTTTATTTTTAGGTATTTGGTTGTTTTTGATGTAATGAAAATGTCTCTGGCAGTTATAAAATTCTGGTTTTTGAAGTGAAAAAAAAAACAACTGAATGAAGGGCCACAAATGGCAAAATATCCTTCTTTTTTATGGGTGAGTTGTATTCCACATATATATATGTAATGGATATGTATATATATATATATATATATATATATATATATATATATATATATACTGCATCTTTATTATCTATTCAACTATCGATGTGCACTTAGGATGCTTCCATATCTTGGCAATTATGAATAATGTGCTGTTAATAGCAGGGTGTATGTATCTTTTTAAATTAATTCTTATTTTGTGGTTGGCTTTATTTCTCTGATAACTATGTAAGTTTAAAAAGTTTAAAAACTTAAAGCTCTAAACATTCTTAGAAACAATGAACAGTACATATACATAAATTAAAAAATATATATGCAGTTAAAAAAATCTGTCAAGCTATGAAAGACATGGAAGAAACTTAAAAGACATTACTAAATGAAAGAAGCCAGTCTGAAAAGGCTACAAACTGTATGATTCCAACCAAATGACATTCTGGAAAAGGCACAGCTACAGAAACAATAAAAAGATCATGGTTTCCAGGGCTTTGGGGAGAAGGAGGGAGGGAGGAATGAATAGATGGAGCACAAGGGATATTTAGGGCAAGGAAATTACTCTGTATGATACTATAGTGGTAGCTACATGTCATTATGATTTGTCAAAACCTATAGAAGATACAACATCAAGAGTGAACCCTAATATAAACTGTGGACTTTGGTTGATAATAATGTGCCCATGTTGGTTCATCGATTGTACCAAATATGCCACATTGATGAGAGATGTTGAGGGTAGGGGAGTATATGTGTGTGGGTGGGGAGGACTATATGTGAACTCCCTGTATTTTCTCCTCAATTCTGTTGTGAACCTGAAACTGCTCTAAAAGAATGAAGTCTATTAAAAAAGGGAGGAAAATTTGGACACTGACAGGGAGGACGTCGTGTGAAAACTGAAGTTTTGCTGCCACAAGCCAAGGAACTGTCAGAAGCCAGAAGAGAGATCTCAAATAGATCCTTCCAAGAACCTTCAGAGGAAGAGTGGTCCCGTCGACACCTGGATTTCCATAACTGTAAGTTTCTGTTGTTCAAGCCAGTTTGTGGTACTTTGTTACAACAGCCTAGCAAATGAATTCATGTGTATTGTGCTCTCCCCAAAAAAATCTATTAAGAGGGTAGATCTCATTTTGTGTTCTTACCAAAATAAAATTTTGAAAAAGAAACAAGCTCTAAAAGGTAAGAAAACTAATAAAAGCAACTAATAACTAATCCTAGTAAGAATTTTCAGACATGAAAAAAATGCCATTGTTTAGAAAAAATTAACATTAGAATAGTAATCACAATTGGGTTTTTCTATTTTACCTTATCTGACATTCTCTGACATTTAATTGGGGTGTTTCAACTATTTGCATACAATGTAATTAGGTGATAGAATTAGGCTTAAATCTATGATCTTATTTGCTTTCTATTTGTTCCATCTAGTATTTCGTGTGTGTGTGTGTGTTTATTTATTTATTTATTGAAGTATAGTCAGTTTATAATATTGTATCAGTTTCTGGTGTATAGCTTAATGTTTCAGTCATACATGAACATATGTATATTCATTTTCCCATTTTTTCATTATAAGTTACTAAAAGTTATTGAATATAGTTCCCTGTGCTATATAGTATACACTTCTTGTTTATCTATTTTATATATGTTAGTTAGTATCTGCAAATCTCGAACTCCCAATTTATCCCTTCTCACCCTGGTAACCATAAGTTTGTTTTCAATGTCTGTGAGTCTGTTTCTGTTTTGTATATAGGTTCATTTGTCTTTTTCTTTTGATTTTTCAGATTCCACATGTAAGTGATAGCATATGGTATTTTTCTTTCTCTTTCTGGCTTACTTCACTTAGAATGACATTCTCCAGATGCATCCATGTTGCTGCAAATGGCATTATTTTATCCTTTTTTATGGCCGAGTATTATTCTATTGTATAAATATACCACAACCTCTTTATCCAGTCATCTGGATATTTAGGCTGTTTCCATGTCTTGGCTATTGTAAATAGTGCTGCTATGAACACTGAGGTGCATGTATCTTTTTGAATTAAGGTTCACTCTGAATATATTCCTAGGAATGGGATTGCTGGATAATATGGTAAGTTTATTCTCAGTCTTTTGAGGAATCTCCATAATGTTTCCCATAATGGCTGCACCAAACTACATTCCCACCAACAGTCTAGGAGGGTTCACTTTTCTCCACAGCCCCTCCAACATTTATCACTTGTTGGCTTTTGAGTGATGGCCATTCTGACTGGTGTGGAGGTGATATCTCATTACAGTTTTGATTTGCATTTCTCTGATAATTAATGATATTGAGCAGCTTTTCATGTGCCTATTGGCCATTTGTATCTTTATTGGAGAATTGCTTGTTTAGGTCTTCTGTCCATTTTTGGATTGGGTTGTTTGTTTTTTTCTTATTAAGTTGTATGAGCTGTTCATATATTCTGGAAATTAAGCCCTTGTTAGTCTCATCTTTTGCAAATATTTTCTCCCATTCTGTAGGTTGTCTTTTTGTTTTGCTTATGGTTTCCTTTGCTGTGCAAAAGCTTGTAAATTTAACTAGGTCTCATTTGTTTATTTTTGCTTTTATTTCTATTGCTTGAGTAGACTGTCCTAGGAGAACATTGCTGAGATTTATGTCAGAAAATGTTTTGCCTGTTTTCTTCTAAGAGGTTTACAGTGTCCTGTCTTATGTTTAAGTCTTAAAGCTATTTTGAGTTTATTTTAGTGCATAGTGTGAGGGAGTGCTCTAACTTCACTGGTTTACATGCAGCTGTCCAGTTCTCTCAACATCATTTGCTGAAGAGACTGTCTTTACTCCATTGTATGTTCTTGCTTCCTTAGTCAAAGATTAATTGACCAAAAGTTTGTGGGTTTATTTCTGGGCTCTCTATTCTGTTCCATTGATCCATATGTCTGTTTTTTGTACCAATACCATGCCGTTTTAATTACTATAGTTCTGTAATATTTTCTGAAGCCTGGAAGGGTTATTCCTCTAGTTTCATTCTTTTTCTTCAGTCTTGCTTTTGCAATTCTGGGTCTTTTGTGATTCCATATATATTTTAGGATTGTTTGTTCTAATTCTGTGAAAAATGTCCTGGTTAATTTGATAGGGATTGCATTAAATTTTTAGACTGCTTTAGATAGTATGGCCATTTTAACAGTATTAACTCTTCCAATCCAAGAACATAGGATACCTTTCCATTTCTTTGGGTCATCTTTAATTTCCTTAGTCAATGTTTCATAACTCTCCATGTATAAGTCTTTCACTTCCTCAGTCAGATTTATTCCTCAGTGTTTTATTTTTTTGGATGTAATTTCTAAAAGGATTGTTTTTTTATATTCCTTTTCTGATATTTCATTGTTAGTGTAAAGTAATGTCACTGATTTCTGTATGTTAATCTTTTATCTTGCTACTTTGTCAAATTCTTTTATTAGCTCTAGCAGTTTTTGTGTGGAGCCTTTAGGGTTTTCTATATATAATATCATGTCATCAGCATATAATGACAATTTTAACTCATCTCTTCCAATTTGGATCCCTTTTATTTCTTTTTCTTATCTAATTGTTATGGCCAGGACTTGCAATAATACATTGAATAGACATGGTGAGAGTGGGCATTTTTGTCTCGTTCCAGATTTTAGTGGGAAGGCTTTCAGCTTTTCACCATTGGTTATTATGCTGGCTGTATGTTTGTCATAAATAACTTTTATTATGTTGAGATATGTTCCCTCTGTACCCACTTTGGTTAGAGTTTTTATCATAAATGGGTGTTGAATTTTATCAAAAGCTTTTTCTGCATCTACTGAGATGATCATGTGTTTTTTGTCTTTTCTCTTGTTGATGTGTTGTATCACATTGATTGATTTGTGTATGTTGACCCATCCCAGTGTCCCTGGGATGAACCAAAGTTGATCATGGTGTATAATTTTTTTAACAGGTATAACACTTAGATCTTTATTTAAAAATCTCTCTTTTTTGGCATTTTCTTATTGAAATACAGTCAGTTACAATGTGTCAGTTTCTAGTGTACAGCACAATGTCCCAGTCATGCATACATGGTGTATAAACAATTTTATGTGTTGTTGGATTCTGTTTGATAGTATTTTGTTGAGGATTTTTGCATCTATGTTCATCAATATTGGCCTATAATTTTCTTTTTTGGTAGTCTGTCTGGCTTTGATATCAGGGTGATAGTGGCTTCACAGAATGAGTTTAGGAGTTTTCCCTACTTTTCAATCTTTTGGAAGAATTTGAGAAGGATTGGTATTAGCTCTTCTTTGTATGTTTGATAGAATGCCCCAGTAAAGCCATCAGGTCCTAGACTTTTGTTTGCAGGGAAGTTTTTTTTTTTTATTGCTGATTCTATTTCAGTTCTAGTGATTGTTCTGTTCAAATGATCTGTTTCTTCTTGATTCAGTTTTGGTGGACTGCATGTTTCTATAAACTTGTCCTCTTCTTCTAAGTTATCCAAATTATTGCCATAGAGTTGTTCACAGTATTCTCTTATGATTTTTTAATATTTCTGTAGTGTGGGTTGTAATTTCTCCATTTTCATTTCTTATTTTGTTTATTTGAGTCCTCTCTTCTTCTTGGTGAGCCCGGCCAGAAGTTTATCAATTTTATTTATTCTTTGAAAAAACCAGCACTTGGTTTGATTGATTTTTCTACTGTTTTTTGATCTCCATTTTATTTATTTCCTCTTGATCTTTATTATTTCTCTCTTTATGTGGACTTTAGCTTTTGTTTGTTCTTCTCTTTCTAATTCTTTTAGGTAGAAGATTATGTTGTTTATTTGAGATTGTTCTTGTTTTTTGAAGAAGATCTGTATCACTATCAGCTTCCTTCTTAGGACTGCTTTTGCTGCGTCCCATAGATTTTTATGTGGTGTTTTTATTGTCATTTGTCTCACAGTATTTTTAAAAATATCTTCTTTGTTTTCATCATTGATCCATTGGTGTTTTTAGTAGCATGTTCTTTAGTCTCCACGTTGTCATTTTTTCTCATTTGGTTTTCTGTGGCTGATTTCTAGTTTCATGCCACTGTTGTCAGAGAAAATGCTTAAAATAATTTCTATCCTCTTAAATTTGTTGAGGCTCCTTTTGTGCCTGAATATGTGGTCTATTCTAGAGAATGTTCTATGAGCACTTAAAAATAATGTATATTCTGTTTAGGGGGGAGGTAATGTCCTAAAAATATCAACCAAGTCCAACTCTTCTATTGTCATTTAGTACCTCTATTGCCTTACTGATTTTCTCTCTGGAAGACCTGTCTAATGTTGTTAGTAGGGTGTTAAAGTGTCCTACTATGATTGTCTTCCCATCAATTTCTCCCTTTATGTCTGTTAATGTTTATTTTATATATTTAGGTGCTCCTATATTGGGTGCATATATGTTAACAACTGTAATATTCTCTTCTTGTATTGCTCCTTTGATCATTATATAGTGTCCTGCTTTATCTTTCTTCATGGCCTTTGTTTTAAAGTCTGTTTTGTATATGTATGTGTATTGCTACTCCCACTCTCTTTTCATTTCCATTTACTTGAAACATCTTTTTCCATCTTCTCACTTTCAATCTATGTGTGTCCTTCACTCTGAAGTGGCTCTCTTGTAGGCAGCATATTATAGGCTTTTGTTTTATCATCCAATCTGCCACTCTGTGTCTTTTGATTGGAGCATTGAGTCCATTGACATTTATAGTAATTATTAATAGATGTATATTTATTGCCATTTTGAGCTTTGTTTTCCTGTTGATTTGGTATTTCCCCTCTGTTCATTTCTTTTCCTTTTTATTTTTCTTTTTGTGGCTTGATAATTTTCTTTTGTATTAGCTTGGTTTCTTTTTGTTTTTGTGACTCTATTGTATGCTTTTGATTTTTGGTTACCCTGTTTTTCAGGTATGTTAACCACTTACTATCTCTGTTTGCTTTAGACTGGTGGTCATTTAGACTCAAACAAATCCTAAAAAATTAAAAAAAAAAGACAAAAGGAAAAAAAAATGAAGAGAGAGAGAAAAAATTTATATTTTCTTGCTCCCCTCTCCCACCTTTTATGATTTTGATTTCCTTTTTTTTAACATCTTCATGTTCATTCTCTTGCAAGTTGTAGTTATTGCATTTCCAATTATGTTTTTCTCATTTCTGTATCTTCCTGATACTCTTCCTTTTAGAGTAGACCTTTCAATATTTCTTTTAGCAAAGGTTTAGTATTGCTGAATTCTTTTAGTTTTTGCTTGTCTGTGAATTTCTTTATCTCTCCTTCTATTCTAAAGGGTAGCCTTACTAAATAGAGTATCCTAGATTGCAGGTTTTTCTCATTCAGGAGTTTTAATGTATCTTGCCACTCCCTTCTGGCCAGCAGTGTTTGTGTAGAGAAATCAGCTGAAAGCTTTATGAGTGTTCCCTTGTAACTAGCTCTTTGTTTTTCTCTTGCTGCCTTTAGAATCTTTTCTTTATATTTAACTTTGGCCATCTTAATTATAATATGTCTTGGTGTGGGTCTGTTTGGGCTCATCTTATTTGGAACCGTCTTTGCTTCCTGTACTTGAATATCTGTTTCCTTCTTTAGGTTTGGAAAGTTTTCAGTCATGATTACTTCAAACACCTTTTCAATTCCCTTTTCTCTTTCTTCTCCTCCTAGGACCCCTAATATGCATAGGTTGGCATAATTTATATTATCCCATAGGTCTCTTATATTGCTTTCATTGATTTTTACTTGCTTTTCTGTCTGCTGTTCTGATTGGGTGGCTTCTGTTATCCTGTCTTCTAAGCCACTTATTTTTTCCTCTGCATTATCTAGTCTACTTTTGACTGCCTTTAGCTTGGCTCTTATCTCAGCAACTGAGTTTTATGTCTTTAATTGGCTCCTATTTATAGTTACTATTTCCTTTTCATAGTATTCTATGCCTCTATTCATAGTCTCTGTTATTTCCTTCAGTGCTTTTATCATCCCCCTTCTGAAGTCATGATCTAGTAGACTTTCAAGGTCTATCTCATTTTTTTTTAAAACAGGGGACTTCTCTTGTTCTTTTAATCAGGAGTAGTTTCTATGCCTCTTCATTTTACTTATATTTCTCTGGCTCTATTGATTTAGGAGTATCAGTTATCTACTGTGATATTGAAGGGCTGTTTTGTTTTTTGTTTGTTTTTATTTAAAGTGGGAGCATTCCTGTGTAGACTATTGTGCATTTAATAGTTTTGTTGTGAAGACTGTTCTTAGTATGGATGGTTGCCAAGTCTTTTTTCCATGAATGTTGACTGTTTTCCCTTTGACTGGGGGTGTGGTCAGTGTTGTGGTGATCAGAGACTGCCCTGATTGTTGTTGTCCATCTAGTTGTTCCTCCTTCCTGCCTTCTTTTGAATAGAGTGCTTTTCATTTCTCCATTTTACCTCCTTTTTGAGCTTATTAGCTGTAAGTCTTTGATTTGTTCTTTTACTGATCATTTTAGGGTTTATACATTTTTCACTTTTCACAATCTACTTTTAAATCTACCTTTAAATGATGTTATACTACTTCACTGATATGATAAGAACCTTAAAATAGTATATTTTTATATTTCCTTTCTTGACCTTTGCATTACTGTCATACATTTTACTTTGAGGTATGTTATAAATATCACAACACATTGTTTTTCGTTTTGTTTAAACACTCAATTATCTTTTAAATAGAATTAAATAATAAGAAAAATACTATATGTTAATCCATGTAGTTACCATTTCTATGTTATTTATTATTTTTGATTCATTCCACTTGGTTCATTTCGTATTTCCATTTGGTATCATTTTCCTTCTTCCTGAAGGACCTTCTTTAATATTTCTTGTAGACCAGGTCTTCTGGTGATAAATTAGTTTGGTTTTTGTATGTCTGAAAATTCGTTATTTCATCTTCATTTTTGAAAGATATGTTCATTGGGCAAAGATTTCTAGATTGACAGGGTTTTTATGTTTTTGTTTTAGTCTTTTAAAGATATTGTGCCATAGTCTGCTTGCATGCATTTTTATAACAAATCTGCTTTCATTCTTTGTTCTTTTGAATATAGTGTGTCTCTTTTCCTCTGGCTGCTGGTAGCATTTTCCTTTGCACTTAAGGTGTTTTTTTTTCCCCTTTGGCTGTTTTTAATATTTTCTTTTTATTACTGGTTTTAAGCAAGTTGATTATGATGAGTTTTGGCTTAGATTTCTTCATATTTCTTGAGGTTCTTTGAGCTTCTTGATTCTATGGGTTTATACTTTTCATCAAATTTTGCAATTTCAGGGCATTATTTTTTCAAACATTTTTCTGTACCCCCTTTTTACTTTCAGAGAATCTAATTATACATGTATTACATTGCTTAAAGTTGTCCCAGAGCTCACTGATGCTCTTTTAACTCTTTAAAATTCTGTTTTCTCTATGTGTTTAATTTTGAATAGCTCCTATTGCTATCCCTTCAGGTTCACTGATATTTTTTTCTGCCATGTCTAATTTATTGTTACTGTCATCCAGTGTATTTTTCATCTCACACATTGTAGTTTTCATCTTTAGAAGTTCAATGAGAGCTTTTTATATTTTCTGTATCTGTAGTTAATTCTTTGAACATATGTAATACAGTTGTAATAAATGTTTTGTGTGTCCCACTTTGCTAGTTGTAAGTTCTGTGTCAGTTCAGAATCAGTTTCAATTGGTTGATTATTCTCCTCATTATGGTTTGTGTTTCCTGTTTGCCCACACAGTAAGCCTTGATTGGATGCCAGATATTGTGAATTTCACTTTGTTGTGTGCTATATATTTTTATATATAAGTTTACTCTGGGATGCATTTATGTTACTTGGAAAAACTTTGACCCTTAGAGGTCTTGATTTTATGATTTGTTATGTGGATCTGGAATAGTACTCAATCTAGGGCTAATTATTTCCCATTACTGAGATAAGACCTTCCTTGAGTATTCTATCCAATGCCTTGTGAATTATGAGTATTCCATTCTGGCTGGTGGGAACCAGCACTATTATTGGCTCCATATGAATATTGTACTCCCTTTAATCCTTTTGTATGTTTCTATCCCTGGCTTTGGGTAGTTTCCTCACATGTATGCACTGATCAGTACTCTGTTGAGTACTCAAGGTAGAACTTCTACAGATCTTCAGGGTCTCTTTTTGTGCAACTCACTTCTCTTCAGTACTCTAACCTATGAACTCTAACCACTTTAGTCTTCTTGGACTGTCAGCTCCATCTCCTCAAATTGAAGTGTGCTGAGATCCACCTGGGCTCCCCATCATTGTGTCATAGACTGAACACTCTCTCCTAGCAGTAAACTGGCAATCTTAGGGCTCATTTTATTTGTTTCCCATTTCTCAGGGATCACTATTTTTCATTGCCTGGTGGTTAGTGTCTTGGAAACCTTAGTTTCATATATTTTGTCTGGATTTTTTAGGGGTAGTGATAATTCAAGTGGGAGGGTAAATTTATTACCTGTTACTCCATCTTAGCTGGAACCAGAAGTATTATCTTCTTTAATATTTTTATACAAGAGCTCTATTGAGATATAATTCATTTACCATGCAATTTATCTATTTAAGGTGTACAAATTAATGGTTTTTAGTATATTACAGATATGTGCAACCATTACTATGGTCAATTTTTGAACATTTCTACTACCCCAAATAGAAACTTCATACCCATTAACAATCACTCTGCATTTTTCCCCACTCCCTCTTCCTTAGCCCTAGGCAGCCATTAATCTACTTTTTTTTTTGTCTCTGTAGATGTGCTTATTCTAAACATTTCATATAATTGAGGTCATACAATATGTGGTCTTTTGTGACTAGCTTCTTCTTTACATGGTATAATACTTTCAAGTTTCATCTATGTTGTAGCATGTACCAGTATTTCATTATTTTTTGTTACCAAGTAATATTACATTGCATGGATATACCACATTATTTATTAATTCATCAATTGATGAACATTTGAGTTGTTTTTACTTATTGACTATTATGAATAATGCTGCTATGAATATTCAAGTGCAAATTTTTGTGTGGTCACGTGCTTTAATTTCTCTTGGTTATATACCTAGAAACAGAATTACTGGGTCACATGGTGACTCCATGCTAAACTTTTGAGACTATCATCTCATTTCAGTTGTCAAAATTCTGTAAGGATGGCATTATCATCTCCATTCTACAGAGGAGGCATGGAAATTTAACCAGTTTAAGTAATTTGTTCAAAGTAATTGCTACTAGAAAGTAATAGAATTCAGAACCAGATTTTCTTGGGAAACAGTTATCCTCATTTACTATTGTCAAGACTGTAGATCGGTACAATTGTTTTAGAGAACATTTTGGCAATATAGGCTCACATTTTTAAATGTGCACACCTATGATCCAGCATTTTCCTGTTTAGGGAACTTATCCAACGTAAATACTATGACTTCCACCAAAATATGTGTACTGAGATGTTTATTGTAAAATCATTGTAATAAAAACAATTCAGACAAGTAAATGATCATCAACAGGGGACTGTACATCCATACAATTGAACATTATATAACCATTAAAAAGAATGTGATAGATTCTTGATGATAGAGAAAATGCTCAGTAAATAGAAAGCAAAAAGTCAAATAGTAAGATGATATATACAGTAGTGATTCCATTTGTGAGGGAAAACAAGAAAAGCATATATGTTTGCATATGTCCAGAAAATTACTGGAACACAAGAAAAAATATACTTATATGTGAGAAATGGGAATGAGAGATAAATACTTTTATCTTTCTTTTTATGCTTCTTTGTGGTCTTTTAGCTTCTGGCCACGTGTTTGTATGGCTTCTATAAATTTAAGAAGTTATTTAACAATACCAGCTATCCTGACTCCAAAATCCAGTGCTCTTTCTCATACATCAAAGATTTCCAGCTTTGTATGTACCACCAAGGTTCAACATACTGCCTTACATATGATAAGCACTAAAATAATTATTGGAAAGCATTCAGAATGATAAAGGACTTGTGCTTCCTGAGAAAAGGCTAATTGGTGCCACCAAGCAGGTTGTAAAAATGGTTAAGCAACTTGTCTCAGGAAAGAAAACTCCTTCAATTGTAATAGAAGTTGATAAGAGAGGGGTTAGAGTAAGTTAGAAGTGAGAAGTCTGGTTGCCAGAGCAACTTCTTCCTGATTGGAAGGAACATTTCACTCAATAGGAGCTGCTGATGTAGGCACCGCTGCCTCCCTCATCTTTGTTTTCATTTAGCTTTGATCATCAGGCAACAAGGGCACCGAGCAAGGAAGCTAGAAGCAATTCTGGGAGTCAGTATAATAACCACAGCAACAGGCTTGTTGGGACTTTGACAGAGAGAGAGGATAGAGTAGACTGGCAAGCAGCGATGGGGAGAAGGGAACCTCTGGGATATGGGTTATAGGGCCCAAGCTGAAGAAGGGAGATGACCAAAAGTCCAAGTTGCAGAATTCAAGGGGATGGGGCTAATTCAGGTCTTATCTGCACTGGTTTTGAGAGCCAATTTGGAGCCTGAGGACCAGAAAGAGTGTTATTTGCATAGTGGTGATAAGCACAGAAATTTGAGTGGAAATTTCTGAATTCCAGGATTTGGTCTGGTTTGAAGAGGATTCAAGGCCATAGCTGGAGAATCATAACATGATTCAGTTCCCCTCTTAACGTAGGGAGGCTGGTGTGTGTAGGTAGGGGGTAGTTCAAACCAGCAACTTCCATAGAAGCTACTAGAAAGTCTAAGCTGGTGTGTGTAAGTTCTGGGGTTCAGTTCCTGCAAATGGGCAAGTCTCTAGCAGGCAGAGACTGACAGCTAGAGTTACAATGTCTCTTTAATCATATCTCAGCTCAAATGTTACCTCCTCAGGCAGGACTTCCCTGACCCCTATAGCTAAAATGTCCCTCAACACTCATCAGATCATTCTCTATCCCATTACTCTGCTTTAGTTTCTTTATCATCAGAAAATATGTGAAGTATTGTTTATGGGTTCATTGTCTGTGTCCATCCACTAGAATATAAGTGCCACAAAAATAGGGACTTTGTCTTTTTCATCACTACATTTCTGACATCTAGAACAGTGCTGGACACACAATAGTTATTCAATAAATATTTCTTGAAATGCAGGCTGGAGGAACCGATCCAATAAACAGTTAAGTGTGAATGTAAAAACCACTTCCCACTTTTTGTCATAGGACAAAGAAAAGGTCAAGTTTAAACAGTTGAGCTTAACGACAGAGGTATGAGTTTATTCTTCTGTTCCATTTCTTTCCATTTTACTCGGGCTAGTACATAACTTTCTCTTATGTATTTCTTCTAGTGAGTAGATATTTTCCATTTTAATGGTTTCTTTTGAACCAGAAAAACTGCCAAAGGAGCTCATGTGCTAATCTGTGATTACCTCTAACCATGCAAGAAGAAAGTGATGTCTTCTGTCTGTAGTCAAATCTAAGTTAGCATAATCCTAAAGACAGTATTCCTCATGGGAGATCTAAAGACCTTGGCAGACAGCAGAATCACTTATCAAGAATGCGTATTACTGAGCCTCATCCTAGAACCATCAAATCATAGTCTGATGGAGAAACCAGGAACACACATTTTAAGCAAGCTTTCCAGGTGATTTTTGTTGATAACTGTGAAGGGTTTGAGATTTTACTCTACTTGCAAATTAACAAGTTTTCCTGTCATGGTTTCATGGATTCTGGCAGAAGACATGAAATTCCTGGGTCAGAGTGAAGAGTTGTTGTTGTTGTTATTATTATTATATTATATGGTTATTATTATTACTACTCAGCAATACCAGTAGCCAGAGTATTAGTGTGTGTGTCAGTTTTCCATGCCCTCATTCTCACAGATGGCACCAAGAGGGCCAAGTGATGCAGTGGGTTGTGTTACAGAAGAACACCAAGCTTAAGGAAACTGATTCTCTTATAATGGGCAATACACATGCCTGATCTTTACTCTAGAAGGAGAGATTATCTTTGTTATAAGGGAGAGAAATAAACCTGGTCTTTGTTCTGGAGAGAGATAGTGTCTCTATCTCTCAAGACTATTCATTGTGTAAACACCCTTGAAAAGAGGGTCTGGAGCACAGGCAGTCAATGCCTCTACTCATTTCACATGCAGAGACCCATGAAGAAGTATTGCCCAATAATTTTGTCATCCACTTAGGTCTAGGAATCACTGCCCCAGAAAGACTTAGCCATATCTATAGAGCTACCTTTGCATACACAAGCTTGTAAGGTGCTGGCAAATATTCTATCCTTCTTTGCTCCTCCTAGCTTGACCTAGCCTCTATGCTCTAGCCATGTTTCCTTGGATTATGCTACACCTTCACGGTACCCCTTTACCCTGGAAAAGAGACCCACAAGCTGACTCAGAGGCTCTGGAGGCTCCTGCTAAAGGATCTGTTTGAATAAGTGGGAACTTACCTATAAGGAGAGCATGTAACACTGAGAAAAGGGCTTCAACATTTATTTGTTAACTAAACAAATATTTATTGAGCACCTACTGTGTCCTAGCACTGGGCTAGGTGCAGGGGCTGTTAAGATTCACTCATTATACACATATTTTTGGAGTGTCTGTTGTGTGCTAAGTACCAGTTAGCATAAACTTTACCAAGAAATGGGGAAAACAAACCCTGTCACTCCCCTCAAGAAGGTTTATAAAGGAGACAGCTGACAGCTGTGTAAAAAATAATTGTGTGATAGTTTGATAAAGGTTACAATGGAAGTAATATACAACATGCATCAGTGACACTGGTAAGAGAATAGCCCATTCTGCTTAAAGAGAATAAAGGAGAGGGCAGGGCAAGGCATGGCAGGGAAAGGAAGGGAAGAAAAGGGAAGAAAAAAAAGGAAGGGAAAGGGAAGACCTCACCACAGAGAGGATGATTGTACTGAGTCTTGAAACATATGTAGGAGTCTTTTAGGGGGACAGGGATTCCAATAGAAGGAAGAACAAGGACAGAAGCGTAGGGGCATGGGACAGAATGGTATGTTCCAGAAATTTCAAGTAGTTTGGTGTGGATGGTGTGTGAGGTGTGAAGGGAAAAATGAAAAGGTAATACTTACAAGGTAGGCAGGGGCTGGACTAGCTACTGTGCTGAGAAAGCTGCGTGTATCCTAGAGACAATAGGGCCTCACTGAAGGACAAACCAGCAATTGCAAAATTGGATCTAGCAAAAAATAACAGGAGAAAAAAAAATGATGAACAGGGGTTTACCAAGTAAGTTTGGCAGGGGAAAGTGAGAGCGGTCAAGGGAGAGAATAGTGGTGAAAAGGGACAGAGGTGAGAAAGAATATGGTGTGTTTAGGGAACAGCAAGTAGCTTGATGTCAGAATGTTGGTGTGGGGGTGGTAATGAGAGAGTCATAAGGCTGCAAAGGTCTTTTATTTATTTTTTTTTTGAGCAGGGGAAAGGTAATTTTTATTTTTTTCAATGAAGGTCCTAGGAATTGAACACAGGACCTCGTGCATACTAAGCATGTACTGTACCACTTGAGCTACTCCGCCCTGCTTTGGCAGCACATATGAGGGCATTGTAGGGAGGCAACGTCATGAGGTGGTTTGAGAGCACACTGTCAGCATTTGAATCCCGTTTCTTTCATTTACTAACTGTGAGGCCTTAGGAAAATAATGGGACCTCCTTTGCTTTAATTTCCTCACATGCAAAATGAGGATAATTACAACTACCACAAAGGTTTGAAGATTAAATCATTCAGTATGTAAAGATTGGGAGAGTGGCAGTGGTAGAGAGCATGCTTAACATGCATGAGGTCCTGGGTTCAGTCCCCAGTATCTCCATTGGAAAAATAAAAATAAAATAAAAAATCTTTTTAAAAAACTGGATATTAGGTGTTTAAAAAAATCGATTAGAATACTCTTAGCATTTAGCAAGTACCATATATATGTTAGCACCTCTTATTATTTGTAGACTATATAAAGAAGCCTAAACTTAATTTTCTATTCTTCTTCTTTTTTTTTTTTTTGAAATCAGGTGGTCTCTGATGGCTTTTGAATGGAGAGGGTATACACAAAATGATGTTTTAAGAAAATTGACTCAGTGGCAGAGTAGGGAGGATGACTTCCGTGGGAAAGAAACTAGAGTCATGAAGCTCTATTAGGAGAATATTGCAGAAATCTGGGAGAAAGAGGAGGACTTGACTAAAGGTAATGACAATAAGGTAGAGAAGGGACGCACATGAGAAAGAAGTTGGAGGCAAATTGACAGAACTAGGAAAGAGTTGGGTAAGGGCAAGGAAGGAAAAGAAGGTTCATATTCAGTTAGGGGTCCAAGGGCAGTTTCATGTTTGTGTGTGCCATGCCAGCTTTTCCTAATTTATTTTTTTCTTTTCTATTCTATTCTATTCTATTCTATTCTATTCTATTCTATTCTATTCTATTCTATCCTATCCTATCCTATCCTATCCTATCCTATCCTATCCTATTCTATCCTATCCTTTTGTATTCCATTCCATTTTATTTTATTCTATTATTGAAATATAGTTGATTTACAATGTTGTATCAGTTTCTGGTGTGTGGTATAGGTACACAGTGGAATACAACCTTTCCTAACTTGTGTCTTCCCTTCCTGGTCATGGATGCCCAACTCTATTATACTTCCTTGCTTTCCTAAAAGTGCTGTCCCTCTCCAGCCTCAGGTTCTTCAGCACAAAAGAGGATTTAAAAAATACCATCTGAAATTTCTTGGGAAAGCTGATAGAATAAAGCTGACCTGCAGACTTAGTCAATCCACTACCACTGCTGCCAAATACCTAAGATGAACAAAAATAAATCATAATTTTAAAAAATACTAATAATTTGCACAGCAGCAAACAAAAGAGTAAAACTTTCAACTATGAATTCCCCAAAGTGGCAGCCAAGGATGGAAATTAAAAACCCTCTGACAGTGCTACAAGGTTTCTAACTCTGTTCCTACCCCCAGAAGCAGTACTTAGGGAAAAAGCCAAGTCAACAAAATCCTTTAAGTTATCCCTAAAACCCAGCAACTTGGAGAGTAGTCAACAGGGATTTGGAATGGGCTGGCAGGGGAGAGGCAGTTAAACAACAGAGCATTTGGGGAAGAGTCCAGAAAATATCTCCAAGAGGAGAAGTCCCAACATATTATTGCAGGATTGCAGCCAAAGGGTGCCGTCAAGGCTTGCCGTTTTCTCGAGGTTCCCTACTTCCTTGTTTCTTAAGAGTATTGAGCTCTTTGGGATTGGAATATACACCTGGCAGGTGGAAATGGGCCACATGTGGATATTTAATAAAACATTAGAAGACAGAGATTAGAGTCAGTTCCCTCAGCAAGAAAGGCACAGCTTGAACTGAGTTTCCCCTTTCCACAATTTACCTGAAGGCTACAGAATAATGGATTGAACAGAACATTCTGCTTTCAAACAAGATCTTGGAAAGGAATATGAAAAGGTTACGGGGGGGAAGGTATAGGTCAAGTGGTAGAGTGCATGGTTAGCATGCATGGTGTACTGGGTTCAATCCCAAGTACCTCCTCTAAAAATAAATAAACCCAATTACCTCCCTCTGCCAAAAAAAAAAAAAGTGAAAAAAAGAAAGAAAGAAAAGATTACTGATATGCTGGGAAGGGTATCATGGAAAATTCAACCAAAATACAAAAAAAATTTTTAATTATTAAATTTTTATTATTTTAATGGCATTACTGGGATTGAATCCAGGACCTTGTGCATGCTAAGCACACACTCTGCCACTGAGCTATACCCTCCTCCCTCAACCAAATTATAGCAAAGCAAATAGAAGCTCTGGCCAGACCCATGTTAAGTATAAGGCAAAGGGAAAAGAAAAGGCATGGTAGCCATGCCAATATACCACTACAACCAAGGGAAAAAAGGGAGGAAATACAGCATGCAAGCAAGAGATTAAATCCATATGGAGCAGTGATTGTAGTCTTGGGCATTCATCCTAGAGAAATGAAAACTTCTATTCACAGAAAAACCTGTGCATGACTGTTATATAGCAGCTTTCCTCATAATAGCCCCAAACTAGAAATAACCCAGATGTACTTCGACAGGCAAATGGTTAAACAAACCATGGTACATCTGCACCATGGAATACTACTTAGCAATACAGGGAACAAACTGTTGATGCAATACCTTGGATAGATCTTCAGGAAATTATGCTGAGTGAAAGAAGCCAATCCTAAAGGTCACATATGATATATATGTGGTTTATATAATATTCCCCAAATGGCAAAGTTATAGAGATGGAGAACAAATTAGTGGCTACCAGGAGTTAGGTAAGGTGACGGTCGGTTGGGAGGATGTGTTTATAAAAGGGCAACACAAGGAATCCTTGTGGTTCTGGAACTGTTTTGTATCCTGACTACAGTTGTGGATACACAAAGTTACACGTGATAAATAGTGTAGAGGTAAATACACACACACAGATGAATATAAATTAAATTGGGGGAATCTGAATAAAATAGATGAATTGTATCAATGTCAATTTTATGGTTGTGATTTGTACTATAGTTTGCAAGATGTTGCCTTTGGGAGAAACTGGGTAAAGAGAACACAATGTTTCCCTGTATTATTTCTTACAGCTGCATGTGAAGCTACAATGGTCTCAGTAAAAAGTTTAATTAAAATAAAAATATGTGGAAGAAAACACAACCCAAGAAACACAAGAAAATTCTGAGTGTTTCATGTGTCAGAACTCAATAAAACATGAATTCAACAAACAAGAACTCAAAAGACAAGATAATAAATAATAGAATGAGGATATGGCAGGATTAAAGAAACCTAGTAAGAACTAATATAATACTATTTCAGAACTAATAAATTAGCTGGAAACAGTGTGTCTCAAAATAGCCACGACTGAAAATAGATTCACTGACATGGAAGAAAGTATTGTGATAATCATAGTGAATCAAAGCTAAAGGAAAAAGGTATTAATTCAATCATAGGATAATAGTCATGGAAAATGAAGACAATCTAACTAGGCTGGCTAGGCTTCCTAAAGTCTATGGAGAATTTGACAAATTGTGCAGAAAAGGTACTTAGAAACATAGTAGAGAAATTTTTTCCCTGAAATGAAAGAAGAACCAAATCTGCAGACAAAAAGGACACACTGTGCTCCAGAAAAAATTCAAAAGTGTGACTGATATGGAGACTTATCATAAATAAGCTTTTGCACATCAGAGATTAAAAAAACGATTCTTCAAGTGTATAGACAGAAAAAAGTAGCATGTTTATATGATGGAAAAATCAGCCTTGCTTCAGACTACACAGCAATATCCAGTAGCAAAAGACAATGAAGCAGGTCTATAAAATGATGAGGCAAAGTTGAAGTGAGACCCAAAGACATTATACCCAGCCAATTACTTTTTCAAATAAATAGGCAACAGGCAGTACTCAGGGAGTACAGCATTCATAACGCCCTCTCTGAAATCCAGCCAACCAAGAGAAAAATCAAATCAAAGAATCTGGGACTAGAGAAGCCATGATAAAAGAATACAGGTAGAGCCTTGAAGTCACTGAAGTACATAAATATTTGTACTACTTATACATTCCCTAAATAACTTGGATAATGCTGTGGCAAAGCAGCATGGAACAGTTAACAACATTGACAGAGTAATGTTACAACTAATAAAAATCTGGACGTTGGGGTAAAGGAGATAAGAGAAGGTGTAACAGTGATAATCTTATCTTCCATAGTGTGGAGTCAGTATCTCTTGAGATGAAATAATATTTATCCAAAGGTTAGCCATTCCTTTGGTTTCAGTTTATTTTTATTTTTGTTTTGGGGGAAGATAACTAGGTTTATTTATTTACTTATTTATTTTGATGGAGGTACTGGGGACTGATCCCAGGACCTCGTACATGCTAAGCATTCACTCTACCACTGAGCTATACCCTCCACCCCCAAATATTTTATTTGATTTATGTTTGTTTTGGGGGGTGGTTTCATTTTAGTCTTCTATTAAATTCAAGTAAAATTAGATGGAATACTTTTTAATAAAAACTGGCCTGCACATTATGATCTTATTTTCATAAAATATATTTTTTTAAACTAGCCATCCATCTCTTTTCTGAGTATGTGCAGAGAGAGATGTCTGAAATAATGTTCACTAAATATTAACACTGATTATTTCTGGATGGTAGGATTTGGGGTAGCCTGTTGCTTTTTTATTTTTATTAAAAATTTTAATTTTTAATTTTTTTTTAGTGGAGGTAGTGAGGATTGAACCCAGGACGTTGTGCATTCTAGGGACATGCTCTACCACTGAGCTCTACCCCTGAGCTCTACCCACCTCCAGTTTCTACAAAAACAGTAACATCATTTTCTTTTTCTTTTTTCAGAAGAAAGTAAACTGTTATTTGTTCTTCAATTGCACTGGAATCAAATTTTATCTGATATGATATGGCATTAATGGACCATATCAGAACCTTATATATCTTTTGCTTCACACAGAAATGTTCTTTATGGTGTGGAATGACATCTCTCTTGTAGGAAAGTATGCATTGGTCAATTAAATATGCAATTAGCACCCACTGTGTGTCTGACCCTGTGCTAGCATCTGTAGGAGAAATATTGCCTCCACCTTTGAAAGAAATTTCAATTCTGTTGAAGAGACAAGGTTTATATTAGGGAGAAGTTTTTCACCAAACATAGATATGTAAAAGTAAGTGAAAACAGCTCAACTGTTTAAAAAAAATCAAAAGGGCATTTTTATGGCAAGAATTTTTCTAGGTGTAGGAGATACAAAGGTGCTTAAGGCACATTTTCTACACTCAAGGACTTGATAGTTTAGCTGAGAAGACAAAGTATAAATCTGTAATTTTATTATAACATGATCATTGCTAAGATACAAGTGTGCCAGTGGTGTAATGTGAACAAAAAAGTGAATAAAAAATGTCATTAGTACTGAATCAAAAAGGCAGAAATAGATGAGTTGGACATGGCTCATGTTGAACTTCGCAAATAGTTTTGACCAGCCTCCTTTTCCCGTTTCTCACATTTTACACCAATACAGTAACTGAGACTTTGCCTAATATCATCCCCCAAAGTGACCATGAGTCTTTAACAGTTCAGCTTGGCAAACATTTTTTTAATTGGAGTATAGTCAGTTTGCAATGTTGTGTCAGTTTCTGGTGTACAGCATAATGTTTCAGTCATACATATACATACATATATTTCTTTTCATTTTTTTTCATTATAGATTACTACAAGATATTGAATATAGTTCCCTGTGCTATACAGTAGGTCCTTGTTGTTTATCTATTTTATACATAGTATCTAGTATCTGCAAATCTCAAACTCTCAGTTCATCCCTTCTCACCCCCTTTCCTCACTGGTAACCATAAGTTTGTTTTCCATCTCTGTGAGTCTGTTTCTGTCTTGTAAATAAGTTCATTTGTGTGTATAAAGAAGAGATATGTGGAATATGAGTGATATCATATAGTATTTTTCTTTCTCTTTCTGGTTTACTTAGACTGACAGTCTCCAGGTCCATCCATGTTGCTGCAAATGGCATTATTTTATTCTTTTTTACAGCTTAGTAGTATTCCATTGTAGAAATAGGCCACAACTTCTTTATCCAGTCATCTGTCGATGGACATTTAGGTTGTTTATGTGTCTTGGCTATTGTATATAGTGCTGCTATGAACATTGGGGTGCAGATGTCTTTTCGAATTAGAGTTCCCTCCTGATATGAGCTTGGCAAACATTTGAGGCCCACTATGTGCCAAGCCCTGGGCCAGAGGTCCAAAAATGTATAAATAATGCACAGTTCCTTCCTCAAAGAAGGGGAAGAGGGAGGCAAATAATATTTGTCAAATGCCCACTTGTGCCAGGAGATTTCTTACATTATCTCATTTAATCCTTGCAAAAACCTTATGAGATAAATAATGTTATCCTTTGATAAAAGGAAACACTAAAGCTCAGAGACATTAAGTAACTAGCTGGGCATATCTTGAATGGAGGCTGACATAAAATATATTCTGTATCTATTGAATTGACTACATTTTCTCCTTTTAACTATTAATATGGCAAATTAAATTGAATGACCCTTTTAACGTTAAAAGTGCCATGTATTCCAGGGAAGACCAAACTTAGTCTTACAGTTTTATAATTTTATTTATTGTTGGATTGAGTTTGCCAACATTTGTATCTATGTTTGTAAGTGAGATTGGCTTGTAACTGTATTTACTTTGTTAAGTAATTATGGGTGGACATAGTCACATGTTGAAGTCACACTCTTCAACATGTGGCCAGGTGAGGAGAGTATATATAGCTTGTGCTTAGCATGCACAAGGTCCTGGGTTCAACCCCTCAGTACTTCCATTAAAAAAATAAATATAAACCTAATTACCCCCTCCCAAAAATGTTTAAAAAATAAATTTAAAAAAAGATGAGGCCAGGAGGATAGGTCTTAGTGGAATTTCACTTGTCTTTATAGGAAGAGGAAATTTGGGCACACAAGGAGAAATTTAAACACACAAAAGGGGGCCACTTGTGCATAGAGGAAACACCCTGTGACGATGCAGTGAGACACAGGTAATCTACAAGTCAAGGTGAGAGGCCCCTGAAGAAACTAAGCCTGTCAATACCTGGATTTTGGACTAATAGCCTCTAGAACTGTGAGAAAAGAAATTTCTGTTGTTTAAGTAAAGAGAAAAAAAGAAGAAAAGCAACTAGCTGGAAGTCATACAGCTAATAAGTGGCAGGGTAGATACTTGAATCTGTATCTGTACTCAGGGCAGTGGGAAGGAGACGTTTATAACTCACAGTACTAGTCAAGGATACCTGTCATAAAAGGGGAGGAACCAAATACTCTGAGTGCTTGGAGGAATCCACAAAGATTTCTACAAAGTGATTCATTTTTGAAGAATAAGGGTGGAGTTGGGGTGGAGGAACATTCTAGAAAACAGTAGAGAATAGATTTCTAAGAATACACAGCTACTATAATGTCCTGAAAATAATTATTTGAAAATTTTGACCCCTCTCCACCAGGAATCTGGGCTGGGAAAAAAAGTAAATGTACTTTTATTAGCTATATTTTATCAATTAAGTCATTAAACATGTAATTAGTTGCAATTATTATCATACTCTGGCTATTTTCTCACCTCTCCACATCTCTCCTCCATGCAATAGTCTTATTGCATTTTCTTCTCAAAATGAGGTCTTAAAAATATTAATTTATACCTTGACCTCTCCCTGAGAATACAACCAGGGAATATTAATCCCAGAGACTAGAAAGGTGGAATGAGGACTTTTTGTGCCAGGTCACCCTAACACCTGTTATCCTAGCTAGAAGTTTCTTTCAGTGGCCAATCACTCCTCACCTCTGGGTCTATAGAAAACTCCAGATCAGTCTCATTCAGACAAATGGCCAAAGAACAGTGTTACTACTTTCACTCCTGGAAGGACACCCCCACCTCCCTCCTAGCCCTCTGCAGCAGACCTTTCCTGAGTGTTTTGTGATCTCCAGGTGTCACTTTTCCTTCCCTCTAGATTTTGAGAAGCTCCTAAAGTGAGCACATCCATTCACCCATCCAGCCATCCATTCAATCATCCAAATCCACATCCACATTCATCCACCAGCCCACACACATACTCTCAAGAAGTCTTCATTAAGAACTTATCATGTGTCAGATACAATGCTGGATATCTGGGATAGAGACAAGAAGCAGACTCTAGAGTGACCAACTGTCCCAGATTGTACAGCACTGTGGGTGGGGGACTCCTGGGATATAATATTTTCAGTGCTGAAACCAGGAAAGCCCTGGGCAAACCAGGATGAGTTGGCCACCCTAACTTCTTTCAAGGGAATGGGGATAGAGGTAACAACGATCAAACCAAAAGGACAGTATTTTATTCATCATTAACTCCAGTATACAAAAGGATATCTAGCACTTAATGAAAACTAAGTATCAGTTGACTGATTAACTGCATGAATGACTGAGAAAAGTGCTGTCAGAGGATGCTTTGGGAAGGCAGACTCATTCATCTAACAAATACTTACCAATGCCTGCTATGTTGACAGGCACAGTACTAATCACTAGAGACACAATGATAAGTATAACCAGACATGGTCCCTGTCCTTATGGTACTTACAGTGTAAGAAAAAAATAGACATTTAAATAGTTACAACAAAAACACTGGATGCTATAGGACCACATTGCAGGAAAAGTTCCCCCTGTCTATTGATCAGGTAAGACTCTCCTAGAGGAAGTAACATTTAAACTGAGACTTTTAAGGATGAATAGGAAAGAAGAAGATGGGTAAGGAACGGGAGAGAGGGAAATGATTTAAATCAAATGAGTTCTGGAAAGAGATTCTCCATATAGGAAGATATAGCTGTCACAGCAACCCCAACTTCATCCCCTGGGGTTTCATTTTTTTCCCATGGAATTATTTCACTTTAATACCCAATCCCTTCTTCCCTTTAGATATTCCACTCAGGAGTCATGTCTTCTATGAAGATTCTCTTGCCCCTTTCAGATTGAATTGACCATTCCAACTGGGGTAGACCTGCTACATGTTCATCAAACCCTGGTTTCAAATATCCTTTTTAGCATATCATTGCACTGTATCTCTCAGCCCTCCTGCAGCTAAATGGGGCCACATGACCACATGCCGTGTCACTTCTGCGACAAATTGGTTATCTCTCTCCCCATATGCCAGCTGAGTGATGCTTAGCGGGTCTTTAGTGGAGGATGGAACAAGCCTGGATCTCTAAATGACTTTGTGGAGTAGAGCCTCCCTTCCCAAGCTGACCCATACAAACTTTGATGTAAGCAAGAAATATACTTTTTTGAATTAAATCCCTTATATTGGGGAGTTCGTAAGTTACAGCAAATAGCCTTACTTACCTTAACTATTACACAATTATCTGAGTCTGAAAGGACCACAGATCTTTCTTTAGCTTTTTTCTAGCATTTGCCAGCGCCCCGTGCCTGGACTGATTTGAATACTTTTTCTCCCTGTGCCATTTACCCTCCCACTCTCCCTTCCTGCCTTCCACCACTGTGGGATGAATGGATTTTTGTAAATCTACCTATTGTATTTTGCTTTTTTGTGAAGCACATATATTGGATGTGGTAAAGTAAAGGAGAATCTCAGTTGCTCCTGGTCACTCCCTTTATAGCCATCGCTGTCTTGTTTCTTGTTTCTCAGGTTAGATTTTGGTCACTTGCTCCACAGCAAAAAACAAGCCTGAAGAGATGGGCCAGGAAGAAAGACCTCACAGCCAGATCTTCTGGGTTTTGAGTGATTCCTTCTTCCCCTTGAAGAGGAAAAAGCTGTTTTTTACTGGCACTTTTTAAGTACCCCAACTACTTGGAGGTACCAATTTTGGACAAGTGTCACTGCAACACAGAATGCTCAGAGAACCTGAACTTTTAAAATCTGGAGGTCTGAACTTCACAGTTGGCCACTGCTGGGTCTGTCTGGTGTTTCAAAGGAATATCGGGTGCTGCAAATAGGAATTGAAGGGGTAAGCTTATTAAACCCATTAAGCCTGTGGAGGGGGGGGATTACACCATTCTCTACCCTGATTTAATTTCTATCTCTGCACCAGTTTTAATCATGTAATACACCTACTTGTTTACATGAATGCCTTGTCTATTAGAATCTAAGTTCCTTGATGTGTCTTAATCCTCTTTGAATCCTCAGTACCTAGCAGAGTGCCTAGAACATGCAAGTCCTTAACTATTTGATGAATGAATGAATAAAAGAATCTATGATGCCCAGCCCTCTGGGGGGTTTCCATTCTCTTTAAAAATCAAGCCGATCCTGGGGGGAAAAAAGTCCTATTTTCCAATTTTCCTTAGGGTAGCTTATATTCTCTAAAGGAATTTTACTAAATCCTAAGAGAAAACAGAAAATAATCATAGAAAATAGTAACAGTAGAGTCCGGTTACTATACTACAGGTTTTGAACTCTGCAACCCCAGTACAAGCAGTGAAAAGTTTTCTTTACAGAAACCCCAAGCCCTCTCTCTTGAGAGAGATTTACTGTTTAGCCAGTAGTTCTGAGAACTTTTCCCCTGCCTCCACACCTTTCCTATGGACATGACACTCTGATCAGTAATGGCTCTGTCTGCACCCTGGGAACTGAGATGCACAGATGGACTGACATGACTGGGCAAAGCAGCTTCACCTGGTTTTCCTTTCCCGCCACCTCGCACCCTGCCTGTTGCTTGGTCATGAGCCCCTCTGGACGTCTCAGCTCCCAAACTCTCTCACCTCTGCGTCCTTGCTGCTAAAACCTTCACTCTGCTGCTTCAAATTTCCCAGGCCTTGAAAGGGTTCACAATTTCAATTCTGCTGTTTGGCCTGCAGCGATTGCCTATTTCCTTGTCAGTTTGCTGGAGAGGAATGATGGCCTTCCTGGAGTCCCCAGAACTAGCCCTGCAGCCTTCGATAAGGTTCTGGTGAGCCCTCTTTATCACTCATTCACCTTCATCACACAATACCCAGAACAGTCCTGCAGTGAGTTTCAGGACCAATACGGAGGTTTATGCAAGAATAGAAAGATGAAGGGTGCAGGGTAAGTAAGAGGCAGACACAAAACAAGCTTTGAGCAGTTGCTGTGTGAGAAAGAGTATGCTAGATTGTGCTGAATATGCTTGTGTGATTTACAAGGTTTTGTAAGAGCAAGTCGCTCATTTTTCTGTGCTCACTGGGCCAGTAAACACCGCAGAAGCTAAGGTAAAAAACAGAACCAGATCACAATAAACAGATCTTTAGTGCATGCTAGTGCCTTAGAGTTAAATCTGGACGTTGCCCATGTTCTGGGAATCAAAGAGCCATGCCTTCTTTAACCGTGGAGCCTCGAACCTGGGATTTATTCCATTAGGTCAGCATAATGAAGTCTGTGGCTGAGTGAACAGTTGTGTATTCTAGATGGAATCCCTAGGGGCTAGTTTTAGTTCCTGGCATATAGTACATACCTAGTCAGTGATTGATCCATGAATAAATTCTCAGTAAATATTCATTCTCTTATGAAGACCATATCCTTTATGGCAGAGAGTTGCCAATTCACAATTAGTTGCTAATTTGTGATTCATGATATTCCATCCTCACCCTCTAAGGGGTCAGGTGGCAAGGGGAGAGGTAAAAGCTAAAGGAAAGTCTGGGCTGGCTTGAGAGACATAAGGCACATGTACCACAGCTCCTCTATCCATCATCCATGGCAGGCATTGCTAATCAATCACAGCACTCTGAGTCTACTTGAAGCCTCTGAGTCCTACTGAACACATCACTCTAAGTAGTCGCTACCATTCAGTTGGAGTGCGGCATGAAATGTGTTTAACACCTGTATCTAGGCTCCCTTGGTTATGTAGAGAGCCATGAATACAGTTCTAAGAAACTGACACATTGTAACTGACTATACTTCAATTTAAAAAATTAAAAAAATTAAGATCTAAAAAGAAAGTAAGGCACTTGTATAGTAAATCAGAAAATCTTCAGAGTACATATCATGACTTTGGTGTTTTCATACCCATGGCTGAGATTTATTACAGGATTTTATTAAGGATGTTAAGATTTATTAGGGATACACAGCCAGATCATAAGGGAAAAAAGACACAGGTGGAATCTGGAGGATTCCATGCGCAAAGGTCATGACTTTTTATGTTTTTGAAATTTTGAACATATTCTTTACACTTCCTGAAATGAAATTTTCCTCCCTGGTCTTCCTGATGAATTCCTAGTCATCCTTTATGATGTAGTTCAAGCTTGACATCCTTTCTGAAGGCTTATCTCTCATTTTCTCCATCCCAAAGATGGTTAATTATCTCTAGGCTAATCTTCTCAGTCTACTTTCATTCATTTGGCAATATTTATTACATATTTACTAAGAGGCAGATTCTGTGCTCCTGTTCTTTGCCTCTTAAATACTGGGGCTCCCTCCTCAGGGCCCTGTCCTTAGCTCCTCTCCTCATTTCTCTCTAGACACTCCCCGTGAGCCATCCCATTTACTTACATGGCTCCAATGAACAGCCCTAGTTAGTTGATGCTACATCTCTCTCCCGCCTGATCTTAACTTCTGCACATTCACACATCTGTTTGGATGTTTTGTAGACACTTGGAAATCAACATGTCCCAAACTCCATGAACTGTTTTCTTCTACCCTGCAGCTGCCCTTCCTCCAGGGCTCCCTCTTCCAGTGCATGGCATTGCTGTCCGCCCAGATGACGAGGTCAGAAATATGGGAACTCTGACTCCTTCCTCCTCCTTGGCCCTCACATCTGATCAATCACCAAGCAAATTCCCTTGACCCTACCATCCAAATCTCTCTTGCATTGCTCTAACTTGCTCCATCCCCACTGCCATCACCCTATCTGGGTCATCACATGCTCTCATCTGGATCCCTGCATGGGCCTCCCAACTGGCCTCCTTACGTCCAGCTGTTGCTTTCTTCCAATCTGTTCCCTATAAAACAGTGAGAAGGATTTTTTTTTGATCCCAAATCTTTTTTTTTAAACTAAAGTATAGTTGATTTATAATGTTGCATTAGTTTCTGGTATATAGCATAGTGATTTGGTTATACATATCTTTTTCATAATAAGTTATTACAAGGTATTAAATACAATTCCCTTTGTTATACAGTAGGAGCTTGTTGTTTATCTTTTTTATATAGCAGTTTGTATCTGCTAATCTCCAACTCCTAATTTATCCCTTTCCTGCCCCCTTTCCCCTTTGGTAACCATCAATTTGCTTTCCATGTCCCAAAATTTATATGAAATCACAAAAGACCCAGACTTGCCAAAACAATACTAGAGAAGGATTTCTAAAATGCATATGTGTTATGTAACTCTTGAAAACTCTTCATGGTTTCCCACTTCCCTGGAAGTAAAGTCAATACATGGCTCTGAATATGGCCAATACGATAGTGCTGCTGCCTCTCTCTCCTGCCTCCTTTTCCATACTCACCACCCACCAGCACTCTCCTCACACTCCACACTCCACACTCCCACCACACTAAAGTCTTTCCAATTTAGCCAGAACAGATCCCATTCCTTCTGTTTGGAAAATTCTTCCTCCATCTCACCTAATTTCTACTTATCCTTTAGGCCTTGGCTTAGATATTGCCCTCTCTGGGGTATCATCTCCTCTAGGAGGCCTCGCTTGATGACACTTACCCGCTGAGTCTGAGTTATGCTGCCCCTTCATTTGCTTTTCCAAAACTTTGTGCTTTCTTCTAATGGTACCTTCACACTAAACTTGAATCACTCGTTTGCTTGTCTGACCCCTCCACCAGCCTGTGAGCTCCCTGAGGCCAGAGACCAGGACTGTCTTCTCATTTTTATACCTAGTGCTTAACAGAGTACCTGGAGTTGTGGGAGTATAGCTCAGTTGTAGAGTATATGCTTAGCATGTGTGAGGTCCTGGGTTCAATTCCCAGTACCTCCATTAAACACACACACATGCATACACAGTACCTGGTCCCTTAGTACATGCTCAGTAAATCTTGGCTGACTGCATGAGTGGCTGGAACTCAGGAGAGAAATTACATTCAGACTGAGCATAAATTTGGAAGGCTGATAAACAACCCCCTTTGAATTAGTAGGGTTGTTTATAAATGTGAATGTACGACTGACAAGAGGTTGACTGGAAACCGAACAATAGGTGAGAAACAAATTGTTTCCTGGTGTGTGTAGAGCAAGGAATGAGTCAGGAAACAGTGAAAGAAGCAGGATTGAATTAGCTACAACAGAAGCTTAGCATTAAAACTAGCCTGCAGGAAGCTGGAGAGTGGGCAAGGGAAGAAAAGACAGAGTGCTGGGCTAAGAGTAACAGCTAGAACAGGTTATGGTACTTTATATTTTATAAAGCCCTGTTCACATCCCTTGTTCATTGAATCCTCACAATCATCCATTCATATAACTATTATGATATAAGTTATTATGAATTATCACTATTATGATATGGGTTGTTAATAGAACTATTATTAATGTAAGTGCTATTAGTAATACAACTCCCATCTCAATTTTACCACAAGGGAAAACTGAGGCTCAGAAGATTAGACTGGGGGGGAGGGTATAGCTTAGTGGCAGAGCACATGCTTAGCATGCACGAAGTCATGGGTTCAATCCCTAGTACCTTCATTAAATTAAAAATAAAATAATAAAATAATAAATAAACCTAATTACCTCCCCTACCCCCAATAAAAACCAAACCAAACCAAAACAAAACAAAAAGATTAGACTAACCTGGCAAAGTCATACAGTGATCAAATAAGAAAGCCAGGACTCCAAGTACACTAGCTGCCATGTGTGTACTCTGTGGAGCCAGCTGGCACTCTCTGGAGTCATAAAACCCCCACCCCTGGGCTCTCTGTGTGCCTGGAGCCTATTGACACCTTAACCCCCACGCCCCACTGCCTGGACCACTCTGCCTACCTGCATTTCTGCAAGATAAAAACATCTCTTGATTTGTGTTTACCTTAACAAAATTAAACCATCCCAAGAAATAGCCAGTTTCATAATACCCTAGGTTTACAGGCTTCACATCCTGCCCTTATAAGAGTCATAAATCCAAATATTCAGAGAAAGCTCCTGACAGATCTTACAACCAATCAGGTACCTGTGCACAAATTGATCATGCAGCCCCTAAATCCTTGTGTGCACAGCCCCTTCCCCCCAATAAAAGACCCTGTATGTTCTCCCTCGGTGCTCACACAGGCACCCCTTGACTGTGTGGCCCTCTGTTGCCTGTAGCAGCATATCTGTTAAACTTCCCTAAACCTTCCTCGTGCACGGCCTTTGATAAATTCTTTTACCACCCACGACCGCAGCCTTGTGTCCACAACATACTTTGCCCTAGAGCATCTTGGGGCAGGGAGAATTAGGGCAAGTGAGACAACCATTCTGTTGGAGGCAGCTCGGGGATTCCTGAACACCTGCACACAGTTCCCATCTGGGTCAGGGCCCTTTTCAGTGGGGTATAACACCTTAGGATCCCTAGTATCACACTCAGGAGGCTGCACTGGAATTACACTTACTTTTGTCTCTCCCCTGCTATTATTTGTGTATCTACCAACAGAGCAGCCTTGGTGCGTGGCACAGAGTGGGCTACGGGGTTACACCTAAGGAGTGGGTACTGTTGCTGAAAAATTGGCTTCTGAATCCCGATAGCCAAATTGAGACTTAGAGGCAGAGTTTTGGGAGAATTAAAGGACAGCTTTATTGCTTTGCCAGGTGAAGGGGAGTCACAGCAGGCTAATGCCTTAGGGACTGTGAATCCCCTTTGCCTGGCAAAGCAATAAAGCTGTCCTTCTCTAATTCTCCCAAAACTCTGCCTCTGAATCTCAATTTGGCTATCGGGGTGTCTACTCTTTCAGTATTAGCAGGAAGGGGTCAAGTCAAAAGTGTAGGGCGTGGGACTCAGGATAGAAGCAGGAAACTCCAGGCCAGCAATTGTCCCATCTCTCCAAAGAAACAAACCATTTGGCCCCTTGACGGTCCGCTCCAGCGAGGCCCAGATCCACATAGCCAAAGCAAGGGAACCTCTCCTAAGAATGCTAGAATTCATTTCCAGGCCACTAAGCTCTCAGGGCCCTGCGATGGCCATTCAAACAAATAACAGACAACAAACAGACCATAAAACACACACAGAAGAGACATGGACAAAATCCATGAAGCCTAAATGGCCTTGTTTCTCAGGCAGGAAGGAACGGGGCAGAGGGCTTGAGGGGAATTAAAGGAGAAAACACCTTGGTGTGCATGGTAGGCAGAATCCTGGTCCCCCGAAAGATATCCACATTGGAATCCCTTGAACCTGTTAATGCTATCTTAGATGGCAGAAAAGGACTTTGCAGAGGTGATTAATTTAAGGATCTTGAGGTGGGGAGATCATCCTGGATTATCTGGGCGGTCCTTAAATATAATCATGTGTGTCCTCATAAGAGGGAGACAGAGAGAATGTTGACAAGGCAATGTGACCAAGGAGGAAGAGATTGGAGTGATGTAGCCCCAAGCCAAGGATTGCTGGTAGCCACCAGAAGCTGGAAGAAGAAGGACTTTCCCCTAGAGCCTCCAGAAGGAGCATGGCCCTACTGGCACCTTGATTTCAGCCCAGGGAGACTGATTTTGGACTTCTGACCTATAGAAATGTGAAAAAATAAATGTGTGTTGTCTTCAGCCACCAAGTTTGTGGTGATTTGTTACAGCAGCCACAGGAAACTAATACAGAGTTCCAAAAATGTTCAGGTATTTTTAGTTATTGCAGATGCCTGTCACCACTGTAGACTGGATACACTCAAGAGAGACGGCCCTCACCAAAAAAAAAAAAAAAAAAAGAAAAAAGAAAAGGAGCGAGCGATATGCCCAGCCTCTTTCTACTAGCTTCTCACTTCCCCATTAGATAAGAAATCTAGGATGACTTTTATGTCTATCCTTTGCTCCAGAAAGGTGGAGAGTGTACCAATCTGGACGGTATTCTTTTCAGAAATGCTTCAGAAGCAATATTTGGGTTGGGTGGATCCAGACTGGGCAAGGCTTAGGTGAAAGTGGGCAAGTGGAATCTAGCCTAACTGACAGACTTGTTATTCAAGCGACAACCAAGACTAGTCCACAGCACACAGTAGGCCTGGATATTGAAGAGAGAAATGGGCCTATAATATCTTCAGGGGAAGTCAGTTTTCATTAAGGAGGGCCAGTTGTGAAAGTCATATGTCAGGGATTCAAGCTAAAGGTATTAGAACATCTGAGCAAAGAGACTAGCCTCTGGGAGCTTGGAGTTAGAAAGTCAAAGCAAGACTGGTGATAAAGCAGACTCCATGCTGCATCTTCTCTCCCCTCTGCTGTGGTCAAGATTGATACCCGAGGATGAGTTTGGAGTGGAGCCTACAAATAACAACCAGCTGACACCTCCTAGCCCTTACTGTGTGCTAGGCATTGTGCTGAAGTCGTTCACGTGTATTAACTCCTTTAATCCTCAGGACTACGGTAGGTACCATTGTTGATTCTATTTCAAAGATAAGGAAAGTGAGGCTTAGAGAGATTATGTAACTACTCCCAGGTCACACACTTAGTAAGTGCAGGAGACAAAATTTAATCTGGAATTTGAAGTCAGGGCTACCTGGCTTCAGAGCCCACTTATCAGTGGATCTCAACCCCAGGTACAAATTGGGAGCTTTAAAAAATACCCTTGCCTAGATTCCAACTCCATTCTGCCTTAATTGCTTAGGGGTGGGACCTGGGTATTGATTTAAAAAAAAAATCTCCCCATGTGATTCTAACAGCAGCCAGAGTTGAGAACCATTGAACTAGGCTCTATTGACTCTTGAATGACTGATAGCTCCTCCTTCAAATGCTTACAGAAGTGTTTGCTCGTTATTGAAATAAGTGTCTTATGGATTTCAAGCCAAGTTGGGAGACATAATAACTATAATGATGATGGTAATGGTAATAATAACTCTTTATAGCTATAGAGGCTTTGTCATTTACAAAGGGCTTTCATAAGCATTCTCTTCCACTTACTCTTCACAACAACTCTGTGAGTTAATGATTTTTAGCTCCATTTTACGGATTATCAAACTGAGGCTCAGAGAGGTTCCTAAACTTGCCCCAAAGATCACAGTTAGTAAGTAACAGAGCTGTGGTCTTTTTCTTTCAAATCCCCTACTCTCTCTCTCTCTCTTTTTTTTTAGAGATGACATGTATTTGGCAAAGCCGTTTTTATGAGTTATTTGGTTATGGTCCAAATTTATGATAGATTTGCTATCCAGAATTCCCTTGATTCCAGCACAGGTAGAAAGTGCCCAGGTCCCAGATTTGCAGGAGTGGAAGCAGGCAGACAATAATGGTGTACATCTCCCAAACTCACCCCTTCTTTTCCATGCCAGCTTTATTTAGCCTTCTTTCACCCGGGCAGCATCATTTTGGGGGGATTCACATCTCTGGCACCAGCCCTCTCTGTCCAATTTTCAAGGTCATGGTTCCATTTGTCTGCTACCTATGTACTTTTATTTTTTTCCTTTGTAATGGCGTCAATGACATCAACACAAATCAAAAGAAAAGAAAACATAATTTGCTGATAATCCTGCTGCCCCAATGAATCATCTGCTTTCATTTTTTATGCTTGCCTCGCCAGGGCTTGGCAATATGCATACATCATTTTTACATACTTGTAATCATAGCATAGATGCAATTTCATATTCTGCTTGTGTCACTTAGCATTATATCATTATTATTTGCTGTGTTGCTACAGTGTCTTCATAATTATAATTTTAATGGCCACATAATATTCCATTGAGTGGAAACACCATCATTTACTTAAGTATTTCCAATTTTTCACTAATATAGATAATGCTGCAATAAACATCTCGACACATAGAGCTTTTTTTCTTCTTTTTGGCTAGTTTCCAAAGCTGTCTACCACATTAATTTTTTTCTTCTTTTTTAATAGAGGTACTGGGGATTGAACCCAGGACCTCACACTTGCTAAGCACATGCTCTACCACTGAGCTATACCTACCCCCTGTCTACCACATTAAATACACCTCTTCTCCTTCAGTTATCCATTTATCCAACTGTTCCTTCAGTCTGTAAGCATTGTCAGGGCACTGGGTAGGGCGCATGCTCAGAGCAATCAGATGAGGACCCTGTGCTCAGTCTGGGGGTAAGACGAGCCCTTCAGCAAATATTTGTGATATTCTGCTAATAGTGCTGCGAGTTTGGTCCAAATTCTGTCTTATTCTCCTAGGGTGGCTTCTCCATTGTTCCTTCACTGGGACTTTGACTTCTCCCTGGCAGCTCCAGCTCACCTCATTTCTCCAATCTCCCCTTTCACCATTGGCTTGCCTCTCAATGTCCCTAACTGAAAATCCCCGTCCTCTGAGCCATCTGTCCCAACTGGACCTTGGAATGCATACTCCCCATAAGACACAAGCTTTCTCTCTCCCTCCATTCAAACATCTCTGACTGACTGCCACCTCCCCTTAAGAGACCTTCCTGAAGTTTACCCTTAGGCCAAATTGGGCCTGCAGTTTTGTTGGGTTTGTTGGGCACAGTGTTTTCAAAGGTTGGGAGTGAAGTGTCCGTGGATTGGGCATGCCTTTCTGCTTCTCCCCAGGTCCATCACTCCCACTTGCCTCAGATTAGGTCAGCCCTACTCAGAAATTTTCCCTGCCTGGTCTGAACTTGCAAGGCAAACTAGGCTCCCCTCAAGTAAACCTAGAACTTTCAGTATCTTCCCTCACTTCTATGCTCCACTATGAGAGGAATTTAATTTCTCTTATCTTCCAGCCTTTACACATGGTGCCATTTTTTTCTTCATTCATTTATGCAGCCAGTCAACTGGTCCGTTTAGGAATCCTTCCTGAACACCTGTATTATATCAGATCCTCTGTGGGATGCTGGACCTACAGAAATGAATGACAAGTGATCTTTTCACAGGTGATAGAACTCCTGTTCCAGTGTACACAGGTCTTTTATAGGTTTGGAGTGCAAGCCCCATTCAAGGAAGAATCGAAGGCAGAAGATCCAGTTGGTTAAAATACTTTCTGTAGGGTCTTGCATAGGAAATGACTTACTCAGTGCTATTTGATGATGACTTTGCCAAAGTAAAGGGTATGCAAGGGTCATTCTACTTCATCATGCCATATCCTGCTGGGATTTAGCTTTACAGGACCAGCCATTGACAAAATTCATATTCCTCCCAGGAAAAAAAAAAAAACTGGTCACCTGGAAGAGACTGGATGATTATCCTAAGATTTCTCATTAGTAATGATCTTGTCCTTTCCTGTCATGTGGTCCCTGCCTTTGTCTAAACAAGCTTCTGGTTTGTTCATCCACTCCCAGATTTTGCACAAGTACAGGTCTTAGGGCCCAAGTATGGGAGGACACAGACCCTCCTGCCTTCTAGGGATCACAGCGGAGAGGTCTCTTTATCCAGGCAGAGGGAAAAAAAGGGAGAGGAAAGGAGAAAGGCAGTTGTGATCTTCCATGACTTTTCCATGGCATTTAACCCTTGTTTTAGAACACTCTTTTGACCTGGGCTTATTTTCTGTGTATTAGCCCCAGAAAAGCCTACAATTTTATCTGAGGGTCTTTCTTCCTCTGCTCATATTTTTAAAAAAATTAGTAACAGTTTTATTGAGATATAATTCACACACTGTACAGCTCATCCATTTAAAATATGCAATTCAGTGGTTTTTAATGTAAACACTAAGTTGTGCAACCTTCACTGCTATATAATCCCAGAACACATTCATTATTCCCCAAAGAAACCCCAGACCCCTTAGCCACTGCCCTACCTGCCCCACCCCTGCCATCGTTGCAAATTCTCAATCCTCACCAGCCCTAGGAAACCATAAATCTTCTTTGTCTCTCTGGATTTGCCTATTCCAGACATTTCATATAAATGGAATTATATGAAAAGGACTATGTGGCTTTTGGTGTCTGGCTTCTTTCTCTTAGCATAATTGTCAAAGTGTATCCATATTGTAGTATGTGTGAGCACTTCATTCCTTTTTATGACTGGATAATATTCCATTGTATGCATATGCAATAATTGGTTTATCCATTCATCCACTGATGGACATTTAAGTTGTTTCCAACTTTTGACTATTGTGAATAGCACTGCTATGAATGCTTGTGTGCAAGTTTTGGTGGACATATGTTTTCATTCCTCTTGAAAATATACCTAGGAGCAGAATTGCTGGGTCAAATGGTAACTGTATGCTTAACCTTTTGAAGAACTACCAGACTGTCTTCCAAAGGCCTCTGTTGACCTTTTAGTGTTGCTGTTCTTCTCTCCTCTTAACTATTGCTGACATTTTCCAGATTTCCATTTCCAGCTCAGATTCCTCTCCTGTGCTGCTGATGCTGGTCTCCACCTGAACATCCCATAGGCTTTTCAATGTAACATTTTCAAAATGGAACCCATCACTTCCTCCCTGCCCCATCCTGTGTTCCCTCTTCCTCTCATGTTGCCTACCCCAGAGCACGTTACCATCAACTACCCAGCTGCCCAAACACCAGACACATGCTAGACCCCTCTCCTCCCTCATTCTCCACAACTGATTCACCACCAAGTTCTAAAGGTTCTGCTTTCTCAATCACTGTCCAATCCACCGCCTCCTCTTCCTCTCCTTTTGCCAATGCTCCAATTAAGGTCTCATCTTGCCCCAAATAGCAATCTTTCATCTAACCTCTAATTTCACTATCCCTCCCAATCACCATAAAATATCACTGCTAATATAATAAGCCACTTTCCTGCTCAAAATTATTCAGTAACATGCCCAAGACTATAGCAATAATTTTAAATTTACCCTTTTTGCCCAATATGGTAACAGGTAATGCTCCAACAATACTGAATTAGGTATATTCTCTCATACCTCTGTGCTTTGCACATACTGTTTCCTCTGCCTTGAAAACTCTCCCCATGCTTGTCCATTGAACAAACTCCTACTCATCCTTCAGAGCCCTGATTAAATGCTATCTCCTTTGTGAAGCCCTCCCCAAATTCCTTGGTTAGATTTTTTTTTAAATCGAGGTATAGTTGATTTACAATGTGTTAGTTTCTGGTGTACAGCATAGTGATTCAGATAGATAGATAGATAGATAGATAGATAGATTCCTTCTCATATTCTTTTCCATTATGGTTTATTACATGATACTGAATATAGTTCCCTGTGCTATATAGTAGAATCTTGTTGTTTATCTATTTTATATATAGTAGTTTGTGTCTGCTAATCCTAAAATTCTAATTTATCCCCCTTTGGTAACCATTTCTTTTCTGTCTGTGAGTCTCCTTCTGTTTTGTAAATAAGCTCATTTGTATCATTTATTTTAGGTTCTGCATATAAGTGAAATATGATATTTATCTTTCTTTGTGTGACTTATTGCAGTTAGTCTTCAGGTAGACTTTGGTTTCACTTTCTCCATATTACCACTGAGCCTACACATACATACATTTACTAAAGACTTCATTGTAAATGATGTTTCCTTAACTCACTTCTTTTCTAGACTGCAAGATACTTGATGGCAGGGGGACTGTATAATTTCATCTCTGAATACCCAGCTCCTAGCAGAGTGTCCAGTGTCTAGCATAAAGATACAAAGACACACACACACACACACACACAAACTGAAGTAAAGAAAAAAGAAAGTATGTTTTATTGACTCTTTGATCACCTGCTCTGGGCCAAGAATGTTAAATACTTGGCACATTATCTCATTTAATACTCACAGCATCCCTACCTGGTATCTTTACCTGAAAAATGAGGAAATTGGGGCTCTGTGAGATTTGGTAATGTGCACATTCACATATATAGCCAAGGTAGAGGCAGAGGTGAGAGAGAGAAAAGAATTGAAACTTCCTAGGGGGTAGTCTTTCCTTAAAAGAGCCCCAACCTGAATCCTCACCAGCTCCATCTTGCCTTCAGGCCCAAAGCCCTCAAACAGTGTCCTATCTACAGACCACAGTCATCTACATCCCTTCCCCACAAGGGAAAAAGCCGGGAAGGACCTTGGTCTCATAGAAATGCCACCTTTCAATCTACCTCAGTTCCATCTTCTCATCCCAAGACTTCAAGTGGCCCATCATAGCCACCTCCATTCCTCCTCTTTGAGAGCTTGATAATCTTCCTAGGTGTCTTGACCCATCTGTGGCCAAATCCCTTTTCACTTGAATTGACCTGAGACAAGATGAGAATTTTCAAAAGAAAATTTTCTCAGAAGCTGAGGGGAACACAACAAATGATTCTAAATTACAGAACCCTAGAAATCAATGATTTTACAGAAGACTCATTCCTTTTCCTAATGGAACTCAGATCTTTCCACTGATGGGCTTGGCTGGCACACTTTATAGGGCACTCAATCCCTATTGCTAGTCTTGGCCTCAATTCTGTCTCAACCACGCTACTCAAACTCATTGCCTGGAAAGTTTGGGTTGGTGCCACCATTAGGACTGATGGGATTCTCTGTCCTTCCCAGAACCTGCTATGTTAATTTAGGTTTGGGTGGGGAGTGAGGTGGGAAACATTTCCAGATTATGTCCTGGTCCTAGGATCCTTTACACTTGTCATGAATAGCTTTGCTTGCCCCTGAGAGGACCACCTTGGCTCCTGGTCCCACAAGTGAGGAAAGCCCTAGAGAGGTCTTTCTTGTACTTTAGGGGGCCTTGCAGGTGTTTCTGTAACCCCTCTTAGGGACATCTTGGCTCTGACCTTTGAAAAGTCCATCTTCACTTCAGCCTGTTTCTCTTGGTCCCTTCTAGTTTTCCTGAAGCGCATCTGGGGTAGACACCTCTCAGGATGGTGTTTGGCTCACAACATGCCTGTCATTGCTGATTGTCTATCCAATAGCTTTTCCCCACTTTTTTTTTTTGCTTATAGATGGAAATATGCCAGGACCTTGATGATAAATGAACCAATCCCTGAACGCCATATCCCTAGCCATTATATTGGTAAAACAAGACATTTTCCTCTGAGCTTAAGAGTCACTTTTGATATGTTTTCTATTGACTACAGCTAAAAGTATCTCTGGGCATGCCCCAATACACAGGCCTAATGGTCAAGTCTTCCCTATGCTATATGACCCTGTCCTCCCTCCATTACTTATTGTTCCAGGGTTTAAAAATTTGTTCCAAGTTGTTCCAATCAACTTCAGTCTTTGTGAAGTTTGAAACTGATCATGGGAGCCAGTCATTGGAGCTGAGTCTCATAAGTGGCAGTGATTTCGTGAAAGATCTCATGTGGGAAAGGGTCACAAACTTCTACTGTTTAGGTCTGTGGAGCTGTCCTGCTTTCTTCCCTTCCTGAGGGCAAAACTCTTCTGTTGCTTGCAACTGAAAGAGCCTTGGGATAATGACATCTCACCCATTAGACATCAGGATCACTTCTACCCTTTTGTGACTCACAGCTGTGCTTCTAGGCCTGAAATCACAAATTGCTTTCATTTCTGTGTCAGTGCTGTCTAGAGTGCTCAGTTTAAGAAAGATTTTGATGTTGAGTCAGTAATGAAGTTGGACTGCAGTGCCTAGTTGGCAATGTCTACCATAGGCACAAGTGGTTGAATGGGTACTATATACAGTCGTCCCTCAGTATCCCCAAGGAATTGGTTTTAGGGCCCCCATGAATACCAAAATCCATGGATGCTCAAGTCCCTTATATAAAATGGCCTAGTATTTTCATACAACCTACGCACATCCTCCCGTATGCTTTAAATCATCACTAGATGACTTATAATACCTAATACAATGTTAATTCTATGAAAATTGTTGTAAGTACAGCATAAACACTATGTAAATAGTTGCCAGAGCAAGGCAAATTCAAATTTTGCTTTTGGAGACTTTCTGAAAAAATCTGTAAAATACATTTTTCATTCATGGTTGGTTGAGTCCTCGGAGGGAAAACCTGCCAATTTGGAGGGCCAACTGTATTTGTAGTGGTTAATTGTCAACAAGTATTTGTGGACCTTATCTAGGCTAATACCTGGGACTGTTCTCTAGTTGCCTACGTGGCCTCTTTCTGAAGCCCAGTGCATCTGTCCAGTTCCCTAATACAACTTTGTGACCTTGGCCAAATCACTTTCCTCCTCTGAGCTCCGGTTCTGTGAGTGTAAAATAAAGCAGTGGGATCAGATGATCACAAGGTTCTTTCTAGTTCTGACTCAGGTCAGGCCCCTTCAAAGGTCAGCAGCAGACTCTCTGGCTCTCCACATTTCAAAAACTCTCCCCTCCCCCTATTACGGCACTCTCTTGAGTTTCAGTGTCTGGTCTGAGGAACACCTCCAGTTCTCAGTCAATTGGCAGAGGAGAGAGGATTGACAGGTCTTGAGCCCAATGAATCATCAGGCCTTTCCCAGTTCAGGTTACAAACTCCACCTACTTCCCCAGGGTTTCTCTGATGATTCATTCAGGTGCCCCTCTCCTATCCTTGGGAATGACCTTCCAGAATTTTATCTCTCCAGTTTTTCAGGAGAAAAATACTTCACATGCTGAGTTATGGTAATAGACAATCTTCATCAACAGTGAAAGGGTGGCTCTCTCATCCCCCCCTCCTCTGCCCCGCCTCCATCATTCACACCATGTGCCACCCTAATCAGGCCTTCACCCCACCCCTTGGCTGCCACCGCACCTCCCCTCCCTCTCTCCTTTCAGACAAAGTCCTGCATTCCTGAGGATTTCTTCTCTTATACTCTGACTGTCTGCACCTCTCCCTTTCCCCTACACTAGGCTCCGGCCTTGGGTAGCAACCCAGCTATTACCTTCTCCTCACCCTGTCACCCTGCTCCAGCCTCCTTGCCCCCCGTCGCGGGCCTCTCCCTCTGCAGCTGCTGCAGTCTGAATAAGCACAACAACAAAAAAAATTACCACATGTATTAAAGTGAAGCTCTTGTTGGACAACTGCAGATTTCCTTGGGCAGGATTTCAGTTTGAATTTCTCAGGGTTCGGAGGGAGCCTGAGTTTCTGCCCGGACCCACCCCACCCCCATCCCAGATGTCAGGGTCTGTAGGGAACCAGAGCCCTGGCCTGTCCCAGAGGACCAGCTGCCCACCCCCAGACTTCCTTGTCTACCAGCCAGGGGCCAAAGGAACCAAGAGGGCAGGGGAAAGTCAGCCAAATGGGGCAGGGAGCAGGCAGCTTGCCCTGTAGAGGAGTTTAACTCAAAACTGGGGGCCGAAGGGCAGGGAGCCAAGCTTCCCCTCACTGAAGCAGAAACCAATCTTGCAAATAAACACATAAACAGCTTACCAGTGAGTCAGTCAGGGCTGCTAAGGGGTTTAGAGTTGAGCTGTCCCCTGCCCCACCCCTGGCACTTCCCCCATAGCTTAGGCCCCAGCTTTGCCCAGGAGGGCCTGGAAGAGGGACTGGGTCTTCAAAGCATAGGCCCCACCCAGCCTCACAGTTGCTGAGGGAAGCCCTGAGTTTGGCCAGACCTGGGCCTCTCTTCACACTTGCCCCTTCCTTCCTGCCTTCTCCTTCCTGGATCCCACTCCAACTCTTTCTGCTTTTCAAGCCTGGGCTCCTGCCCATCTCCCTTGAGCACTTCTGTAATCTCTTGCCAGTCCTGTGCTACTCCCAGCCACTCTCCCAATAGCCAATATCCCTCAAGCACATTTGCCACCATGTGCCCCTTACTCTGGGCCTCCTTGCCAAATACCCACTATGAACCTTGAAAATGGCCCCAGGTAACACTCACTTCACCTCCCCTCCCTATTCTCTTTCAGAAGCCCAGGCAAAATGTTCTATTTAAGTTGTTTGGGCTTCAGTCTGGCCCAAGATGCTGAGAGCCCTGCCCAGCCCCCACAAGCCTACCTGTGGGAGGCAGACGTGCTATGGTGGCAGAATCACAGTGCCCAGGCTCTGAGCCGCAGAGAGATTTTTCTGTCAATGCCCCTTTCTGCCACTCCTATCACAACCAATAGAGAATGGCACCAAGCATTTAGGAGCTGGGAGGGCCCAGGGGCATTCTGATAACAGGTCAGAAAGCCTGCCTCCAGATTTGGCCAGAGGGAGGGAATACTGCCCTTGGACTAGGCTGGAAGTTTCCAAGCTCTCTCTATGCTGTTACTGTATCCTCAAGGCCTAGCACAGTGTCTGGCACCTAGGAGGCACTCAACAAATAGGTGGGAAACTGCATGCATACCTATCTAAAAGAACATAGCTTTTTTTTTTTTTTAGGAGAGGTAATTTAGTTTATTTATTTATCTAATGGAGGTCCTGGGGATTGAACCCAGGACTTTGTGCATGCTAAGCACTCTGCCACTGAGCTATACCCTCCCCTCCCAAGAATATAGCTTATAGCAACAAATTGCTAAGGCATGGGGTGATGCTTTCTCAGATGACTAAAACCTCAAGGCCTCTGTATTAGTTATCTACAGTTGCCATCACACATTAACGCAAACATAGCAGATGAAAACAACTCCTATTTATTAGCTTACAGTTTTGGAGGTCAGAAGTTCGAATGGGCTCCACTTTATTCTCTGCTCGGGGTCTCCTAAGACCAAGATCAAGGTTTTGGCTGGTCTAGGCTCTCATCTGGAGGCTGCGAGTCAGAATCCATTTCTACGTTGATTTAGGTTTTTGGCAGAATCCCGTTTCTTGTCACTGGAGATCTCAGGCCCTGTTTCCTTGCTAGCTATCAGCTGAGGGCCCTCACTGCTCTGAGAGAGGTCACCCGCATTTCTTCTCAGGTGCTCCCCTCCATCTACAAGCCAGCACCATTGAGTCAACTTTGACTTTTCCTTCTGCCTTCTCTTCTGCCACCAGCTGGAGAAAGTTCTCTTCTTTTAAGGGCTCCTGCGATTCTATTAGGCTCATCTAGAAAATCTTTTTTTATTATGGTAAAACATACATAACATAGGGAGATGGGTGGTAGAGCACATGCTTAGTATGCATGAAGTCCTGGATTCAATCCCCAGTGCCTCCATTAAAAATTTAAATATATATATATATATATAAAACATAAAATTACCATTTTAACCATTTTTACATGTACAATTCAGTGTCATTGAGTACATTTACATTGTTGTGCAACCATCACCATTATTCATCTGTGAAATATTTTCATCATTGCAAACTGAAACTCTATATCCATTAAACAATAACACCCCATTCCTTCCTTCCCCAACCCCCGGAAACCACTGTTCTACTTTTTTTCTCTATGAATTTGACTATTCTAAGCACCTCATAGAAATGTAATTAGATAATCCTTTTTGTGTGTGACTAGCTTATTTCACATAGCATGTCTTCAAGTTTTATCCATATGGTAGCATGCATCAGAATTTCCTGCCTTTTTAAGGCTGAATAATATTCTATTGAATCTCCTTGTTTTAAAGTCAACTGGGCTATATAGCATAACACAACCACGGGAGTGGTACCTCATCTCATTTATAGGTTCTGGGATGAGGAGGTGGAAACCTGGGGGCCATTTTCAGAAATTCCACCTACCACAGCCTTCAGTTCAGCTTCCAGTACTTGATGTTGAGTATTTCTTTTCTTCTTTTCTACCCAGAACCAAGAGATCAGTGTGTGTAGTAGCCAGAACATGCATTGGACCTGGTGAAGGTGGATACTGTAGGGAATGGGCTGAGAGATCCAGTGAAGATAGGCACTAATATTTATTGCATACCCACTATGTGCTAGGTGCTGATAGGTGCTTTCACATGCATTATTTCATTTAACACTCACAACACCCATGAGAAAAATGTATTATAATCTCCATTTGACAGATGAGGAAATAGGCTCAGAGCATTTAAATGACTCTCCCAAGGTCTCACAACCAGTAAGAGGAAACATGTGCCCGACATTAAAGTCCATGCTCTTTTCACTATACATATCACCTTTCAATACCAGAAGTGAGATCTGTCAAGCCAATGAGGGCGTGATCAGTTTGCTCTTGTCCTCATCCCTCCCCGACCTGCTCACCTGTAGTGGAACGGTATTTGTGAATGCTGACAGCACAACAGAAGGTGGCTGTTAAGGACTGGATGTTTATGTCTCCACCAATTCATATATTGAAGCCTTAACCACCAATGCAATTGCGTTTGGAGATAGGGTCTGTGTAGAGGTAATAAAGGTTACTGAGGTCGGAACGGTGGGGCCCTAATCCCATAGACTGGTTTCCTCATAAGAAGAGGGGGTGACCCCAGAGCACTCTCTCTCTCTCTCTCTGCCATGTGAGGCCACAGTGAGAAGGCTGCTGTCTGCAAGCCAGAAAGAGCCCTTTCCAGGAACCAAATCTGCTGGCACCTTGATCTTGAACAGCCCAGCATCCAGAACTGTGGGGAAAGAAACTTCTGTTATTTAAGCCACTCAGTCTGTGGTATTTTGTATGGCAGCCTGAGTAGACTAAGGCAGCGACCGTGATATTCAGCAGCAGAAAGCAAAATGGAAAGGAAGCTTCCAACCCACTTGTGCAATCCCACTTCATGGCTTTGACCTTTCTGGTATTCAGTGAGAGCCGCCTGAGTGTCCTGTTGGCTCCGGCTCTAGGGCCTAGAAGGAAGGGGAAAGCAGCCAGTTTCTGAGGCTTAAGCTGGCTTGATGCAGCTGCCTGGAAACTAGATAAGGCTGCTTGAGCAGCTGGGGCCTTGGGTGCGAGGCCATCTCCCCAGGCGGGGCCAGAAAGGCTGCAAGAGGAATTAGCTCCAGCTGAAAATCTGCAGCAAGAAGCAGGGCAAGTGCTAGTGCCGTCAATGTGAGATTCATTTGTGATTGTGAGCAGCATATTTGGGATGTGACAGCCGACTGCAGGGTCAAGCAGCCAGCAGAGCTGGGTTGGTTTGGAGGTAGTTCAAGACTCTAAACTGAAAAACCATGTTTTTGGGGAAAGACCATGAGCATCTGTTTCAACTCCAAGACTGGCCCCTCCCCACCAATGTTTTTGGTTTCTTTTGTCAGAGTGTGTAAGTCCCAACTGTGGCCCCTGGAACGAAAGCTCCTATTTGATCAATGGCATCTCACACTTGGGGCTGTATCTTAGGTATCTTTTGCTGGATAACAAATTACCACAAACTCAGTGGCTTAAAACAACATAAGTTTATTAGCTCATAGTTTCTATACATCAGAAGTCTGGGCAAAACTTAGCTAGGTCATCTGCTCAGGGTTCCACTAGGTTGGAATCAAGGTGTCCACAGGGCTGCAATCTCGTCTGAAGCTGGGGGCTCCCTACCAAGCTCACTGGTTGTTGGCAGAATTCAGTTCCTTGTGCTTGTAGAACTTAAGTCTCCATTTTCTTGCTGGCTGTTGGTCACGGATTCCTCTCAGTTCCTAGAAGCCATCCTCAGGTACTTGCCACATAGCCCTTTCCAAAGGAGTTCATAACATGGGTTTTTACTTCTACAAGGCCAAAAAGAGAACATCTGCATGGCTCTCTCTCTCTCTCTCTCTCCCTCTCACTTTTAACTTTCTATTTTGAAATAATTACAGAATCACGGAAGTTGTAAGTTGTAAATATAGTACAGAGAAATCCCATGGATCCTTATCCAATGTTCCTCAGGGCTTGCATCTTATATAATGATAGTACAATATCCAATCCAGGCAATTGACATCAGTGCAATGTGTGTTTATAGTTTTATACCACTTTATCACATGTGTAAATTTGTGTAACCACCACTGCAGTCAAGATTCAGAACTGTTTCATTGCTTCAAAAGTCTCCGTAGTACTAGTCCTTTATAGTCAGACTCACCCCTTTCCCTCCCACCATCTCAAACTCCTGGTAACTACTAACCTGCTCCCCAACTCTATAATTTTGTCATTTTAAGAATGTTATGTAACATACAGTGTGTGACCTTTTGAGACTGGCTTTTTTTTTCCCCACTAAGCATAATACTCTTGAGACCCATCTAAGCTTTTCCATGCATCAATAATTTGTCCCTTTTTATTGCTGAGCAGTATTCCACAGTCTGGGTGTTTAACCATTCACCTGTAAGGGATATTTTGGTTGTTTTCAGTTCTGGCTATTCCACATAAAGCTGTTATGAATAATCGTGTGCAGATTTTTGTGTCAATGTAGGTTTTCATTTGTCTGTGATAAATGTAAGTGTGCAATTGCTGAGTTATTTGGTAAGATATATGTGGTTTTTAAAGAACCTACTATACTCTTTTCCAAAGTGGCTATACTAGCATATGTTTCTACCAGCAATATATGAGTGATCTAGGTTCTCATATTCTCATCAGCATTTGGTGTTGTCACTATTTTTTAAATTGTTGTTTATTTTAGCCTTTTGGATAGGTGACTTTAATTAGCAATTTCCTAAGGGCTAATGATGTTGAATTTTTTTTTATGTGCTTATTTACTATCTGCGCATTCTCTTCAATGAAATATTGCTTCATGCCTTTTGCTTCTTTTCTAATTGTGTTGTTTTTTACCATTGAGTTTTGAGAGTTCTTTATACATTCTAGAGATCTATCCTTTATCAGGTGTGTGGTTGCAAATATTTCTCCCAGGCTGTAGCTTTCTTTTCTTTCTCTTAACAAGCTCTTTCACAGAGTAAAAATTTTTAATTTTGATGAAGTCAAATTTATTAATTTTTAAAATTATTTATTTTATTAAAATTTGTTTAATTTTAATCAATTTTAATGGATTGTAATTTTCATGTCAAATCTAAGAACCCTTCACCAACTCCTAGATTCCAACGATTTTTCTCCTATGTTTTCTTCTTCAAGTTTTATGGTTTTACATTTTATATTTAAATCTATGATTCACTTTGAGTTAATTTTTATGTAAGGTACTAAGTTTAAGTGAAGTTTAATTTTTTGCCTATGGATATCCAAATGCAGCAGCACTGGTTGTTGAAAACACTTCTTGTCTTTTTTAAGGGCTTACCCAATTAAGTCACCACCCAGAGTAATCTCCCTTTGGATTAACTCAAAGTCAACTGATTATGGACCTTAATTACATCTGAAATATCCTTTTAAAAATATAGTAGCATAGCCTATCATATTTAATTGTCCCCACACTCAAGGGGAAGGGGATTATATAAGGGTGTGGATCACTGAGGGGGTCATCCTAGCATTCTGTCTATCACATGCTGGGAACATCCATTCACACCCATTTTTCCCTCCTCTGGGTTTGAGAAACACTACCTAGACTTAGCATCTTGTCTAGGGGAGGATTGGTTGGTTTGGAAAGTTCTATAGGGAGCTGAAGGTAGGTATGTGTGAATGTGTGCATGCCAAGCCCCAAGCAAAATATGATTTAGCTGTTCCTTCCCAAAGTCAGGGCTGGGTGCTCTCACTCTTCACCAAATAGCTGTAATGGTGACATGAAGCATGGGGTGGGGGAAAGGCACTATTACATGAGCCTTTTCTTTGAAAATAGAGCTTGAATTAGCCAGCTCAGAACAGAAGCTTTTCCTAGGCCAAACTGACATAGGAAATGCCCACCCTCTTGCAATCTATTTTCTAATCTTTACCAGAGTCACTATTCTGTCTCTGATCTATTCAGTTAATAAGTGTTCTATTAAGCTAATAAGCAGTGTTGGGGGCCCAAAGGTGAAACTTCTTTTAGCTGTGACTTAGCCATGGAACTCCTTTTGTCCCTCTGTGCTTCTCTGGGAGAGTTCTACCACATCTCTTGTGCCTTAAAGAATCAGGTTTGCAGAAGAGAATGCCCCATTGGAGCCTGTAGTAAAAGACCCCAAGAGCTTCTCTGAAACTACGGACCAGCTACCACCATAGATGGACTGGGTTGACTCTCTGTCCTTTGAATGGCAGGTGATGGAGTGAAATCAAGTCACAATAGTGTTCTTTCAAGCTGGGGCACACCAGTAAATTGTAAGAAGCAAGTGGCCAAGAAGACTGAGAAAAATTTTTTAAAAAAGGTGAATTGAGAAATGTCAGGGGAAGGCCATTAGAAGAGACCCACCTGAAATGAATGTAATCCAAAACTTGTTAGTCCCTCATGAAGCCACAAACAAACAAACAAAACAAAACCTAAAGCAAGAAGAGTGAGAAGAAACCCAGAAGTATCCCATGGTCACAAACATTCTCTTACTCTCTCACTCCCAAAGTGCTTGCTCTGGACTTTTTGTTCCTTACCAGGCTCATCAAGTCCAATGTGGATGGCATCCCCAGAGCTAAGCAGTATGGCAGCCCTGATTCCACTGTGTGCTCTGGAAATGCCACTCTAAGGTAAGCAAACTCCCCTACAATCTCAACCCCTTCTCAGAATGCACCCTGTACCTCCTGCTCTAACTCCTGAAACCAGGCTCTTTGTGGGCACAATACTTTCTCTACATCCCAGCTCCTCTGCCCACATCCTATCAGCACATTGCCTCAAAGTAGGGTCAGTGTCACCTAAATCCCTGCAGCTGCTTCCAGACCATTGCTCTCCACTGTTATGTTTTACATCCACCATCACTGTCATCCATTCTCCAACATTCTTAGAGGATTTTGATTCCCTCTGGTTCATAGATTCCTTCCACATTCCAATTCCTGTTGTCACACTGGCTGATTTAATCATCCATGTGGATGATTCCACCCATTTCTGTAGCCCGGTGGTTCTCAACCTGCAATCACTTGGAAACCTTAAACAAATATTGATGCCTAGGGACCAACTCAAACCAACTGAATCTGAATGTCTGTGGATGTGGCTTTAACATAAGACAGTTTTTAAAAGCTCCCCCAGGTGATTCTAGCATGCCAGGATTGCAATGAAGATTAAGATTTCCCTTGCAACCCAGGATTGAGGGCTACTGCTCTGGCCTCACAGATCCTTGACACCCTCAATTCTAATGACTTTCATTTCCACTACACTTCAGAAAACCAATTTCATGGTCATATCCTGATCTTCGCATTACCCAGAATCTCACTACCTCTGAATTCTGTCATCCCCAGAGTCCCATGACAATCTTCCAGCTTTCACACTTCCCTACTCCAGTACCTCTTCATGTGTTTGATTGCAGCTAAGCTTCTTGGAAGAGTAATCTAATTCATTGTCTCCATTTCCTTACCTTTCAGTTACTCCTCAAATCACAGATATCAGGCTTCCACTACTCTGCTGACTCCATGGGTGCTGGTCAGGGCAGAATCCACAGTGACATTTCCAATCTTTCTTTGCTTGGAATTCTTCTCATCTGTGCTAACCATTTACACCTTTTAAAAACCTACCTTGGCTCTCATGATTCTCCCCTACCATGGCTCACCTCCTACCTCTCTGATTGACCGCTTCTTCTCAGTCTTCATGGCTGCATCATACATCGTCTTGTATATGTTTTTTAAAAGCTGGCAGATTTGAGGGTTCTGTCCTTAATCTTCATTGATTCTCTGTCTAGACCTTCCTAGGTAGATTCATACTGAGGACTCCCCAGACTCTCAGTCCAGTCAAACCTCTTGGCTGAGCTCTAGACTTATATATCCAACTGTCTATTGGATCTCTCCTCTCCCTCTTTCTTCTCCTCCTTCTCTTCCCTCTCCTCCTAATATTTTATATGTCCCGAACAAGCTCTTTACTTTCCTGAATCCTATTCCACCAAGCTACAAAACCAGAGCCAATTGTTTCTCATCTTTATTGGTGCCACTATTATCCAATAAATCTCTCATAACAGAAACCCAGATATAGGGGAGGGTATGTATAGCTCAGTGGTAGAGCAAGTGCTTAGCATGCATGAGGTCCTGGGTTCAATCTTCAGTACCTTCAGTAAAACAAACAACAAACAAACTAAATTACCTCCCTCCTTGACCAAAATGAAACAAGCAAAAGAAACCTCGATATAGTTATCTAGAGTGTCCTCTCTCCCTCAATGCCCAAATTCAATTAATCATCAAGTCCTATAAATTCTACTTCCTAAATGGCTCTCCAGTGCATCTACTTCTCTCCATTGCTCCTTCATTCAGGTTTTTATAACTAACTTGTCTCCTTGTCTGCAGTCCTGCTCCTCAATGATTGCTTCACCCAGCAGCCAGAGTGATGGAAAATCTTTATAATAGTATCTAGGATATTCAGTAAGGTTTTGTTGAATGAATGGAGGTCCAAATTCTCTCTGAAGTGACATACAAAGTCTGTTCCTACTTCCCAGCCTCATTTCCTGTCTTGCAATTTAGGTTCTAGCTAGCAAGTGCAAGAACAGAGCTCACAACGGGACTTCTGATTCCAAGTTTGAGTGCTCTTTCAACTACAGCCCAGCTGCTTCCCTTTTGGCCTCATTTTGCAGAAGTCCTAAACACCTACTTTGGAGCATTTGGAAGTAGTCCCAAAGGAGGCAAGAGGACAGAAAATATGCTCTTCCCTTGTCATTTCCCACGAGGGTATGCTGTGATGTTGGATTTGCAAGGGGAGGAAGGGGATAGATTCTTTACAGGTGTAAAGCATGGAAGAATTTCAGACCATAATTACTGCATTCGTTCATTCATTTACATTCACTTGCTCAAGAGATGTTTACTTTGTGCCAGTCTCTGAAGGTATGATGTGGGTTCTACTGCCTTCAGGAGTATTGCTGGATGGTGACAGAAGCTTTTGATACAGTAGAAAGTGCAAAGGGATGAGCCAGAGGAACATGGCCTTGGTGGTGGTGGGGAAAGAATGTCTCCCATGTCCAGGGAGAATGGCCAAAGAGCTGTTCCAGGATGTGTCCTGACCTACTGCAGTACCACGATAATGGGACATCACAAGACCGTGGACAGAGAGGGAGTCCTGAGTATGAAGCAAACATTATTGTTTTAGCTCCTCAATTCTTGCTGTAACCACATCTTAGAGTAACAATGATCCCCATTTCCCTGGATATCTTGGATGTGGCCAAGTCAACCTTCTTAGCCATGCCAAAGATAGGTGAGAGATAAACTTCCCTGGAAAAATGATATTGTATGGAATGGAACATGTCCACTGAGAGACAAGTTGCCTAGGCTTCTCCTTGGTCTGAATTTCTTCCTATAAGTTCCTAGCTCTTCACTGGTGACTCACTCATGTGCCCCCCCCCAAGGAAGGTCTTTTATCCAGAACCCTAGAACTTCTTGGACAGTATATGAAAACCACTTTATATACCAGACAACTGTTGTAAACATTGTTGGTGGAGAAGGGTTCACACAGCCGTTGGCCTGGGAGGACTAGGGCAGGCAGCAGGGACCAAGGCTGCCAAATTTAGTGGGTGGATGAATGCCTGTACTGTGACCCTCTGCCTTCTCCCCCAGGGGCTGGCCTCCTATCTGCCCCTCCCCTTGGCCCCCACCCTTTCTGGGCAGGGCCGTACCAGACCAAGAAGACATTGCCTCAGGGGCTCATAACCTGAGTGAGACAGTCCAATTATCTTCAATTTATGGAGCTCAGTTGGAGGGAGTTCAGAAAAGAACAACCTGAACAATTAAGGGACTGGAGGGCTCAGCTTCTGGGGCAAGATAAAAGGCAGGAGGTCTGAGGCAGCAGTAGTGGTTTCAGGGGGAGTGGTGACTATGGGGGAGGACCCACAGGCATGTCTGCCAGCAAGTGAGCATTGAAGGGGTCCAACACCTGGGAAGAAGAGGGTGGAACGAGCAGGAACAAGGCAAGAGATGTGAGCCCCCAGGAAGGGTAGGAAAGAAGCTCAGAGCTCAGACCCACTTTTTGGGAGTCAAGCCATGTTGAGTAAGAAATTCTGGCTTTCCTAGCCCAGGCCCTGGCTTGAGGGAATCTCAGGAAGCCCCAGAAAACAGGGCAAGCAGGAGGGTGGTGCCTCTGACAGAAAGAAGTCTAGACTTGGGCTTTGTTGAAAGCTTAAGGCCCCGTAAGAAAGTCCTATGTTGGAGAAAATGGTGGTTTGCTGGGCTGATTGAGCTCCAAGTTATCCTGGGATATCTGGGATTCCAGCCATGTTAGAATCCCAAAGGAGAGAATGCCCCTAACTCAACTCAATTCTTTTTTTTTTTTAATAGAGGTCCTGGGAATTGAACCTAGGACCTCATACATGCTAAGCCTGCACTGTACCACTGAGTTATGCCCTCCCCACTCCAAATCAGTTCTTAATTCAGATTTCATATTCAATACTTAAGAAGTATAGTGGGCACAGCCTAGTACGGGTTGGCAGAGGTCCCTGCTTCTAGACCAGATTCTACTTCTGCCAGGCTTTGTGACCTTAGGTTAAGTCTTTTCCTTTCTTTGGGTCTGTTTCCTCTTCTGCCAAACAAGAACCTTTTCAAGCAGCTGAACTCTCCCCCGTTTCATGAAATGTCACACAGAACCCTACCACAGAAAACAGATAAATGCAGTGCTTTGTGAACAGAAGTGTGTTTATTGAGTTAAAATTTATCTCATTTACCTTATTATAAAGTAAATCCATCAGAATTATAGGCTGATTTTCATTAAATTAATAATTTGAAATGAAGGGTTACAGCTCTCAGTTGCGTCTGACATCTGCCAACACATCCAATGTTTGCAGAATGTCTGAAGGTCCTCTCTAAAGCCTGAGGCCCCCACACAACTCTAGGCAAACATCATCACCTCAGTTATATCCCCAGATTCTTCCCAACTCAGACTTTTTTAGAATCTAGACTATGTGTCTCTAGGGGGCAACTGCTCTATCTCCTTTACCCTGTCTCCTCAGGACCTTTACACCTGGCCCAGGGCTTCACACAGTTTCATTTTTTTAATTAAAAAAATAATTTAAACAAATCAAGATATAGTTGATTTACAATGTTGTGTTAGTTTCTAGTGTACAGCAAAGTGATTCAGTTATATATATATATTCTTTTTCATACTATTTTTCATGATAGGTGATTACAAGTTATTGAATGTAGTACCCTGTGCTATATAATAGGTTCAGATTGTTTATCTATTTTACATACACACACACACACACACACACACACACTAGTTTGTATCTACTAATCCGAAACTCTTAATTTATCCCTTTCCCTTCTTTCCCTTTTGGTAACCATAGTTGTTTTCTATGTCTGAGTCTGTTTTTGTTTTGTAAATAAGTTCGTTTGTATCGTTTTTTTAGATTCCACATAAGTGATACCATATGTTCATTTTTTGCTGTGTGACTTACTTCATTTAGTATGATAATCTCTAGGTCCATCCTTGTTGCTGCAAGTAGCATTATTTTATTATTTTTTATGGCTGAGTAGTATTCCATTGTATAAATATACCACAACTTCTTTATCTAGTCATCTGTTGATGGACATTTAGGTTGTTTCCTTATCTTGGCTATTGTAAATAGTGCTGCTGTGAACACTGGGGTGCATGCTTTTTTTGAATTAGAATTCCTTCTGGATATATGACCAGGAGTGGATTGCTGGATCATATGGTAAGTCTATTTTTAGTTTTTTAAGGAATCTCCATACTGTTCTTCATAGTGGTTGCACTAAATTACATTCCCACCAACAGTGTAGGAGGGTTCCCTTTTCCACACAGAGTTAAAAAACAAAGAGGAAAAAGAAAGAAGTCTGCTGGATTGAAGGGGACTTTGGTCATGTAAAGGAGGGGGGCCTTGGTCAGGAGGGTGACCTACTCAGATTCAGGGGCTCTGCCCACTCAGATCTCCCTGCCAGGTGACTGGGAGACACACAATTAGAGAAAGAGGGTTTAAGTCCCCTGGTCTTTTGGTGCATTGCTCTTGCCAACCCCTTTTTGCTTTAGCCAAAATCCCCAGAAGGCTTCACTTCTAGGTACCAAGGAGGCAACCCAAACCTAGACTTTGTAGAGGCTGAGTCAAGCCAAGCTTACCAGAGTAGAAGAGGCAGCCTGGGCAGACAGGAGCAGAGTGAAACTGACTTAAGTACACTTGGATGTGGAATAATGATGGAAGTAGTGACTTTGCCGAGTAGTTTACTAAGCAAGGATTTGGGTATTATAGGTGCCATGTTTTCTGTGCAACCCTCTAGGATTTCAGGTATCTCTTGAGAGACTGGAATTAGTTTTGTCTGTTTGTTATTGATTTTCCTTTTGTATCTACTGCAGAATTTCTTAAAATGAGATTTTTTTTATTAGCTTCATGGCATAAACTCAAAAGGAACATAAAGGCATACAGTGAAAAAAGTATGTCTCTTTCCTTCCCCAGTCCCATAATTCCTTTCCCCAGAGATGACCATGGTCACGTTTCTTGACATAACCTTCCATGGATATTTTATGCCTATACTATATTCATATATTCATCCAGAGATATTCTATACAAATACAAGCAAATATATATGTTTCTATTTCCCATCCCCCCCACAGAAATAGAAGCATTCCGTCCACACTTCTCTTCATGTTCTTTTAACTGCTGCATAGTATTCCATTGTATGTATGCCTCAAACTTTTTTTAAGCAGTCCTTTATTGATGACAAGTGGGTTCCTTATAATCATTTCTAGTATTCACAATACTATCCTTGCTGCAATAACTATTCTTTAACATATGTAATTTGGCAGAGGTGTAAGTATATCTCCCAGCAGAATCCTTGAGCCAGATTTTAAATCCAACTGTAAGGCTTCAGGAGGGAATGCTCTGGAATGTCGCTGCTTAATTTTGCCTCCCTTTCTCGCTTTGCTGCTTTCCTTGACTTTCAAGCTACTGCAACTAAGTGCCATTCTGGGTCATTAAAAAGAAAGCAGCAAAGGCCTGGTAGGGGTCCAACACCCACTAGCTAGCAATTCCTACTTGGGGACCTTTTTTTGCCCCTTGAACAATTTAAGTAGTGGCCAGATGACAGACTGGATTTAGAAACCAGGCAGACAATGGAAACCCATGAAGTAAGCTATGTGTAAGAGGATGCATGGCCACAGACATCTAGCTTCAGTGTCAGGGCCCAGATAGGGAGTCGTAGGGGTGGGGATGAGCTGAAGCAAGCACGCTCTGTCTGAAGAGGGCAGATTCAGTTCTGGCTGGCAATGGGGGCCCAGTACTGTCAGAACTGCTGAATTATTTTTGACTTAAATTTTTTTTCAATTTTTATTTTTTAAATGGGGGGAGGTAATTAGGTTTATTTATTTATTTTAACAGAGATACTGGGAATTGAACCCAGGACTTCATGCACACTAGGCATGTACTCTACCACTGAGCTATACCCTCCCCTCTCTTAATTTTCTTTTTAATTGAAGTATAGTTTATTTACAATGTTGTGTTAGTTTTAGGCGCACAGCATAGTGATTCAGTTACATTATAATATATTCTTTTTCATATTCTTTTTTACTATAGGCTATCATGAGATTTAAATATAGTTCCCTGTGCTATACAGTAGGTCCTTGTTGTTTATCAATTTTATATATAGTAGTTAGTATCTGCAAACCCCAAATTCCTAATTTATCCCTCCTCCCAAACTGCTGAACTTTTAGAAGATAGAAATGTAGACTTTATGTGAACTCGCCCCAATTTATATACAATAAAAATAGTAATAATAGTAATAGCGAACATCCATAGAGCACTGACCAAGTGTCAAACAATGTTTTAGGTGCTTTAGATAGCCTACCTCAAAATTCACTGTAACTCTATGAGGTAGAATGTATCTCCATTTCACAGATGAGCAAAGTGAAGCACAGAGAGTTTAAGTAACCTCCCAGGGTCACACAGAACAAGTGGCAGAGTCAGGATGCAAACCTGGGCCATGCTTTTAATGACTATACTCTGTTTTTTTCTAATTTTTAAAAATTGAAGTATAGTCAGTTGCAATGTGTCAATTTCTGGTGTATAGCATAATGTTTCAGTCATACTTATACATACATATATTTGTTTTTGTATTCTTTTTCATTATAGTTTACTATAAGGTATTGAATATAGTCCCCTGTGCTATACAGTAGGATCTTGTTGTTTATCTATTTTATATATAGTAGTTAGTATTTGCAAATCTTGAACTCCCAATTTATCCTGTCCCACCCCCTTTCCTCCTGGTGACCATAAATTTGTTTACTATGTTAATGACTATACTCTTATTTGAACTTTCTTTGTGTGTGTTTATTGTAAATATTATTTGTTTATTTAAATTGAAGTATAGTCAATTTACAATGTTGTGTTAGTTTCTGGTGTACAGTATAGTGATTCAGTTGTATATATATATTTTTTCCTTTTCCTGTTCTTTTTCATTACAGGCTATTACAAGATATTAAACACTATTGAACTAGTTCCCTGTGCTGTACAGGAGGACTTTGTTGTTTATTAATTTTATATATAGTGGTTAGTATCTGAAATTTTAAACACTCTTATTAAACCTCTTGTTCAGGAAACCAAAGTCAGATTTAAGCACTTCACAGACCAACACTGCCAAGCCACACAAAATGCCTTTGGAAGCCTCTGGTTGAAACCTCAGCTTTAGAGGCTGTCTGTTGCTCTGCTAGTCCTGCAAGCCTTAATAGTGACGGAGTCCTCTTGCCATCATTCAGACCCAGGCTGGGTGTCAGCACAGCCAAGGAGCCGTGTGAAAGCCCTTTCCTGCGCCTCGGTCACAATGCCTGTGTTTTCAACCGCTCTTGAGAACAGAGTGAGGGTACAGGGCCTATTTTATGTTTTTATACAATGTCCCTCCCCCATGGAAGAGAATATTCTTATCAGTAGAGCTTGTTTGGGGGGACAGGAAGCTGTCATTTCCCAAGAGAAGCTACCCTGAGATGAAGCCAGGGAAGATGAGCTGTCTCCTCATATCCCACTCTTCTCAGGGTTATGTTAAGGATCTCAAGCTCTTTCGTCTATCCAGCCACTTCTAAGACCGTGAATGAGCCATATCTAACTCTGGGCATGGATTTCAAGGGAGCAGGGCGGCCTGAAATTAACCATCAGTGCTTTGTTTGCCAATACATCTGCCTCTGCCAATTTTCCTGCTCACTTGTATGCTTTTTCCATGTTAATTTACATGTTTTTGTGCCAGGTTCAACAAGGCTAAATTTAATATAGGAGTCTCCAACCTTTCCTCATGAAGAGCTACCTATAGTCTTAATGTCTGTGAATATTAAGTTCCTCCAGGAAAAAAAAATACAGAAAGTGAGACTCAACAGCAGGGAGAAACCTGGTCATGCATGTCATCAACCACTTTGTGAAAGGCTGGTGTGTCCTTGTTGAGAAAAAGCCTCACGTACTAGCAGGAGGGGCATAAGGGAGTGGGCAATGTGGATGGAAAAAGGGACAGGGAGACTGCGGGAGAGCAGAACAGATGCAGGGTACAGGGGAGACCAAGACGGGGCAAAGGAATAAACATGGATATGCTCCCAGGCTCTAGGGGAGGTAGGTGCTGTGTCATCTGCACCTCTCCAGTTGTGACAGTGTGACCACGAGTTCGAGCTGTTCAAACAGATGCCTATGGAGCCCTGTATAGAGTCCCCCAGAGCCTCCCACTGTGTTCACTTCCCATTCTGGCTCCTCTTCTACTCAGGGCAGCCTACCAGCTTTTACTCTAGACGTAAGTTGGAGGAGAGGCCAAAATAGTGAGGTCAGCGTGGAGGGTCTGGAACGCCAGCTTTCAACTTTTCCAAGCAATGGGAGCCGTTTCAGGGGCAGGATGCCAGGCCGGTGTTCCAGGAGTCTCCCAGTCCCGTGCAAGGAAGTCTGGGCTGGAGGCTGGAGGCAGGGAGGCCTGTTGTGAGTTAATGAGGAAGTGGGCAGACAAGAGCAGTGAGGATGGAGGGATCAGTTTAGGATACAGAATATACATAGAGCGAGAGATAGGCTATCTGGGCCAAGAGTTGGGGAGTAGAAGGGACCAAGGGAGGAGTCTCATGACTGGTTTCTTGCTCCAGAGAAAAGCAGGGCTATCAACACAAAAAACGGGTAAGTGGCCCCATAATGGCTCGAGTCAGGCCCCTTTCCATCAAAAGGCTGCCCCTGCATCCATGACATCCCTTTAGTTTGGGCCTGGCTTGACCCGGTGCCTTGGTGTCTCAGGGTGGGGGCCGCCGGAGCTCTTTCTCGACCCTGGAGTCCAGGGAGGCCCGAGGCCTGAACGGACTGAACAGAGAGGGCGCCTCGGGGCCCCAGCCGCCCCTGCGCCCCGCCCGGCTCCCGCCTCCAGCCCCACTTTGGCCGGGCGGGTCGGAAAGCCAAGGAGCGCCAGAGACAGGAAAGCGGGCCCCGGAGGGGGAGAGCTGGGACGGAGGTGGGTTCGGGAAGAGGACGGGGGCGGGGGCGGGAAGGGCCTCAACGCGGGGAAGTGCGGAAGAGGGAGAAAGGCGGACTAGGAAGAGCCCGCTTCACTGGCGCCGACGGACCCCCTCGCCAGGCCCGGTACGGCGGTTGCGCCTCCGCCTCCCTGGCGCCTCCGGCCCGGGTAGGAGGAGCCACAGCGCCACCCAGCGGCCGGTGCCTGGGAACGGCGGTCAGGGCTCTTGCGTGGCCCCAGGAAGAGTGGGGGAGCTGAATGGACCAAGGCCTGGAGGCGAGCGAGTGCCAAGCTGGGGCACCTAGTGGCTAATGCACTCTTAAACGAGACCCTCCATTCACTTCACCCCACAATCTATCCGGCACGTGGCCCTAGATGAATATTCCTCTAGGTCAGCTGATAATATTCCTCTTAAGTTCAACAATCTTGCTTGGCTCCCCAGGGGCCTGGATCTAAAGTCGACATTTCCTAACTTGACCTTCAAGGCCTTCCTTGTTCTGACCTCAGGCTATCTTTCCAGCTTCATCTCTTGCCACCCACGCCACATCTTCCCATCACTCATGCCTGCTCAAGTGAACCACTCACCCTCATCAGCATCCATTCACTCAATGAACCTTTACTGACTGGGGAGATGGGGAGCAGACAGACAAAATCCTTGTTTACTCAGAGCTTGAATTCAAATAGAGGCAATGAATGAGAAAGACAACGTAGAAACACAATCATTTCCAATAGTTGCCAGCACTAGATCATATACAAACAGGGTGGCATGATAGAGTGTCTGGGGACAAGAAGGATGCTACCATACCTAGAAGAGTCAGGAAAGAGTTGCTGAGAAAGTGACAGGTGAGCTGAGATCTGATAATTAGAAGGAGCCAGCCTTGCAAAAATCTAGGGGAGGAACATTTCAAGGCTGAGGAAGGGCACGTACAAAGGTCTGGAGACAGAAACAAACTTAGTAAATCAGAGAAAAAGAAATAAAGCAGGGCAGCAGAAGGATAGTGAAGTAAATGTACTGGGTGAGTGGAGGTAGGCAAATGACAGGTCGTGTGGGGCCCCGTGGGCCGTGGTAAGTAGATGGGAAGCTACTGGAGGGTTTTAGCAGGGGAGAGACATGATCTGATTTGCATTTTAAAAAGATCTCTATGGGTAGACTATGTGTGTGTCAGAGGGCAGGGGTAAAACTGGAAGCAAGGAAGCCAGTGCAGTGGTCCAGGAGATAGTTGATGATGGCCTGGTCTGTGATGGAGATGGGAGAAATTGTCGGATTCTAGACGTATTTTTGAGCGATTTCTGTTCATTTTTTTCCCAACCAACCCAGGAGTTTCTTGAGGGCAGATTTCCTGTCTAAGTGATCTTTGGAGACCCACTCTACACCCCTAAACAGTCTAATAGGTGCTCAGTATTTAGTGAATAGATCTCTGTGACAGGAGGGACAGACAGAAACTTTGGCCCTGGGCAGAAGTTCTGAGTCTTCTTTCTAGTTACCCTGCTGCCCATCTCTCTTGTCCCTCCTTTGTCCCTCAATGTCTTCTAAAAGAATCTAAAAAATGTTTTGGAAGGGATGGAAAAGCAAGAATTATGAGTTCCTCCTCTGTGTTAGGAACTGTGCTCAATGCTATCACATATATTGCTTTATTTAATTGAATTATCTAATCTTTATAACAACATCTAACCCTATCCCTTCATTTTAGAGATAAGCAGATAAAAAACCCAAAAAGGCAAAGGGACTTTATGAAAGGCAAAACTGTCATAACACAAAATATTCACTATTCTGAGTCCTACATATAAATCCTTCTCCACATTTCACACCCTAATATTGTTTATCTATACCCATTATGCTGTCTTTTTCTGCCTCTTGTTAATTGCTAGTATTATGCAATGCAAATAAATTTCAGAGTGAAACTGCAGGTCTTGAAAAAGATTCAGGGTTTCATGAAGTCCATGAAAGTGATGTTGATGACTATCTCTAATGTCACATAAAGTCTTTGATAAATGGAATTTGGCAGTGATAGACCAGTTACCACTGGCAGAAGAGAAAATTGACCTGGGTAATGACAGGATCAAGGCTTCAAAGAGAATGATTCAACTCTCAAAGGATTACAGGAGGTCCTTGGGATAATTGAAGAAGCTCTCTAGTTTTGGAAAAACAAGACAAAACCCTGTTTATGATTGTGTGGTAAAAGTCAATATTGTGTTGTCATGCATTTCGTCAGCAAAATTGTTATTCCCCAATGCTTGATTCATTCTTTGTTCATTCTAAGAATTAGTGCGTATTTGTGATTATTTCCACATTTTCAATTTAAACAAAAATATTTTCTGCATTTTCAATTGTATTTTCCAAGATAAAGTCCCAATCAAACCCTTTCTCCCTTTCCCCCCACTCTACTGTGAAATATAAGTCCCCACTTTCAATGAACTCATTGTAAGTGGCCTTTTTCTAGCACCACTTATCCGAGAATAACAAGTACTTCATGTAGCCTCAGCCATCTCTTCATCCCGTGATTGGCAAGCCTGGCTGCACATTAGAACCTCATGTGGAGTTTGTTAAACAATAACTGAAGCTGGGACCCCAACCAAGACTAATTCAATCCGAATCGCTGCTGGTGGGACTAGAGTGGAAACTCCCCAGGTGATTTTGTTGCACGGCCAGGGTTGTGAGCCACTGCCGCCACCCCTCCTGCACATGCTGAGGCTGGAAGAGTCTGAGGCTACCTGCAGTTGGATGGACCTAAAGGGAGAGCACCAGGGCCTGGGCCCAGGGGGAAGGGGTCGCTCAGAGGAGCAGCTGTAGGGCAAAATCCAGGAGTCAAAGGGCAGCTGGTGATTGGTAGGGTCATTTCCTTGGTACAGTCACTGTGCCCTTGACTCCATTAGCACTGTGAGTGTATAGCTGTCTTTAGTCCCTTACCTTTCTTTCTTATGCTCAAGACCAAGAGAGCCTGGCTCCCTCGTGGGTATGTGGTGAGAGAAAAAGTTGAATATTATAGTAAGCATATGATGGTTGCTGATCACATGGCATCATGTTATCTTATGGATCAAAAACGTGTCTGTCTTTTTTAAAAGTTGAAGTATAGTTGATTTACAATGTGTTAGTTTCTTGTTTAGTTAGTGATAGTGATTCAGTTATACATATATATATATATACATATTCCTTTTCATATTTTTTTCATTATAGGTTATTACAAGCTGTTGAATATAGTTCCTTGTGCTATACAGTAGGACTTTGTTGCTTATCTATTTTATACATAGTTATTAGTATCTGCTAATCCCAAATGCCTCATTTATCCCTCTCCACACCCGTTCCCTCCAGTAACCATAACTTTGTTTTCTATGTCTGTGAGTCTGCTTCTGTATTATAAATAAGTCCATTTGTGTCATTTTTTTAGATTCCACATATAAGGGATATCATATGATATTTGTCTTTCTCTTACTGCTGTATTCCCAACACCCAGCACAGTATTTGACTTAGAGTAATTGTTCAATAGGTTTGTTTTGAATAAATGAATGATTAAGTCAAATACAGGCAGAATGTAACAAGTACCGTGATTAAGGTACAAAGTGTTATAGAAGTACAGAAGAGGACAAGAGTTTTCAACCTTGAGAGAGAAGGGATATGGAAGTCTTCATAGCATTGGAACTGGGCATTGAAAACTAGGTAAGACAGTGATAGGCAGACATGGAGAGAGGGCATCCTGGGCAGAAGGAACTATGTGAGCAAAGGGCGGGAGGCGAGAAGGAGCAGAGCTCATTCAGTGAAACGTGGCTGGGATGGGGGTGCGTGACAGCCTGTGGGGGAAGATCAGTTGGGCAGAACACAGAGAGCCTTGGAAGTCACACTAAAAATTTCCACTGGATTCTACAGGCAATGTGGAGCTATCTGATGTTTCCGATCCCGGATGCAATATGTACCCTTTAGGAAGATCAGCCATGTGCAGCTAAAGATGGCAGCGGGTCTTTCACAGGATATTTACGGAGTGTGTCTTAAGTGCAGAAGGGCACTGTGCTGGGCAAGGTGGATCAGAACTGGAGTAACTGAACGAGAGATGAGATGATAGATGCTATAGTAGTCCAGGCAAAGAGCTGCTGAGGGCTTGAAGCAGCTGAGTGGGAGGCGGGTGGAAAGGAGGGAAGAATTGAACACATATTCCACAGGGAGAACTGACAGACCTTGGTGACCGTTTTAGGTAGAGGTGAAGGAAAGAGAAGAAAGACTGGGTGATCAATCACAATAATAACGATCAATATTTGACTGGCTCCTTTGTGCCAGATGTTGTGCAAAGGGCTTTATGTCTATCTACTCTCCCAATAACCCTTTTGCTAGATGAGGACACTAAGGCTCAAAGAAGTCAAGGAACTCAGGCTAAGTCATACAAGTAGAAGATGGTGGTGCTAGACTTGGAACTCAGACACTCAGGCTCCAGAGACTGTGCCCTGACTTACACGTTCTGTTGCTTTTGGGAGGCGTTGGGGGACTTGGGTTTTCCCAGCAGAGGAATTCAGCAGCTCAGTGAGGACACCAGATCCCTTCCAATTTACCCTCTCCCCTCCCCCATGGACATGGGAAAATGGCAGTGGCATATGGTTCTGTCTGCTGCCTCTTCAGTTCTCCCTGAGTGCCTTCGGGCCTGGGGTGGGAAGATGGGCCCGGTGAGGCAGGGTAGAAGAGATGAGGCTGGGAGAGTAGAAGCAAAGGCTGAAACAAAGGTGGAAAACTGCTAATCCCCAGGCCACGTGGGACCTGCAGTCACGTTTAACCTACAGAGGTATGTGCAGCTTTTTCAGACGTGAGCCAACATTTAGAAATGAAAGACTTCATAGAAAAATTCCAAGTCTTGATATCCCTTGAAAAATGAGACGACCTGGGAACATTGGGCCCACATTCCCACAAGACAACCTTGGGCTGGAGCTGCCCGTCCAGACGCCTCTGTCCCTGTGATTCTCACCAGCATTGGTGTCTGCCCTCCAACCCCACCCGGCTCACTTCCTTCACTCACTCTTTCTGCCTGATTCTCGCAGGAGGTTGAGTTTGGGCTTCCTTGTTGAGAATGGCCTACTACAGAGTTCCCCCTTTTGTTCTGAGACTTGAACCAACAAGGGGCGGGGCACAGGGTCAGCATCCTTTGGTCCTACCTCCTCCCCAAGCCACAGACTTTTTCCTTGGGCCGCTCTTGACGCCGCAGAACAAAACCATGATAGGAGGGTTATTATCAAGTCTTAACATTTATTTCTTTATGGGGTTAAACAAGAGCAGAGAGGTCTCTGCCCCACAATGCAACAAAACAGAAAGCAGTACACATACAGAGACTCTCACCGAAACACGGAGGCAGGGGAAGGGCAACAACTGAATTGTAGCCAGGTGAGGGAGGAAGGGACGGGCGACTACTAGGAATCCAGCTTGGAGACTCAGTCATAGGAACTAGTGCAAGAAAGTCCTACTTATGAAGCACAGTGTAGAAAATGGCATAAGAAAGCTGCCCAGCTTCGCTGCCTGTGACAGAGGGCAGGGGCAGCTGGAGTGGTGGTGGATGATCTGGGTGGTAGGGTGGAGGACAGTCAAATGACTTCGAGGTGGAGTGAGGTGCCCCTTTCCCCTGCCACTGGGCAAGGCCCTGGGCTGGTCTGAGCCAGGGGTCTCCTGGGCACTTGGTGAGTGGGAAGAGGGGATGGGAGTCTCCAAGGGTCCATTCCCTGGGGCCTGCAGGTCCCCCTTTACTTCCCAGTCCCTTTTCCCCTCCTGAGGATGCAGGAGTTAGAAGGCAGTACCTAGGATCTCTCACATCTACATAAACATCTCTGGAAAGGAGCCAGCACCTCTTCCCCTCCCCAGCTGAAAAGAGCACTCTAGGGATGGGGTATGTGGCTAGGCCTGAAATGCTGAAGGCCAAACAGGGAGTCTGTGGGCAGGGCAAAGGGGCGAGGGGAGGGGTACACACTGAGAGAAAGAACACTGGCAGGGAAGGACTCCCCAGTCTCACAAAGCCTATGTGGGGACTCAGCTGAGTTCCTTGGATGATTCCCTCTCTACTAGGGAGGTCTCCCATGTATCCCCCCCACCAGCCAATTCCAGCTGCTTCCCCCTCTCCCTCTCGCTTTGCCTAAATGCAACTCCAGGCCCACCCCTCCCCTTAACTCACTGGCACCACATCCTAGAACACAGGCCCTTTCTGGCACTGAAAGCCCCTTGGCCTGTCCTGGCAACGGCTCCCTTTCTTGTCTGCTCCTATGGGCCTGTAGATATCCCAGGAGATCAGCACAAGTTTAGTGGACCCCCCGAAAGGGCTCTCTGTGCCTCCTTTCTCATCCAGCCCTCTAGCCTGACGAGAGACTGACATGACAAGTCTCTCAGCCAAGGGACAACAGACAGCACATTGTCTTTATTCAGCTGGTCCTCTTGTCAGTTTCAGGACTCTCTCCAGCAAGGGGCAGGGGTGGCTGGGTTAGGGGACCTGCTACAGGGTGAGGAGCAGTCTGGTGGTTCCACAGTTGGGATAGCAACCCATGGGGTTAGGGATCAGAAGGGATGAATACTCTTTGGTAGGCTGGGGGCAGGGACAGGCTGGGGATCAGGGAGGCTCATCTCTGGAAAGCCCTGGGGCACGGCCACCAGGATTTCCTTCATGGAGGCCTGGGCTAGGGCAAGATAGGGGAGTCTGGGGACCCAGGCCAGGCCTGACCCACTTGGGCTTAAGTCCCTCCTCCCCATGGAGATCAGAAATGGAAACGTCTTTGGCCCCAAGGCCAAGATCTCCAGGGCAAGAGCGGCCCTTGGGAGTATGTGCACCTTCTGGAAAATATGGCCCTTCAGACAGCGGCAGTCTGACCACATGCCCTCAGCCTTCTGTTTCAAGGCCCAAGAGCCCAGTCTCTGTGCTCTTTTTTCAGAGGGCTCCTTAGGCTACCCTTTCTGATTTGGGGAGCTGTCCTTGAGCCTGCCTTGACACTGATCATCTGCCTCCCCAAAGCCAAGTGGCAACAGCCCATTCAGCCATCTCTCTAAGCCCTCGGCCCACCTCTTTCCTCTCCTCTCCCTCTTCCCTGTCTCCACTCTCTCTCACCATTCGTTCTGCACCCTATTCCTAGACCTCATTGCCTAGGGTAGTGGGGCACAGCTTAAAACTGGGGCTCCGACCTAGCTGCAACTGTGTACACCTCGTGTCCCAGCCTGGCCCTTCCCTGTGGCGGCCGCATGTGGGACAAGGCGTGCTGGAGCAGGAAGGAGGGCCACTGCATCGTCTGCCGTTGCCTGTAGGGGTATGGGCAGGAGGGAATTAAGGATCGTGGCAACAAAAGGAATGCGGAGGGGGGAAAGAGCTTCTCCCCTCTGTGCCCCCCAACATTCCCTGCAGGGCAAAGGCTGGGTGAGCAGCCTCCTTCCCTGGGGTCAGGACTCTCAGTGGGGGTGGGCATTTCCAGCCCCCACCCCCACCTTTTTTTGGCTAAGCCCCACAGATGGGGGCCTGAGAGGGGGCCCCTGCTGCTCTTGCCTTTTTCTCCCAGATGAGTTTTGCAGCTCCCTGAGGCCCTCTGGCGGTTCTGTGGGAGCTGCTTTTGGGGTGGGGGTTGGTTGGAGGTGATGCGTGGTCCCCCATTTCCCCCACCCCCAACCTGGTCCTACACCTCCCATGGGAGGAGCCCCTCCCCCTCCCCCTGGGGGGGCCTGGAGCTGATGTTGGTGTGTGGTGGAGGTCTGATCTCCAACCTTGCTGTCATTCTTCCCGAGTGAGGCCCTCATCTAGGGCAGGCAGTGCCTCCAGCCCCGGTCCCCCACCACCCTGGCTGCTGGAGAAGGACACCATGGTATGGAGGAGCATGAGAACAAGGACATAGAGCCGGATCCTGCTGGGGCCGAGGCGGGAGCCCCCAGAGACCGGCAGCAGGGAGGGCTTGTGGCTGATGTGGCCTGGGGGGTCGTGTCGGGGGTGGTAATGGTGGTACTGTTGGTGGTAGTGGTGGAAATAAGAGTGGTGGAATTGCTGGTGGTGGGTTTTGGGGGCTTCAGACTCCTTGAACTTCTTCTTCTCCGACTCACAGGAGACCCACTGCACGTCACAACACTTGGTTTCCGGCCGCTTGGGCGAAGTGTCCAGCAACCCTGTCAATGGATAAGGAAGGTGGGGGTGGGGTGCTCAAGGCGCTGCCGGCTATGCCTTTCCGAGAGAGATCTTCAAAGCTGGGGCTGCTCGGGTCACCCTGCCCAAGACTCGGGTCAGTCTGCCCCCTAGCACCTTCCCTTTCTGGACAGGGACCAAGGACCCCAGACAGTTTCTCGGGGATTACTCCCTGGCCAGGCATGTTCTGGTTGGAGACGGCCATTCTGTTCTTTACCCCATTCCACTTAGCACTGTCCCAACATGGGGGCCTCATTACCTGCTCCTCCAGCCACCAACCTTCTCCTGACCCGGCTTCTCTGTTGTCCTCCTTGCTCCTACACCCCCCAACCCGGTGCCTGCCCTGCTCCCCGCCCCCAGCTTCTCCCTCCTCCCCAATGCCCTGCCTTTACCTGTACAGATAAAGCCAGGGAGCCCTCCATACACCATTTCCTCATTGTCAGGGAGTATAAAGGGGCACCGGGTCTGCACCTCCAGGCAGTATTGCTTGCAGGGCACCCAGCGCTGGCATTCCTGCTGGGTCACGCTGAAGTATTCTGAGCACAGCCAGGCCTTGTAGACAGCCTGTGGGGAGAGGAAAGAGCGTCAGCCCAGGTGCCAGCCCCTTCCCAGCTCAGAGAAAAGGGATGAAGAGGGGTCCACCTGTACTCTATTGGGGGAGGGTGCAGTGTGCTCACCAACCCAACCCCAGGATCCAGGGTGTGGAGCAGAAGGGTTTGGGACAAGACCATTACCTCCTACCCTAAGTTCTCTAATCTCATCTCCAGAACTCCTGAGTCCCCCAGTTTGAAGTCATTCAAGACTTGTTCATTGGTTCATTGGTTCATTGGTAAAATTACAAAATTACTCTTATGTCAAAGCTGGAAGACCATCTCATCCAACCGTACCATTTTACAGTTGGCCCCAAGAGATGTCCTGACTTGTCGGAGGTCACCTGTATTGAGGTAAATTTCAGTTATGTTCAATTCAGCAAACATCCCTTTTGGCTGATGGCATTAAGTTTCCAAATTCAGGAAGGAGATAGAGAGAATAATCTTTGTTCTACCTCATTAGGGTGCTGTGTGGATCAAATAATATGACACATCTGAAAATGTTTTGCTAGCTCTCAAGTGCAATACACATATAAGGGGTTATGTTTAATAAAAAATGGGAATCTGCCTTACCAAGCACCACAGGTGCCTTCAAGCTCTACTTAATCCATGTTCTGTCCAGTTGGCTTCTGTGCTGGAGTGGAGCAGAAACCACATTTCGTTTGTAAACTCCTTCACTGGTATACTTATCTTGTCTAGCCCACTCCTACCAGGCACTGTGTCTTAGCTAAGAAATGGTCCCTGCTCTATACTCTTTGGCTATCATCAAGACTAGAGTTTCTCAACAGCAACACAACTGACACTGGATTGGATGATTCTTTGTAGTGGGTGCTGTCCTGTGCATTGTAGAATATTGAGCAGCATCCCTTGCCTCTATCCAGTAGTTGCCAGTCACATCCTCCCCAACCCCACTGTGACAACCAAAAAAATGTCTTTGGACATTGCCAAATGTCCCTGGGGGAGGGGGCAAAATCACCTCCCATTGAGAGCCACTGATGTAGCTCCTTGCTACTGAGAATGTAGACCTAGACTGGCAGCATCTTCATCACCTAGGAGCTCGTGAGAAATGCAGCATCCCAGCCCCCGCCCTAGACCTGCCAAGTTACACCTGCATTTTAACAAGCTTCCCAGGCAACTTTCACACGTGGGGATAGAGCCCTGCCCACATCTAGTGCTCATAGCTTCTGGGGTACCTTCCCATAGTGGCTCCTTAGAGCAATGGTTCTCAGACTTCATTGTGCCCCAGAATTCCCTTGGGACACTTGTTAAATATGCAGATGACATCCTCAAAATTCAGCTTCAAGAGGGTTGAGGTGGACTCAGGAATCATTTTGAACAAGGGTCCAAGTCATTCTGCTGCCAGAGGCCTTTCAACCACACTCTGAGCAGTGTGCTCAGAGCTTCTTACACAGACTTTAAGCATTTACACTAAAATGCAAGGAACTCCACCAGGAACATGGACTTTGGCAAAGCAAGGGCAGGGGGGTGGTGATGGGTGGTGGTGGGTTGTGATGAAAATCAACCCCCTGAGGAACAGAGCTTTGATATCTCACTGGCATCTCAAACTTAGCATGCTGTAAATCTTAAAATTCAGTTCTTTTGTACTCCAAATCTGACTGCACCACACCTTGACCACTTCAGTTAAGGGCCACAATTCTCCACCTGGGTATTCAAGCCAGAAACCTAAGTGTTAGCATTCCTTTCTCTCTCTGCCTGCATCTCTGCACACAGTCCATCAGCAAGGCGCGATTTGTCCCTCCACTTTCACAACTCTGTGCAGGCCATGGTCATCTGTCACCTGGACAAAATTATCCTATGAGGCCTCTCCGCCTCCACTCTTGTTCTTTCCAATCCACTGTTTCCACAGGAGTAAGAGTGATCTCAAAATGACATCTAACTCTGTTTTTCCCTTGCTTCAAACCCTTAAATGCATTGAAAATAAAACCCAAACTTTCGACCCCAGACTTCACGCCCTGCATAACTTGGCCCCTGTCTGTCTCTCCAACCTCATTTTCTACCTCTCCCTTCAAGCTCATCCTGCTCCACACAGAGGTTTTCTCTCTTTTCCTTGAACCTGTCCTACTTCTCTTCACCTTGGGGCCTTGGCACATGCTGTTCTCTCAGCCTGGAATGCTCTTCCCCTCACTTTTGGGCTGGTTGGGTCCTTCTCAACTTTGAAGCCTCAGTTCAAATGTTACCTCCTCAGAAAGGTCTCCCTGGCCACTTGAGCTAGAGCATGCCGCCTTCATTCTTCTTCTTCTTAACTATTTCTTCACCAAAAATATGACTTTGTCTGCATCCTTCTTTTGTTTTTCTGTCCACCTCACTAAAATGCATGAAAGCAGATGTGGGTCTGTCTCATTGACCACTGTGTACTCAGTACAATGTATGTTAAAAGAAAAAAGTCTGTTGATTGCATGAACCAGAGGAGTAAAAGAGGACATGCCCCTATTCTCAGAGAAATTCCAGTTTCATGGATAGACAGATCTAACTTGAAACTATGGCACATAATCTATATTATAGGAGAAGTTAAACCCTTGGCCATTGGAGGGAAGCAAACAGAAAAGCAGGGAAAGATTTCAGTGAGGGGATAACAGTCGAGTTGGGACTCAAATTAGGATTTTAGATGGGGTGGGCAGAGATGAGACAAAAGGGCATTCCAGACTGAGGCAACAGCTTAACCAAAGATATGGAGATGAGTATGTGCATGGTGCGCTAAAAAGAACAGAGAATGGTTTTGTATGAATGAAGTGCAAAGGGTACCAATCTCCTGTGGATGGAGGTTTAAGTGATTTCCAGGTTTTTGCTATTATAAACAAGGTTTTGGTGGACAGCTCTGTACACATCTCTTGCACACTTGTGTTAAATTTTATGTATATAAAGTTCGAAGTGAAATTATTGGGATAAAAGTTGCGTGCAAAGGAGTGAGAATGGAGTGAAAGGAGTGGGGAAAGGACCAAGTGAAGGTAGAAGGCAGGGAAAGAAGGAGCTGGAGGGATAGGAGAGGGCCTCATGGGTTGGAGAGAGTGGCAGTGGGGTCTGGGAGCACAAGGGAGGAGGGTAGTCAGAAAGAAAGGGTAAGAAAGAGTAGGGAGTTAGAGGATGAAAAATGGTGGTAATAGTGGGGGTAGGGAAAAAAGGAGGGTTGAGGAGGAAGCAGGAGAATAAGACACAGAGGGTGTGAGGGAGGTAAAGAGGTGCAGTGAAGGTGAGAGAAGACAAAGGGTAAGAAAGAATAGGAGGATAAGAGGGTGGGGGCATGAGAGATGTAAGAGGGGCTGTGAAGAGGATAGGTCACAAAGAGGGAGTAGGAAAGATGAGGGTTTATAACCTATAATGAAAAGAGTATGCAAAAGAATGTGGGGGAGCGTATAGCTCAGTGGTAGAGCACATGCTTAGCATACACGAGGTCCTGGGTTCAAGCCCCAGTACCTCCATTAAAATAAACAAACAAACAAATAAACAAAACCTTATTACCCCCTAAAAAACACACAAAAAATTTTAATTCAAAAAAGAAAAAACACATATACGTATAGCTGAATCATCATGCTGTACACCAGAAATTAATACAACACTGTAAATTGACCATACTTCAATTTAAAAATTTTTTTAAATTAAAAAAGATGAGTATTTATAACCTTAATGAAAAAGAATATGAAAAAGAATATATATATGTATAACTGAATCACTATGCTGTACACCAGAAACTAACATAGTATTGTAAATCAATTCTACTTCAATAAAAAAAATTAAAAATAAAAAAAGAAAGATGAAGGTTTAAGAGTGAGCAGGGGAATAAAGGTGGGTGAGGAAGATGGGAGCAGAGGAAAGCAGGGGTAAGAAAGAAGGATAAGTGAGCAGAAGTATGGGAGGAGAAAGAAAGAAAAGTGAGGCAGGAAACAAAAGGAAATCCTTAGCGCTAAAAGCCCCAGTATCTCAGAGACCTCCTTCCATCTTGTGGGCCTCAAAGTGCCAAGAGGAGTCTCTGTCCACATCCTTTGCCCCAACCTCTGCATCCTGGACCCAGGTTGAGCCTCAACCCTTGGCCCAGACTGTGTGGAATAGCCCACTCCTCCACTGCTGGGGTTCTGAGGCCCCTGTGGGATCCTCCCTGGGCTCTTCTAGTTCAATATTTCCACTTCCAGCTGAAGAGGCTGCACTAGGGGGTCCAGCCCTTCTCCCAGGCAACTGCAATGAGCCTAATAACAAGCTCTGGTGGCTGAGGGCTCCCTTCCTCTGCTCTGGGAAAGAGGGAGGGAGTTGAGAGAGGCAGGGCGAGGAGAGGGGGGCTTGACAGTGTGAGTGGGACCTTCCTCCTTAATTAGATGACCCTCTCTCAAGCCCCACACCCCCAACCAGAGTCACCATGGCAATGAGTAGGTGAGCAGATTGCATGAGGAGGACACCAGGCCTGTGGGTGGCGAGGCAGGAACAGGCCAGGAGCTAATGAGGGGAATGGAGGAAGAAGAATGACACAAGGCTGAGAGGTAATCCAGTTCCTCAGCCCCACAGATGGCCAGCTGAGGCCATTTCTGGCCCATGTGCTTCAGAGGTGGCCCAGCGTCCTTCCTGGGTAAAAAATCTGGCTCTCAATGCTACCACCTGGGCCACAAGCCTGCCTTAGTCGCTGCAGCCATCTTCCTTGGATGGGCATAAGTCGTGGGCCCTGTCACATCAGTTAAGACTTGGGCAGTCAAAGGGGGCCTGGGCATTCATCATCAAAGGTGTGAAGGAGCCAGGAGAGCCCGGGTTGGGAGTACTGAGAGGCTGGCTGCAGGTCAGGCAGGTGGGGTGAAGGAAGAGATGTCTCTAAATCAGACAACAGTCAGTTGGGACACCCTTGGAGATCTTTTGCTCTAGTTTCTCAATTCTGGCTGCATATGAGAATCACTCAGAGAGTCTTTTGTAAAGGCTCCTGCCTGGCTCACATCACATTCCAGACCAAGTCCATCAGAATCCTTGTGGGTGGGGCCCAGACCTCTGTGGAGTTTTCCAAAACACCTCAGGTAATTTTAATACGCAGAGAACTTCACCCTACTGCATTTTACAGATGAGGAAATGGGGGCCCAGAAAAGGGGGAAAGACTTGACTACCATCAAATAAAATGGCAGCCAAGTGAGGAACCCAGTTTCTCTACTCCAGCCCCAGGGTTCTTTCTATTGTACCATCCTACCAGTGACTGGGAATCCCAAACTCAGGGGGTGTGACCCAGGGGTGAGGGTACAGGAGGAGAGCTGAAGAGAGCCAGGCCTGCTCTGGGCTTTAAGGCTCTTTCAACTCCAGCCCTGGCAGAAGAGACTGCTTCATTATGCCCTGTCGGGGACCCTCAACGTAGTGGCAGATGATGGGTAGGGTGGGAAGCCTTGACCTGGCAGTGCCCTCCTTTCCCTACAGAACCCTCTTTCCCACCTCCAGCAGGCCACCGCTGGGCTCAATCAAGTTCTGGCTGCTACAGCTGAGTTGCTATGGGAACTGGGAGGGGAAGGAAGCAGCGAGTAACTAGAGGGAACACCAATTAACCCAAAAAGGAAGCTGAGAAGGCTATCCCACCCCTCCCCCTGGCTGGGCTGCTAAACCACTCTTGAAAGGGGAGCCAGTAAGATGAGGGGGATCCCCACCCATCCTGGGTGCTGCAGCTGCCAGTTTAGGGAGAAGTGTGGGGAACTAGAGAGCCTGACCTTTCTGCTCCCTGGCTTGCAGCCCTGGCCAGGGCATTCCTGTCCCTATGCTCCTCTGGGGAGAAGCACCTGACTTCTCCTGACCCCCCAGGGTGCTGCCTGAATGCACATGAGCGCGTGTATACACACACAGCTCAGAGCCAAGACTCGGGCTGGAGGGTTTGGAAAGAGGAGGCCATCCTGGACTCCTTGGTCTGGGGGCTGGAAAACCCTCCAGAGAGGAGAGTTTCAGTTCTTGCCAACCAGGAAATCGGCAGTTTCCTTCTTGCATTCCAACTTGCGTTCCTCCCTAGGGCCTGTTTCCCCATCCAAAGCCTCCCTGCAGACCTTCTCTTCATGGCTGCTTGTTTTCCTAATGCACCCCTGGGACACTTGGCCAGGAGCTGCAGCTGCAGAGACTGTGGAGGCAGAGCAAGAATCTGCGCTTGGCTGGGGGATAAAACCCACTGTCCACAGCACACAAGTAACCACTCTGCCCCTAGATTTTTACTTAGGGGGAAACTGAAGCCCAGAAAAGGGGATTGGGTTAGTTGAGTCAGAGACACGCAAGACATCAGCTATACAGCCAGGATTCGAGGGAGGTACCCTGCCGACCAATCCAATGTCTCTTTGCACAGCAGCCATACACACCTAGCATCATGTGAGGGACATCCTTGGGCAGGTCTGAAAAGAGCCACGCACTCCTATTCCTGCTTCTGGCTTTCAAAGAATTGGAGCAGAACAGGGTAAGGTCAAAGTCAATCTCTCCAACCCAGAGGAAGGAGGTCATAGACATAACTCTGGGAGTAGTTCCTTGGGATTGGCAGAGTCAGACTGGGATTAGAGGCATTACAGGGTAAATCCAGGTGGATCAGATGGCTTTACTTAAGTTGGCTGTAAAAATAAGCAACAGCTCTCCTGCTGCTGCTGATAATGAGCAGCCATGAGTCAAAGCACCCTGGTCTGGCCTGGAGGAAAGGTAGGGGAGATGACTGGAGAGGTGAGAAGAACCTAGGGCCAGTGCAGACCCAGAGGGTCCAATCATCTCTAAGCCTCTTAGGCTACCTGCTCCAAGGCCCATGGCAGGTCGGGCCTGGCCTGGCCAGTGGTGGCTTGGTTAGTGGAGAAGTGGTGTCCCTGGTGCAGGAGCAGCTCTTAAGGAGCCTACAGGATCCATATTAATCAGGTGAGCAGAGGAGGCAGGCTCATGACCACTCCAGAATGGAAGCTACGGTGAGAATCGTAACTCCACCCCTTTATCTGCTGTTGGAATTATCACTCCAAAATTACTGTCAAGAGTTACCCAGTTACTGACAGTGAACCTCTTATCACAGGGCGCTCACTATGTCCTAGGGCAGCCTGTATCTTCAGATAACTCTAGTAGTTAAAGAAGTTCTTTCTTCTTTTGAGCTGAGATAATGCCTCTCTGCGACATTCCTCATGGCTCCTACTAGCTCTTCTGGGGCCCAAAACTTCTTGTCCCCATGCCAGCACTGCAGGAGGTATTTGTAAACCTCCTTGGATTGGGTCAGGTCTTCCCAAGCATTTTTTTCATGCAATGATCACTTTCTGAACATCTTCAAGTGCCTAGTCCTGTGCTGGGGATCTACAGATGATATAGATAAGGAAGACAGGATTGTTATCTTTAAGGAGCAGGAGAGACAACCTTGTGAATCAATCATTAGAAGTCACTGTGATAAGTAGTATGTACTTGGTACAGTGATTGCATAAAGGGAGGAGGGATCAACTGTGTTTTGAAGGCTAAAGCACAGGAAAATATGTCTAGGTGGGAGAGGCTGGAGTTGGGGCTGGGAGAAAATGAGTAGAAATTCACTAGGTGGGATAAGGCAGGAATAAGGGCACTGAAGGCAAAGGAATAAGCAGGTAGAAAGGCCTGGAGGTGTGAAATAGTGCCGAATTCAGTCACTGGATGTAGTTTAGCATAGTCAGAGGGTACAAAGGGCACCATGATGGGAGATGAGGCAGTAGAGGAAGGCCATGCCCATTTTATGATATGTTCTGAATGCTGAGGAAGAGCCAGGCTTCATCCTACAGGCAATGGACAGCTCTTGATGAGTTTTAAAGAGTTGCTTCTTAAAAGATTGCTTATCACTTCTGTGACAAAATTTTCAGACTTATGTTCTGAAAGTGTGGATGATGGAGCACAGGCATCAAGATTGGAGGTAGGGAGACCAGTTAGGAGACGACTGTAACAATTTGAGTGAGAAACGATGGGGATCTCAGCTAAGGCGGTAGGAGCAGATTTAAGCAATGGAAAGGAGGGGATGGATATGAGAAGAGATGTCAAAAAGGGCAGAATCAACAGGATAACTTATGGATATGGGGAATGATGGAGAGGGAGGTGTTCAGAATGACTAACAGGTTTCTGGCTTGGGTAGCAGGGTGAATAGTAGTATCATTCATTAAGGAAGGGAAACCAGGAGGAGGACTAGATTTGGGGGTGAAGATAAATTCAGGTTTCGGTCATGTTAACTTTTAAGTATAGGTCAACATAGACTAGATAGAAATGTCAAGGAGGCCATTGGACATAATGGCCTGAGCTCAGAAGGAGGGTCTGGGCTATAGATAAAGGTTTGGGAGTCATCAAGGGTTAAGGAGTTAATCATTAGGAACAGAGTAGGACTATACTTTCCCATATCCTTTGAAATATCCTCAGGCATGGCCATAGGACTTCCTTTGGCCAATGAAATGTGAATTGAAGTGATAGGATTGCTTCTGGGGAGAAGCTTTAAGAGCTGGTGTATGATTTGTCACATTCTCTTCCCTCTGTTGCTGACTGTGGAAGCAGTGTTGAAATGGACCTTTTACTGGCCTGGTATGGTGACTATCCATGAACTCCCTGCTGACCTGTTTTGGACAGGTATTGTGAGTAAGAAATAACTGTTGCATTAAGCCTCTGATATTTGGGGGTCGTTTGTGTAAACTAGCTTGCTCTGACTGATAAAGTGATAGCGGAAGCCAAAGAAGTGGATGAGACTGCTGAGAGAGAACACAGAGAGAAAAGGAACAACAGTGGATCCCTGAAAAACACTAACATTTAAGGGGTAAGTGGAAGAAGGGAATCTGACAAAGATGGAGGAGTGGTTTGAGAGTTTGGAGAAGGAACAGGAGAATGTCATTCTATAAATTAGGGGAGAAGAGTTTCAAAGAATAAGGAGCGGTCAGCAGATAAGGACATGCCAGCAGTCTCATCATAGTGAGAGCAGTTTCAGCGGGGCAGTGGGGGCAGAAACCAAACTGTAGCCAATTTAAAAGGGAATGTGAAGGAAGAAAGATGGATGGCTATGTGTAGACTACTCTTCCAAGAAGCCAAGTGTTCACAGTTTTTTTCAACTATTTTATGGGATGTGGTTACCAGTTCTCTGTTCTATCCTGGTTGTTCATATTCAGATTAAGTTCCTACTTTTCTATGTCCCTTGCAACTGAATGCAACCCCCAGACAGAGTTTATCAACACAGAGTCAAGCAGAAGTATCAGCTCTCTTGTCCTAGAAGCTGTTTCTGTTAATACAGCCTAAGACCATATTTGTTCTCTGAGAGATTGTATTGTATTCTTCTGATAATTCAGTGGAAATTGAGAGGGGAAGTTCTGCCTGGAATGTGGGGTCAAAGACACAGCCTAGATCAAAGTCCCTGGAAGGAGCTCTAGCTTTCTGGTGAGATATCTCCATGAACTAAACATCCTTGAGACTGTAGGCTCCCTGAAGACAGGGATTGTATCTTACTTATCTGTGCTATTTCCCTAAGGATTTCATATTGAGCTGGGTATACAGAAGAGATGCTTGCTAAACACTTAAAATCCAAGCACTTGAAAGCCAAGCCTCCAGCAACTAGCCCAGACTGAAGCAAAGTGGAGAACTCTAAGAAAAAGGTATAAGTAATGGGTTATATAGTGAGTTGCATAAGTTTTACAGCTTTGATGGAGAAATTAGGGCTGGATTAGCAAAAAAGTTATAGAAAACTAAGCAAATAGGAAAAAAAGAGGCAATTATTAACTCCAGGAAAACAAGTTGGCCAAGAAAGAAAATGTAATCACACTATTCTACATGACTCAGCTGTGAACAATATTTATAGTTCTAATAATGTAAATATGGAATACTGTTAAAACCAGAAATTGTCATATGACAATATTAGATATAGGGGAGGGGAAGTATGTGTGCTCATACAGTGTTGCTGGTAGTAAGAAAGCCAAATCCCCCTCCAATAGAATAAAAAGTCAATAGATATTTAAAACAGAAAAAAAATCAAGAAATAACAGGATTGGCATACCATTTAGAGATGTGAAGGTAAATATCAGAACAAGAAACAACTAGAAGTTTGGAATTATTTGACTGAAGAGTGAGGCTCATGGTTGTAGCAGAGGGCTTCTGTTTTAATTATAAGCATTGAGATATACATTTATCATTTTAAAATGTTACATTATAAATAATTTAAAAAATGGATACAAGCTACAAGGATATATATATGGGATAGATACATATATACATATGCATATATGTATATATGTGTGTATTTTTGCACATGTGTGTATACATACAAAAATATTTAAAATAGAAAAGTCAAGAAATAGCAGTGTTGGCACACCATTAAAAATGTGAAGATATTCTTCAATAGATGACTAGATAAAGATGTGGTATGTATATACAATGGAATACTACTTAGCCATAAAAAAGAATAAAATAATGCCATTTGCAGTAACATGGACGGACCTGGAGATTGTCACACTAAGTGATGTAAGCCAGAAAGAGAAAGAAAAATGCCATATGATATTGCTTATATGTGGAATCTAAGAAAAAGGACACAGATGAACTTATCTACAAAACAGAAACAGACTCACAGACATAGAAAACAAACTTATGGTTACCAGTGGGGGAAGGAAGTGGGAAGGGATAAACTGGTAATTTGAAATCTGCACCTCTTGGGGAGTGACAGAAATGTTTGCTGTCTTGATTGTGGTAGTGGTTTCATAGGTGTATACATATATCAAAATTCATCAAATTGTATTTCTGAAATACGTACAGTTTACTGTACAGGAATCATACCACAATAAATGTGTTTAAAAAATTGAGATAAAAAATGTGAAGATAAATATCAGAAGAAAAAGCTAAGGGAGTTTCAAGCGTTTAACTCTGAAGAGTGTATATATGTAGCTTATTTATCTTTTAAAATTATGAATATATGTTGCTTTGATAAAATGAAAATAAAATAAAAGTGTTAAACTGATATGCAGCCATGAACCTCAAAAACAACAAAAGACTTGAATTGACCAGCCTTGCCACAAACCCCCAGGCCCTGCACCGCCTAGTTGTGGATCACCTACTCCATCACCACTGTCTGGGCCATGAGCTTGAGCCAGATAAGCTTAACAAACAGGCCAATGGAATTAATGAGTGGTCTTACAACCAAAGGGAACCAACCAATATGAGAGGAGGGGAACTTTGGAGGGTTCAGTGCCCAATGGCTATGCAGGTCACCAAAGGAATGGCACCAATGTGACAGTGACAATCATAGCTTCCTTTGAGCAGGTCACAAACGTGTGCAGCATAAAATTCCACTGCTCCCTCCAAAGGCATGCCTGTCTTCCACACACCACTAGTTCTGGGCCAAGGTCCAGGCAGAAATCTCCAGTTTTCTGTGATACCAGCACCCTCTCCCTACCTTACCTCCTTCCTCCAATCTCAGCGCCTTATTAAACAGATGAGAGGCTGGGGAGAACAGAGACCTAATAAAAAAGACCTGTCAGTTAGTTGTGCTTGGTCTCATAGGATGAGGTAAATCACAGCTTTAGAGTCCTTCCATCTCTGCCTCTTCCCTCCCTTACCCAAGCATATATTTGTGCTTTCACTCACAAGAATCTCTCCAGTTGCCTTTTGGCTCCTAACCTTCCACCCCCATGCCAGACACTTCACCTCCTGCTCCCAAAGTACCTTTCCCTTCTCCTAAGGGAAAATGTTGCCAATCTCAATTGAGTATTCAGCAGTCATTTAGATTAAGTACCTCTAATTCAGGTAAGAATAATAATAGCTACCATCTATTAAGTGCTTACTATACACCAAGCTCTGTTCTAAGCAACTGACATTTATCAACTCATTGAATCCTCACAACCATCCCCTGAGGTGGAGACATATTTACAGGTAAGGACCAGAAGGACCAGAGTTTAAAGAGCTCGTCCAAGGCCACACAGCCAATAATAATAAGGGTGGCTACCATTTCCTGAGCACTTTCCAGCTCACAGGCACTGTGTCCTTTTGAGATTAGCATCTTGTATGTCATTTAAGCCTATGATGACCTTGTTCCTCAGTTTTGAATTCAAAGAAAGTGAGGTTTCAAGAGAGATGAAGGAATATATTCAAGGTCTCAAAACTGTTTAATGAGGACAGAAATTCAAACTGGAATTTGAAGCCAGGTTACCTGGACTTCAGTGCCCAAGTTCTTCTACACCATATTGCCGCTCGGATGGCCCC